>NC_052155.1:166811534-167437367 GCF_902713615.1 Scyliorhinus canicula | reverse complement strand
AAGGCCTCAAAAGGAAACCCTTAACACGTGAAAAATGACCAGGAAATCTTGAACTCTTTGAGGAAGTAGATAAAACAGAAGAGTTATTTTTCACAATAACATTGCAGGCAAATGACATCTGATGAGCTTCAACATTGTTCGCGAATCATCCAGCACAGATAGGGGCCATGCAGCCCCTCTTGCTCGTACCATTTCTTTGAAAGAACTATCCAATCAGTTCCACTACATTGGTCATGGGCTCACCAGCAGTCAATGAGATTGCTGGAAGGAAAAACATTTGATAGATGACAATCGCTCCAGGCTAATGAGAGAAGAGGCACAGTGAAGAGAAATGGGAGGCTGAAGAAGGGGAGGTGAGAAACAGCCAAAAGAGTTTTCCTAAAGGTGCTGGGGGTGTGTGGTAGCTTCATAATGTTAATATGTTATTCAGTGGAGAGGACCCACTTTAAAAACGATGAAGGGAATCCAACACCCAGTTAAAGTAAAACAATGAGATTATGTTGATTAAATATCCCTGCGTACTGCAAAGTGTCTACTGTGTGATCAACGCAATCATAAAGGCATCTCAGTTGGCGTTTCCTACTCCATCGCTTTGCAATGTGATTTTACTTCATGACATTTTTATATTAAGTTTTGGAGAAATAACTAAAAATCTCCTAGATTTGTCACCACATCTACATTTCACTGTTTACTCTCCCCCCTTGTATCCTCCCACAAGCAGTACAGGAGCATCCAATTTTGAACATAAGAAAGCAGAGAAGAAGAAAGTTTCATCTAGCCCAATGCATCCAACCCACTCGCTGGCCACATAATTTACTGTATTAAAGAGTCTTCATCTAACTCTTGACAGGAAAAAGGTCAGACGCCTAAAATGAAACCTGCAGCAGTATTGGGATTATCAGTAATTATAATGCTTCATTAAGTTATAATAATTCATTATTGTCCACACAAAAACAGGGCAAATCCAATCCAACAGGCCAATACCTCTCCTTCAATCTGGTGTCAATCATCAACAAAGTGATGGAAGATGTCATCAACAGTCGCACTTACACAGCAATAACCTTCTCACAAAGACTCACTTTGGGTTCCTCAGGACCACTCAGCTCCTGACCTCATTACAGCCCTGGTCCAAACATGGGCAACAGATCTGAATTGCAGAGATGAGGCGAGAATCAAGGCGGGATTTGACAGTGTATAGCATCAAGGAATCCTAATAAAATGGCTGTCAATGGGAATCAGAGGAAGGTTTTACATTGGTTGGAGTTTTGCCTTGCACACAGGAAGTTTGGTTGTGCTTTTGGAGGTCAATCATCTCAGCCCCAGAATATCACTGCATGAAGAGTTCCTCAGAGTGGTGTACTAGGCTCAACCATCTGCAACAACTTCATCGATGACCTTCCCTCCAGCATGAGGAGTAGTGAGGATGTTTGCTGAGGATTACAGTGTCCAGTACCATTCATAGCTCCTCAGATAATGAAGCAGTCTATGCTTATTTACAGCAAGACTTGGACTAATTCAAGCTTGGGTTGATAAGTGATAAGTAACACTCGTGTGCCTCAAGTGCCCAACAATGGCCAACTTCAACAAGTGATAATCTAAGCACCTCCACTTGACATTCAATGGCATTACAATGGCCAAATCCTCCATCAACAGCCTTGGGGTCTTCAATGAACACAAACACAAATGGGACAGACATTTCATTATTCTGGCTACAAGAGCAGATCAGAGGTTGAGGATTTGGTGGCAAGTAACTCGGGCGCGATTCTCCGCTCCCCACGCCGGGTGGGAGAATCGCGGAAGGGCCCCCCAACAAATTTCACGCCCCCCTGGTGCCCCCCGTGATCCCCCCCCCCGCCAGCTCGGAAGAATCGCCGCTCGCCGTTTTTCACGGCGAACGGCGATTCTCCGACCTGGATGGGCCGAGCGGCCTGCCATTCGCGGCCGTATCACGACGGCGGCAAACACACCTGGTCGCTGCCGTCGTGAAACGGGAGTGAGAAGCTCGTTTGGGGCTTGTAGGTGGCCTAGCAAGGAAAGAGCACCACGACTGTGCTCGGGAGGGGACAGGCCCGCGATCGGTGCCCACTGATCGTCGGGCCGGCGTCCAAATCGGACGCACTATTTCCCCTCCGCCGCCCCGCAAGATCAAGCCGCCACGTCTTGCGGGGCGGCTGAGGGGAAAAACAGCCTCCGCGCATGCGCGGGTTCGTGCCATCAGCGTCATGACCAGGTTGGAGCCGGCCAACCTGCGCATGCGCGGCTGACGTCATTAAGCGCGTCGGCCGCGTCATTCTTGCCGCGACGCCCCCGCGGCCGAGAGTTAAGGAGCGCCGCTCCTAGCCCGCCGGGAGGGGAGAATAGGGGGCGAGGAACGGCCTCCGAGGCCGTCGTGAAATTCGGCCGAGTTCACGACGGCACTCCCGATTTTTCCCGGGAGCGGAGAATTCTGCCCCTCATCTCCTGACTCTCCAAAGTCTATCCATCATCTACAAGGAACAAGGCAGGAGTGTGAGGGAATACTACTTGCCTAGATGAGTGCAAGTCCAACACTGAAGAAGCTTGACACCATTCAGGACAAAGCAACCTGCTTTAATTAGAATCCCATCCACTACGCTAACTATTCAATTTCTCCATCACTGGCTTACATGGCTTCAATGCATACCGTCTAAAAGATGCATTACAGCTCATTGAGGTTCCTTCAGCAACACCTGCCAAACGCACAACCTCCAGTACCTAGAAGGGCAAGAGCAGCAGATGCATGGAAAAGCCAACAATTGCAAGTTCCCCTCCAAGCCACACAGCATCCTGACTTGGAAATATATCACCGTTCCTTCACTGTCATTGGATCAAAATCTTGGAACTCCCTCCCTTACAGCAGTGTGGGTGTACCTACACCACACGGAGTGCAGCGGTTCAAGACAGCAGCTCACCACCACCTTCTGAAGGACAGTTAGCGATGGACTATAAATGTTGACTCTGGTAGCGGTACCCACATCCCATGAACAAAAAGAAAATGGATGATTTCGCTGGGCAGACAACACAACAAAACAGACGATGAATCAAAAACTACGGCTGCTCATGTGAATCAGAGCAAGAAACAGAAACCCAGTGCAGCCACAGACAGACAAACCTCTGTCACAGACAACCTAAAAGCAGTGCACCAGAGCTACACACCCAGCAGACAGTCCCCCCTCCCCCCCCCCCCCCCCCGCCCCACCCCAGGCACCTTGTTGCAATCACCCAATATCCAACGCGTCAGAGTTATACACCGACAGTCAACCCACAACCCTCACCCAGCTAGTCATAGGAAGAGTAGACCATTCAGCCCCTCCCGCCTGTCATGCCATTCAATGAGATTATGGCTGGTCTGTAGCCTAACTCCATATGCCTGCCTTTGGCCCATATCCCTTAATATCTCTGCTGAACAAAAATCTATCTCATATCTAAAATTAACAACTATTCTAACTTCAACTGCTGTTTGTGGGAGCGAAACCTCTACCACCCTTTTCGTGAAGAAGTGCTTCCTAACATCTCTCCTGAACGGTCTAGCCCTAATTTTTAGACCATGCCCCCTAGTTTTAGAATCTCCAAGATGTGCAAATTGTTTATCTTTATCTATCCTGTCTTTCCCTGTTAATATCTTGAATACTTGGATCAGATCACGCCTTAACCTTCTAAATTTTTGTGAAAACGTGTCTGATTTGAGTAATCTCTCCTCATAACTCAGCCCCTGTAATCCAGGTATCATTTTTGCAAACCTACATTCCACTCCCTCCGTGGGTACAATTTCCTTCCTAAGGTGTGGTGCCAAGAAATGCGCATAGTCCACCATCTACAATCATAATGTCAGCAGAAGGTAGGGGTGTCATCGAGTTCCCTTGATTATGGGAGTCGAAGCAGTGTGGATCATCACTGCAGAGAGCACAGCACCGGACAAAGGTAAACATTCACAGTAAACCTCTTGACTAGTGTAGGAAGTGGAAAGTGTCACTAAAAGTCCTGGCCATCCCATTAACTAAAGTGCTTTTACACGACAAGCTGCCCATACATTTTGTATCCTTTTCTCATTCCTTATTCTCTCACATCTCTCCCACACGGGCCAACTATATGGCTGAAAGAAAATTTGGTTTACTAGACTTTTGGCCTTATGGGAACAGAGATAAGGGCAGAGCATTTTTTGCCCATGGAGGCAGCAGGCATTACAAATTGTGGAAGAGGAGGCCAGGGAAGTGTGGAACTAACAAGAGTAGGGAGTAGACCCTAACAGCAATACAGACTCCTGGTCCAGCGGGATCAGCGAAGAGGAATAGAGAACAGGCATTGAAGGTAGTTGCAGAACCAGGGTAGCTCATCCTTAACAAAATGTTGGTTAGACAGCCTCTAAATGCACTTATTCAGCCACATCCCACCAATCAAGATCCTCAAATGCATTGCACCGACAGACTACTTTGCATAATGTTGGAAACACAGTGCAAGCTACATATACAACAATTGCATCTGCAGATAATCTAGTGTCAAATGGATAAATTAATATAAATCCTTTGGCTCTGAAATTCTGCAGGCGTTGCTCCGATCTCTGCCTAGATTTACGGTGAGATCTCAGTGGCAACTTCAAGGAATTTCAGAGGCAGGAGTCATACCATTTATGGAATGTAGAATTACTATTATGAATGATGAGGAGATGGTAGATAAATTGGATCCTAATGAAGACATACAGAGTGCTAATCTCAGCCGCATTACACACAACCTTCGTTATAACGTTGCTTATTGCAAAGGTCAAATAAAGTTTACTAACAAATTTTTAAATGGTGACATTGGTGACAAACTTCACCCATGCTGCAGTTTTAATTTATGGGTTTCTGCGATCTGATTTCAATTATACTTTTATTTTTTTTTACAGAAATTGAAAGCTGTGTAAATTAAGGAAAGGTACTTTGGTCATACAAGTGCAGTCTTACCGTGGAGCAATTATTTATTTTTGCAATTACTCTAATAAATATTTAGTTAGAACCTTATATTCATTTATTCATATGGCCACTAAATATTTGAAATACATTGAAAATATTGGGTGCGATAAATCCTGATTTTCATACTGAATACTGGCACTCTTTTCATGACTTTCTGTTGCCCTTTCGGCTATTGATTCGTTCATGGCGCGATGTTTGCAATCTGAATGTGTAGGCAAGATTCAGAGAGCTCTCAGGAGTCAATTACTTGGCAGCAAATTCTTTAGAATATTGCTGGAGTTGTAATTCAATCCAGGCCATAAACAGGGACAAATTTCAGCAATTAAAGGGACACATCCGTGCCAGTGGAGGAGGATGGTAACAGTTTAAAATATTCTAGCTGCAGCATTCCAATCACAGTGGAGCTGTCAATGATTTATGGAAGTTAGGTCGAATTTGAGGCACAGACACAGGCCATTATGCTCGAAATGTTTATCGTACCCAATGAGGTTATTTCAAACGTATTTCATTATTTATCAGGAATATGAATGAACGAAAGCAAGAACGTATCTAAATATTTAGTCTTCCCACCTTGCGCATCACCTAACCATATTAGCATATCCTCTAATCCCCCACCTTTAAGTCCTTCTTTAACTTCCCCTTAAATCAGGGGTTGGCAAACTACAGCCTGCGGGAGGGGGGGGGCTGTTGGGTTACTTACTGGTATAGGGTGGATACGTTGACTTGAGTAGGGTGATCATTGCTCGGCACTACATCGAGGGCCGAAGGGCCTGTTCTGTGCTGTACTGTTCTATGTTCTATGTTCTATATGAGGCGCCCAGAATCATAAACGGGTGAAGTAATTATTTTACTTAATATACTATGCGGCCCTTTAAAATTGTGAATTTCTGAATGTGGCCCTTGCACGGAAAAGTTTGCCCACCCCTGCCTTAAATGCATCAACATTGTTCACCTTAACCACTTGTGATAGAGAGTTTCACATTCTACCCATTCTCTGGGTAAAGAGGATTCTCCTGAATTCCTTAATGGATTTATTAGTGATGACCTTGCATTTCCAAGGTCTTATGGTGCAGTCCATAGCGTTACAATTCCAGTCGAAGTGATAACTGGAAGGGAAGATCCCAAAGTGGAACCACGGCTCAAACGACAGTAATTTTTACATTTTTTAATGAAACACAGAGGAACAGAGTCACGGGACTGCCAATTAGCTTTAACAACATGAAAATCAACATGGTGGACGGGGTGGTGAAGAAAGCATTCGGCATGCTTGGTTTCATTGGTCAGGATATTGAATACAGGAATTGGGGCATCTTGTTGAAGTTGTACAAGATATTAGTAAGGTCACCCATGGAATACCAAGTACAGTTCTGGTCACCCTATTATAGAAAGGATATTATTAAACTAGAAAGAGTACAGAAAATATTTACTCGGATGCTACCAGGACTTGATGGTTTGAGTAATAAGGAGAGGCTGGCTAGACTGGGACATTTTTCCCTGGGGCATAGGAGGCTTAGGGGTGATCTTATAGAGGTCTATAAAATAATGAGGTGCATGGATAAAGTAGTCAACAAATTTTCCCAAAGGTAGGGGAGTCTAAAACTAGAGGGCATAGGTTTAAGGTGAGAGCGGAGAGATACAGAAGGGTCCAGAGGGGCAATTTGTTTTCATACAGAGGGTGGTGAGAGCTGCCAGAGGCAATAGCAGAGGCGGATATAATTTTGTGTTTTAAAAAGCATTTGGACAGTTATATGGGTAAGTTTGGTTCAGAGGGATAGGGGCCAAAAGCAGGCAATTGGGACTAGCTTAGTGGTAAAAACTGGGCGGCATGGACAAGTTGAGCTGAAGGCCTGTTTCCATGCTGTAAACCTCTATGACTCTATGAAAAGTTGGATTATTATACAATACTCCTTTACTCACCCCCCCCCCACCTTAGCTTAACAAATACACAAAGATTTAAAGATTAACTTGGACTACAAAATACATTTTAAGATACAATGGCCTTATTAACGCAAAAGCTCCCTTTTAATCACACAAGGTGACTGTGATAAGGCACGCTCCTTTCTGAACCTCAATTGAATGCCTGTGGATATCTCCTCAGAATCACCCCCCCCCCCCAATGATTGTCAAATGACAAAACTCCTCTCCCAAAAAACACTTAAAAATCTTCTTTCATAATAATGCTTCCCCTTAGCAGTTTGCATTCCGAAATCCAATCCAGGTTTTACAAATGACACTTTTAACAAAGTTTCTGCTCCACTTTTGACAACAAATCCAATGCAGGATTTCACTCCAACGTATTTAGGGTTCCTTTGTCTTGGCTGTCGTGCAAACTGCTCACAGGTGATTTAACTCTTAATTCCCAGACTGTATTAAACAGACGTCAAATGTTTCATTTGCCTCTGAAGTATGCTGTCCCACTTCAAATCTAGCTACTGCGATTGTCTCTTTGATTGACTCGTTACTGCAATTGTCTCTCTATTTACTCTTCCTTGAATTCTTTCAAACAATACTTGGTTTCTGTTCGCTTAACTCCAGAATTCTTAGTCAGCCTTTCTGTCCCAATTCCCTGATTATCTGGACTGTATCTTGTTCCTTAGCAAGCCTGCATCTTTGCATTTCCCTTGTCCTGTCCAGCTCCTCCTGGCGGAGTTGAGAGCTGTTCACTCCTCAGTAACCAGGCTACAGCTGCTCTGGCTTCCAGTTAAAACTAAGAACAACGGAAAGCCCTTCCTTCCGGAAGAGGTCTCCTGTTGCTAAGCACCAACTCACTTCTATTGATTCTTCACACCGTAGCTCTCTCGAAGCACAATAGAAACAGTGGGAACTTAACCAACTCCGACACACACAAACACCTTTGTCTGGCATTAATCTAACTATAGGTTTTACCCTTCCAGGCAAGGAAACATTAAATTAAACTCACTGACAACTAGACATTGGCCGGGATTCTCCCTTCTGGGGGCTAAGTCCCCACGCCAACCACTCCGGCGTCAACAGCCCCCGAAAGTGTGGAATTCTCCGCTCCAGCCGGTGGGGAAGGGAAGGCGCGAGTTCGCGCATACGCGGAACCGCCAGTGTGATTCTGCGAATGCACAGACCAGCCGGTGTATTTTGCCGCATGCGCGGGAAGTTCTCTTCTCCGCGCCGGCTATGGCGGAGCCCTAAGGGGCTGACACGGAAGAAAGAAGTGACCCCACGGAACAGGCCCGCTCACAGATCGGTGGTCTCCGATTGCAGACTAGGCCGCCGTGGGGGCCCCTCCTGGGGTTAGAATCCTCCCGAGCCCCCCAGAGGACCGCCCAACCATACTCACATGGCAGGTCCTGCCGGTGCCTGAGTTGAATGATTCACGCCGGCGGGACTGGCCAAAAATGGACGGCCGCTCGGCCCACCAAGCCCCGGAGAATCGCCGGGGGGGGGCTGCTGTCAACGGCCCTCGACTGGCGAGGTGATAATTCCACCCCCACCCGAAAAACGACACCGGACAATATGGCAGCCGGCGGCGGGGCGGGATTCGCGCCATCCCCCGGGGATTCTCCAACCCGGCGGGGGGGGGGGGTCGGAGAAACCCGCCCCTTATTTCTAATATTTCCCAATACAAATATAAATCTCTTAAAACTACCTTTGTTTTCCAAACAATAGCATCGTCGCATCTGAATCAGAAGCTGAGAGTTTGAATCTCACTCCAGGACTTGATGGTCATGGAAGGAACGTTCGCTATGAAGCCAAGCATGTTGATTATCAACTTGTAAATCCTTCCAATGTATACCAATGTGGTAGGTGGTAAGAGTGGGAGAGATTCCTCGGCAGGTACATGATGGAAATAATGTTGAACCGTCTACCATCGCTATCCCTATCTCCAGATTTCAACATACCTGTAAAATGAATCTTGCCACAGCAACATGACTCCTGAATGACATGTACCACACCACCATCATCTTGGATTGATGATTTCATAATTTGAACTCACTTCTAAGTTATGGGTTCAAACACGCTACCTCTGCAGAGTTCACATAGTGACGCTCTTCAGAGAGAAGAGTCTTCACTTGGAAACTTTGGAGATTTTTGAAAACATATTTCTAATTTACTTTCCCCCCCCCCCTGATTTATTGTCTAGGACACAGAATTGGCTGCTTGGTAGCTGGATTTTACCATGGTCGACCTTCATCTGCCGAGGAAACCATACTTGCGAACAGTCAGATGGGTTCATACTTCTTTTTCCCCTTTCTTCTCCAGTGGTGTAGTATCTCCCATTTGACTTTGTTGCTGGTGAACAGAGATAATGTGTAGTGTAGATTGGAACCAATGGGAATAGTCCCATGTATCTTGACACTGCCACTCTTCAAAATTATTGAAGGGTTTCAGGAAACTGAGAATGGGAATAAGAAGGAAGTTGCATTCATTTGCACCTTTCCCGATTGCAGAACACTGCTGCCTCACAGCGCCAGAGATCTGGATTCAACTCCGACCTCGGCTGACTGTCTGTGTGGAATTTGCACATTCTCCCCATGTCTGCAAGGGTTTCCTCCGGGTGCTCTGGTTTCCTCCCATAGTCCAATGATGTACAGGTTAGGTGGATTGGCTATGCTAAATTGCCCTTAGGTGGCGTCCGGGATTAGTGTGGGCCTCTTTCAGAGTGTCAGTACAGACTCGATGGACCGAATGGTCTCCTTCTGCACTGTAGGGACTCTATGACACCCTAGAATATTTTGTGACATTTCAATAGTTTACATCACACTGTCACATAAAACAGATGTATTCACAATATGTAATTATGGACAAAAGGGAGCAAAGCAACAAAGCCTCTACAATTCTGTTCCCATGTTCTACCTTCCACTCTATTGATTGATGTCTCAAGAGACATTGTTTTTTCAGGTGAATCTTCCTGCAGACTGGTGTTATTTGAGAATCAATATGCTGTGGACTGACATTGATCCCTTGTCTGGGTAAAGAGGGTTCTCCTGAATTCTATAATGGATTTATTAGTGACTACCTTGCACTTCAAAGGTCTTGCGGTGCAGTTGGTAGCATCGTTACCTCTGTGTTTTCGAATCTCACCCCAATAGGCTGTGTCTTCAGCATGAGGATAGCACCTGCATTTTCATCTCCAAAGCAGAGGTGGGTTTTTATCCAGGGAACTGTATTACCACTATTGCCTTTGTCGGAAATGTTATTTGAAATTGACCTGTGGATTTTCCAGACTAATGAGATCTAAAATGTCCCAAAGTCTTTGCCACATTTCCTTAAATTTCCTACAATTCTACCACTTTTTTAAAATCTCCAACGGCATAAAAACTTTTGTCAAAGGAGGGTTACGCTGCAAGGATTATAAAGGATCGACATAAAGGATCCCATGTGGCACAATATATTGAAAAAGAGCCGGAGAGTTATCCCTGGTCTCTTAGCCAATATTCATCTATCAATCCGCATCATTAAAAACAGACTGGTCATTATCACATTGCTGTTTGCTGAATATAAATTGGTCACTGCATTAAACAGTGAAAACATGTGAGAAAGTATGTCAGTGGCTTTTAGACACTTTTGAGGGTTTGGTGGTTGTGGAAAGCACTACAAAATTCACGTATTTCTTTCTTTCAAGTATGTGGTATGTCTATGAAGACGCTAGCTGAACTGTTTATAATTTCTGCTGTAAATTTAGACACATTTTTGTGAATACAACCTATGCAGGATTGCCTTGAAAGGAAATTAAATTTAAAAATAAGCATTACGCCTACTTTAGTGTGCAGTTGCACAACTGTTGTATCCAATGTAAAATGGTTTCAAATGTGCATCAGTGTAAAACAGGCTGTATGAAGTCACATCAACAACTCCTCTTCCGAGCAATTAGATCAAGAGCTGTGAGACCGTGCTCCAGAACAAAATGACATTTCTCAAGGATTTCACAAGTAGCGTTTGCACTGTTAAAAAGCTGGCTGCTGGGCCTCCTGGGAACTTTTCAAAGGTGGCTGGGGGCACACGGTGTCATTTTATCGAGAGTGGATAGCAGGCACCCATCCTCTCATAGTGCTACAAAATCAACTACCTCAGACTGGGACTCGACACGGTATGGGCGGCATGGTAGCACAGTGGTTAGCACTGTTGCTTCACAGCACCAGGGACTCGAGTTCGATTCCCAGCTTGGGGGATTATCTGTGCGGAGTCTGCACGTTCTCCCCATGTCTGCGTGGGATTCTTCCGGGTGCTCCGGTTTCCTCCCACAAGTCCCGAAAGATGTGCTTGTTAGGCGAATTGGACATTCTGAATTCTCCCTCCGTGTACCCGAACAGGTGCCGGAATGTGGCGACTAGGGAATTTTCACAGTAACTTCATCGCAGTGTTAATGTACGCCTACCTGTGACGTTAATAAAAATTATTATTTTAATTATATAACAATAACCTGGAGGCTAAGGGACTGTATATAAACTCAGTAATCATCTTGCTCACCATACCATGTTAGCCAGGAGGACAAAAAAAACTATGTGGTTAGGCAGTGGCTTGCAAGCGATACATTCATTCATTCCACTGTGGGGGAAGGAAAGCAAGTCTTTGTGAGTAATGGCAGTGGTGTGTAAAATAGGACCATCTATTGCATCAGGCAACCTTTATATCATATATTTTGATTTGCTGATTGTTAGTAGGATCAGGAATACACAATTTTATTATGCCATAAATGCACATTTTTAATACAAGTGATAGGAAAATACATCGAATTGAAAGCTGTGTAATGAGTCAGTAGGTTAAAGCAAGTTATATAATCTCACATCCTATGCGCCTCCTTCAATTTTTAACATGAGGTTAGGCGAATTATGAATAAATGAGAGAGCAATTTTATTTGCATGACCACAATATACAAGTGAGGAGCGGCCTGTTGTCCAACTTGTTCGCACATTAAAAAAAAATTGGGTTCTTCATAATGTAATCGAATTATCCTTTAAAAATTGCTCCAAGCATTTTCGAAATCTTGGGCGGGATTTTCTGACCCTTCCCGCCAGCGGGAGCTTCCGGGCCTGCCGAAGGCGACCCCATGCGGTGGGATCCCCAGCGGCATGACTGGGGAGCTGGGCAAATGGCCCTTGACCTCGGTAGGATTGCAAAATCATGCCGGCGAGCCACCTCCAGCTGCGGAACATTCCAGCCCTTGTTTGGATTGCATTGAAATTAAAGCTGTAGTTAGACACTCATTTAGATGTAATAATGCACGCCGTTTGGTGTCACATATATTAAGTTTAGCAGACTATATTTTAAACCGGTCTGTTTTGCTTAATGTAAAATGAGGGAATGAAGGAGGTAGTGTGACCAGTTCTGATTTCTGCCTGACAACAAGCTTGGGTGTTTGGTTGTTACATGTTAAAAGGTTGCTTTAACTGGGAAGGTGCAAGATATACACCCCGTAAATAATGACCAGAGAATTATTCACGTGCTGTTTGTTGCCAAGTTCCAGGGAGGTGTTAGGAATGTCAGACTTTGTAAATGGTTATACTTTAAACTGCCTGTTTAATTACAAGATAGGATGAAGTTGGGAGTCTTGCTGAATTGAAGATTCATGTCATTTGTGTTGCCTTGGAGATTGGCTTTGTAAGGAGAAGGGTCCTTGGAAGCCATTCTAGAATCAGTGTGCAGGTTTTCCGAAAACATCACTGAATCTCACAGACACAGTAATTCTACAATAATCTCAAGAGAGAAAGGGGAAGAGAAAACGGGGAGATAGAGGCAGCAAATCTCTATGGTCTACCATCCAGTATGAAGTTGGTAGCTCGCACTCAGATTGAGGAGGCCATGTTTCTGAGTGTTTAAGCATGGCTGGAAGATTCACCTAGCTTGGACTCGGGGAAAGAATCTCCAATATGCCCTCACTGTCAAAGCAAATTCAAGAGTTAGAAGTTGTCAGCGGAAAAAGAAATGAAGCAACCCTTTTAGAGCCAAGAATCACTTCAAACTGGTACTGGGCGAACAACGTCTGCTTCAGAGTCAGAGTAAAATATAACTATGGAAGGAGATTTTTGCTCTTTTAAATATTAAATGAAAGATTCTTTCTGCAGTTTAGAGTATAAGCTGCCTGCTGAAATAGTGTTTAGTCAATGATGTTTCTAGTTTTTTTATTCAAGTAAAAGTCTTCAAAGTTGAAATCTTGCTGTGCAAGATTCACCAGATGTTCAAATTTAGTTCCAAAGGTTATCACACTACGAGAACCTAACCTTAGAATTGTTAGCATTCTTTCACTTTCAATTTGTTAAGGTAACTACCTACCAATTTATATCTGGTAAAAAAAAACTACGTAAACATTTTGAAACCGAGCATAATATTTACGAATTCGCTTGATCAGCACTAAATTCTAAAGTTCTTATCAAATTCCACCTGGTTTGTTCATTTATGACCAAACATATCCAATTATAATATAAAATGCACCATAATGTCATGCGACACATCATTAATTATCCCAATCTAATTTGTGACTAATTCAGTAAAAACACTTGTAGTTTACAGGAAATGCTCAATTCTGTAACAAAGCGCAAGCTGAGCGCCACAAATGCATTTTTACTAATCGACCCACAGTGAATAAAGATCACCACATCATGTATTTAGGAAATCAATGTGAAAAATGCTGTGGGGCATCCAGTAGTAATGGACAGTTAAAATGAACAGAAGGGGCGCATTCACATGCAAAGTTTGACCTAAAGACCACAATAGAAACACTGAGGGACACAAGAATCAGATATTGAAATTAGTTCAGTACCTACCCCTGTGCAGGAGAAACAGCCCAGAATAAAGCAGGAGATAACACGCTAACCATGACATTGATGGTGATCTGAAATGCTTAAATCGGAGAGAAAAAGAAAAGTCCAAAGCAGCAGTAATACAGCCTGATGCAGAGAGTTCACCAAATGAGCACATCAGCTTCCTGTCTCATTATAACTCAGATTTGTTAGCAGCCTTCTGCAGCCCGATTGGTTGTCACAGGTTGACACAGATAAGTGTTTACTGGTTGCCAGCTCAGATAAACTTAAAGGTATTTTTTTTAAAAACTCAAATTGCAAAAAGAGATGTGTCACATTGTTAAATATTCTGGGTACTTGGGTAGGGCAGCAGGGCAGCACAAGTGGATAGCACTGTGGCTTCATAGCACCAGGGTCCCAGGTTCGATTCCCTGCTGGGTCACTGTCTGTGCAGAGTCTGCACGTTCTCCCTGTGTCTGCGTGGGTTTCCTCCGTGTGCTCTGGTTTCCTCCCACAGTCCAAAGACGTGCAGGTTAGGTGGATTGGCCATGATAAATTGCCCTTAGTGACCAAAAAAGGTTAGGAGGGGTTATTGGGTTACGGGGATAGGGTGGAAGTGAGTGCTTAAATGGGTCGGTGCAGACTCGATGGGCCGAATGGCCTCCTTCTGCACTCTATGTATGTAAAGCTTTCTTCCACTATTTAATGAGGATTCAATGTTCAGTGGCCAGGGCTGAGGTAATACAAAGGCTGGGGATGGAAGCAATAAAGATAAAGCA
Organism: Scyliorhinus canicula; assembly: GCF_902713615.1. Lineage (NCBI taxonomy): Eukaryota > Metazoa > Chordata > Chondrichthyes > Carcharhiniformes > Scyliorhinidae > Scyliorhinus > Scyliorhinus canicula. The sequence continues at coordinate 167,422,910 of NC_052155.1, read as the reverse complement.
AAATGGAGGAGTAGGAGAGGAGGAATGCCAGGAGTGACAATTTGGGACAGAATGCACACTCCTCAGGACCTCCAGCTGTCCTGCCTGCCCACCACATCCCCTGCTCCCATCCATCCTGCCCCCTGTCAGGTTGTCACAACTTATGTGTCACACCCAGGACCCACATCACACTGCAGCTAAACTCCCAACAGACGCACACTTACCTCGCTCACCCCCATCTGTAGGACCTGCCCACAAACAAGCTTCTAAAACAGGGAAGCGATTGATGGCACATGTTGACCCTCTCCACCACACAACCAGGTGCCACCCAATAAGGGCACCCACAGTAGACGCCACTGGGGAATCAGGACATGGGCGGCAGAGCCTATTGCTGACACGGGTTGCGGCAGCCACCGGTACCCCTGTTGACAGGGATGGAGATAGAGGCTCCCCACATCAGAGGCAATGTGCCACTCACTGGGAACAGGGGTGCAACATGGGGAGACTGGCTGAGGGGTGGGAGTTTGTTTTGCGGGGTACATGGGGAGGGTGGAGTTGAAGTGCAACTTAGAGTCACCATGTGGCCTGTTGAATCTGATGGGCAAGGAAATACACATCTTGCTAACATGTCTTCTCTTTCCTTACCCTGCAGAGAATGAATTTCAGAGTACAGCCAGGAATGCTCCCCATCTATCTGGCTGCGTTTGCCGTTGCAGACACACGGAGGCTGGAGGCACAGGTCCTGCTCGGGGAGGACTTTGCACAAGAGGTGCTTGCCCCAGAAGAGCAGGGGCCAGCCAGTGAGGCTCGAGTGCTGGCCGCTCAACAGGCCAAGGAGGAATTACGAAGGAGGCGCCGCATCAGGCCACGTTTATATAGTCCACACCGATCCTATGTGCCGGCAAAAACTTTAGCTAACCAGGGAGACCGTACGCCACCTGTGCTAGATAGCATCCTAATGAGGAGGCAAATGTACGAAGATAGTAAAGTGGGGCAGGGTGGACCTTCTAGCTGTTGCCTATTTGTCCCCATCAAAATCCCATTCCAAATTCTGAGGACAAATGAGGAGTAGACACCCCTTTCTGTAGCAGTGCTATTGGCTGCCCATTGAGTTGCTCCAATTGAATTTAAACTTGCTGCAGTGACGCTATTTCATGACACTCGAGCCTAATCTTACCGAAGCTGCACTGTTGGCCGGGATTCTCCATTGGGGAGACAAAGGGCACGATTTAACGGGACAAAAACAGAGTCCCGTTGTGGGCGGGTTTAGCGGGATGTATCTCGTTGCCTGGAGCCGAGAAAGACCCCGCTTTTTAATTGCACATTGCATTTATTTTGCCTCAATGGAAAATGCCCCGCCTAGGCCGCACTTAAATAATTTCCTGCACCAATGAGCTCAGCTGGCCAGTGCAGGAAGACGACTCGCGGATCAGGGCGAGTGAATGGAGGAGGGTAAGAGTCCCGGACAGGGTCTCACCCACATGGAGCAGAGGGCGCTGGAGTTAGCTGGGCAGGTGCCGGAGAGGGCCACCACAGGTGTGGAAGTCTGCAATTACCAGAGTCTCTCCAGTGGTCCTCAGACAGCTTCCCCATAGTCGACAGGCCAGTATCCGAATGGGGTCAGTTACCATTGGAAGTCTACTTTATGAAGACCAGGGCCTGGGACCACCACAGATGTTCAATGCTCCAGACAGGGGAGAGAATCACCGTCCAACTGGGTGGGCTCCGAATGCAGGAGGACCAGGAGGGCCTTCCAGCACTCTGTGATCTGCAGCCTCACAGGCCAAGGTGGCAGCTGTCGGTGTGAGGAAGCAGAGAAGGAGCCATCACAGGTATGGGGGTGGGACCCTGGTCATTGGGCTCCCTCTCACCTTCCTTCCCTGAGCCCACCACGTCCACCACAGGTCCTGGGCAAGGTTCGGGTGAATGTGGGCCACTGGCACTGTTGATTGGAACTTTGGATAGCTAATTAATTCTAACTAGACTAAATTGGCTGTCTGTTGCTTCCAAGGCCGCTTTCAAAATGATTCAGCATTAGGATTATGGCATTGGTACGGCAAAATTGTGTGTCGACCCACCCCTGATCCAGAGCCTCGTTAGTTTCAGAAGCCCAGCCTTTGGTTTTTGTCATCACTGTTATCAATGGACATTACACCAGCATATCGGATAGGATTATAGCCCAAGGTTGCTTCCCAGGGAATGCACATTTGTAACTTTTCATTAAACAATATGGGCCAGAGCTCTCCGGCCGTTGCGACTCACTTTTCCCGCCAGCAGCACATCTTTACCCGCAGGTTTCCTGGCAGCGCTGGTGGCTTCACTGCGAAATCGCATTGACAAACGGCGGCAGGATAGAATCACCATATCAGCGAACCGCGCTGCCGCCAAGAAACGCTGGGGAACCGAAGAATCCCACCCACACAGCGTGAGCTTGCTCACTTTCATGAGCAGAGGGCTGGCATGCAACCAATAGACTAAATGGCCTCTTGCTGTGTCGAAACCATTTCTATGTTAAACATAAACATTAATTACTGCCAAACATTCACTCTGGACATAAATATGCATTTTATACACGCAGATGTTTATTTCTTTAAACTATTACTGTCTTTCCTGGCACTGGGTGCAAAGAATGACTCCAACCAGCGGATAACTCCAACCAGCAGAGAGTCCCCCCCCCCCCCCCCCCCCCCCCCCCAGAATACCCATCAACTTCAGTTTTACTTCTTGAGGCCACACTCGGCCAAATGCAGTCTTGACGTCAAGGATGGTCATTCTCACCTCACCTCTTGAATTCAACTCCTTTGTCCATATTTGGGCTAAGGCTAGAAGGAGGGCAGGAGCTGAGCAGTGGGTTTACATCCCCTCCACTGTCTGCATCTTCCTTTTTTTTGGAAATTTAGAATACCGAATTCATTTTGTTTTCCAATTAAGGGGCAATTTAGCATGATCAATCCACCCAGCCTGCACATCTTTGGGTTGTGGGGGGCGAAACCCACGCAAACACGGGGATAATGTGCAAACTCCACACGGACAGTGATCCTGAGCCGGGATCGAAGCTGGGACTTTGGCGCCGTGAGGCAGCAGTGCTAACCACTGTGCTATTGGGCTCCCCTCTGTCTGCACTTTCCTGATGAACTGTCCCAAAGTGTTGTGTGCCTTGCTGAATAAGGCTTTTCCATTTAATGTAAGCCAGTGTCCCCCATGAGTGCCAAGAACAACGGCGGCTGGAAAAATACAGTAGATCCGGCAGCATGTGTATGGAGAGAAAACAGAGTTAATGTTTTGAGTCCTTTGCCTCTTCATCAGAACTCTCTATGGGTTGATGGATATGTTTGACCTCTTCAGAGATGCTTTGATAGCATGCCGAAAGCATTTCAACTGTCCCCCTGGGAGTCCCCTGCCACGTCCGAATTCTGAGCAATACTTCAGGAGTTTGGTGTCAGGCATACAGATGAAACATTCTGCCCAGCGGAGCTGGTTTTGAGTGATCAGTGTGTTGATGCTGAGAAAGTTAGCTTAGGAGCGGACGCTGCTGTTGAACCACCTTACTTACCAATGGATTCGGAGGACCTGCAGAAAGGGTCACCGGTGGTACGCCTTTTGTGTTTTGAGGTACCTGCTGTAGGTTGTCTAAGTCTCCAAAGTATATCGAACATGGGGATCATAGCTGCCCAGTAAACCTTGACCTTAGTCTTGGGTATGAGATCAGAGTCCTGAAATATTCTTTCCCTCAGTTGGTCGAGGGCTAAGCTGGCACAGTTGAGGATGCTGAATTTTGTCATCTACGTCTGCCTTCATTGAGTGGAGAGTCCCAAGTTATGGAAAATTGTCCAGACTTTCCAGGATCTCTCCATTGACCTTAATCAACGGTGAAGGTGTTTTGCTATGGGAGCAGATTGGAAGAGGACCTTTGTTTTCCAGGTGTTCAGTGAAAGGCGCCTTTTCTCAGCTTCTTCTCTATACTTCGGAGAAGGAGTCTGCATGTTCTCCCACCGAACATTCTAATCTCCTCATGGGGCGATGCGTTTGTAACGGGGATTGCGTCGCACCCCATCCGACAACAACTGCTGGAAGGGGCCACGTTCGACCTAGCGGAGACAAAAACTTTAGCGCTCTCCATGACGGTCTCACCCCATAATGTTCAGACCTACCACCCTCGCCACGCGGCCCACCAGCCCTATCCCTTCTGGAACCCGCCAACGACCCCCCCAGCTGGGGCCCTGCCTAGCCAATACTCCTGCGCCGCACGCCAGACAGCGCACCCCTGGGGTCCCCGCTGCTACTTCTGCGGCTAACAGAAGCACCCCCGCCAACGCTGCCCGGCCCGCGCCACCACTTGAGAGTCCTGTAGCAAAAAGGGCCATTTCGCAACAGTGTGCCAGGCCCACGCAGTCACCGCTATCGCTCCCCTCCCCCCTGCCGAACACACAATGGGCGCCGCCATCTTCTCCTCCCCGGGCCACGTGCGGCCAATGGGCGCCGCCATTTCCTCTCCCTCAGTCCACGTGCGGCCCATGGGCGCCGCCATTTTGTTCCCCACAGGACCTCCGGACGCCGCCATCTTGTCTTCCCCACGGGGCTGGAACGCCAACTACATCCCATGATCTGGGTCGCCGACGCTCTCCATCCGAAACCTCTGACAACCACTCGCAGCTCGTCTTGATGACGCTGGCCCAGTCTCATCCACACAACCTGGCCACCGCTTCGACAACTGTGAAAATCAACGGCCACATGACCTCTTGCCTGCTGGACTCCGGGAGCACCGAAAGCTTCATACACCTGGATACGGTAAGGCGCTGCCCCCTCATGGTTCACCCCACCAATCAATGGATCTCCCTGTCCTCCGGATCCCACTCTGTCCCGATCCGAGGATTCTGTACAGTCACTCTCACAGTCCAGGGCGTAGAATTCAGCGGTTTCTGTCTCTACGTCCTCCCCAACCTCCACGCTGCGCTATTGCTGGGCCTGTATTTCCCGTGCAATCTCCAGAGCCTCACCCTCAAATTCGGCATCCCCTACCTCCACTCACCGTTTGCGGCCTCGCGACCCTCAAGGTTGACCCCCCCTCCCTCTTTGCCAATCTAACTGTGGATTGCAAACCCGTTGCCACCAGGAGCAGATGGTACAGCGCCCAGGACAAGGCCTTCATCAGGTCCGAGGCCCAGCGGCAGCTTCGGGAGGGTATCATCGAGGCCAGCAATAGCCCCTGGAGAGCCAAGTGGTCGTAGTTAAAACGGGGGAGAAACACAGAATGGTTGTGGACTACAGCCAGACCATCAATCGGTACATGCAGCTCGACGTGTACCCCCTCCGACGCATATCTGATACGGCCAATCAGATTGCGCAGTACCGGGACTTCTCAACAATTGACCCGAAATCCGCCTACCACCAGCTCCCCATCCATAAATTGGGCAGTCCATACACTGCCTTCGAGACGGACGGTCGGCTCTATCACTTTCTGAGGGTTCCCCTCGGCGTCACTAACGGGGTCTCGGTCTTCCAAAGGGAGATGGACCGAATGGTGGGCCACGTTTCCGTATTTAGATAATGTCACCATCTGCGGCCATGATCAGCAGGACAGGATGCCAACCTCGCTAAATTCCTCCACACGGCCACTCTTCTCAACCTTAGGTATAATAAAGAGAAGTGTGTGTTCAGCATGACCCACTTAGCCATCCTCGGCTATGTAGTCCAAAACGGACTTCTGGGGCCCGATCCCGACCGCATGCGCCCCCTCATGGAGCTCCCCCTCCCGCACTGCCCCAACGCCCTCAAACGCTGCCTGGGTTCTTTTCGTACTACACCCAGTGGGTCCCAAACTATGCAGACAAGGCCCGCCCACTCATACAGTCCACCCAATTTCCCCTCGCGGCCGAGGCACAACATGCCTTCGCCCGTATCAGAGCAGACATAGCCAAGGCCGGGATGCACGCAGTAGACGAGACACTGCCCTTCCAAGTAGAAAGCGACGCTTCAGATGTCACCCTTGCCGCCACTCTAAACCAGGCAGGCAGACCCGTGGCATTCTTTTCCCGCACCCGTCATGCCTCTGAAATTCGGCACTCATCCGTTGAAAAAGAGGCCCAAGCCATCGTTGAAGCTGTGCTGCATTGGAGGCATTACCTGGCCAGCAGGAGATTCACTCTCCTCACTGACTAACGGTCGGTAGCCTTCAAGTTTAACAACACGCAGTGGGGCAAGATCAAAAATGATAAAATCTTGCGATGGAGAATCAAGCTCTCCACCTATAATTACGAGATTCTGTATCACAAGCTCAATGAGCCCCCAGACGCCCTCTCCCGAGGTACATGTGCCAGCGCACAAGTAGATCAACTCCGGGCCCTGCACAACAGCCTTTGTCACCCGGGGGTCACACGACTGTGCCATCTCGTCAAGGCTCGCAACTTGCCCTACTCCGTCGAGGAAGTACGGGCGGTCACCGGGAACTGCCAAGTCTGTGCGGAGTGCAAGCCGCACCTCTACCGGCCGGATCGTGCGCGTCTGGTGAAGGCTTCCCGCCCCTTTGAGCGCCTCAGCGTGGATTTCAAAGGGCCCCTCCCCTCCACCGACTGCAACACGTATATTCTCAATGTGGTCGATGAGTACTCCAAATTCCCTTTGCCATCCCATGCCCCGATATGACGTCTGCCACCTTCATCAAAGCCCTCAACACAATCTTTGCTCTGTTCAGTTTCCCCGTCTACATCCACAGTGACGGGGATCCTCATTCATGAGTGATGAGCTGTGTCAGTTCCTGCTCAGCAGGGGTATTGCCTCCAGCAGGACGACCAACTACAACCCCTGGGAAAACAGGTAGGTGGAGAGGGAGAACGGGACGGTTTGGAGGGCCGTCCAGCTGGCCCGACGGTCCAGGAACCTCCCAGCCTCTTGCTGGCAGGAGGTCCTCCCTGATGCACTACACTCCATTCAGTCACTACTGTGCACCGCTACGAATAACACATCCTATGAACGTGTTTTTACCTTCCCTAGGAAGTCCACATCCGGGGTATCGCTCTCGACTTGGCTCGCAGCTCCAGGACCGGTCCTGCTCAGTAGGCATGTCCGACTCCACAAGGTGGACCCCTTGGTGGACAGGGTACACTTGCTCCACGCCAACCCCCAATATGCCTACGTGGAGCTCCCCGACGGCCGCCAAGATACTGTCTCCCTCAGGGACCTGGCACCGTCAGGTTCCAGCCAAACACACTTCCCCACCCATGCGCCACCCTCCCCTCCCCCGGCGCTACCAACATTAACCCCACCTGGTCCACCCCTCCTTCCCCTTCCCACGCAAGAGGACGAAGAAGATTTCGGCACGCTCCCGGGGCCATCTGACTGCAGGCCAGCACCAGCACCACCAGCACCAACGTCGGTGACGCCAGCACCGACATCGCTGCCACCGTTACGTCGCTCCCAGCGAATCGTCAAAGCACCGGATCGACTGAACCTCTGACAGGCAGCGGACTGTCAAAATGGACATTTTTTTCCTTCCCCACTCATTTTATAAGACACTGTACATAATTCGCAACATTGTATATAGTTCCACACCACTCCCGCCGGACTCATTTTTAACAGGGGGTGAATGTGGTGAACCACTGTGTACTCCTGTATTAGGGGATGTAAGGTAGAACCTGTACTACAGGTTCGGCGGTAGCCCCTGCCGGTTGGCTCCACCCACTAGGAACTGTATAAATATGTGTGTCCTCCACTGATCTGCCATTTCACCAGCTGCAGTAGGAGGCCACGCATCTGACTGCAATAAAGCCACAGTTGTACCCAATCTGAGTCTTCGTGCAATTGTTCGTGCATCAGTATGTTCTGTGCACCATTATACACGGACACTTAGATAAACCTGTAGCCATGGGCAGGCTGAAGCTGAAGACCCAGTCAAATTAATAGCCAGACAGTGATTCAGCAGTGGATCAAAGTCTTTCAATCATTGCAGTGGTAGGGAAAGGGCAGTAAACTGCCTCGATATACTTCAAATGTCACACAATGCCAGCAAAAGACCAAAACAGGTTTAGATTTTAGGTCTAGACAGTATAGCTCAGAGCAGAAAACCTCTTCTTTCTGTTGAGAGGAATCCAGGAATTTGAAGCTTAGCTTGAAAGATGGGAGAAGGTTTCGGTCCAAGATGGCTACTGGGCAGACAGCTACCATAGGGAGCTCCTCACTATGGTCATCTATCCGTGGCAACCTGCTGTCTTCCATTGCCCCTCGTCCCCTCTAAATCATTAACTCTGCTGGTTACATTCCCCTGAATCTGACAGTGGGGGCATTTTATCACAAACTTCAAGTCAACTGTCAGTTTAATCAGGCTCTGTTTGATGGTTCAAAGCCCACTCTCAGGCTCAGCACCGAGAGGACAAATTCAAGCAGAGCTGACGTTGGTCAGCGCAGTACACACGCGTGGCCGTGTCATAAACTTTCGACGTCATCGTACTGCATGCGGAAGCTGCCTGAATGCACCGTCTACTTAAATGGGCTCTCTGGGACTCGATTAATGGAATCCTATCATGTTGATACCATGTGGTAGGGTAGCTGGCGTGGGTTAAAACACGATCAGACCAGCGACCTGCAGAACAGGAATAACTTGTCGTCTCATAGCAAAAGTCTGCCAACGTCTATAAAAATGTTAGATCAAGGCTGCCCAGTTCAGAGTGTGGAAACACACTTCCTGTCAGACGCTGAATAGCGAGTGATGGACAGCAGGCATTTTTCCTGCAAGTGGCTATAAAATTATATTTAATTCCACCATAGCTTAGATAGTCTTCTATACTTTCAGGGATCTAATTCATAGTGGTTTGGCTTTATATCCACGATGTTTGTTCAAATTAGCAACTGGAAAATGAGGTAGCCCTTGATGAGTGAATAGGGAATGGGAGTAGAAAGGTTAAAAAGGAAGATTACAACATGAAAACGTAATAACTTTTTGGCTCGCCATTTTGTGGCAGCAAATATTGATCTGCAGTTTTCCATTACAAATAGGGAAAATACTATGTTGCAGACACTGTCTGATGTGGAAGTTTATATTGATCAGCAACCATCCCCTTAAACTTTTACCCAAAGGCCAAGTATTAGAACATAGAACAGTACAGCACAGAACAGGCCCTTCGACCCTCAATGTTGTGCCGAGCCATGATCACCCTACTCAAACCCACGTATCCACCCTATACCCGTAACCCAACAACCCCCCCTTAACCTTACTTTTATTAGGACACTACGGGCAATTTAGCATGGCCAATCCACCTAACCCGCACATCTTTGGACTGTGGGAGGAAACCGGAGCACCCGGAGGAAACCCACGCACACAGGGGGAGGACGTGCAGACTCCACACAGACAGTGACCCAGCCAGGAATTGAACCTGGGACCCTGGAGCTGTGAAGCATTTATGCTAACCACCATGCTACCCTGCTGCCTGTTCTATTCTCATAGAATAGAATGCCTTTGGTATAGAAGGAGGCCATTCGGCCTATCAAGTCTGCCCTGATCCTCTGAAAGAGCACCCATCTTAAGCCCATGCCTCCATCTTATCTCCGTAACCCAGTAATCCCACCTAATCTTTTGTACACTAATGGCCAATCCACCTAACCTGCACATCTTTGATCTGTGGAGGGAAACCGGAGCACCCAGAGGAAACCCAGACAGACAAGGGTACAAACTCCACACAGACAGGCACCCGAGGCTGGAATTGGACCCGGGTCCCTGATGCTGTGAGGCAGCAGTGCTAACCATCGTGCCGCTGTAAAACTTAAGCGGGTCTGGGGAAAGAACAGAGGAATGAGGCTCGGTTGGGAGTTTGTTTCGAGGTCCAGCCAGCCGTAGTGGGATGGTCCAAATGGCTACCTGTTGGTATTTAATTTTTAATGCTTCTCCGTGGTCAGCCATGTGATCCTTCAGCCTAGATATTCACTCACATCTGTTGTGAAATACCTGCAGAATAATCTGTACAGTGAAAGTGCCACTGCTGCTAGAAATTCCATCCTCTCGGACAGCTGTTGTTGTGAACTTCAAACCTCCTTCTGTTTGTCAGCACATCAAGCAGTCAAGTGGCTTAGTCATGACCTCCTGGGATTGTTGGGAACTCTTCTGATCACCAGTCTTTCCTGATTCAGTATTAAAGGATCCTTTAAAAGCCTGCGGGGCTCACCAACTTGAATACGTACGTGGTGCTTGGTAGGGGGGGGTGAGCTTCAGGTAGACACATCGCCCTCCCAACTGTGAGTTCCAATCATGCCCAGACCTCCTACCGACAACCTGAGGTGAAATCGGGCTAGTGCAGGAGTGCGCAACAGGCATCACACCGGCCAGTAGGATGATAGGCCTCACCAAATATTCAGGCCCACTGACTTGAATGAAAATGAATCTCGGGTACATCGTGTGTTCTGATTTTGGAGAAAAACCATACATTGTACACAGAAATATTGGACTTTAAAAAAGACCATTTAAAATGGACACACGCACCAAAGATGGGTGAAAATGTACAGCTCGCCTTTGACAGGCATGGCTCAGAGTGTTTCTCCAAGTGACAATGGAACCCCACACTCTTTCCAGACAGGGCACTTCTAAAAAGCATCCAAAGACTGATTACCATCTCCAGTAAAGAAAAAGGAACATAATGGCTATCACATCCAAATACCATTCTCCCCGTGTCTGCGTGGCTCTCACCCCCACAAACCACGGCAGCACGGTAGCATAGTGGTTAGCACAATTGCTTCACATCTCCAGGGTTCTAGGTTCGATTCCCAGCTCAGGTCACTGTCTGTACGGAGTCTGCACGTTCTCCCCGTGTCTGTGCGGGTTTCCTCCGGGTGCTCCGGTTTCCTCCCACAGTCCAAAGATGTGCAGGTTAGGTGGATTGGCCGTGCTAAATTGCCCTGAGTGCCCCAAAAAAAGGTTAAGTGGGTTACAGGGAGAGGGTAGATAGGTGGGCTTGAGTAGGGTGCTCTTTGTAAGGGCCGGTGCAGACCCGATGGGCCGAATGGCCTCCTTCTGCATTGTAAATTCTATGAGTCAATGAAACAAATGGATTGGCCACGTTAACTTGCCCCTTAATTGGAAAAAATAATTGGGCACTCTAAATTTATTTATTAAAAAAACTTTCTCTCTGACTGTGGTCAGCCAGCCAGAATGTATATATATATATATATATATATATATGTGTGAATGTTTGTGTGTGTGTGTGAGAGTGTGTGTGTGTGTGTGTGTGTGTATATGTGTGTGTGACAGCCACAATGCATCATCTTCTCTCCCTCACAATATATGGTCTGTTGCGCATAACGTTTCATTTATATTTACTTAGTATTTGACTCGATTATTTCCTCTGTATAAATGTAAATGCACGTATTTACCATTTCTCCTTACCGTTTTAGTAGTTTATAAACTTACTCTATGTTAACTCAACAAAACCTGGTTAAATTGGCTCCTTTTTAAACATAACTATTGGGCCTGAAAAAGGTATCCAGGGGAAAGGGAACCTTATTAAAGTAAACATTTCCTAATGCCAGCAGAGGGTAGGTTGAATAAAGACACGGAGCCAGCCGCCCCTCCTCACCCAAGTTTGTAACAATTTGAGGGTATCCCAGCTGGACGGAGGCAAACGGAGGGAGTCTCACCCAGATTAATAACCTTTTGGGAACCTCACCTGGGGCTGCTCATAAGACACTGGTGCCAAAAGCATTCTCGCCATTTGTTGTCTCCTCACCGGGTCCAATTTCACCCATAACGCCTTTTGCACTGTTTGTCCCGTTTCCAGGGGAGGTTTCTCCTGTTTGGCCAGCTGGAACGCAGATGCCGTTTTGGAGATTGTTTCTTCAATTCTGTGTGGGGAGCAAGAGGATGCAGCAGACAAGTTGCTAGAGCCTGTCCCAGTTAGGAATTGTTGAAGCACGGAACCTTTTTAAACTACATAGAATTGAACTCAGAGATGCTCCAGACCTGCAGTCCATTTATAGCCCAAAGGTTTTATTTTATTTTTGTTTGATGCAGGTTCAGTGTGATCTCTCCAGGTGGTTTGCAGAGGGTGGGGAGGTGGGTGAACATATCCACCCCGGTGTATCTGTGGGTTTCAATAATATGGCACTAAAATCACATTAGCTAGTGCAACATAACAGGCAATAGAAGGCAGAATGAAACCCAACAGTTTCCATGTGTGTGCCACTGAAGGCCTTTGAATTCACAAGTAAACTTTAAACTCAATTCACAATTGCTGCGATTGGACCATTTCAGAACGCTTACTTCCTCTATTGCAACATGAACTCAACATTGATGACTTTGCTTCAAATCAGGATTGAAAGTCACCAGGCGTACAGAAGGACCTTTCGTTTTCCCAATTTGGCAGACTATCAGAAAAAGTCGTGACAACCCAGTACTTGGAAACTAAACATTGAACAGCACTTCACCAACAACCGCTTATGCACACAACCCGTCTCTGAAAGATTAAAATCTGCTCATTGTTTTTTTGCTACCTTGTGGGTGAACTCCCTGAATAAAGCCAACCCACGCTTGTTTTGGCTGTTTAACAGCTGATAACACTCTCAAGCTCTCTTTGCTCTGTCGTGCAAAGCTACAAACCATATTTGCCACCAGAAACTTGTACTGCCTAATAACCAAGATTGAGAATGGAAAGGTTTCTTCACTGCAACGTTCCCAGTAGCTGAACAAATGGCCTGGAGCATGCTGCAAAGAACTAACAAAATGAGGGATGGAAACAAAGCCACAGAACTGAATTTCAAGTGGTGTCACCACTTTGATTCTGAGATATGACACTATTTGATGTTTGCATTGATGGAACTCTGCTTTCTGTCAGTTGTACAGTTGAGGAATATGACACCTCCCTGTCTTTTGCCATATGTAGTTACCTACTTTTCAATGTTTGATCATTTTGCCCTTCTTGTATCTCTTTCATTTACACATACTTGGTCGGAAACAATATTATGGGTATTTCTCCTGCTCTTTCACGGAATAGGATAATAAAAATATAAGGTGGGATTCTCCGGCCTCCCAGCTGCGTGTCTTTTGGCGGTGGGAGGCGGCGCATCGTTCGTGGGCGGTGGGTTTCTCTGCTCCCGCCACTGTCGATGGGAATTGTCATTGAAACCACCCTACGCCGCCAGGAAACCCACGGGCAGCGGCGCGCTGCCGGAGTGACCAGAGAATCCCACCGCCAGCGAACTGCCGGAGAATTCTCGCCATAATGTAGCACGTTGTCAGGACTGGAAAATTGCAGCAATGAGGAATCCATAGAGTCGCTACAGTACTGAAGGAGGCCAATCGGCCCATCGGGTCTGCATCGGCCCACCGAAAGAGTACCCCATCTGGGCCCACACCCCTACCCTATCCCCATAACCCCGTGTATTGTTCATGGCCAATCCCACCAACCTGCACATCTTTGGAAAGATTGGATAGGCTGGGGTTGTTCTCCTTGAAACAGAGGAGGCTAAGGGAAGATTTGATTAAGATGCAAAGAGTTGTGAGGGGCCTGAATAGATAGATACTGGTCAGTGTGTATGGGTAGATTTAAAGTGATTGGTAAAAGGATTAGTGGGGTGATGAAGACAACATTTTCCATCCAGCGGATCCAGGGGTTTGGAAATCGCTGCATGGAGGGATAGTAAAGACAGAAAACCTCAACTCATTGAAAAGCTACCTGGATATCCAGCTGCAGTGCCATAACCTGTGAGGCTACAGCCCAAATGCTGGAAAGTGGGAGGAGGCTGGGTGGCTCATCAGTCAGCCAGCACAGACAGGATGGGCCGAGTGGCCTCTTTCGGTGCCATAAAGCTTCCATGATTTTAGGAGTTTTTCCCGTAGATTGAACCAGGGCTAAAAATATCAGGAGGTGCCATTCCTTCTGCTACTTAAAGGGCTGCAGCTGCAGCAAGGAAAAGCCCAAAGCTAGCCTTTTATTGCAATTTTATTGCAATCACTTAAGAATTTTGAGTTCTGGAAACTGCCAATATTTGTTCTCCTTGTCTTGTTATGCTCTTGGTGTAGCATAAGCGGCTTCCTTGATGTGCACTCTGACAAAGGAAGGTTCAGACGTGGAGATAACTTCAACACGTTTATTGAACTATTTACAATTCTCCTACTCATGTTCGCCACTACTGTTAATCCTTCTATAGCTACTCAGACTATCTAACCAGTCTGCTACAATCCAGGTGGTGAGTGTGATGTTGAATCAACCCTGTGTCTGTACTCACTGAGTGTCTCCACTGAAAAAAGGAAGATCATGTGTGCTGTGTCCTTTATATATGGGTTGGTGTAATGCCCCCCCTGTGGTAGTGTCACCTCTGTGTGTATCGTGAATGCCCATTGGTCATGTCCTATCTTACTGACCTATTGGTTGAGTGTCTGTGTGTCATGTCTCTGGTGCTCCCTCTGGTGTCCAGCTAGCTTACGTGTACTTACATTAACCCCTTGTGTATCTACAGTGATGCATATCACCACACTCCTTGCTGTTGTAAATACCTATCCTTTCACTCCTGATACTTCCATGCCTCCTCTTTAACGTGCTGAAACAAGGTTGGCTGCCCCACCAGATTTCCCACTTTATAATTGTCAAGCTGCCACGCGGCACAGTACCGATGTTAATAAAGGTTCAATGTTAATAAAGTCTAGCCATGAATCCTGCAGATACCCTACTCATTCCTCCTTCATTACAAGCCAGTATTAAAAAGCACCTCCATGAAGGTGTGGGCCATTTAATTTATGTTACGTTTTCTGACAATGTGGCACAGTGGATACCACTAATGCCCGCCACACTCAATTACGGTAGTCCGATTTAATATCTGTCTTGCGCCATAATCACTGAAAATCTCCACAATCCAAAAAGGATTACCACATTCATTATCTACCTATAATGATCAAACTAATCTTGAATATAATGCTGGTCCCACCACAACATGAGAAACCACTTCGATTTTGTTTTTGATCAGCTAAAAATCAACCATTATCTGCCACGTTAGCTATGCTGATTTTTTTTTTTAACAGAGAGGCTAAGAAGGAATGGCTCCCAAAAATGAAACCAGTCACGGCCACAAAACAAATTCAAAAACAAAAAATTTCTTTGAGCAGGCAGCCTGATTCCTCAGCCATTCTGTTGTCTATATCTTCAAACGATCTACAACTTGATAAATAAAAACAGGAACAATTTGCGCATTTTAGAGCTTCACCTGCAAGTTAACGAGGAAAGAGTCAGACTTTATTCTGCCTAAAAATCAGCATTCTGATAGCGATGGACAATTTTTGAATCTGCGCATGTTTTCTTTTTCAGTAATGGGTGTTATTCGTTAAAATGGTGGGCTCTCTGCAGTCAAAATTGATTTAATTGGCATTAGGGGCGTTGCGTTCTCAGGACACCCTCTGATGTGTGGAAAGAACAACCTGACGCCCATGTTTTGTGGCTCAGTCATTTTTACGAACACCATCTAATATTCTAACTGTACCACACAGATCTTGCATTGCAGCAGCTCATATGATTGCCAGTTTCCATGTCAACACACACTCATCATGGTCTCATTTCTACTGCAGGCTTTCAGTACAAAATGACTAAAATATATACATGGAGATGAAACGAAATGACGTCTGTGGAGATGATTGAGGCCTTTACAGAGAATGATTGATATTACCTGACACACTGTGGCACCGAGTGGCAGCATGTGCGCAGTTCCCAACAAGGCTACTTACTGGATGTAAATATTGTGACCAAGATTATACAGGCAGACGGACTTTTTTTGATTTGCCCTTGGCAATACGCTTGGCAGCGGACAGACATTTCTACAAATGAGAACGGAAAGACAAAAGAGCCCAATGATCTGCGCTACCATGGCTGAAAAATAGCCCATGGTAGATTGCTGCTCACAAGCAGAACGAGAGACTGTGAGCAGGGCCATTTAAATGGCGCGGGGATCTGAAACCAGATTGGGGATATTCCAATGTGGCTTGGAGGAGAGAGAGAGAGATTGGCATGAGCTTGGGTGTTGACAACATGATCAAGGACCCCGGAGAAAAATAGTGGGATTGAGTTGGGAGGGAGGAATCATGCAAGAACAGAGTGATCACAAATAGAGAGTCTTCCCTTTTTCCTGGACAGATCAAACATTGTGCTTAGTGACTTGAAGTTACCAGAAACCCATGAACCAATTGCCGATGCAAATCTTCACCGAATCAGCAACTTTGCCAAATATTATGGCACTCCACAAAGTACGATCGTCGTTAACTGATAACTTTTTAAAAAGAAAGGAATCCCCACGATGCCAAGGGAATGAAAACTGCTGGACAAGATTTCAATTTTTAAAACTTTTACTGTAACAAACCATAATTCATTATATTAAATTGATATTAAAGGATTAATTAATGACTTCAAACAAATAAATAAATTTATCTTTAAATCATTGAAACAACAAAGATATACCTCGCCGGGTTGCAAACAAATTATTTCCCCACACAAATGTGGCACCATGTGGAATCTCAGTCTTTCTGACTCTGCCTCCATTATGCAGGATGACATACACAGTAACATTCTCTGTTCTACTTATGAAAAATGAAATGAAAATCGCTTATTGTCACGAGTAGGCTTCAATTAAGTTATTGTGAAAAGCCCCTAGTCACCACATTCTGGCACATGTCCGGGGAGGCTGGTACGGGAATCGAACCGTGCTGCTAGCCTGCTTGGTCTGCTTTAAAAGCCAGCGATTTAGCCCAATAAGCTAAACCAGCCCCTTAAGACTTGTTTCAACACCAGGATCTGTTCAAAAATTACCGAATAGCAAATAATTCTTTCTTGTTTTCTCTCAACTGACTGCTCAGTTGGTTTTGAAATGCCAAACAAAACAAAAAATGCAGGTCGACTCAACCCCATTGCAAATAGCTTTATTTACCTTTTACATCTTAGCTTTCATTCCCATGGCAACGTCCAGTCACTGGACATTTCTTGGAATCTAGTGATCTCATAATCAGGAAACCAATTAACCCTTTTCAGAACACTCCCCAGTTCACCTCAGTCTTAAAGGGACAGGGCACAAAATAAAATACAGGTCTTTCCCAGTCCATGGGTTATCACAAAAGGCTCAACAATTATTGTGCACAGACCACTGTTGGTCTGTCTTACCCCATTAAGAAACCTGAACATAAGGATACTTGGAATGCACCTGGAGAATTAGTGGACCACCAGTGTAGTGATGGTTGGGGTTGCACTGAGTTTTCCCATGGGAAGAGTGCAGCTATTTTTAGGAAATTACTTGATAGGACAACAGGTACTGTGCCCAGCGGTTCAAATGCAATCCACAGAGACATGGGGAAACAGAAGGGAACCAGAAACACTCTTCCCAGCTGCAAAAAGCAGAGGAATTTCCGAACATCTTGCTGGGGGCAATAGAGCCAATAAGGATTAAGAAAATAGAATGGAAATCAGAAGCCTTCCCAAAGACCGGCTGAGGGCTTACCAAGGTAAAAGAGATCAGGAGAGAACCCATAAAGAGGCCCAAACCAGGCCAGTAGCCAGTGACCAAATCTGGTTAGCACACAACTTCTGTCAGGATTTAAATAGGGACAGGGAAGTATCCCCAGCAGACAGTGATGGAGATGCCTCACCCAGTCAAACTGCCACTGGACAGTGCAGCAGAGGCTGGCCAGTCACCTGTGGGCAGTAGTGTCCCAAAAGACATGGGGCAGATTGAGGACAAAGCCACCCCCTAGACTAACAGAGAAAGTGAAGAGAATACCCTTTAAGAGGAACTGCACTTGTGAAAGTCCCAACGGAAGTACATATAGGAGCATTCAGTAAACCATCAAAGGATCATGTACAATTTTTAAATCCACCTGGGCCTCAGCAATATATCTTCCCAAGGCCACTGATGGTTAAGTGCAGGAACATTTCACAAAGGTTTACAAACAAACCCCAAACCATCAGCCAAGAAATATAAAGCATCTGTGGACTGGAACCTAAATGATCAGACTCATAGGCTCTGGAGGCACCCATGAAAGGGTTAAGAACTTTGCAGATATGTGAACAAAACAGCCAGGGGCATTTGTATACAATAAGCTTTGAGACAGGCCCCAGGCCTGGCAAAACCCGATTCCTCCCCAGAAATCAGCACGGAGGTCCCACCAACTGCTAAATGCGTTGTGAATCGTATGTCTGTTAGAGTCCCAAAGCCTTGCCTTTTCAAAATGGTGCCCTGACCTTTCGCTACACTGGGGCGAGCAGAGCCCCTCAGGTTGTCGCTCACCCCTCGGCCGTGCATTCCCCACTGAGGCCCGTTATGCACCGTGAGGCAGGTTACACAGCCATGTGTTTCTCGGTGCTGCGAGCGCAGGGTACCATGCAGCTAAACGTGCTCACTATGGTACTCTGTTCCCAATTAGTTGAATCGTGCCCTGTATGTATACATTTGATCTTGTTTTGCAGGGGAGCCATGTAAAAGAACAAATCATCATAGATTCCATTCTGTTTCGTAACATTATCCAATACATCGTGACCTTTCAGTCAGTACTTTATATTTTTAAAATTGAACCAAAGGCATGCAAAAGGTAGCTGCATATGGGGCCACCTGACATCTTTTATGCATTGAAATCCCTCCACTGTATCAAGAGGGAGCAAAAGGAATGCTCCGGAAGGAAGTGCTGGAGGGAATGCCAGGGTACTGTCCCATCTAGCTCCCCGGGGCCTGTACCTACCTGTGCACCCCAGAGGGCTCCCTTCACCTGGTTCACATTGCTGCAGACTTGTTGTACCTCGACAACATGATGTCATGACACCAAGGGGGGAAATCACAAGGAAAACAGTTTTGCAGAACAACCCTCTAAAAGCCCACGTGGTCAGAAATACACGTGTAAACTATCTTCTTAGCCCGATAGATTTTAAACTATAAAAATCCAATAATATTAACCAAAGCAAAGAATTGCTGTCACTTAAATAAAGGTGTACTCCATAACTCCTCAAACACTTCCATTGTGGAAATGAAAAAGAAAGTGCAGAACCGAACTGCTTTCTGAAAACAAAGACTTTTTGGCTTAGAACTGGGTGACTGCTTCCAAATCAAAACCTTCACATCTTCTCAGCACCCAAAGACCAAGGCATTTCCCCACAGAGCCACTCCGACTCTGAGACATCTTTCCTTAAATATCTGTTTTCCAATTCATCTCCGATTTCATTGTCCTCAAACATCTCTTTGAATTCAACTTCTTCAAATGCAAAAGTTTTTTTAGTTTGTCTTGTCTCTACTTTCGGTCAATAAAACTTAATATACGTGTTGCGCTAACAATTGCACACAAAGACTCGAATCGGTACAAGAGAGGCTTTATTACCGTGAGATGTTTATCCTCCGACTGCAGCTGGTAGAATGGCAGCTCAGGAGAACTCATGAATATTTATACTGCTTCCT
Organism: Scyliorhinus canicula; assembly: GCF_902713615.1. NCBI lineage: Eukaryota > Metazoa > Chordata > Chondrichthyes > Carcharhiniformes > Scyliorhinidae > Scyliorhinus > Scyliorhinus canicula. The sequence continues at coordinate 167,403,545 of NC_052155.1, read as the reverse complement.
GTGGGCGGAGCTAGCCGGCAGGGGCTACCGACCAACCTGTAATACAGGTACTGCTGTACATCCCCTAATACAGGCACACACATATTTACACAGTGGTGGATCACCACAATACGTTGCCATTTTTACCTATGAAACCTTTGTAATTTAGAGGTTCCTTGTCACTTCAGAACCTCCCTTTGAAGTTCAACAGCTAAAAAGCCAAGTTCACACTTATAATGCAAATTTTAGATCCAACACATTCATTTGAAACTCAATGACACCATAACCCTTTATTCCAAATGCATGAACCTAACACCTTTACTCTTTTATCTCTCAGTTCTCACCGACAAGCTGTGCCTAGTAACCTTCCTCCAGTCTAATTAATCTTGGACATGTACAGCCTCCTTTACCTGTGCAGAATGACAATATAATCCCAAAAGTACTTTAAATAATATCATCCATCATCACAACAGACACATCACCTTTTGTTTGTAAAACAGAATTGAACTTGGGGAAATCACATAATGAGGGGACCATTTTGGTTGTCGCTTTTAAAGCAGCAGAGTTTGCTTGAAGTTGGAAGAGAATTCTACCAAAAACCATCAACTAGCTACAAGTCATCTAAGTAGCCAAAGTAATAAACAGCAATGTTGGAGAAGGGCACCACCCGCCTTCGCCCCCCACAACCTGTTCCAATGTCAGGTTGTTATGCCACCAAGAGCTGTGTGGTGGAAGGATGGTACTTTTCTCATTAGATCCGCCAGTTTCTTGACAGAGTTTCATGGCCACAGGAAGTCTACCCAGAGGTCACGTGGCAGATTGAAGGCAAACCCTTATCAGGAATCAGTGAAACAAGGATCAGCTACGTAGCCTTGCTGGACTATATAGGCAGAGCACAGAGTACTGAGAGGGGGGACGCTAACTTGGTAAATGCAAGGAAGGTGCCTTAGAGAGTGAGGAACTTGCTCTGTGTGTACTATGTGTTCATTGCTGGCTTTGGACTCCAGGAAAACCCTGATTTGGATTGAACTTTGTGCTGCATGAGAACCCGTACTGGTGATCTGGCTGTCGCTGTTATATACAGTGTTGAGGAAACGTATTAGCCGTCCAGGTTTAAATGGGGGGTATACGATGGGTAAAGTTAGGCTCAAAAGAAGACCTAGGTGTTTATTTCCATTCTTTTCTGTTTTGCGGAGTATCTGAATGCCTTTAAATAAATGTTCAGTCTTTGGTATTTGGACAACTGTGTGAGCTATTGACCGGAGTATACTCCATCCCGTCACTCACAACCCCCAGCCCCTTGCTTCATTACACCAGACTTTCATGTCAAGTAAAGCATCACAAATAAATTACAGGCCTGCCATGAGAGAGACTGCAACAATAATGTTTTATCTTCATCTGCCTCTAATCTTCATGCATGCGAGAGTGTGGTGAGATGAGTGAGACGTTATATTTTAAAACCGGGGAAAGTGTGTGAGAATAACAAAAAAAGTAGCAATGAAGGTAAATACTTTGTACCAATGGCAATAGAATGTGGGTGAACCTATAAGGAGCAACTGTGAGAGATAATTACAGAAAAATAATAGGTTTTGCAGAAATGCATGGAAGAATTCAATGTGGCTGTGTTGCCAGGTCCAGGTGGCGTACACTTTATACTTTTGAAGGAAGCCAAGCAGGTGATGGTTTTCAATTGTTCTGATACATATAAGTTAAGCTTAAGGTCTGAAGAGTAGTTTTTCTATTCCAGAGAGGAATGAAGAATAAACGGAGTAACAAGTTAGTCTAACAACCGTTGTGTGCAAACTCTTCAAATTCATAATTCGATATATATAAAGTTAATAAAAGCATGGTGTAACCAGGGATAGCTAGCATGGGTTTGTGGTCGGGCAGTTTTGTTGTAACAACCCATATAGATATTTTTACTGACATAGTTGACTGGTTCGATAAAGGTCATATCATGGAGTATGACCTTTGATCAGCTGCCACGCCAAATTCTTGTCAGAAAATGTAGGCATATGGCATAGAACCGAAACAAACTCAGGATATGTAAGTGTAGTTTGGATTGGAGAAGGATTAGAAGTGGTAAAATCCAAGCATCAGGACTGCGTCCATAACTTTCCTTGATATATTCAACAACATCAACAATTAGAAATTAAATAGTGTTTTTAATATAGGTAAATATTGTGATGCCCTTTTAACGTGAAAGCAGCTTTTTATGGAATTGGTAATTTCTTTAAAATGTCTGGAATTTATCAACGGATTCAAGAATTTTTCTTTGAAAAGGACTTTCAAGCATTTGCATCAATTGTACCTTCCTTGGATAAGAAGAAATATTGGCTCATGTGACCTGGTGACCCATGACCTGGAAGCTCATGGACTTCAGCAACAGGAAGGAAGTTTTCTCTCTGTGTCTCTCTGTAGCCATACTGGCCACGCAAAATGGACACTGAGCCAAACTAAAATGGAAGGCTGCTGGGAAACAGACAGTTCAGCCAGAACAGCAGTCTGCAAAGAGCAGTTTGCATTCTGCAGCAGCAGAAACCAGTTTGGGCTCAGGTGAAAAGACCTTAGCTAGGTGCAAATGGCAAAACGCTTTGCATGCTAATGAGGCCATCAGACTTGAACACCCACACAATAGATACATTTGGTTCTGAATGGACACATTCCAATCAAGACCCAGACATCGAGGCACCAGAAACCTCCAAACAAAAGGACATAAGAAACGCCCCCTCCATCACGGAGACCCCCTCGCATTGGGGAATTAATCCAGTATCGATAAGAAATTGATCCAATAGGTAGAGCCCGCCCGAGAAGAGGGAAGGACAACGGAACCCCTATAAAAGATAGGGACCTCGTGTTGTCCGGTCTGTTAAACCCGTGCTCCGGCTCTGACTGACACCTGGCATCCTGACTCCAGCCGTTGAGCACCAGCCGCCGAAACCGTAAGTTCAACGCTTGCTACGCGATCCAAGCCCACTAGACTCCCAAGTACCAGAACGCTTGCTGAAGGCTGCAGACAAAACCAGGACAAAGGCCTCGTTCTCTGACCTTGCCTGTTCCTGTTAGATAAGTATTCTGTTTGCTTAAGTTTAGTTATAGCTTAGTCTCTTAGTGTGTGCATGAGTATTTATTATAACTGTATAATAAATATTGATCGTTTGAACTTTACTAATCGGTGTATCGTCTTTATTACTTTGAACTTGACCTTGGAATACTTGTGACGTTGCCTATACGGCAACTGGCGACTCCAGAGCTAAATAATTACATAGAACAGAGCCTAGCAGTGTTAAGCACACGTCGAACTCGGAGGCGTGTTAATACACTCCAATAAACGCGTTTTACGCCCATAGTAAAACGTGCAACATTTAGTGGCGACATCCGCCGGGACCCTGTTGTAAGTGGAAACACCACAGTGTCCAGGACCCTGAAATTTGAATTAGAACTCCAAATTGCAGAGAAAGAAAGAGATCACAAGTATTCAAGGTGTTCAAAATAATAAGCGAAATTCGGAAGTGTGTTTAGTGCATGCGTACTAACAGGGCTGTAAGGTAAAACTGAAAGCTTTTTGTTGCGACAAACTTTCGGTAGTTTTGTGATCGGAAAATAGCGTAAGCCGTACCCTTTTTTCGAAACACCACCCCAGCAACCCCCTGTTCCAAATTATAAAAAGAGAGTCAGAGGAAATGGCCATGCAGGCAATGGAACGTCTGATGGATCCAGCAAAGTTTGTGGTCGCAGCGACCAGCAGCAGTAGCAGGGTAGGCCAGTGTCCCACGTGGGAGCTGGAACTCCGCAAATATCTGCAGGGAAAGGGATGGCCCCTTTGGAAAGAGTTTTGTGCAAATGAGGAGACAGGTCCCGGAAGTATAGGTCATACTTGGTGGGAGAACCTCTCTCAGATACACAAAAAGAGTTTAGGTAAAGCACGCAAGCCGATGGCGATTGTGTCCTGCTTGGCACAGTTGCGAGGCGCAGAGGAGGTCATCAGGACGCTCCGGGCAGATTTAGAGGAAAGGAACCGAATGAGTAAGGTCGATGTCAGGGACGTCGAGAAAGAAAACCTGGAATTAAAAGGGAAGTTGGCAGAGAAGGATAGAGAGGTGGATGATGCCAAGAGGGCTCACCAGTCTTGTCTAGCTCATCTGAACAGTTCCCAGACCCAGTATGAGAAAGCCTATCAGGACGTGCAACGTGCCGTTCTGATAAGACAGGAATCGGAAAAGCAGGTGGAGGCATTGCAGAGGCAATGTTCCGATCTCAAAGCAGCTTTGAGAGCACTCCATGCTGCAACGACCGAACAAAGACAAAGCACAGTTGACCACGCGAAATGCAGGAAACAGATTGCGGAATTGCAATCTCTGCTTTCGGTGCAGAATGGCTTCCAAAGCACCTTTGGAGCTCAGTTAGATGGGGAAAATGCCCCAGATTGGCAGGAATTAAGCGAGACAGCGCAGCGTTATGTTCAGGGAACATGTGCGCCCGCAGCTCAGCAGAAACGACAGGCACCCCAACCCCCCACAGCTCAGACCATAACCGCACCCATGAATCCCGTAACCACACAGAGGAAAGCCGAATCAGAAGGCGCCCCAGACATAACTTACACCACCCCTTTAACAGTAACCCAGCTAAGGGACGCTTGTGAAAAGATCACTCCGTTCCTCCCCACCGCAGACCCCCACCAGTTCTTCGCTAAAGTAAAACAGCAGGCTACATGTACGGCCTGGATGAGAGAGAGCAGGTTAAGCTCACCGTGCTGAGCTTAGACCAGAGTGTAGTGGCAGCCCTCCCCGACCCACAGAACGTGGCAGGAGGCAGCCTAGAGGAGATGCACACTGCCATTTTAGATGCCATCGGGTACAATAGAGGTGACCCCGTAGAAGGATTGAATAAGTGCAGGCAGAAGAGATCCGAACACCCCACAGCATTCGCAGGAAGGCTGTGGATTCATTTCAGCGCAGTTTTCGGACAGCTAGATAGAGCGCATTTAACCCGCGAAAATATGGTTAAGTGGACGCGCACAATTATCTCACACGCAACAGAGGCAGGACAGAGCGCTTGCAATAGTTATGACCCCTCAGAAGAGGCCCATAACGAAAAATGGGTCCTGAAAAGATTGTCCCGCGCTTGGGAGCAATCGCTTCAGGCAAAAGGAAAGGTTAGATCCCCAGAAGAGGCTCAGGCTGCTGCAGATATCCAAGCAGTCAGAGAGCACCAGAAGCCCGCATGGGTAAATGAAGGCAAGAGCAGCCCACAACAGAAAGGACAGGAATGCTATAACTGTGGACAGTTAGGGCATTGGGCAAAAGAGTGTAATGCACCCCAGCGATCTCAGAGAGGCCAGCAGACAGGCACTCTGAACCGCAACAAAGCAAAACCCATCCACAATGTAACAGTACAGTCAGGACCCACCAATGTGGACGAGACGAACTGACGGTGTTCGGGCTCCCCCACTTGGGTCTGTGACACACTATGGGACTCATCAGGGAGGCCCGTAGTCACGGCGAAAGTCAAAGGGAAGCCCATAGAGTTACTGTGGGACACAGGAGGATCCCGCACCACCATTAACTCCACAACCACGGCACACTCAGACACGTGGCCGACCACCTCCACCATCACACTTAGCGGGTTCACCGGACACTCGCAGCAGGGACATATCACAGCACCCGTAGCGATCCAGCTAGGGAACATTTCCACAAGACACCCCGTAGTTTTAGTAAATCTTCCCCGGACAGCAGAGCACATCCTGGGGATAGATTTTATGAACGCTCACAGCTTGTCGTTCGACCCAGTGAACCAGTGTGTCTGGCGAATGGCGAGATCAGACAGAGCCCCAGCCACCCTCACAGTAGGAGACTACGCTAATCGGATTAGCGCAGTGGGAGAGTACTCATTCGACCTGACTACGCTCCACACCGACCGACAAATTAAGGCCCTACTAAACAAACACAGGACAGCATTTGCAAGTCACCGTCATGACTGTGGCAGAATGACTGGACAAGTTCATGTTACCGGACAGGACCCCCGACCGCAAAAGCAGTATAGATTTCCCCTCGAGGCAGAGGTGGAAATAGAAAAAGTTATAGGCAGCTTGTTGGAACAAGGTGTACTGAGAACGGTAGCCTCCACCAACAATGCCCCTATTTGGCCAGTGAGGAAGCCCGATGGATCATGGCGTCTGACCATCGATTATCGGGAACTCAACAAAGTAACCCCCGCAGTAGCCCCAACGGTAGCTACTAGTCCCGAGACCATGCTCAAGCAGGGTCTCAACGCCAAGTACTTCACGGTATTGGACATCAGTAATGGATTCTGGTCAATACCATTGGCAAAGCGTGCCAATACAAATTCGCATTCACTTTTAAAACACAGCAGTACACGTGGACATGCCTCCCACAAGGATTCCACAATTCCCCCTCCATTTTCCACCGACAGCTGGCAAGTGGATTAGAAAAATTTTCCCGACCCGAATGTCTGGTACAGTATGTAGACGACCTACTACTGCAGACAGACACAAAGGCAGACCACATTTCGCTTCTGGCCGAACTCCTGGAACTCTTAACTGAAATTGGCTGTAAAGTTAACCCGAAAAAGGCCCAAATATTGGAAAGTAAAGTGATGTATTTGGGATCAGTCATCACGCACGGCAAACGCGAGATCGAATTCAAAAGAATTGATTCGATCGTCAAATTGCCCCTTCCCCAGAATGTTTCAGCCCTCCGGTCGTTTTTAGGACTGGTTGGCTATTGTCGGAACCACATCGACGGATTCGCGACAAAAGCCGCCCCACTTTCAGACCTCCTTAAGAAAGGAGCCCCCTGGGAATGGCTTCCGCAGCATACAGGCGCTGTGGAAGAGTTGAAACGAGCCCTTAGTGCAGCACCCGCGCTGCTAGTCCCCGACCAACTTTCACCGTACGCAATCGAGGTAGCTAGCACAGATCTGACCCTCTCGGCCGTGTTGCTTCAGGAACGGCACGAGCAGCTAAGACCAGTGGCTTATGCCTCCCGACTGTTAGACCCGGTAGAACAAGGATTTTCAGCCTGTGAGAGGCACCTCCTTGCTGTCTTCTGGGCAGTGCAGTATTTCTCATACATCACCGGACTCAACCCCATCACCATTCTAACCGAACATACACCCACACAGCTACTACTAGACGGTCGACTGAAGGACGGTTCAGTTAGCCAGATTAGGGCAGCTAGGTGGACCCTACTTTTACAAGGACGGGACATTACTGTAAAACGGACACGCACACACACATACTTAGCAGACAACCTCCAATACCCCGGACAGCCCCATGACTGTGAAATTGTAGCTCCCCTGCATAACACAGGACCCTTTTTAGCAAAAACACCCCCCAGGAAGATAGGGAACCCGAAACAAAGCCCCCAGCCCACAGACACGTGTGGACCCTTGAGGATTTATGTAGACGGTTCCTCCACAGTTTTAAATGGTGAGCGTATCACAGGATGCGGCATCTACGTAGAGGACGCGCAGGGGCGCGCTCTCGAAGAGATAGCTCTTAAGTTACCAGGTCACTTAGGCGCGCAGGCAGCAGAGCTAGCAGCCATAGCGTACATAGTGGACCACCCCGATTCTTTCCCCAGCCCAGCAGACATATATTCAGACAGCTTATATGTCTGCAATAGCCTAACAGATTTTCTGCCCCTGTGGAGGACACGAGGTTTTGTCTCCGCAGACGGAAAACCCCTTCCATCAGCCCCTTTACTCCAGCATATCCTAGAGAAAGCGAAGGACAGGACCTTCGGCATAATAAAAGTAAGAAGCCACCATAGGTCATCACCCCCTGGGAATGTAAAGGCCGACGCATTGGCTAAGGCAGGTTCCAGGAGAGGACACTTATGGACCCCCCCAGCTAGCGCACCAGCTAGCGCCCCTGTGAGCGCAGTCCAAGTCTCACAGACTGATATTAAAGATCTCGTGGCAGCACAGAAACAGGACGGAGACCTCAGGGAGGTTTTCAAGGGAAACTTTGTGCCTGCTTACGAGCACTTTAAACACGCACTGACCACACATGAGGGTGTGATCATTAAGGACCAACTTTATGTGGTCCCACAGCAGGACAGGAATCAGATGATTGCCTTGTTCCATGACGGACACGGGCATCAGGGACTTGATGCAACAACGAGGCACCTCAGGCAACTCTGTTGGTGGCCTAATCTCAGGAATGATGTAACGCACTACATAGAGAATTGCCTGATTTGTGCTCAGAATAACCCGGAGCGGTATTCTAAGAAAGCACAACTTCGGCATACTCGCCCAGTTAACGGCCCTTGGACAAACCTCCAGATCGACTTTATAGGTCCATTGCCCCCTTGTCGGAATGGCTATAAATACGTTCTGGTGGTGATAGATACCTTTACCAAGTGGGTAGAGGCATTTCCCTCACGAACAAATACAGCAAAGACAGCTGCAAAGATCCTGACCCACCACATCTTCACGAGATGGGGTTTACCCCGAAGTATCGATTCGGACCAGGGATCTCACTTTACAGGACGGGTCATGAGGAACGTCCTGACAATATTCGGAATCAAACAGAACTTCCATATTGCGTATCATCCACAGTCCAGCGGAATTGTGGAGCGCATGAATCGGACCCTAAAAACTACCCTTAGGAAAATGGTTCAAGAGAATAATTCCACATGGGATTCAGTGCTCCCATTTGCACTTATGTTCATAAGGAACACTGTCTCCACATCGACAGGATACACACCACACACACTCATGACCGGACGCCCTATGAAAGGTACAGAATTCCTTTTAGGACTGGACATGACAAGCCCCGAAGTGACGGCCCTCACACATGAAAAGGCAGTTAAAGAACTAGTTGAGACTGTGAGGTCTGCACAGCTCGCAGCCGCAGTCCAGCTAGGGAAACGCCGACAGCAACGTACTGCCTGTTTCAATAAGACCGTCCACACCACAGAATTCCAGGTTGGGCAACAGGTAATGTTATCTGTTTACAACCCCAGCAGTTTTTTGGCTCCAAAATATTCCGGTCCCTACTCAATTTCGGACAAAATTAGCCCCTCCGTTTACAGGATAAAGTATCCTAATGGGAAGACCGCGTGGTTCCATATAAACCAGTTAAAGGCATATGGAACACAGGCCAACCATGCCCACCATGTCCTGCTAGACGCAGCAGAACACTTCACCCCGCCCACCAGAAACACTTTTCCACCATCCCCCTCACAGACCAGTTCATCCACGGACTCGCCCACGACTCCGCCCCCAGACCACTACAGACCACGCCCCGACACGCCCACAAGCTGCCACAGCAGAGACAGCAGGACTGACACTGACTCTGAAGACAGCAACACCACACAGCCATACAGCCCACACTGCACCAACTACGACCCCGACTCCAGTGACCCCATGGAAGTCACCTACCTCAAACATCCAGAACCACCACCCGACCCCGACTACCCCGACAACACACTCGACACTACACAATGGCACAGGGACAATTCCTACAGACTTGTCCGCAATGATGAAAGTGACCCCCGGTCACACAACTCCAAAATAGCATGCCTGATCCACACAAGGGTGTGGGATCCGGGAGAGCGGGACGACACGGTGTCTGACTCCCGACACGGCAACCCCTTTGTGACCCTGTTCACAGAGGCAGAATCAAAGTGAGGTGTCCAGATGATGCAAGATAGGAATCGTTTGAGGGAAACGATGTCCTTTCTGATGGAACCTGCACGTATGTTTGTCTTCGTTTTATGTTTGTTTGTCTCAGGATTGTACATTGTTCAGCTGGAGGATGGACATCTTCTTTTCAGCTGAAAAGATTGTGACCACCTCACATACACGTTAGCTTGTCTGCCGAAACTTTTGAGAACTTCGGTTTGATTGGAGATCTTTTCCAAAGTTGTAAGGCCACACGCCAAATAGTTTATCTGCAGATATCTCTGAGAACTTCAGTGATGTCCTCAGTTGGAGCATCTTGGCTCCCTTGGTTTTTTAGGTGCCCCTCTATTCGGCGAAATAGAGGCTGCAAGTCATGGTAAACACATTCGTACCCGTTTTTCCAGGTTACTCAGGCAGTGGACAAACGGCACTGAGGACCCGCCCTGTCTGAGAACCAACCCTTGGTCAGCCAAGCTCGGGTATGGCACAGCACGCCCTACCCGGGGATCCCATCCAACTCATACCCGTCGCGGCCCATACGCAACTCATTCGGATGTTTATTTCAAAGTTTGTTTTCATTTTACGTTAGGTAGCCCTTCGGCCGCCATCCCACATGCTATTTACATCCGGGAACATTCGGATGGTAAATCAGCAAAGCCTGCGAGACGGCTCGCAGAAGGAAGGATTGTTAGGTGTATGCTGGTCTTTAAATTCGCTTTTTGAAAAAAAAAATGAGGGGAGTCACAGGGTGTGACTTAGCCAGTCATTTTAAAGGGTCAATTGGGATTTGAAAGACAGATGCACTAACAAGTAAAGGTCTTAAACTGTGTATTGACAGATACTGTGCTTGATCCCAAAGGTTTCAAAGGACGAGACAGAGGTCGAAGCCAGGATTGTCAATACCGGAGGAAGAAGGAAGAGAAAGAGGAAGAACAGCAAAATGATGGAAGCCCACTTATTACTGTTTAATGTCATATGTATATGTGTGGAAACAAGACACGTTTCCCCCACAACCCCCACCGTAAATGTTAGTACAACAAACCCCCAGTGCTCAGCTCTGATCAGCGTGGTTCAGACCTGGTGTACTAAATTCATGACGTGGTACTCCATGTCCTACATAATCGAATCACTGTTGGTGATCGCGATCCTCATCATTCTAGTGCAGACCCTCAGGTTGAGGAAATGGAAGAGGAGAGCCTCTCGTTCCAGCACCTCACCCATCTATAGAGTGCAATCCCCCATCTTCGGATTCCACCAAACCCCTCAACCCCTCACTGATTACAACACTCTGTAAATAAAATTCAGCCATGTATTATATTGTTCCATACTCGACTGCCGAGTTGGGAAGTGTGATGTTGTGGTGTGAATGGTTAAGATTTTAGAGTGATTAAATGTTTAAGTTAAGGTTAAGGTTAATAGTGATAGGTAGAGGTTCCCAATTGTAGTAATGCATGTCCCTTTTGACATAGGGCCAAGTAGAAATGTTAGTTAAAAATTTTTTTTCTCTTCTTCCCATAGTTTAGAACAGAGTAGAACAGGAACTGGCAAGAGGTCAGAACACAAGGAGGCAAAGTACATAGGTGATCCTTCACAATAGTATGATTGTGAGGATCACAAGGAGGGAATGTAGCCATACTGGCCACGCAAAATGGACACTGAGCCAAACTAAAATGGAAGGCTGCTGGGAAACAGACAGTTCAGCCAGAACAGCAGTCTGCAAAGAGCAGTTTGCATTCTGCAGCAGCAGAAACCAGTTTGGGCTCAGGTGAAAAGACCTTAGCTAGGTGCAAATGGCAAAACGCTTTGCATGCTAATGAGGCCATCAGACTTGAACACCCACACAATAGATACATTTGGTTCTGAATGGACACATTCCAATCAAGACCCAGACATCGAGGCACCAGAAACCTCCAAACAAAAGGACATAAGAAACGCCCCCTCCATCACGGAGACCCCCTCGCATTGGGGAATTAATCCAGTATCGATAAGAAATTGATCCAATAGGTAGAGCCCGCCCGAGAAGAGGGAAGGACAACGGAACCCCTATAAAAGATAGGGACCTCGTGTTGTCCGGTCTGTTAAACCCGTGCTCCGGCTCTGACTGACACCTGGCATCCTGACTCCAGCCGTTGAGCACCAGCCGCCGAAACCGTAAGTTCAACGCTCGCTACGCGATCCAAGCCCACTAGACTCCCAAGTACCAGAACGCTTGCTGAAGGCTGCAGACAAAACCAGGACGAAGGCCTCGTTCTCTGACCTTGCCTGTTCCTGTTAGATAAGTATTCTGTTTGCTTAAGTTTAGTTATAGCTTAGTCTCTTAGTGTGTGCATGAGTATTTATTATAACTGTATAATAAATATTGATCGTTTGAACTTTACTAATCGGTGTATCGTCTTTATTACTTTGAACTTGACCTTGGAATACTTGTGACGTTGCCTATACGGCAACTGGCGACTCCAGAGCTAAATAATTACATAGAACAGAGCCTAGCAGTGTTAAGCACACGTCGAACTCGGAGGCGTGTTAATACACTCCAATAAACGCGTTTTACGCCCATAGTAAAACGTGCAACACTCTCACCCCCACAACCCAAAGATGCGCTGGGTAGGTGGATTGGCCACGCTAAATTGCCCCTTAATTGGAAAAGTTGAAAAAAAACATGAAAGTAGTTAACTTACAGAAGTTGTAAATATACTGCTGTAAACAACAGAGGGGTGCTGCAATAGAGGGGAGAATAGGAAAGTCATCTTTATGAGGAGCAGTGTGGGAGTGACACAGTTAATCACAACAGAAAGCTGAAGACAGGGTTAAGGCAGAGCTTGTGAACTGGACACTTCCATGGCTATGCTTCAGTTTTGCGAGAACCGGCCAGACTTTTTAACAAGGTTGATTAAAAGTCAGATAAAGGGGTTCTCTGAGGAATTTGTGCCAGCAAGGCTGTTGTGACCCTAACTAAGAAGGTTCTGCAGAAGAATTCTGTTTGGCTGACTACTATAGAACATAGAACAGTACAGCACAGAACAGGCCCTTTGGCCCTTGATGTTGTGCTGAGCCTTGTTTGAAACCAAGATCAAGCTATACCACTCCGTGTCGTTCTGGTGTGCTCCATGTGCCTATCCAATAACCGCTTGAAAGTTCCTCAAGTGTCCGACTCCACTATCACAGCAGGCAGTCCATTCCACATGCTTAGTAACCTGTAGTGTTACAAGTAGAAATATAAGTATCTTCCACTCCTGAACACACAGCACATCACCCCACCAGCAACCCTGCGCTGGCGCGCTGTGTTATCTGGGGAACTCTGATAGAGTGGAACCATCACTGCAGGTGACCCGAGTACCAAATTCATTGAGTGAGAAAAGTGAGAGATCTTGGCCAGAATTCTCCGGACATTTGCTGGTAGCCGGGATTCTCTGGTTCTGCCGGCAGCATGCCACATCCCAGAGGTTTCCCCGGCCACGTGGAGTGGCTTCAATTTTCACAGACAGTGGCAGGACCACAGAATCCCACTGCCAGCAAATGGCAGACATCGCGTCCTGCTGCTGGGAAACACATGGCTGGGAGACCATCCCGTCCCTTATATTCCAAAGGTTGAGCAGGAAAGGCTGAGATTTAACCTTTGTGTGGGGTGTGATATGAATGCTTGTAATCTCATTTGTATTATCTGCTATTGCATATGTAATTTACAGTTGGTGCCAACCTCAATTTGTCTGTTAATTCATGTTTAATTTACATTATGATTGATGATCAAGTAAAAGCTACAAGAAGTGGAATCTTGTTGTCAATTTCTTCATTTGTGGGCCACTCAGCAAATTCAGTTATTTTGGATTAGTTTGCCCATAGGGATTGTAACAATTTCCCAAATAATCTCACAGAAATAGGATTAACCAACGATGGACATCAAGTTGAAGGGGGACTGACCAAAATCTTACTCGAAAAGGTGGGTTTTAAGGACTGTCATAAGGGGGAATTACAGAGCATGAGCCGATAGAGCTCAGGCATATGAGCAAGGAGCAGGAGTAGGCTACTTGGCACCTTGAACATGATCAGCCCATTCAATAACATCACTGCTGATCTGATAGTGATCTCAAATCTGTATTCCATCTATCCCGATAACTTATTGCAAGGAACTTGTTAAGATCTTGGTCTGTTTCATGTTTCTCGTTTATTGCCTATCTTGTTGACAGGTTTTAAAATCACCGACTTCTGGTTTTGAACTGAACTAAATTGGTGGAGGTTTTCAGAAACCCCTGGAACAGGAGAAGCAAGCTCCATTTTGTGCAATTCTGCGAAAAGATTCAGGCAGGAAGCAGTGTGAAGGTACTCTCTCTCTCTCTGCTTTCTCTCTGTCAGGCGATTAGAAGGGCTCCCAGCCAGACCTGTGGAAGGCACTCCTATTTAAAAGATTGCAGGCTGTCGCCAAACCTGTGAAGGCGACTACTGGTTTGAAAGGCCGCAAGCAGGTTCCCTCACCAGGTCTGTAACAGTTTAATCCTCTGTCTGAATGGCTGAGAAAAGCGGGGTCTGAGGACTCTCTTCACAATACAGCCAGAATCACTGCACAGAGATCAGACAAGCAGGAAAGGCAGACTGGACATAGAATCTGCTATAAACGTTCAGGTATAGAGCTCTAATAATATCTCAGGGAGACTGAGGCTCCATCTGATGGTCGAAGGACAGAATTGTAGTCACCTGAATCTCCTCTGTAAATCAATTTCCCGCAGGGTCACATCAGGAGAAGGCCAGTGCCTACAGAGACCACAACATCCGCAGTGAAGATTCATTTTCCTTCCATTCACTGTTATTTTAAGCCTATCACTATCTCTTCACGGTGTGTCTGTCTTGTGTGTGTCTGGTGGAGGGTGGGGACGGGGTTTTGGGAATAGGTAGACTAGTAGACCATCATTCCATCATGCGTTCATCTTTTACTCCTGTTATAAATAAACAGGTTGTTAATGTTTTACTTGTATTTCTGGTGCCTGTAACTTATTGGAGCAGTAAAGGGTTAAGGATCTCAGGAAAACACACACAGTTTTGGTTAATTCACTTATTTTGGGACACCGGGGTCTGAGGGGCTGGAACTAATCACATATTCGCCCATGGTGTTGTAACACTATATTTAGACTCCGCCTCCACTGCCCTTTGAGGAAGAGAGTTCCAATGACTCACGACCCTCAGAAAAGATTGCGTCTCATCTTTGTTTTAAATGGGAGACCTCTTGTTTTTACACTGTGACCTCAGTTCTATATTCTCCCTCAAGATGAAACATAGAGCGGAATTCTGCGCAACGGCCGATGCCGTAGTGAAACCCGGAGTGTTTCACGACGGCGTCAGAGGCTGCTCCTCGCCCCCTATTCTCCCCCCCACCCGGGGGGCTACGAGCGGCGTTTCGTGAAACTCGGTCGCCGGGCATTGACGCTGGCGTCAAGGTGGTGCGCCGATAATGACGCGGCCGTCGGCGCCTTAGTGACATCAGCCGCGCATGTGCAGGTTGGCCGGCTCCAACCCACGCATATGCGGTTGCCGTCTTCCCCTCCGCTGCCCCGTAAGATATACCGGCTTGGGTCTTGCGGGGCGGGGGAGGGGAAAGAGTGCGTCTCTTAGAGACGCCGGCCCGACGATCGGTGGGCACGATCGCGGGCCAGTCCCCTCCCGAGCTCGGCTCGATCCCCTCTCCGCCCCCCCACAGGCTCCAAACTTACTTTTTCGCTATGTTCACACCGGCAGCGACCAGGTGTGGTTGCTGCCGGCGTGAACAGGTCGGGAACGACATGCCGCTCGGCCCATCCGGGCCGGAGAATTGTGGGTCGCCGTGAAAAATGGCGACCCGTGATTCTCCGAGCGGCGTGTCGCAAAACGCGACATGCATTTGGGGGTGGGGGAGAATCGCGGGGGGTGCCAGAGCGGCCCTCCCACGATTCTCCCACCTGGCCTGGGGAGCGGAGAATCGCACCCATATTCTCCACACCCACACTGTCAAGACCCCTCAGGATCTTGTATGTTTCTATCAAGTCACCTATTACTCTTCTGAACTCCAGCCTCAAGATAAAGGGAAGAAGCTGACATAAAAGATTGACGGGTGTTCCAGGGAGGGTTGGAGCAGTCGATGAGGTTCCAAATGTAGGGAGAGGCCAGGTTATGAAGAGAATTAAGCACAAGGATGAGAATTTTAAATTGGAGGCAGTGGAAAACCAACAGCCAATGAGTTTATTCAAGACAGAGCTGACTGGAAAGCGGGACCATACACATTTTAATATGGTTAGCAGAGTTTTGGATGATATTTAGCGAATGTGAAACGCTATCGCTATTTGACAGGTACTCATAAACTGCTGGAATGCCCTTCCCAGCTGCCAGCCTTCAAGGCATTGGAGCTTGTGTGATTCCACCATCCCCTCTGTTTGAGCTCCAGGGAAAAGGGCTTTCCACTCCAACAGGCCCCAACCACAGCTCCAGCTGTCTTCTCTACAGCCACATACCTCTCCAAATACCTCCCTTCTTTGGAGGTAGAAGAGATGGCCACCAAGATGCAGATGGAAGGAGGCCTGACACTCAACAGAGAATCTGAAGGCAATGAACCAGCTCTCCTCACATGTAGGAGCACCAGTGTTTCTGGAGGCCGAGGTTCTAATGTATGTTGCTGCTGACATCTGCATCCTTATGGTGCAAGACCCCCTTCCCAGTGAATTAGGTGGCCATACATCATCAGTGCCCCACATGATGCCCATCCCTGGAGGCCCATCAATCCCTCACACAATCCCACATTCCTGGCATTTGCTGAGTTGTATGATCCCTTCTCCTGAAAGGAGAGAAAGCAGGGAAGTGGGAGTTTTAGGAATACATTATGTTCAGAGGAGTGAAGGACAACATTTCTATCTGCTGACGGAGGCATAAGCATGAACACAATAGCGTGAGGGTCATTGCGGGCATTGGCTGCTCAGTTGGGAATGCGAGGTGCCTGCAAAATGCCAATGAGGTAAAGATTCAAAGTGTGTTGATCTGAGGCGCATTGGCTGTGCAAGTCAGGTGGTGAGGTTTGCACCTGACTGTATTACACCATTCACCTGCCATGTCCTCCTCAGGTACTGGAACCTCCTGGTACACATTCTCCAGGTGTGAGATGCCAGACTGCTGCTGCTCATTTCCTCAGCCACATCGATTGATGCCTGCCCTTGGGAGAGCTCACTTTCCTGCAGCTCCTAATCTCCCTCAACTGGACCTCTAGGTCAGTGTGGGAGAGATGTGGGTCGGCATTCCCTGTTCTCTTCACCATCCCGGAGTATGGGAATTTAAAAAAGAACACAGGTTCTGGTGAGCTCCTCTGAAATCTGCCTTGAAAAAAGGTCCCTTTAAAAACAAAGTCTTTCCTCTGACAAAATGACCGGGTCATTCCCCTCAGTTTCTCTAATTGGTCAAGCAGATCAGGGGTGGGTCTTAATTGGTTTGCACGACAAAAAACAAATTGGAGGTCCCACAATTCCAGCAATCTGGTTTGTGATCTGAAAATGGTCCTGACGTATGGAAGAAATACTACATCTTTGGGGGAAATTGCCAAGGGGGAGGATAAGAAAGAAATGGAGACAAGGATAGATCTTTCAAAACTTTGAAGATACCAAGGGGAACAGAAATGGTAGATAGACAGAACATATTTCTGCTCTTTTTGAGTTTAAAATTGGGGACAGAGTCTAAACATTAGAGGCAGGCGTTTGATTGTTACGACATCTTGAGATAGAGCGCGGTTAATTCTAGCCCCACAGGCCCCAGGGTCCCAACGTAAGTAAATTAACCAATAATGTGTATATATTTTCTGAGATTTTTGACCCTTGATTGCAACAAAAACTTACACGCACCAGATTTGTAAGTAAAACTTAATAACTTTATTTATAACAAGAGAAGTGACAAATATATACTAGTGATAAGAGAATAACGGTGTACTAATCTGATTACTCCCCCTTTTACCATCCCACCCTCCACCAACATATACACAAGACGGACACACAGTGGGGAAGGGAAGGATCAAAATAATGGGGATCAAAGGGACGTGAGACGAGTACCTTCGCTGCTGTTGTTGTAGTCTTTGCAGTCGGCTATCTTCCCGGGCTCAAAGTATTGAAACCCAATGGTTGGATCGGCAACTATGCAACTTGCTGCTCTAATTTAATCATATTGCTGCAAAAAAAGACATATTATCAAAGCTTTTCATCTTGCGCTCTATCTGGACAGATTCACAAGAATATCAAATCTCAAAGGCACTTTCAGTTCATTAAGTTTCAAGTTCTACATTACTGAGCGACCAATTTAATTGCACCTGGTTCTCTCTTCCCCTTTTCCCAGATCTCTTCTTCACACACATCTCTTTTTCAACATCTCCACATCTCTTCTTCCATCATTTATATTTCTTTGACTTCCTGTTGACCGATTATTAAGAAACAGTGGGTTCATCTCCTGGTTGGAGCCATTTAGTAACAAAGGGGGAACTCCAAGAATGAACAATGGTAAATGCTGCTCGAAGCAGGGTCTTTGAATATTTTTAAGGCAAAAGCAGACAGATTCTTGATTAACAAGGGGGTGAAAGGTTACTGGGGAAAGACAGGAATGGGAGATCAATCAGATCAGACATGATCTTATTGAATGGTGGAGCAGGATAGAGGTGCCAAGTGGCCTACTCCTGCTCTAATTTGTATGTTTGGCTTAGTAAAGCATCAATTTAGTATTTTTGTGGTCAACGGTTCCAAAATTTTAACATAGTTTAATTAATTGAATTTAAATTTTCCAACTACATGACAAGATGCAAACACTTGTCCTGCAGGTTATTAATGTAGGCATCTGGATTAAAACTCCTGTGACATAACATCTGATTCTGTACCCAGAGTAGCAAAGGTTTGATGTTGTCGAATATTCAGTTCTTCTATGGGTCCCGGATGTCTTTTATTTTTAACGTGAATGCAAATAAGTGAGGACTGTTTTGTGCTGTAGTTCCTTACCCAATAGGAATTGGGTTGAGACTTAAGGATAAAATCTTACAATAGTGCAGCAAAGGCTACTTGTATTGCTCAAGGCTTCTGCAGTCAACAGGAGTAGGTGTGAGTTACATTTCATTAGTCTGGGCAAAATTTGAGTTCAAATCTGCAAGGTTAATGTCTAACTCGCTGCGAACTCACTTAACAGATGAAAGTATTTTAAATATGTGCTAATTGCATCCTGCTTTCAACACACGGGAAGCATCTTATGCAGGATATTTGCAGCCGCCTTCATTAAAAATGCACAACAGTGAATTTATAATTTAGTTCCTATTGTATCATCATATCAAGTTTACTCTTACCTTTCCCACACAGGACGTGTGCACCATGCATGTGTCGACGACGCATGCGCACCGAGTGCATGATGCGCAGAAAGTGCATGGTCAAATGGAAACTAGTTCCCAATCAACTAGTTGACCACGATCAACTTATTGGGCATCTTTGGGTCTTACCATTATTTGGGTCTTACCCAAAAGATGGCACCTCCAGTGGCGCCACACTCCATCAGTACTACACTGATGAGTCAGCCTGGACTACATGCTCAGGCAGCTGGAGTAGGACTTTAATCCACAACCTTCAAAATCAGAGACAAGAACATTACCTACTGAAACGGGGTTGAATCTCATTATAAAGGACGGAATTCTCCGGCTGCTGAGAGTAGTACAAACATTCATATAGCACCCCTTGTTTTGTTATGCTCTTGACGTAGCATAAGCTGCTTCCTTGATGTGCACTCTGACAAAGGAAGGTTCAGACTTGGAGATAGCTTTAACGCATTTATTAAACTGTTAACGATTCTCCTACGTGGATTCGACTCTCCCGTTAATCCTGCTACAGCTACTCAGACTAACCAGTCTGCTACAATCCACGTGGTGGGTGTGATGTGTTTCAAATCAACCCTGTGTACTCACTGAGTGTCTCCACTGGAAAGAGAAAGATCATGTGTGCTGTGTCCTTATATATGGGTTGATGTAATGCCCCCCTGTGGTAGTGTCACCTCTGTGTGTGTCGTGAATGCCCATTGGTCGTGTCCTATCTTACTGGCCTATTGGTTGAATGTCTGTGTGTTATGTCTCTGGTGCTCCCTCTAGTGTCTAGCTAGTCTATGTGTATCTACATTAACCACTTGTGTATTTACAGTGATGCATATCACCACATCCCCCTTTTTTCGTGTTACATATTTTCTGTACAGTGTTAAAGAAAATTGAACAAACTAGGTAGATAAGTGATGATATGTACAAATCATGATAACAGTGATCATTAAACAGTAAGTCCAAATCATATGTACGAGTCCAAAATTCATTAATTTTTATGGTTGAGTGTCTTTCTTGTTTGGTTGGTGAGGTGGTGATGTTTATGGTGGCATTGCTTTGTAAACGCCGTCAGTGTCCCTGTGCATATCACCACACCCCTCACCTCCTGCCACAAAAGATTTACAGCCAATAAAAGTGTGTTAATTGTTATCATGCAGGGAAATCAGTCCAAATATGCTTCCAAATAAAATCAGCCTGCCGGTTTGTGCAGCCCAGTCCAAAAGATTAAACTTATTTTCAAATGATAACGGTGATAATAGCTAGAATAGTTTTTACAAAAATAGCAAAACCTAATTCAAAGAAAGAAGAGAACAGAAACAAAATAGGGTAGGAGAAAAAACAAAAAGCCAACTGGATAATTATTTAATGTTGGGTTTTAGTATTTAAGGTACTGCTGGATTTCAATTGCTTTAATAGAGTGCTCTAAGGAATTGTTTCAGTGCATCAGCAAACATTTACAAAACCTGTCTGCACAGGAAGATTAAAGGTAGAGTCGCCATAGCCCCAGATGACCATAGGCTGAATCATAGAATCTACAATACAGAAGGACACCATTCGACCCATCGAATCTGCACCAGCCCTTGGAAAGAGCGCTCTACTTAACCCCACAACTGCACCCTATCCTCGTAACCCAGTAACCCCACCTAATCTTTTGGACACTAAGGGCAATTTAGCATGGACAATCTACCTATCCTGCACATCTTTGGGCTTTGGGAGGAAACTGGAGCATCCGGAGGAAACCCACGCAGACACGGGGAGAAAGTGCAAACTCCATACAGACAGTCACCCGAGTTTGGAATTTAACCTGGGACCCTGGAGCTGTGAGGCAGCAGTGCTGAACACTGTGCCACACTGCCGCCCACTGCTTTCTCCTTTGGGGAGGGGGGGGGGGGGGGGCGGAGATGCCTGGTGATAATTTAACCTGAGGATCACTACGCCTCAGGCAAGGGGCAAAGTTGAGAAGGCAAGGCCTTCATAAATAACCTCAGCTGGTACGGGCGGGAAGTGAACCCGTACTGTTGGCCTTGCTCTCCATCACAAACCAGCCGTCTAGCCAAGCGAGCTAAAATAGACATTTCCTGGAGATAATTGATCTCTAAGTCTGTTGGAATAACGTTTCTTTCAGGTGATAGTGAGAAAGCTGTACTGAGAAAAGATAGCCAAATGCTTCCCCCTCAATCCTTCATGTTCGCAACTTTTGTTGCTGACTTTGACTTTGTTCCTCCATTAACTTATTCATTTCCAAGGCTTAGATGTTAACAACCTAATCATTTTGAAGTATGGATTGCTGTAATCTTGTAATGAATGTACTGATATAGCACAAAATATTTCAACCTGCGCTACCTGCTGATCTGTTAATAATTTATACTTTAACCACTTTCACATCGTGTAATCAAAAGTCTCACAAAATCATATCTATTTAAAATTAATCAGGCAGAACCAGAGATATTAATATTGTATTGCTCTAAAAGATTAGCTAACCTTCATACATTCACCCATGAAACTGCGAGTATCTAATGTATTTTGCACAAAGGTTCTGAAGCTCTCCCAACTCATGAAAATGAAATGAAAATCGCTTATTGTCACGAGTAGGCTTCAATGAAGTTACTGTGAAAAGCCCCTAGTTGCCACATTCCGGCGCCTGTCCGGGGAGGCTGGTACGGGAATCGAACCGTGCTGCTGGCCTGCTTGAAAAGCCAGCGATTTAGCCCTGTGAGCTAAACCAGCCCCTTTTGAAACATCTATAAAATATCTAAAAAGTGCTGATGATCTCACAAAAGCTGTTTCTTTATCTGTGTAAGTAATCGCACACCCATCCTAAATGCGCAAAGGCGTCAAACTCAAAATGTCACGTCGAATTTAATAAGTAGCAAAGAAAAAAAACAGCCCAAAAGCCTCAATTCCGAGCAAAGAATAATCTTAAACACCCCAACTCACAAAAATGTCCTGATCAAACCACAACTCCTGTAAACCGATCAGTAAATTTAGATGAGCTACGTAGGGATGTATAAACCTAAATATTGCGTCCCATGCCAACGTGCTAATGACTTTAGATTCAATTATCATGACAAATCTATATGGGCCAGCAATTGTTTTGCTGTGGCTCATTTGTGTAATGGGATACAATCTCCACCACCAAATATATAATTGTTGGAGCTAATGCAAAAGATCTAAAGGAATTTTAAATTTTGTGTGAACGACAACGGAAGATTTTGTCAGATTATGAGAGCTTTGGAGAGGATTGTTCAAATTCCCAGTTTGTAAATCAAGAAAATGTGATGTCCATTGTGTGAGTTAAATATTCAAAACCTGGCAAAGCAGAGAGTTCTTTGACTCAGCTGTGGAATAATATTGATGGGCTATCCTGTAATCTGCAATGGAAACACAAACCTGGATTAAAATTTCTTGTGCATTGATTGCACCTTAGGTCCTAATTTACCCAGGAAATAGAATGAATGCTAGTTTCTATTTCCATCGTTATTTATTTTCGTTTCACAGGATGGGAGTGTCGTTGGCTAAGCCAACATTTGTTGCCCATCCCTATTGGTGTGAGCTGCCTTCTTGAACCGCTGCAATCCCTGCGATGTAGGCACCCACAGTACTGTTAGTGAGGGAACTCCAGGATTTTGATTGAAGGAACAGTGACATATTTCCAAGTCAGGATGGCGAGTGACTTGGAGGGAAAACTCCAGGTGGTTGTGTTCCCAGGTATCTGCCGCTCTTGTCGTTCTAGATGTTAGTGGTCATGGTTTTGGAATGTGCTGCCTAAAGAACCTTGGTGAGCTCCTACGGTGCATCTTGTAGATGTTACATATGACTCCCACTATTCATCGGTGGCGGAGGGATTGAATATTTGTGGACGGGATAGCAATCGAATGGGCTGCTTTGACCTGGATGGTGTCGAGCTCCTGGTCAATGGTAACCTCCAGGATGTTGATAGTAGGGGATTCAGCGATGGGTAATACCATTGAATATCAAGGTGTGATGGTTAAATCCATTCTTGTTGGAGATGATCATTACCTGGTACTTCTGTGACACAAATGTTACTTGCCATTTGTCAAGGGGCTGGTATAGCACAGGGCTAAAGAGCTGGCTTTTAAAGCAGACCAAGGCAGGCCAGCAGCACGGTTCAATTCCCGTACCAGCCACCCCAAACAGGTGCCAGAATGCGATGACTAGGGCCTTTTCAAAGTAACTTCATTTGAAGCCTACTTGTGACAATAAGCAATTTTCATTTCATTTTTTAAAATTTCATTTTTTTTTCAACCCAAACCTGGATATTGTCTAGATCTTGATGCATTTTCACATGGACTGCTTCAGTGTCTGAGGAGTAGTGAATGGTGTGCAGTGATCTGCGAACATCTTTGCCTATGACCTTATATTCATTGAAGAAGCAGCTGATGATGGTTGGGCCCAGGTCAGGATCCTCAGGAACTCCTGCAACTATGTATTAGGGCTGAGATAATTGACCTCCAACCACCACATCCATCTTCCTTTGTGTCAGGTATGACTCCAACCAACAGAGAACTTTCCCCCTGATTCCCATTGACTCCAGTTTAGCTCGGGTTCCTTGTTACCATACTTGGCCATAAGCTCACCTCACTTCTGGCATTCAGCTCTTTTGCCCATATTTAAACCAAGGCTGTAATGAAGTTAGGAGACGAGTGACCCCAAGTGTCCATCAGGAGGTTATTGGTGCATAAGTGCTGCCTGGTAGGACTGTAGATGACTCCTTCAATCACTTTGCTGATGATGGAGAGTAGACTGATGGGGTAGTAATTGTCTGGGTTGGATTTGTCCTGTTACTTGTGTACAGGACACACCTGGGCAATTTTCCACATTGTCGGGTAGATGCCAGTGTTGTAGCTGTACTGGAGCATCTTGGCTAGGGGTGCGACATGTTCTGGAGCCCAAGTCTTTGGCGCTATTGCCAGAATATTGTTAGGGTCCATAGGCTTTGCAGTATCTGGTGCTTGTAGCCATTTCTTCATAGCATGTGGAATTAATCAAATTGGTTGAAGACTGACATCTGTGATGCTGGTGGAAGAGACCAAGATGGACCATCCACTTGGCACTTTTGACTGAAGATTGTTGTGAAGGCTTCAGCCTCATCTTTTGCACAGGCATGCTGGCTCCTCCATCATTGAGCATGGGGATATTTGTGGAGCCTCCTCCTCCAGTGAGTTGTTTAATTATCCACCACCATTCATGGCTGGATGTGGCAGGACTGCAGAGCTTAGATCTGATGCTTTTTATTGTGGAATAACTTTGCTCTGTCTGTTCTTTGCTGCTTATGCTGTTTGGCACACAAGTAGTCTTATGTTTTTTTTTAAAATGTTTTTTTATTGAGTTTTCATATTTTATATATGACAAATTACAAGTTATTAGAGAGAGAGAAAAAAAAAGGAAAACACAAAAATTTAACATGAATATTTACAGGTAAGCATCTTCATAACAATAATTGTGGCCGCCCCCTTTAGCCAGCATACATATTTTACATTCCCCAATATGGCCGAGGCACATGTTTATAGGCATTTATTTATAGTTTGGTTTTGGGCCTTGGCTTGCCATCAAACCCCCATACCGAGCCCGTAGCCCCCC
Organism: Scyliorhinus canicula; assembly: GCF_902713615.1. NCBI lineage: Eukaryota > Metazoa > Chordata > Chondrichthyes > Carcharhiniformes > Scyliorhinidae > Scyliorhinus > Scyliorhinus canicula. The sequence continues at coordinate 167,378,986 of NC_052155.1, read as the reverse complement.
CCCCCCGGCTACCTTCCCCCGATTCCCGCCCATTTTCCCCTGGTTCTTGGCCACCCGACTATTCTTCCTCATGTACGTTGGCCACAAACAGGTCCCGGAACAGTTGCATGAATGGCTCCCACGTTCTGTGGAAGCCGTCGTCCGACCCTCGGATGGCGAATTTGATTTTCTCCATTTGGAGAGATTCCGAGAGGTCGGACAGCCAGTCTGCAGCTCTGGGTGGTGCTGCTGACCGCCAGCCAAACAGGATTCTACGGCGGGCAATCAGGGAGGCAAAGGCAAGGGCGTCCGCCCTCCTCCCCAGGAATAGATCTGGCTGGTCTGAAACCCCGAAGACCGCCACTATCGGGCATGGCTCCACCCTCACCCCCACCACTTTGGACATAGCCTCGAAGAAGGCTGTCCAGTACTCCACAAGTCTGGGGCAAGACCAGAACATGTGGGCGTGGTTGGCCGGGCCTCTCTGGCACCGCTCACATTTGTCCTCCACCTCCGGGAAGAACCTACTCATACGGTTTCTCGTTAAGTGGGCTCTATGTACCACTTTTAGTTGCGTCAGGCTGAGCCTTGCGCACGTGGAGGTTGAGTTGACCCTATGCAGTGCTTCGCTCCAGAGTCCCCACCCTATCTCCATCCCCAGGTCGTCCTCCCATTTCCTTCTTGTTGCGTCCAGTACGGTGTCGTCCCTGTCTACCAGTCGGTCATACATGTCACTACAGTTCCCTTTCTCTAGGATACTTGCGTCCAGTAGGTCTTCCAATAGTGTCTGTCGTGGCGGTTGTGGGTACGTCATTGTCTCCTTTCGTAGGATGTTTTTGAGCTGCAGGTACCGTAGCTCGTTCCCCCCAGCTAGCTGAAATTTCTCTGTCAGTTCGTCCAGTGTTGCGATCCTATCGTTCGTGTATAGGTCCCTGACTGTCAGCGCTTTGAAAAAGGCCTTGGGGATGTAGATCGGAATGGATCTAAACAGGAAAAGGAACCTGGGCAGTACGTTCATTTTGATCGTCTGGACTCTCCCCGCGAGGGAGAGCGGGAGTGTGTTCCATCTTTGCAGGTCCTTTTTAACTTCCTCCGTCAGGCTGGTGAGGTTCCATTTGTGGATCCCTTTCCAGTCATGGGCTATTTGGATCCCCAGGTAGCGGAATTTATTTCGGGCTTGTTTGAACGGCAGGCCCTTTAGTGCTGCCCCCCCCCCCCCTTGCGGGTGTACTGGGAAGATCTCACTTTTGCTCATGTTGAGTTTGTAGCCCGAGAAGGCTCCAAACTCTTTCAGGAGCGCTATGATTCCGTCCATGCTGCTTTGTGGGTCCGAGATATAGAGGAGCAGATCATCCGCATAGAGTGAGACTCTGTGCTCTCTACCTCCCCTTCGGATCCCCCTCCAATTTTCTGCTGCCCTGAGCGCGATTGCTAGCGGTTCGATTGCTAGTGCGAACAGCAGCGGGGACAGTGGGCATCCTTGTCTGGTGCCCCTGTGCAGCTGGAAGTATTGGGAGTTGGTATTGTTGGTCCGTACACTCGCCATGGGAGCGTTGTATAGGAGCTTTACCCAAGCGGTGAACCCTGTTCCAAGCCCGAACCGCTCCAGTACCTCTATGAGGTATTTCCATTCGACTCTGTCGAAGGCCTTTTCTGCGTCCAGGGAGACGATCACCTTTTGTGTTCTCTCCCCGGAGGGGGTCATTATCACGTTCAGCAGGCGCCTGATGTTCGCGGTAAGCTGTCTACCTTTGACGAAGCCCGTCTGGTCCTCTGTGACCACCTCAGGTACACAGACTTCTAGCCTTTTGGCTAGGATTTTGGCCAGTATTTTGGCGTCTGCGTTCAGCAGAGATATGGGTCTGTATGACCCACATTCCGTTGGGTCTTTGTCTTTCTTAGGTATCAGCGAGATTGAGGCCTGTGCTAACGTGGGTGGCAGTGTGCCCTAGCTAGCGAGTCTGTGAACATCTCCCGCAGGTGCGGGGCCAGCGCTGTCGCGAATTTTTTGTAGAAGTCCGCCGGGAATCCGTCCGGTCCCGGCGCCTTCCCCGTCTGCATGGAGCTAATGCTCTCCATGATCTCTCCCAGTGCTAGTGGTGCTTCCAGATCCCGTTTTCTGCCCTCTCCCACAACTGGTATGTCCAGTCCATCAAGAAACCGGTTCATCCCAGCCTTCCCCGTTGGGGGCTCCGAGGTGTATAGCTCTTGGTAGAAGGCCTTGAAGGTTTCGTTAATCCTCTCTGGTTCTGTTTCCCATGTGCCTCTGGTACCTCTGATTTGCCCAATTTCTCTGGTGGCTGCCTGCTTTCTCAGCTGGTGTGCCAACAGGCGGCTGGCTTTGTCTCCGTGTTCGTACAGGGTCCTGCGTGCCTGGCGGAGTTGGTGCACTGCTTTCCTGGTGGAGAGCAGGTCAAAGTTCCTTTGTAATTCTTTTCTCTCCGCCAGGAGCTCTACGGTCGGGGCCTCGGAGTATTTACGGTCTACCTCCAGTATGGAGTCGACCAGCTTCTGCCTAGCCACCCTTTCCTCCCTATCTCTTTGCGTTTTGTAGGCAATGATTTCCCCTCTTAGTACGGCCTTAAGCGCTTCCCAGAACGTGGAGGATGAGACCTCCCCGTTTTGGTTGTTCTCCGTGTATTCCGCTATGGCCCGTGCTATCCTTTCGCTGAAGGCCTTGTCAGCTAGTAAGGCACCGTCTAACCTCCATGTGGGGCGCTGGGCCCTTCCCGTCTCCAGACGCACGTCCATGTAGTGTGGGGCGTGGTCTGATATCACAATTGCGGAATATTCCACCTTGTCTATCCCTGGAAGCACCGTTTTCCCCACCACAAAGAAGTCAATTCTGGTGTACACATTGTGTACTGGGGAGAAGAAAGAGAGTTCTTTCTCCCCCGGGTGGGCGAATCTCCAGGGGTCCACTGCTCCCATCTGCTCCATATAGTGACTGAGTTCCCTTGCCATGTTTGAGGTTTTCCCCGTTCTGGGGTTTGATCTGTCCGTCTTTGGGTCCTGTACACAGTTGAAGTCCCCCCCCATGATTAGTCGGTGCGTCGCTATGTCCGGGATTTCTGCCATGGTCTTTTGGATGAAGCTTGTGTCGTCCCAGTTGGGCGCGTACACGTTAACTAGAACTACCGGCGCCCCATCCAGGGCCCCGCTGACCATGACATACCGTCCCCCTGGGTCCGTAACCGTCTTTGTCGCCCTAAACATTGTCCTCTTGCCAATCAGGATCGCCACCTCCCTGGCCCTTGCCCCATAACAGGAATGATAGGTTTGTCCCACCCAGCCCTTTCTTACCCGCAGTTGGTCCTGCTCCCTCAGGTGCGTCTCTTGGAGGAAGACTATGTCGGCCCTCATGTTTCTAAGGTGGGTGAGGACTCTAGATCTCTTCACTGGGCCGTTAAGTCCCCTTACGTTCCAGGTGACTATTCTGGTGGGGGGCTTCTGCCCCCTTGCTCCTATGGGGTTAACCATATTTGTCCGGTGGACGCGCCCCTGCCCTCTGGGGTTTCCCTTTGTTAGGGGGCCATCCAGGATGTCCACTATCACTGCTCTCCCCATGCGGTCGGGTCCCTGCGCTCCGGGGTTCCCCCTTGTCCTGGGGACACCCGCCATGGCCGTCCACTGTGTGTCCGCCACGCGGGTAGTCCCCTGCACTCCGGGGGGCCCCTTCACCCACAGACCGTACTGGGTGGGTGCTTGCAGCGGTTCCCTGTTTCGAGCCCTTGTCCGTGGCACTTTGTGGCCCTATTCCCTTTCTGGCCTCTTTTGTCCCTTCGTCCCTGCATTTCCCCTCCCTGGTCTCTCGCCCCCCGAGTGCCCCCCCCCCCGCTCTATCCCTTTTCCCCCCTCCCCTGTATACCCCTCCATTGCCCCTCTCTCCCCCATTCCTGTCCCCATTTGCTCTCCCACCTTTGATGGGTGATCCCCCCCCCCTCCCCTGCCTGGCGCCTTCCCCCCTGTTGGGGGTGCGCTGCGGCCCTGCTCTGTTGCGCGCCCCCGTCGCTAGCTTTCCTGCTAGCACGGTGGCTCCCCTCTCGGAGGTTGCTGTCCCGCTTCTCCTCTCCCCTCTCCAGTACTCCCGTTCCCTCGTGTCGGGGCCTGGCCTCCCACCTGGAGCGGGCCCTTGGGCATTGGGTTGTTTTTCGTTCTGGGTGTTCCTGCCAGGGGGGAGGGGGCTGGCCTTGCCTCGCCCCTCCCCACCCCCCCGTCGGCATGACGTTTCTCCTTGCCATGGGCCCCTCGTCCCTACTTCCCATGGCGTTTTTCCAGCCCGTGCTCCTCGACAAATCTATTCGCCTCGGCAGGGGCTGTAAAGAAATATTCCTTGTTTTGGTATGTGACCCAGAGTTTTGCTGGGTACAGCATACCAAAACGTACTTTGTTCTTGTAGAGAGCTGCTTTCGCTCTGTTGAACTCCGCCCGTCTCTTAGCTATGTCCGCTCCAAGATCCTCGTAGATTCGGATGGCGTGCCCGTTCCATTTGAAGGCTCTATTCTCCTTGGCCCAGCGCAGGATTGTCTCCCTATCCCGGTACCGGTGCAGTTTGGTTATAACTGCTCTCGGTTTTTCCCCTTCCTTGGGCTTCGGGCGCAGTGACCGATGAGCTCTGTCCATTTCCGGTGGGGTGGGAAAAGTTTCCCGCCCCACTAAGGAGCCCAGCATCGCAGCCACGAATGTTGTGGGATTTCTACCCTCGATCCCCTCTGGCAGGCCCACTATCCTAATACTTTGCCTTCTCGAGCTGTTCTCCTGATCGTCTACCCTGCCCTTCAGGCTCCCCTGTGTTGCACTCAGTTTCGCCATTTCCCTCTCCAGGGACATGACCCGGTTGCTCACGTCAGTCGCTGCCTTCTCCAGCTCTTTAATGGTTGCCCCCTGGGCTTCCAGTATCTTCCCTTGGGCATCCACTTTCTCCTCCAATCTGGTCAGAGCCTGCTGCACCCATGACATGGCCCTGGTCACTGCTGCCTGTGCTGCGGCCTCTGCGTCTGCTTTTAACTCTGCCTTGATTGCCTGCAGCTGCTCCCTCACCACCTCGGCAAAGGCTTCCTTCCAATTCACGCCCCCCTCTAACCCCAGGGGAGAGGTTGCCCGCCCGTCCAGCTCTTTTGGATGCGGTGATACATCCTTCCCGCTGCTTCGCGTGTTGACTCGTTTGCCCAAGCTGGTTTGCCCTTTGCCCCGTCTACTTCCGGTGCCCCCTTTCTCCTGGCTCCCTTCTGGCATTTTTTTTTTCTCCCCCTTCATCTTTTCTTCTCTCCTTGTTCTTCTTTTCCCCCTTTTCCGCACCCTATTTTTATTTTATTTATTATTATATATATATATATATATATATATATATTTTGTTTTTTTTAAAATAAAAATTTATTTCCCCCCTTCTTTCCTTTACCCCTTTATTTTACCCCTTTTCTCTTTACCAGTTTTCTTTTGGGGTTTTTTTTTTTTAAAAACAGAAATATAAGTCTCTTTTTTTTCTTTTGTTTTCTCTCCCCACTCGCCCAGGAGAGAGAGAGAGAGAGAGTCCCTTTGTCCTTGCCACGTGGTGGTCACTGCAGTTGGGGGGGGGAGGGGCGAGTGGGCCGGTGGTCGCTGCCGGTAAGGGGGGGGGGGGGGGGTGTCCCCGCTGCTGGTTGGGGGGGGGGTGTCCCCGCTGCTGGTTGGGGGGGGGTGTCCCCGCTGCTGGTTGCGGGGGGGTGTCCCCGCTGCTGGTTGGGGGGGGGGGTCCCCGCTGCTGGTTGGGGGGGGGTCCCCGCTGCTGGTTTGGGGGGGGGTCCCCGCTGCTGGTTGGGGGGGGGGGGGGGGAGAAAAGAGGGCCTGCCGCACCGCTCCCGGCCCGCGTCTGGGGGGGGGGGGCGGAGAGAGAAGAGGGCCCGCCGCTGCCGCACTGCTCCCGGCCCGCGTCTGGGGGGGGGGGGGGGGGGGGGGGGGAGAGAGAAGAGGGCCCGCCGCTGCCGCACTGCTCCCGGCCCGCGTCTGAGGGGGGGGGGGAGAGAGAAGAGGGCCCGCCACTGCCGCACCGCTCCCGGCCCGCGTCTGGGGGGGGGGGGGGGGGGAAGAGAGAAGAGGGTCCACCGCTGCCGCACCGCTCCTGGCCCGCGTGGGGGGGGAGGGAGAGGGGTTGGACCTGCCGCTGCTGGGCCCCCCTGTCGCCGCCGCTCCTCTGCGCCGCCTCTCCGCCTCCGCCTCTCCGACGCCGCCGCTCCTCCTCCGCTGCCGCTTCTCCTCCGCTGCCGCTTCTCCTCTTCCGCCGTCCGGCCTGTCGGGGGGGGTTTCTTGTCTGGCGCTTGCGGGAGCCCCTCTCCCTGCGACCTCCTCGCTCGCCGCCCGGAAGTCGAATCCAAGTAGTCTTATGTTGTAGCTTCACCAGGTTGACACCTAATTTCTCGGTATGCATGGTGTTGGTCTCAGCATGCTGTCCTGTACTCTTCATTGAACCAGGGTTGATCCCCTGGCTTGGTGGTAATGGTAGTGGGAGATATGCTGGTTCAGGTGATTGAAGATAGTGGTTGCGTACAATTCTGCTGCTGCTGAGCACTCATAGCACCCAGTCATCACTTGCTGGAACTGTTCAAAGTCTGTCCCATTTAGCATGGTAGTAGTACCACACAATATGATGGTGAGACAGGACATACCCAGGAATAGTAATAGCGATTTCTGGGACATTATCGGTAAGGTACGATTCTATGAATAGAACTTATGCCAGGCTGTTGCTTAAATAATTTGTGAGATAGCTCTCTCAGTATTGGCACAAGTACTCAGATGTCATTAAGGAAGACTTTGCAAGGTCAAAAGGGCTGCATTTGCCATTGTCATTTCCAGTACTTAGGTGAATACTGGGTGGTCTGTCCAGTTTAATTCTTTTTTTAAATAAATTTAGAGTAGCCAATTATTTTTCTTTTCCAATTAAGGGGTAATTTAGCATGGCCAATCCACCGAACCTGCACATTTTCGGGTTGTGGGGGTGAAACCTACGCAGACATGGGGAGAATGTGCAAACTCCACATGGACAGTGACCCAGGGCTGGGATTCAAACCCGGGTCCTCAGCGCCGCAGTCCCAGTGCTAACCACTACGCGACTTGCCCAGTTTAATTTTTTAATGTTTTCTTCGTAGTGGTTGAATACAACTGAGTGGCTTGTGTGGTGATATGCATTACTGTGAATACACAAGGGGTTAATGTAGATACACTAGAACTAAATAAACACTAGCGGGAGCACCAGAGGCATCATGACACACAGACATCCAACCAATAGGTTAGTAAGATAGGACATGACCAATGGGCAGTCAAGACACACCCAGAGGTGTCACTACCACAAGGGGGGCTACTCAAATAAAAGGACAGGGCACACATGCCCTTTCTCTCTTTTCCACAGGTGACACTCAGAGAGACAGGGGCAGATCAGGAAGCATCACACCCACCACATGGATTAGAGCAGACTGGTTAGCTAGATTGAGTTACTATAGCAAGATTAGCAGGAGAGTTGAACTCAAGTTGGAAAATTGTTAACTGTTCAATAAATGTGTTAAACCTATTTCCAAGTCTGAACCTTCCTTTGTCAGAGTATACATCAAGGAAGCGGCTTATGCTACCTGAAGAAGCATAACACAACAGCTTGCTCGGCCATTGCAGAGGGCATCTAAGAGTCAACTACTTAGCTGTGGGTCTGGAGTCACATGTAGGCCAGACCAGGTAAGGAGTGCAGATTTCCTTCCCTAAAGGACATGACTGAACCAATCGTTTCATGGTCATCGTTAGACTTTTAATTAGATTATGGGCAGCACGGTAGCATAGTGGTTAGCACAGTTGCTTCACAGCTCCAGGGTCCCAGGTTCGATTCCTGGCTTGGGTCACTGTCTGTGCGGAGTCTGCACGTTCTCCCCATGTCTGCGTGGGTTTCGTCCGGGTGTTCCGGTTTCCTCCCACAGTCCAAAGATGTGCGGGAAAGGTGGATTGGCCACGCTAAACTGCCTTTAGCTAAGGCGGGGTTACTGGTTTACGGGGATAGGGAGGTATGGGCTTAAGTGGGTGCTCTTTCCAAGAGTCGGTGCAGACTCGATGGGCTGAATAGCCTCCTTCTGCACTGCAAATTCTATGAAATTCCAGATATTTTACTGAGTTTAAATTCCACCATATGTGCAGTAGCCTCGGTCTCGGGATTACTAGTCCAGTGACGACTGGAAATATATAGATAGACTGAGGTTATGTAACAACATTTTTTGGCATATTTTGAATTAGACAATCATGTCACATGTTCAGAGTGCAACAGTAAAATGGAAAATATTTTACATGTAAGTTATAGAATGTAACCTTTCCTCAGTCTGCAGACTGCTGACGTTCCAGAACACATTTAATGACGACAATGTTTTGATGTTTTCATCTCTATAAACTGCAGGTTGAATAAGCCCTGGTTAATACTCATCCCCCAATCAATATCACAAAAAACACATTATCTCATCACAATAACACATTCCTTCATTCCAATAGTGACCACACTGGAGATGTCCGGTGGTGGTAAGAAATGTTGTATAAATGCAAATATTTTTCTCTTTTCTTTTATCACTATTCACCCAGCAACTCTCGAGTTAATTCTCCAACAGTGTTTTAAGGTTACACTATTGATTAAAGTACTTTGGGCGGTAACTTCCCCAGAGTAGCCATCATGGTGGATTGCCACTTCACATCAACGTACCTGCAATTAAAGCTTAAAGTCCTCATCTCGCCCGATCTTCCTTACGCAGGCCGCGTGAGACTCAGACAGCGAAGTGCGTCCCTGACTCCAATGGCAAAGTGTAAAGGGAGTGGAGTGAGGGAGTACATGCCCCCTTTTACAGCAATAGCTGCCGTAAAGCAGGTGTCCTTAAATATCCCTTTGAAAGGAAGGATGTAAGTTTCTAAGGCAATCAAATGGCTTGTGGGGGTTCAGCCATGGGGGTGGGGGTGGGGAATTGGACATGGATGGGGAAAGAGAAGCGGAGGATTACAGGTCAGGGGACGGTGTGTGTGTGTGTGTGTGTGTGTGTGTGGGGGGGGGGGTTGTCCAGGTCAGGGGAGGGATTTGGAAATCCTGGGTTGGGAGCGTGATCGGGCTGGGGTGGGGTTGGGCCCGGGAGGAGGTGCTTCGTTGGAGGGGTGTGGGGAGGTCCCCTGTGGTTCGAGGGGGTGAGGGCCAAGGGGTATCCCGTGTGAGGCTCAGTCTGTGTCTTTAAAATAGTTATGCTGAAGTTAAAATTGCTTTTATTCCTTCTCTTTCAGAGTAACTATGAGTGCAAACCTGGCAGAACAATCCAAAAGATATCACTTTGTCGAATGGTTCTTAGGGCAGCACAATTGTCCAGGGAAGGTTTGCCCTTCTGGACAATTGCCAGGTCAACCCTTCTCTGGGAACTTCCAAGAGGGATTCCACAGCGCATTTTTGGGGTATTCCCCCCCAAACCCACACTGGGGAGCCAGGAAGTTATGGGCCTTTGTCGTAGTTGGTTTTGCTTCGTTATGGAAGATGCTCATTCTTTGCATGCGTAGATTCATCTGGTGTGCGTTCTAATGTGGCTGGAGCCCAATTGCAGACTTGCAAGGCTTTCCACTTTGCGGGCAAGAATTAATTGTTTGATTTTGTTGGGACTGCCCGATCTTTCTCGTTTGTCTTTTGTCCTTAGCTGCCTATATTCTTTGCTGTTTGAAGGAAATCTTAGTTTGTATATAAAAAAAAATTGTATTAAAAAAAAACCTTGCTTATTGAGTGGGCTGAAGCCATAGAATAAGTTTTGACAAAGACTAGTCTCTCAAAATAGCCATATATTTACATAATTACACCTGATAATATATAAAGCTATCAGAACTGAGATAGTCTGTCTGCGTTTTGCCCACCCAGGACAATAAGCTTGAATGAGTGTGAATTGCTTTCTCCTGAAGTATTCAAAGACAGTCAGACATAATCTCATTATTCAGGATGTGGAGATGCCGGCGTTGGACTGGGGTGAGCACAGTAAGAAGTCTTACAACACCAGGTTAAAGTCCAACAGGTTTGTTTCAAACACGAGCTTTCGGAGCACGGCTCCTTCTTCAGGTGAATGGAAAGGCTTGTTCCAGAAATGTTTATATAGACACAGTAAGAAGTCTTACAACACCAGGTTAAAGTCCAACAGGTTTGTTTCAAACACGAGCTTTCGGAGCACGGCTCCTTCTTCAGGTGAATGCTGAAGAATTCACCTGAAGAAGGAGCCGTGCTCCGAAAGCTCGTGTTTGAAACAAACCTGTTGGACTTTAACCTGGTGTTGTAAGACTTCTTACTGTGCTCACCCCAGTCCAACGCCGGCATCTCCACATCATATATAGACACAGTCAGAGATGCCCCGGAATGCGAGCACCTGCAGGCAATCAAATCATCAAAGATGCAGAGAGAGAGGTAACTCCAGGTTAAAGAGGTGTGAATTGTCCCAAGCCAGTTCAGTCGGTAGGCCTCTGCAAGTCCAGGCTTGTTGGTGGGGGCCGAATGTAATGCGACATGAATCCCAGATCCCGGTTGAGTCCGCATTCATGCGTGCGGAACTAAGTTATAGCTAAGTTCCGCACGCATGAATGCGGACTCAACCGGGATCTGGGATTCATGTCGCATTACATTCGGCCCCCACCAACAAGCCTGGACGTGCAGAGGCCTACCGACTGAACTGGCTTGGGACAATTCACACCTCTTTAACCTGGAGTTACCTCTCTCTCTGCATCTTTGATGATTTGATTGCCTGCAGGTGCTCGCATTCCGGGGCATCTCTGACTGTGTCTATATAAACATTTCTGGAACAAGCCTTTCCATTCACCTGAAGAAGGAGCCGTGCTCCGAAAGCTCGTGTTTGAAACAAACCTGTTGGACTTTAACCTGGTGTTGTAAGACTTCTTACTGTGCTCATTATTCAGGTGGGTGAGGACCAAGCCATAAAACTCAATCACGTCAAGCCATGGACCCAGGCTGCGAAAGGAGGGCCTTGCAGACCATCTTGATTAAGTCACTTTAAACAATGGACCTGGAATGAGCTTGTTATGGCCATGTTTGGTAACTGGCTAGTTTGTGAAGGAAGGCCACGTGATGGTAAGCTCATCCTTCGTGTAAAATCTGGGAAAACGTAGCCTGGAAAATTCCACTTTGTACATCTTAGATTATCTAAACTAGTTGAGGAGGAGTATCTTAGCCCTGATTGCCCAAGCCAGAAATACAACAAACTCTTGGCTGCCAGGATGCTGCAAATCAATGTTCAGCACATAAGCTGACAACCGTTCCAGAGGTTTACCATTCTCGGAGAAAATAATTAGCTACTAACTCCAAACTAGTTCTGCCCTTACATGACTTGCAAAGGTGGTCTCCGGCCCTTCTATCCTACTCAGCTGAAACAATATCAATACTGGAAATATTCAGCAGGTCTGGTGACATCTGTGGGTACAGGAATATGATGATTGCTTCAGCTCAATAGCCTTTTAACAGGTCTAACCGACCAGCACTATGGAGGTATTTCATTATGTTATAAACGATGATCAAATCACCATGAACCTAAACTTGAAGGATGCTGATTACTCATCAAAGAAACTCGTCACTGAAGATCATGTTAAACATTCATATATGCATATATTATTCTGTCCACTGTTTTTACACAGAAGCTAAACCTTTAAAAAAAAATAATAGGTTAATTAACACGTGCATAAAAGTAAATGGCGACATTGAAACTTCTATTCTTCCAATCCTTTATAGAGTGCGTCTTGTCTCGTGTGTAAACTTGGTTGTTTGGAATTTTATTGTGGATGAAAACTGCTCACCTTCACCATAGGGCACTCAGTAAAAACATATGAATGCTAAATCTATTTCTCAAACCACTTGACAGACCACAAGTGCCTGATGAAAAAGCAGCAGCGGTAAGGAAATTCAAAGCCAGGGGCAAAGAATTAGATTTCAAACCAGCACCTAAAGGTTAAACAGCACAGCCAAACAGTGATTACTGAAAATTGAACAAAGCTATATTTGGTTGACTCGCAAAACATGGGGGGAGGGGATCCTCCAGCCAATGGTACAAGGTCTGGGGAAATTAGGTGGGTATGCATGTTGCCAGATTGCACAATGCATTATTTTCAATATGTCATAATGAATGGTAAGGTTTCCTGGTGCGGCTTCATAGAATTTACAGTGCAGAAGGAGGCCATTCGGCCCATCAAGTCTGCACCGGCCCTTGGAAACAGCACCCGAGTTAAGCCCCACGCCTCCACCCTATCTTCTTTATCCCTGTAACCCAGTAACCCCTCCTAACCTTTTTGGACACCAAGGACGATTTAGCATGGCCAATCCATCTAACCTGCACATCTTTGGACTGTGGGAGGAAACCGGAGCACCCGGAGGAAATCCTCTCACACGGGGAGAACATGCACACTTCGCACAGACAGTGACCCAAGCTGGTAATCGAACTTGTGACCCTGGAGCTGTGAAGCAACTGTGCTAACCAATGTGCTACCGTGCTGCCCACTTGCTGGCTGTTAAATGAGGATTGCACTGAAGGCTCTGCTCACCCTTATGGAGTGAGCAACGAGTTTGAGCTTCTGGAAGGGAAAGAATATTTTGAATATTATTCCTGTCTTTTAAATGCTTTCTTTTAAAAACATTACGTTTGGTTTGTGTTATTTTGGGTCATAACATTCTCACCGCAGTTAACAGTGTACAAGTCGACCTTTCAAGCTCTGAAAAAATATTTTCTTAAAAAAAGCGGTGACTTATACTCAGAGCATAAAAGGTGAACATGTTGATGTAGATGATTGAGATTTTGAAATGTGGCACAACTGGTAATTCAAATTAAATCTGTGACATGCCTTGGTGAATGAATTAATTCTGCAAGGATACCTTCAACCACAATAAAAAGGTTTTAAAAGCTGTCAGATTCACCAATGCTCACCAAATTCATTTGGAGTCACTTTGCCAATGTCATCATCATTAAGGATCACACTCTGAAATTAAATGAAAATCACTTATTATCACAAGTAGGCTTCAATGAAGTTACTGTGAAAAGCCCCTAGTCGCCACACGGGGAGGCTGGTACAATTTGCACGTTCAGTTTCAAAATCATTCCTCCACAACAAATCATCTTCCTCTCCACCCACTGAATTGTATATTCTACATTTTATGAACGTTCTGATGACAATTTGTTATAAAACCACACAAAACATCAAGCGGGGCAGCACACATATCTCCACTCTTTGGAAAGGATTTTTTTTCTCCATCAACCATCCATCTCAATCATTTGGCAAGATCATGATCCATGAATGTCTTGCTGTGGTACACACACATCCAATGGTTGAACTACGGACTGCAGACCTCCGAGGGTAACTTACAATTTGACCTCATTGGGATCTGAACATGCCTCACATTAATAAGCTGAGTTATTTGCATAGGCCACCTATTCTACAATTATCGATGTCTAACCTCACTCCATCCGAATGTAGCCTTGGCCTTGCACAAAATCTCCGACAGGGAACTTAATTTTCATCATAGCTTTACACTTGAAAATGACCATAGGCTTTAATTTTGTTCTGTCAGCCATGGAATCACTGGATACCCTGTCTGCTCATTATGGAAGATTTTCACGAGAGCCATTTTCCAACATTTCCACTCCCCAGTTCGGTTTCTGGGCACATCGAAATTCATGGACATTTAATCCATGTTGATGATGTGACGCAATGGTTACTCATGTTTTTGCCATTCTTTAATGATGAATCACTGTAAATGGGGGCATTTTGGCATCAAGGTCTTTCTGCACTTTTGAGTGATCTTGATCTTCTGCTGCAACACTAGGTATTTATTGCATAAATCATTTCCATTGTTGCTCTGAAATCTTTGTTGGACCCAAGGTTTGATTTGGCCCACTTAAGTGCATTTTTACGGAATGAATTTCTGGTGGTGATGTGGCCATTCTGATGATTTTCGAGGACCAATTCCGATGCATGCTTTTCAAGACCAAGTCAGTGATTAGAATGTGGAACTAGCTACGATGTGGAGCACTGGGTGTTTCTGTGCTGTAAATACAAATGGGTGGGATTTTGCAGTTGGCAGTAAAGGATACTCGTTGCTGACCATGAAGTAAATCTCACTTGAAGAATCTCATGATCACTCTGGTGGAAATCCTAGCTCTACCACCATACAACAGTTCTACAACAGATTGCAGTGCCTTTACTGGACATTAACAGGATAGAGCTGTCACATTGGCATCAGGCCATCCAAGTCATAGAATTATAGAATCCCTAGTGCAGAAAGAGGAGTTTGGTCCATCAAGTCTGCACTGTCCCTTTGAAAGACCCCCTACCGAGGCCCATACCTCACCCTATTTCTGCAACTTAGCATGGTCAATCAACCTAACCTGCACACCGTTGGACTGTGGGAGGAAACCGGAGTCCTTGAGGAAACCCATGCAGACATGGGGAGAATGTGCAAACTCCACACAGACAGTTACCCGAGGTCAGAACCCGGATCCCTGGGGCGCAGTGAGGCAGCAATGATAACCACTGTGCCATCATGCTGCCCTGTAGCCAATAGGGTTAAATATTTTCTTAGACAGGAAACTAGCACGAAAATAAATTTGCTTTTAAACAATTTGGACAATTTACGGATTGTGAAATACACACAAGGTGAACGCAGAAGCTAAAATACTGGGAAAACACCATCAAAATATAGTCTAAAAAATATACTAATAAGTAATTTGCCAGCTTTTCATTTTTGTGAAATTATTTTGCAAATGCAAGTACTGTTGTTCAAACTTTTATCAGTCTCCATCATTACGACATCTGTTGCTCGTTCTGGGTGAGTGTGCTTTACACTCAATTGGCTCTGTTTTATTCCTTAGCTCTAGAGTCGCCAGGTATCCTTTTGATACCGCCACAAGATTCAAGTCCAAGTTCAGATCAATGACTCAACACACTAGTTAGTACGTTCAAACAATACACGTTTATTATTAGTTATTTACTACTCATGCACATAATACTAAGACTAAACTGTTCCTACCACTACCAGGCCAATACTTATCTGGAATAAGGGAACTGCCGGATCAGGGAACAATGGCCTCTTGCTTTGTCCTGGATCCGCAGGCTTCCAGTTGGTGTGGACTAAAGGGGTCAGGTGTGTCTACTCTCGTAGCGTGCGTTGTATGACACTTACTTGTCAGTGTAGCAATTGGCCAGGCCTCTCCTTCTCACGTCCAAGTTCCTGGAGAGCTGCTGCAAAGGTGTTCTGCTGGGAGGGCCGGCTAAGAGAGCGTAGGGCTGGCTAAGAGCGAGGAGGGCTGGCTAAGAGAGAGATCTGGGGTCGGGGTCTCTGTCTTATACTGTTTTGGGTTTCGCGCCCATCTGGGCGGACCCTCTATAAACATGCAATCAATTGGGTCTCTTCCCAATCGATTGATTTGAATTTCCCCAATAACGGGGCTGTTCCTCGATCACTGGGCGGTTCTTTCTACCTTGTTTGTGTCCTTTTGTTTCAGACTCCACTGGCACCAGGATGTCTGACCTGCTATAGAATGTTTCAATCTCTTCTAATTGTTGTGTCCATTGTGCCTGGGAATCACCGGGAATCGCTCAATTAATATGCGCAGCTTGTTAGTTTCTATGCTGTCTGGTTTCTTCACAGACAGAATCCACAGAGAGGTTCTGCAACCTGCTTGCCTCTCTGTCATTGTCCAATTTTCCCCTCATGCAACTCAATGTTCCATTTTATGTCGGAAAGTGGCCAGCTTCGGTGGCTACACATCCTGGGCACGTCACGGTCAATTCCAGTCCCACAAGACTCGGAGTGCCAACACAAGTGAATTAACCAATAATTTGCATAAAATTTCTGCAATCTTTACCTCTCGACTACTGCAATGACTTACAGGCAGCAGATTTGTAAGTTTAAACACTATAATTGTTTATTTATAACAAAAATAAATTTGAAACATGCAATAATTGTAACAGAATGACGCCAGCTAATCTCTCCTCCTCCTTTTACCATTCAGCCCACCACCCAAACACACACAGGAGAGGGGGAAAGGGGTAAAATAATAAGGATTAATATGAAAAGAGAGAGCTGAGTATCCTTGCTTCCGTTGCAGCAGGCTGTCCTCCCAGGATGTAGAGTGATTGAAACCCACTGGATGGATTGCTAATTAGGTTCTTCTGGCAGGAGAATTCATTCAGAACACCCAGGCTGAAGGGTTTCCTCCAGGGGAGTCACTTTAGTCTTTATTACCCTTGGCCTTCACTCGAAGAACAGCCTCAGGCCAGTTTGATCTCTGTCTCACCTTCGACCCAACCTCAGCGTGTGGCTTAAACTTAACTGGTTTCCAGACTCACCAGTATCCCCGAGCACTACTGAGTAAAAACAGCGCATCAGAGAAACAGTTTCTTGAGATTTTTGAGAGGTCTGTTAACATCTCAGGGAATGAAACCTAAAAAAGAGTTCCAATCAGTTCTCTCTTCGGGAATTAAACACTCATGCTGGATAGAGAGGAAAAGCTGGCTAGATCAATTTCCCTGGAGAGAGCTCCAGCCAAGGTGTTGTACTCCTGCTGGGTTTATTAAAATGAAAGCAAGATGAAATCTTCCTAGCTCTGCAGAACATTCCAGAACGGTCAGCACCAATCAGCTTCTAGTATCAGCAAAGGCCCGGCAGTTTAAAACAGCTCATTGGCCACCAGCCAAGTCCATCAAGATGTGATATCACTGATGTCAGGCCAAACCACACATCATGCTGGTGTTTCCTGTTTGTAAACTAAAGATAAGCTGCTTGCTCTTAAAGGCATTAACCATCTATAGACAAAAAATGGCAATAGCGAACAGGTTGACGGAAATTAAAATGAGGAAAGAGGAACAAACAGGGATTATACAGGAGGATCCTTACACCAGTAAAAACCCAGTTATACCTACTTGAACAAGATACAACATTTTCAATGGTAATTTAGTGTGGGAAAGATATAGGACAGAGGTCAGAGGTGGGTTTTTTACGCAAAGAGTGGTGAGGCCGTGGAATGCCCTACCTGCAACAGTAGTGAACTCGCCAACATTGAGGGCATTTAAAAATTTATTGGATAAGCATATGGATGATAAGGGCATAGTGTAGGTTAGATGGCCTTTAGTTTTTTTTTCCATGTCGGTGCAACATCGAGGGCCGAAGGGCCTGTACTGCACTGTATCGTTCTATGTTCTAAAGGTGGTATTTTCATTGATTTCGGTGATCGCCAGCTCTGGAGGGGTCCAAAGCGCCGCCTGTTACGGAGCCCTATTGAAGGGCAGCACGGTAGCATTGTGGATAGCACAATCGCTTCACAGCTCCAGGGTCCCAGGTTCGATTCCGGCTTGGGTCACTGTCTGTGCGGAGTCTGCACATCCTCCCCGTGTGTGCGTGGGTTACCTCCGGGTGCTCCGGTTTCCTCCCACAGTCCAAAGATGTGCAGGTTAGGTGGATTGGCCATGATAAATTGCCCTTATTGGGTGGGGTTACTGGGTTATGGGGATAGGGTGGAGTTGTTGACCTTGGGTAGGGTGCTCTTTCCAAAAGCCGGTGCAGACTTGATGGGCTGAATGGCCTCCTTCTGCACTGTAAATTCTATAATTCTATAAACTAGGCTGCAATTTCAGGATGTCCATGCTAATTTGCATGTGCCCAATGCCCTGAGGTAGCAGCTCATTTCAGAGAAGTAACAACAGTGAACGCCAATAATTCAGCAAAATCTTCCCTATCGTAATACTAATGGCCACAGAATATATAAAATGCACAGTACTATATGGATGTCCACATTTGCTTTCTCCAGTGCTTTATTTCAATACCTTACCAGCACACGTTGTAAACGGTGTTTGTGGTGCCTCGCAGCTATATGGGTTTACAGGGTATTATTGGTTATATGGTCAATCGTTTATGACATTACCTTAAACCAAGATCAATCCCACATAGTTACAAAAGTGTGTCACTATAAACCACCAAAATAGCTCCCAAGGTTTCTGCAAATGATGATTCTTATACCAAAACGTATCTGCGACCTACCAGACCAATGTGATCTTTGTTATGTTGCACAGCTTAACTCGTACTTTGGAGTCAATGCTACTGGAGAAATGTGATATTTATCTTGCATCCTGGCTGCAGGTTAACAACACAGTTGCATCTACGGCATTGATGTGAACAGTACATTGAAGGATGAGTTATTTCAGAAAGGACCCGGTCACAGTAGAGTGGCTGCTATGCTACATTGTAGATCATAATTTTATAGCAAAAAAAATCATCACACCGTTAGTGCTAAATATGCAGCGGATTAATTTCATGTCCCAATGAAAAACACACCTGGCTTTACTGTCTGATATAAAATGCAGCATGAGGATCTTATTCATTTACAGCAACATTTATAAGCCAATGCATCATTTACATTGCATCACTTTTACTCATGTAACCTTTCATATTAATGAATGGAAGCTGGTTGTGGAGGAGTCCTGTTGGCAGAGTTTAATGCTAAGAAGATGGGGCTACCGAGAAGGGTTTTCACTGAAGATGCTGCTCAGGCTCATACTGAACTTTTAAAAATAACGTTTGTTTTAGCTCCACGGACACAGACAAGTGAGGTCAGCTCCCGGAGGTGGTGGCTTGCCACAGACACTTTGTCTACAGAAACTGAACTAGACAATGGCCCCACTGTTCGAGTTGGGACCTGCTGATTTGAACACGATGTGGGCACAGTACAAAGTCTTACAACACCAGGTTAAAGTCCAACAGGTTTGTTTGGAATCACTAGCTTTCGGAGCACAGCTCCTTCATCAGGTAAGTGAAGAGGTAGGTTACACAAACACAGAAATAGACAAAGCCAATGATGCAAGGTGATACTTTGAATGCAAGTCTTTGCAGGTAATTAGATCTTTACAGGTCCAGACGGTGCGATTGGAGAGAGGGATAATCACAGGTTAAAGTGGTGTGAATTGTCTCAAGCCAGGACAGTTGGTAGGATTTTGCAAGCCCAGGCCAGATGGTGGAGGGTTAAATGTAGTGAGACATCAATCCAAGGTCCCGGCTGAGGCCGTACTCATACGTGCGGAACTTGGCTGTCAGTTTCTGCTCGGCGATTCTGAATTGTCGTGCATCCTGAAGGCCGCCTTGGAGAATGCTTACCCGAAGATCAGAGGCTGAATGTCCTTGACTCATCTGGCTTTAATGTCTGGAGAGAGAACGGCAGGGTTGAAGGGCATGTAAATGGCTTCATTTGATTTTTTTTAAAAAGTGGCTGCAGATGCCTGGACATGATCCTGAAGGAACAATCCCTCCATGGAGTGGCCAGCAGCCGCAGCTATGGCCTTGTGACATCATGGGTATTGGGTGGAGTGGGGGTGGGGTGATGGCAGGTCCTTGAGTCAACAATAATGGCCTCCACCCCATCCGCTGAGTTCTTTGTGGCCTATCTGGTTTAGGATCACCAGAGAGTGCCCATTTATCTCAATTAATATTGGTATATAGTTTTAAAAGAAAATCAAAGTAATACTGACCAATATAAACTAATCACAACATTTTTATTACAGAAAATATATTAGAATTTCAATGAAATATACACATGATTTACAGGCAGGCAAAATCTCACTCCGCAATAAAACATCCACGTTAGCAGGGCATGCTAACTGTTCAGCTGGACTGCTAGGTTTTCCAGGCACTTCAAAAGATAAATATGCAGAGGACCTTGAAGCATACCTAGAAAACAATATATAAGAAGCAAAATCAGTTTTCATACAAATAGCCAGCTCATGCTAACAACTCACGCTCAATGACCAAATGATCAATAACGGTATAATTGGTTTGGTGTACATATCACAATTTCAAACGATGCGGAACAAAAACTTGAGTAACTGTCAAATTATTTAACATTAATTTCCAAAAAGATTCCAGTGTTTAACTATGAATAGGAGTTTGCCACAATTCACACCACAAGGTTTAAATATTCTTTTTATGAGATATAATTTGTCACTTGAAATTTGTTATGGGGACACAGTGGTTAGCACTGTTGCCTCACAGCGCCAGAGACCCGGGGTCAATTCCGGCCTCAGGTGACTGTCAGTGTGGAGTTTTCACTTTCTCCCTGTGTCTGCTTGGGTTTTGGCCGGGTGCTCCGGTTTCCTCCTACAGTCCAAAGATGTGCGTGTTAGGTGGATTGGCCATGCTAAATTGCCCCTTAATGTCTGGGGATGTTCAGGTTCGATTATGAGGATAGGTAAGGGTAATCACTTGTAAAATGGGCAGAGTGCTCATATGCAGGGTTGGTGCAGCCCGATTCGCTGAATGGCCTCCTTCTGCACTGCAGGGATTCTATGAATGTAGGTGTCCAGGGTTGAGCTGGAATTCACAATCTTTTTAAAAACAGTTTCCGAATAAGGTGCAATTTAGTGCGGCCAATCTACCTACCCTGCACATCTTTGGGTTGTGGGGCTGATACCACCAGGCGGAGTAGGAGACCTCCAGCCAAGCAGAACTCGTCTCTGGGCCATTAACGAGGCGAAGGTGAGGACACCGCCTTCACTCCCATATGAAGCACCGGCAAGGGCAGCAGGGTAGCATGGTGGTTAGCATAAATGCTTCACAGCTCCAGGGTCCCAGGTTCGATTCCCGGCTGGGTCACTGTCTGTGTGGAGTCTGCACGTCCTCCCCCTGTGTGCGTGGGTTTCCTCTGGGTGCTCCAGTTTCCTCCCACAGTCCAAAGATGTGCGGGTTAGGTGGATTGGCCATGCTAAATTGCCCGTAGTGTCCTAATAAAAAAGTAAGGTTAAGGGGGGGTTGTTGGGTTACGGGTATACGGTGGATACGTGGGTTTGAGTAGGGTGATCATGGCTCGGCACAACATTGAGGGCCGAAGGGCCTGTTCTGTGCTGTACTGTTCTATGTTCTAAGTATGGTACCATACAAATGGCCACCAGCGGACATGGATCCAAATCAATATTGAGTATTTCCGACATGGTGTTAAAGAGCCCAAAAGCTTACCAACGTGGGACAAGACCAGAACATGTGAGTGCAGTTAGCTGGCCCCCCGAGGGCAATGCTCGCACCTCACCTCTGACCAGAGATAAATCCACTCTTCCTCGCTTTAGTCAGATGCACTCGTGCACCACCTTGGATTGGATCAGACATAGCTGAGCAAATGAAGATGTGGAGTTGATCCGGTGAAGGGCCTCACTCCATACCTCATCACCCAGAATGGAACCCAATTCACCCTCCCATTTCGCCCTCACCTCACTCATCTGCAGCTGACTTTGCTGAAAGGATATGTCCAAACTAGTCCCTCCACCAGGCTGGGTCAAAGACACACCCCTCTTCAACTGGGGAGAGTGTGTGTCGGGGAAGGGAGGGAAAAGCCTTGAGCGAATATGGAAGTATTTGAAAAGACTGCAACCAGGCAGTTGAAATTTCTCCGTCAGCTCCTTAAAGCTTGCAAATCTTAGGTCTCCAAACCCTTACCCTCCCATGACTTAAAACGTCCAAACCCACTGGCAGAAAAAGGTGGTTCCGGCAAATGGGGTCTAGTGGAGACATAGAACAGAGCTTAAAATGCTGCCTAAAATGCTTGCAGATTCTCAAGGTGGACACTACCACTTGGTTCAGGAAAAAATCCTACCAGAAAAGGTATGTTTCTGGTAACTATTGCACCAAGGCTAGAAACCAAGGAGGAGTTTGCTTCCTTTTGTCCCCATACGGAACCAGGATCACTGAACCACAACAATACCCACCTGATATTGGCTGCTCAAAACTAAAACAGTAAATTGGGTGGAGCCAAGACCCCTGACTGCCTATCCCTTTGGAGCAGAGCCCCACGGATCCTTGGAGTCTTACCCACTCAAATAAAGGAGGAGATTAATTTATTGACTTTGACGAAAAAGGACTTGGGGAGAAAAATGGAAAGACATTGAAAAAGAAATAAAAATCTCAGAGGTACATTGACTTGAATAGTCTTAACTCAGCCTGTTGAGGATAGGGGGAGGTTATCCCATGTAAGTCGTATGTGACACCATCAACCAGGTTGCTATAATTTAATTTATGAAGCGAGGCTCAACTGTGGGACCCCCAGACAATGAAAGCTGGTCTTGGCGGGGGGGGGGGGGGGGGGGGGGGGGGGGGGGTTGACCGGAAAGCATTCGCTCTCGTCCAAGTACAACTTGTATCGCAGTGAGGACCCTATACAATAATTGAATCCAAGTGATAGACTTGAGTCCAAATCCAAGAATCTCAAAAATATATTCCCACTCTATTCTATAAAATGCCTTTTCGGCATCTAGGGAAACAATCACCTACTGATCGGATACTGAGGAGCGGAAAAGGACAACATTTAGCAGACAATGTATAATCGCCGACAATAGCTGACCCTGAATGAAGCCAGTTTGGTGCTCCGAGATCACCTCTGGGAGCCAGGGCTCCGGACACAGTACCAGCACTAGAACAAGCAACCTAACGTCTGCAAGAATGAAATAGGTCTGTATGCAGTTGCATGCTGCAGCTGTATAGAACCTGAGTCAGGCCACACTTGGAAGAAAGAGAGAGAGTGTGTTCAATTCTGGTCGTCACACTACCAGAAAGATGTGGAGGCTTTGGAGAAGCTACAGAAGAGGTTTACCAGGATTCTGCCCAGAATGGAGGGCATTAGCTATGAGGAGAGATTAGATGAATTTGGTTTGTTCTCACTAGAACGAGGGAGATTGAGAGGTGACCTAATAGAAGTCTACAAATGATCAGGGGCATCAACAGGGAGGATATTCAGAAGCTTTTTCCCAGGGTGGAAGAGTCAATTACTAGTGGACATAGGTTTAAGGCGCGAGAGGCAAAGTTTACAGATGTGCGAGGGAAGTTTTTTTTACACAGGGAGTAGTGGGTGCCTGGACTTGCTGCCGGAGGAAGTGGTGGAAGCAGGTATGATAGTGACGTTTAAGGGGCGCCTTGACAAATAAATGAACAGGATATGAATAGAGCGATATGGACCCCGGAAGAGTAGAAGTATTTAGGTTAGACGGCAGCATGGTCGGCGCAGGCTTGGAGGGCCTATGGGCCTGCTCCGTGTTATAATTTTCTTTATTCTATGACACGCACTTTGTTGGGTCTTTGTCCATCTTGAGAATCAAGGAGATAGAAGCTTTTGTGAGGGTAGAGGGCAACGAGCCCCGGATAAGGAATCATTAAACATAGCCACTATTAAAGGTGGCAACTGCTCCGCAAAGTTCTTATAACATTCAATGGGAAAACTGTCTGGGCTAGGGGCTTTACCAATTTGCATCAATCATTGCATTTCACCATTTCCTCTGGAACTAACAGGGATTCCAACTCCTGGCCCCTCTGATCCCTCCACAGCTGGGATGGATAATCTGTAGAAAAGTCAGTTATGAACGATCCCTCAGCCAGAGGCTTTGATCTATTTATAGATCCGATAAAACAATCCCTAACTGCCTTCACCATGTGTGTTTTGTCGGAGGTAATAATCCCCTCCTCCCCCAAAGGCTGCCTTAAGGGCTTCCCACAGTGTAGACGGTGAGATTGACTCAGTTTTATTAAATTGTACATATTCCTCAATGGCGGTGGACATGCATTCACAAAATTTCTTGCCCACTAATAATGCAGTGTCCAATCTCCATGGCGGACACTTGAGGGACCTGACTCTAGCGCCAAATATCACAATTACTGAGTAACCAACTGCCACCACAGAAGGAACAGAGACCTATCCACCATTTTGTTGAACACAGCCCTCTTCTTCACCAGCTCTGCTCCCATGTCTTGGTAAAACCTGATGGCATGGCCTGCCCATTTATAATCATGCTCCCTTGCCCATCTCAGAACCCGTTCTTTCTCTTTGAAGCTAAGAAACTTCACTATTGCCACATGTGGTCAATCCTCAGGGTGGGGCCTCTGCCAGAATGTAGGTGGGCCCGATTCAACTCAGATGAGGATATGAATCCCCCTTTCCCCACCATCTTCCTGAACATCTCCACAAATTACTCTGTGGGCATTGGGCCTTCCATGCCCTCTGACAGCCCCACGATTCAAACATTTTGCCTCCTGGATCGATCCTCTAAATCATTCAACTTGGCCTTTAGCGACTTATTCGCCTCAGCCACCAGAGACATCTCCGCTTGAGGGAGGAAATCTGATCATTATGTTTTAAAAGGGACACCTCCATGTCTTTTATCGTAGCTCGCAGTTTTGTTGGTCTTCTCCAGAGCTACTCGGATGGGGCCAAGGCTTCCTCCATCGATTTGTGGAAGTCCGGCGACACAACCCGACAGTGCTTATTGAATTCTTTCGTCAAGGTACTTGGCCGTTAGTGGAGTGGGTGGAGCACCAGAGGCTACCTCCGCCATCTTTTCTGCCGATGAGCTCTGGTGGGCTCAGATTCCGTTGATGAACTTCTACTGTTTGCTTTTTCCTCCAGATCCTTATCCCATTAATTATGTGGGTTTTCAAAAGAAGATGCCCCCTTTAACTACAAGAAAAGGGCAAAAACTGCAGTACTCTAGCGGGAGCCATCTTGTGCACGTCTTCCCCCTACATAACGCCACCAGAGTCAACCGGAATTCACAATCTACAGGTTGGTTTTGAAACTGTAGATTGACGAAACGACCCCTGAGCATATGGTCACATAATCCAGTCCATTCAATCATTTGCTACCATATTTTCCTGCTGACAGATTTTCAGAAAAATGCCTCCTTAAAACATTGGTACGCTTTTCTTTATCATTAATATAAATTTGAGGTACCAGAGTTCAAAAACAACATACATAAATACTCAGCTAATATGTAGCCTAGGTTATAAAAAAAGCTGCCAAATATGTAATTTAATTTGGTCTTTTGACAGGTGTTGAATTTGGTTTTTTTTGATGAGCCTCATTGGCTGATGAGAATATAAACAAAAAAGTTCTAACATCGTAATTGCTATTTCTATGGACACGTCCAGCACCATCATCTGTGATGTTCAATTGAAAGCCAAACTCCTGCAGCAAGCAGTCTGTCAGGAGCTGGCAATTAAATCAAATTCTAAATTACCCACTTTAAAAAAATAAACATACAAAATTAATCAATTCTTGCAAAGGTTTGAAAAATAAACCACTTCTTTGCTGGATGTACAACATGTAAATATTACATATGCGTCAGTACTTACACTTTTTGACTGTTGGATAGGCTTCATCCACTCTCCTCTTGATTGATGGGTTTTTCAGTGTAACTTTGGCCTGTAAGCAACATTTACCTCAAATTGATGATGTGAAAATCAACATTTTTACTGCAAGAACCCAGTCAACTAGGGCAACAATGATGAACTGAAAATAATCTCCACAAGGTCAGTTAATTACAGGAGAGGTGCAAAATAATGTGGTTTGTTCTGAGTGCTAACAAAAGACTATATTTGTTTTATTGTCTTAACAGGTTGTTGAAGGTGCTACCTTGTGGGTGAAATGTAAAACTATGCTTAAATATTTCACAATACAAAATGAAATCTCACTTGTGGCTTTCTTTACACACAAATCTAAAACCCTTTTTCCTCTTTGCATATCTACCTATTTGGTTCTTTCTCATTCCCTAATGCTTTTTAATTCATCCTCGCTCTGTTCGGCTTCCACATTTTTCACGCACATTTGCACTTCATTATTTTTTTAAATATATTACACATTGTAAATCTGTTTTGTCTCCCACTCAATCTTAAGTATTGCTAACACACGGTCTTTTACTGATGTGATCAATTTCAACACCGTACTTTTGTTAAAACAGTGGGTAAACACGGCACATGGTAGCCAGTAGGTCATATGTCACTACGCGCATTGGGTGATATTATGTATGCATACATTTAAATAATAGAAAATTAAATACTTAAACAACTGATCTCCAAACTTTCCACTCCATTATTTTGAATGTCAATTTGCTTAAAAATACACTGACAAGATAATAAACTAATGCATATACTGTGAAAAAATCTCCCTTAAAACAAACAGACGCAGATAATGACACATGTAAAGTAATTCATTTCAAAAATACATTTATGCGAGATAAAAGGAGAGGGAGATTTTCAGGAAAGTGGCATTACGATTAACAAACATGTGAATCGACATAATGAGACTTGGATTCAAATCCTCCATTCATGTGTTGCTGGTGGGGGAAATCGCTAACATGTGGCTGCAATTTATTACATTGGCTCAATGACTCTTCAACCTTCTCAATCTTCTTCAAAAGGCACATCTTTTGATGGGTCTCACGGGGCCTCACGGTAGCATGGTGGTTAGCATCAATGCTTCACAGCTCCAGGGTCCCAGGTTCGATTCCCGGCTGGGTCACTGTCTGTGTGGAGTCTGCACGTCCTCCCTGTGTGTGTGTGGGTTTCCTCCGGGTGCTCCGGTTTCCTCCCACAGTCCAAAGATGTGCGGGTTAGGTGGATTGGCCATGCTAAATTGCCCGTAGTGTAAGGTTAATGGGGGGGATTGTTGGGTTACGGGTATACGGGTTACGTGGGTTTAAGTAGGGTGATCATTGCTCGGCACAGCATCGAGGGCTGAAGGGCCTGTTCTGTGCTGTACTGTTCTAAATCTAAATCTCATTCAGAAGGGGTTCAGGATTCCCAGATAATATACAAGAGTAAAAACCTAACACCGCTTTGCAATACAAGGATGTAGATTTCAGAGCAGCCGATATAAATATCCCACTTAGTACCTATTTTCCTCCAATCCTGTCTGCAGGGTATATGTAAAGAGCATGCTGTCAGTTGAAGTTATCAGCGTGCAATACTCATATGTGGGATCGTGCCATATAATTCTGACAAGTGTAAATTTCTTTGTTATGTATTTATCAGTTAATTTCACCCATTTCATATCCTTGAGCTGTGTGAAATACATGGCTGTTTGGGTTTAAATCTGATTTGTGATACAGCTGTTTCCTTTGGCATTAGTCTTTTGGAGAAAGTGAACAATGATGGGAAAGTGTTAATTTTAAAAATAAATGTTACATGGTGCACTTTTCAGTCAGGAGATGCATTACAGCACGATTGAATTCAAGCTGACGCTGTGAGGCTGGATTCTCCGTTTTTGGGACTATGTCCCACGCCATCGTGAAAACTGTGGTCTTTTATGGCAGGAATACTGGCGTCAAAAGACCACAGATTCCCGTTTTCCAGGGAGCTAGCAGGCAGCTGTCGTAGAGCTTGCAGTTCTAGCTGCCAATACGGCCCCCCACACTTCCGGGTCAGAGGCCGCGCATGTGCACGGCAGCAGCCGCCAGCGGCCGCACCATGCTCCATGGCGAACTCAGCCCGCCAAAATAGTGCCGCGCATCAGCTGCTCGCCCGCCCCAGACCGTCCGCAGACATAGCCCCAGTCCCGAATGAAGCTTCCCCTGCTCTCCGATCGGCCCTCCCCGACTGTGGCAGCCCTGGACTGAGTCCTCAGCCGCCATGCGAGGTTCCTGACCGGCAGGACCATGTTAGAACCACCTGCTCAGGAATTCGGCCAGTTGGGAATGGAAAATAGCGGGGCGGGCCTCAGGCAATGGCCTGAGACGGTGGATACTTGGCGTGGTGGAGAATAGCAAAACCGGCACTGGTCCCGATTTTGTGTGCAAAAACGGATTCTCCCGCCCCGGCACCGACACGATTCCGACGTGTGGAGAATCCAGCCCCTGATATCACAATGCAGAGAACTCAAATGGCACACTCACCTTTTGGTAGTTATGAAGTAAAGCCCAAAGTGCTGAAGCACCTATAGTCTGAACTACAGGATTGTCATTTTCTAGGCAAGCAGCAAATATTGACACAGTTTTATCTGAAAGGCAAAATAATAATAATAATAATCACTTATTGTCACAAGTAGACTTCAATGAGGTTACTGTGAAAAGCCCCTAGTCGCCACATTCCGGCACCAGTTCAGGGAGGCTGGTACGGGAATTAAACCTGCACTACTGCCTTGTTCTGCATTACAAGCCAGCTGTTTAACCTACTGTGCTAAACCAGCCCCTAAAATAGGAAGAAGCAAGAATACAGTGAATACCATTTCACACAAAGCTGTTTGACCCAGGAGCATTAATAGTAAAGAAGATTTGTAATTACTTTAGAATGTTTGGGGAATCTGCAATTGCTTCAAAAATGTTTAAAGACCCTTGTTTAAGAGATTGTATTAATTGTAAAGGGATCACTTCTAACTTTCAGATAATAAAAAAAGTACTGGCCCATGTGACATCACAACGTTTGACCTGGAACCAGTATGAAAAGAAACACATTTAAAATTTGATATGGAGATGCCGCCGTTGGACTGGGTTGGGCACAGTAAGAAGTCTTACAACACCAGGTTAAAGTCCAACAGGTTTGTTTCGAATCATCACCTTTTGGAGCTGTGCACAGCAACAAACAAACCTGTTGGACATTTAAAATAGAGTCCTTGTAGTAGACGCAAGAACAGAAATCCGAAGAGTAGAGAGGAGTCAAGAGGTTAAGGAAAGAAGTGTGCAATTACGTGGAAGATCACACAAGTAGGGCCCAGCTTACACAGACATTGCTGCCTGCAGATAACTAGCTAAGTCCTGGAAGGACAGGAACGGAGATTCTGCTTGGAAGCGCTGAAACTGAGACCATACAGACAGGGTGCACGGCCTACTACCTCCATGAGAAAGTCTTTGTTGCATCTGCTAGTTCATGTGTAATTTATAATTTGTACTGACAAATTCATATTTAACTTGTATTGATTCGGAACCATGTTAAAGTTACAAAAAGTAAAATCTTGTCCGATAATTTCTTCATTTGGGGGTGATTCGGTAAATTTGGTTATTTTGGCAGAAGGATCCCCTTAGGGATTGTAATACTGTCTTCCTGATTTATGGTCATCTGTCTGGGAACAACTAGAGCCAACATATGCATTTTTGATATATTTAGTGTCATGTAGATGTACTGGAACAGTTTAGCGAGAGGTATAGTTGTTTCTGAATCATAAATCTTTAACACTACACAGTTGGGATGCTGTTGGGGGTCCAGAGTCTTTGCTGTACCTCCTGCACTCTGTGATTTCATATTTTGTGCAGTGAATCAAATTGGCAAAGACCTATTGGTGAAGGTAGAACCTCTGGAGCGGCTGAGATGGATCATTAATTTGGTACTTTACGCTGAAGGTGGTTGCAAAGGCTTAAGCCTTGACTTTTTGCACTGATGAGAAGGTTGCCCCCACATTGAAGATATGATTGTAGTTAGCTATAAAATTATCCACCATATTTCATGGCTGGATATGGCAGAATTAGCAGGGCTCAGCTCTGATCCTTGTTTTGTGGGACCATTAGTTATGTCTATGTGGTAGTCACCACTAACTGGATTAGAGGTGAGCACAGTAAGAAGTCTGGCAACACCAGGTTAAAGTCCAACAGGTTTGTTTCAAACACGAGCTTTCGGAGCACTGCTCCTTCCTCAGGTGAATGATTCCTCAGGTGACATTCACCCGAGGAAGGAGCAGTGCTCCGAAAGCTCGTGTTTGAAACAAACCTGTTGAACTTTAACCTGGTGTTGTCAGACTTCATACTGTGCTCAGCCCAGTCCAACGCTGGCATCTCCACATTATGGATTAGCGGTAGTATGGCAAGACCCATAGGTAGTAATTGATAGTGCATCAGTCTACAGCACATTTCTACTGTTCAGCATGCATGCAGTCTAGTGTTCTATCTTCACCAGGTTGGCATCTCGGTTTTAGGGCATGATTGGTGCTACTCCTGAGATGTTCTTCCATATTGTGTGTTAAACCAGGTTAAATCCCATAGCTTTAAGTTAATGTTGGAGTGAGGGATATGCTGGGTCATGAGGTTACAGGCTGTAGTTGAATACAATTCTAGCTGCTGTTATTGGCAGCATCATGGATACGCAGTTTTGAGATGGAGATCTATTGCAAATCTATCCCATTTAGCACGTGGGGGTAATAAAATTGTCACTTCACAATTATTAGCGTCCTAATCTCTGAAATGTAAAACTCTACCAAGCACAGAAGGTTCAAGGCAAACAAATATAGTTAATTATTAGTGATTATAAAAGTGCATTATTAAAAATCCAAAGCAAAATATTGTGGATGCTGAGCAATACTCAGGAGGTCAGTGTAGAGAGTAACAGAGTTGACAGTCCTGATGGTTCCGAGGAAGTAAAGAGGGCACGGGAAAATCAATAAAGAGTCTGCAACGCCAGGGATGTGTAACGCTTATGAAATTTAAAGGCAAGACCTCACTGGCTCAGATCGCCACTCTCCAGATCGTGGAAGATTGGAGTTGCAACCTAAGATTATAAAAGCAAAATACTATAGATGCTGGATATCTGAAACAGAAACAGAAAATGCTGGAAAAACTCTGCAGGTCTGGCAGGATCAGTGAATAGAGAAACAGAGTTAATGGCTGCGAGCTACCAGCCTTGTCATAACTGATTCGGGACACCATGAGGCTAGTGTTATGTCTCGCGAGATCTCGTCAGATCTCACGAGGCATTGCGATCTGGATCCCGCCCACAATGGGCAGGATCCAGATTTGCATATTCAAGTATGCAGTCAGGCTCACTTGAATATGTTCACGCTGGAGTTACCCAAGGCGCTAATGTCTGGGCTTCGGAGACCCTGAGCGAGTTCTGTTTAGCACTAGTCTCCATCCACCAACGTGGAGGCATACGGGCACTCGAGGAGTCTCCCAGGCAGTCAGCCCCCCCCCCCCCCCCCCCCAAGTGGTCTAGCTCTAGGCAGCTTGGCACTCTGGCACCCATGATGCCAACCGGCCTGACATGCCTGGCATTCGATGCCACCCAGGCAATGCCACAAGAGAACTGCCAGGGTGGCCAGGTGGTGTTGGCAGGGGCACTGCCAGACTCGCAGTGCCAAGGTGGTATCTTGCCCTGCCCTTATGAGGTAGCGTGGGGGGGGTGGGGAAAGAGAGAGAGAGCGAGAGCGAGAGCGATTGTCCCGGAAGCTGTGCTTGGGGGTGCGCGGGGGGTTCGGAGATTGGAACATCATTTAAAAATGGTGCACCGACCTTTTGGAGACTAGAACTGGGACTAAGTGCGGCCTCGGTGAATCGTCCCTGACCAAGGCCCGGAAATGAATCAGAATTCCATTTACTAGCATGGTCGTTTGAAATACCCGACGCAAAGCGCCCTACACGGGGCTGTTTCATTTCTGTTAAATCGCACCCAATGTTTCGAGCCTGTGAGTA
This sequence comes from Scyliorhinus canicula, assembly GCF_902713615.1. NCBI lineage: Eukaryota > Metazoa > Chordata > Chondrichthyes > Carcharhiniformes > Scyliorhinidae > Scyliorhinus > Scyliorhinus canicula. The sequence continues at coordinate 167,347,822 of NC_052155.1, read as the reverse complement.
GGTGAAAGGGGGTCTGGTGACATAAAGGTTTGTGAATGGGTGGAGGACAGGGGAGACTGAATGACAAAACCTTTCCTGGTGCAAGGCCAATGGACATGACAATGGGATCAGATAAAAAAGACGTGCCTCAAGGAAGTTGTGAATGGCAGCCAAAAACAAAAAGTGAAGGAAAGAGAGGCAGGAAGCAAAGAAACGTGAAGGAAATGTGGCAGAGGTTAGGATCTAAAATTGTTGAACTTAATGTTAGATCCACAAAGCTGAAATATGTTCAGTCGAAAGATGAAGGGCTGTTCTTCAACTCGAGTTTAGCTTTGTTGGAACATGGAGCCTTGCTGATGGATTGTCTTCATGGTTGTTCAAAAGTCTGGTTCACTTCTTTTAAGGTCATTATCCAGTTAGTCTCCGAAGGGAAGTGCTCTAAATAGGTCCTTAAGTCAGAGTTTATTTTCTGTTTGGTATGGGAAGTTTGCACATTGCACAGGTTTGTAAATTTTTAGTTTCTGCAAAAAAACTAACACCTTTTTTTGAGACATGGAGGTGTGATGCCCAAAGTGTGGCAGAAGTTCTTAAAGCGAACTAACCCCACAAAAAGAAGTTGCATTCATAAACCACCACTTCAACAATAAAACCAAGGGCAATCAATTAATTTTCAGCAGGTTTGAAAGCAATTTCGTTACTATTAATCCATTCACAAACCAGTAAAATCAGATACTAAGGAAAAAGTGGAAAGTTTGAAGTTACTTACCATCCGCTAGAATCTTTGGCTTATTAGCAGGATTGAAGCAAATATTATGAAGCACGAGCAGCGCAGTGGGCTGATTGTTCTTGTGTTTGTGCTGGGACATTGTTGTCAAAAGCTCCAGACTCCCGTTTATCTTCAGAATCATCTGCTGCCCCTCATCTCCAAAAGACATATTCAGCAATAGCTTCAACCAAAGCATGGTCAAAATACTTAAGGGTTTTCCTGCTGTCTTTGGTAATGGCAGGGCAAGGAAGTTATTCAAGAAATTGCTCTACAATAAAGATCGGAAGCATGAAATGAGCAAATGTCCTAATACTGACGTGAGACAGCAAAGCACCACTACATTAGTCAACAATCCTCCTTGATACCTGAATGGTATATTTTTATATACTTCTAGGTTTATAAAAGCTCTATACCTTTTATATTATCTGATGGCCTTTCTTTACATTCCATTTTAGCCCTTTAATTTCCCTTTTCTACCTCCATAAACATTCTATATTCCACCCAATTTTGATATTGTTTTACCATATACCTACAAGAGCATCTCTGAACATCTGATTCTACCAAATATAACTGCTTCCGTTTAAAAAAAAATAATTGGAGGTACTTCAGGACTCGCAGAAGTAGCTGCTAGGTTATACCAGTAACTTTATTTACTATGTGCTACTGACCTTCTGCAACACGCCTTTACATTCATGGGATATGACCAAGTTGGAGAGGACAGCAAATGCCATTTGTTGAATGGTACTGTTGTCGTGTGTCTTCTGCAAAGCTTGCTTCATGATCATATGCATCAGAGAATTACCGGCCAGGCCTCTTTGAGCAGAATGGGAAACAAGTGGTGCTCCATTTCCACAGCACAGAGAAACACACGCTAAAAAATATCAATTTAGAAAAATGGGCAAGACTTTAGTCTTTAATTCTAGATAGAATATATATGAATATGGCACGGGTCAACTAAAATGAAATATATGCTGACTAAATATACCAACAGTTCCGATATTATGCTTATTATAATGAATTACATTACAAAAGAAAATCATCCCAATAAAGAAATTCGTTAACGAAAACTTAACATGTAGAATTATCAATACATAGGAGTGTGTAACAAAGATGTGAAACATACAGAAATTCAATAACATTATAAGCTGAGTACACTCAGGAGCTCTGTATCCTTGTTACAAACTGGTTTATTGGTTATTTGTCATAATAAGTACAGCATAAGCTTGTGGGACTGCTTTTAGAATAGATTTAGATTTATTGTCACATGTACCGAGGTACAGTGAAAAGTATTGTTCTGCATAGTCCAGGCAGATCGCTCCATAAATGAAAACATAGAAGATACGATAAATACACAATATAAATACATAAACATAGGGTGCAGCATGCAGAATGTAGTTCTACAACTGTAGAGAAAAAGACCTGTTGAGTCCATAATAGGGCCATTGACAAGTCTGGGAACAGCGGGGAAGAAGCTGCTTTTGAATCTATTGGTCTGTGTTCTCAAACTTTCGTGCAAGCACCATCATGGTGGATCGCAAATTGCAATTAAGTTGTTGCAACTTTTTGCAACTGATGAACAAACCCACGATCCAGATGCCAGATGTTCCAGTCCGCACATTTAGAACACTAAAGTAATTTCACATCATCGTCACTGTAATCATGAAACAAATGAATCACAACCCAAAAAGAATGCAACAAAGCACTGACAATGAAAATCCAATTTGTTTGTTTTGGGCTACTGGCCAAGTCAAATTAATACCCCATAGTGACCAATTTTCTGCAAATGACATTCCACTTTGACTTCATAGCCCCAGATAAAATATGGCAGATAAGCTTCCTGAACAGAATGAGACTGGGCCTGAGTTATAAACTTGAGTTTCCATAGAGACTACTGCATCAAAGTGCCAAATCAAACAGGGTTGGCATACAACGATTGAGAGAGCTTAAATTATATTAACTCTGCAGCAGAAAACTAACAGCTCCAACAGCAGGTCAGAGGATGGATGTTTTGCGACTAAGTAACTGGGGAATCATCTCCTGATTTCTTAAAATGTGGCCACCAATGAGAACACACAAGAATGATGGATTTAAAAAAAACGCATTTTATTCAAATTTGTATCAAAGTAGGTTACAGCAAATAAACACCCCGGGAAACATTCTTCCCTACAATCAACTATACAGTTTGTACAGATTTTCCTCCTTTTTCACCCCCCCCCCCCCCCCCCCACCCCCCTGCGATGAACAGCTCCTCAAACACGGTCACAAACATCCCCCACCTTTTTCTGAACTCCCCTGCTGAGCCCCTTCACTCATACTTTATCATCTCTAACCGCAGGTAGTCGTACAGGTCACCCAACCATGCTGCTACCCCCGGTGGCAATGCCGACCGCCACTCCAGCAAAATTTGTCGCCGTGCAATCAGAGAGGCAAAGGCCATGACATCGGCCTTCCTCCTCTCCATGAGCTCCAGCTTCTCTGAAACCCCAAATATCGCCACCAAAAGGTCCGGGTCCACTCCCTCCTCCACTATCCTGGCTAAGACCACAAACACTCCCACCCAGAATCTTCCCAATTTTTCACAATCCCAAAACACGTGCGCATGATTCACTGGCCCCTGCCCACACCTCTCAAACTCATCTGCTACCCACCTGAAAGAACCCACTCATTCTCGCTCAAGTCATATGCACCCTGTGCACCACCTTGAACTGTATCAGGCTCATCCTTGCACAACAGGAGGTTACGTTTACCCTTCGCAGTGCCTCACTCCATACTCCCCAATTGATCTCCATTACGAACTCCACTTCTCATTTCTCCTTGATCTTTACCACTTGCTCATCTCCCTGCTCCCCCAGCCACTTATATATAGCCCCAATTCTTCCCTCCCCTTCCACATCCGGAAGACTGTAATTATTGGGCAGCCAAGGACCAAAGTCTACGGGTATTTTTATAGGAATTACTGGTTAATTCACTTGTGTTGTGACAAGAGGGGCTGAAATTGCCTGCTCACTAGCCTGGAGTGCCGTAGAAATATTTAATTAAATTATTTTGGAAAGACAGCCTCTATTATATGAGAAAATATGGTGGTGAATTTTCACACTGCGAGATCTTACAGGAAGAAATAAGATTAGAGACACTTACTTTAGTGGTGTTACCCAAAGGAAGACACAAGACTAACTCTGTCTTTTTTGAAAAGGTGCTATGGGATCCTTTATGTTTACCTAAACAAGCAATATACAAAGTTTTGTATATTGTCTGATCTAAAAAAGTGGCATTTGAACCCACAGCTTTGAAACTCAGGGCAAGAGTTATAGTGGTTGGCAGTGGTCCCAGCATTGATCCTTGTGTAACATCTTCTGCCATTCTGAACTGCTTTATCCCCACTCAGAATATTAACCCTGGGGATGTAACCAAAAGCTTACCTAGACTTTGAGGCAATTACAACAGCAACTTGCATTTATGTGGCACTTTTAATGGCGTAAAGCACTGCAAGCAGCTTATTAGGATAACAACATGTAGCGACTGTGTCATATTTTGAAAAGATGTAAAAGCGGTTCCATGAGTACAGCTTCAAGACAGAATATTTTTGTATCCAGAAAATATGCTGCCTATATGTTGACAGGGCTGAAGGGAATTCAAAAGCTTCTACCGATACAGTGGTGAACATGTGGCACTCTCGGCAACAGGGTGAGGGAAGTCATAGAATCCCTGTAGTGTAGGAGACTTAGGGGGGATCTTATAGAGGTCTATAAAATAAGGAGGGGCATAGATAAAGCAGATGGTCGACAACTTTTCCCAAAGGTAGAGGAGTCTAGAACTAGAGGGCATAGGTTTAAGGTGAGAAGGAAGAGATTCAAAAGACGGCAGAGGTGAGCATCTGGAACGGGCTGCCAGAGGCAGTAGTAGAGGCGGGTACAATTTTGTCTTTTAAAAAGCAGTTAGACAGTTACATGGGCAGGGTGGGTTCAGAGGGATATGGGCCAAATGCGGGCAACTGGGACAAGCTTAGTGATAGAAACTGGGCGGCATGGACAAGTTGGGCTGATGGGTCTTTTTCCATGCTATAAACATCGATGCAGCAGACCATTCGGCCCATCGAGTCTGCACCGACCCTCTGAAAGAACACCCTAACCAGGCTCAAGCCTATCCCTTGCAACCTCGTAACCCCACTTAATCTGCACATCCCAAGGCACTGGGGCAATGTGGCATGGCCAATCCACCTGACCTGCACATCTTTGGGCAGTGGGAGAAAAACGGAGCACCCAGAGGAAACCCATGCAGACACGGGGAGAATGTACAAACTCAACACGGACTCACCCACGGCTAGAATTGAACCCGGGTATAGATATATATATTTTTTATAAATTTAAAATACCCAATTGCATAAGAACACGCTCTCTCCCTCTTTCTTTGAAAACTATAGAGCTTCATAACATCAATCTTGTTTTGTCTTTAAACTATGAAGTGAATCAGTACATCAGACGACGGATGTAAAAAATTAACATATAGGCAACAATAGAAACCCTGTTGTCTAATTCCTCAATCTAAATGCTAAATTATTTTGTAAATAAATTTTCCATCCAATCTTTTCCTCTTTTATTCCTTAGCACACTGGGCTAAATCGCTGGCTTTGAAAGCAGACCAAGGCAGGCCAGCAGCACGGTTCGATTCCTGTAACAGCCTCCCCGAACAGGCGCCGGTGTGTGGTGACTAGGGGCTTTTCACAGTAACTTCATTGAAGCCTACTCGTGACAATAAGCGAATTTCAGTTCATTTTCATTTCATTACTGTAGGAGCTATACCGGTTTCAACTATCTCTTAGGATATCTAAACTGATTTGAGGATTTAAATAGCTCCAGCTCGTCAAACATTCTTGAAAACAGTTTGCGAATTCCTGCAGTCGAGAAATGGCCTCCTATCTGCTGCGTGTGGATATCTAATCATTTCCTGTGTTTGCGTTTAAGGGCTTCAACTAGATTACAAAACTTTTTTTTATAAATTTAGAGTACCCAATTCATTTTTTCCAATTAAGGGGTAATTTAGCGTAGCCAATCCACCTAACCTGCACATCTTTGGATTGTGGGAGCGAAATCCACGCAAACACGGGGAGAATGTGCAAACTCCACACGGCAAGTGACCCAGAGCCAGGATCGAACCTTGGACCTCAGCACCATGAGGCAGCAGGGCTAACCCACTGCGCCACTGTGCTGCCCGAGATTACAAAACTGACCAAGAACCATTGACTAGGTTTTTTAAAAATAAGTCAGTATGAGGCGAGAGAAAAGAATTTGGAGCAGAAACAGAAACTTGTAAATACATCATTTACAACAATTCCAAGAACTGAAGCCCACACCGCCCCCCCCACGATAATCGGAAGTGATGTGAGCAATCTTGATGTGAGGAATAAGAATCAAGGCGACTGCCAGAATAATATGTGTGTGGTGTGAGTGTGTATGTGTTTTGGGGATAGGGGAGAAGATATCTGTAGCACAGGAACGGGTCATAAGGAAGACATCACCAATGGTTTTACTCCTTCAGTTTATGGAGCATGCTGAACTGAATCAGCTCATTCTCCAGGAACATGCTGATGCTGTGTAAGATGCTATAATAAGCACAAGTTTAGGTTTTGCATATTTCTGCAATTCTGCCTTTACAAAGAAGGCTCTTAATAAAAAAGCTTGAAAGCTTGACGACATTCAGAATATAATGACTTGAAATATCTTGGAAGTCATTTGCTGAGGGAAAAAGAGCATTTTGAAACGAGTTGGGGTTTCTTTTGCATTTTATTCAGAATTTTGATTAGTTGTCTACAATATTGATTCATCATGATATTTGTCCTTTTTGTACAATTTGGTTAATTAATAACGTTCAAATGCTTCAGACATAATTATCTTCTATTAAACAGCTAGTCATCCATCATCCGACCATTACACTGTGCTAAACCACATCACATCCACTCCTAATTAGAGAATAGAATTTTCATAGCTGCCCAGTTTATAAGTTTTATAAGTTCACACAGCAAATTTGATAATACAGTCTTTTTAACTTAGAGAGCACATTTTAGTCCAATCAATCAATTTTGCTTAATGCTACAAACATTGGATTTTCAAGTTTTAAAATCTCTCCTTTAATTTAGGGTGAAAGAGAATGTTCTGGATAGAGAGATGATGGTTATATTAAACAATCTACACAGGGATAACCAGATCTCATGGGCCTATCATTGAGCAATAAACCCAATCCAAAGGCGATTTAAAAATCAAATGACACTTTTCACATATTGACACAGAAAAAGGAAAGAGAGGGGGAAAAAAAATAAAGACAGCCAAAAACAGCTATTGCTGGGAAGAGCAGCGAAAGACATCTTTGTGCTAGCAACCAAGAAGGATGTCAGTGAGAGCTGACTTTCTTCTTGAAAAAAGCACAGAACAAATGGAGATTTAAGGAACAAGGAGTGGTTGAGGGGACCCCGCTGATGAAAGTCAACTCTGGAATACTCAGACTGGATAGAATGATTTTAGAACGACACAAAGATTTGACCTAGCATGGGAGGCAGACGTGAGCCTCTGGAAAGCTGGGATTAACTTCTATTGCTACTGGCCACAAGTGAGGTACACAGCCGAAGGAGTTGCAAGACATACCTCAATTGTTTTAATTAATTAATGTAAATGTACAGTACAGTTTTTCAGTTTAGTCTATTAGTTGCCGATTAAGTAAAATTTGAAAGTACGGTTTGGCCTACGTTGATTTTAGTTTATTTGTTACAGTAAAAGTCTTAAAACATGAAATCTTGACCTTTGGTTATTTCCATTAGTTGCTGGGAAATGTATTTCTTTTGAAAAGTTATCAATCTCTACAGGCATAGTAACGCTGAGTTTGAATAAGAAAGTATATGAATTTAAATATTTATCATCTTGATCAACGTTTTAACTGTTAACAGACCGCAACAGTTTCTTATTTTGCTTTGTTAGTGGTGGCAAGTGACCAAAAAAGGATTCACTTGTGGGCATCTGGTTCAGAGAGGTATTATCATCAGATATGATGGAACCAAGTTTGGATAAAGTGTAATGTGGAACAATGATTTTTAAACTAATTATTTTGCTTCCCAGTTTACTGATATTCCAAACAATTTTTGATAACTTTTTCTTGTATTTAACAGATATTTTATGCAATGAAAATGCTGTTCAAACCGCAGGCTTTCCTCAGTTCATAAACTCTACTCACATGCCGGTAGGTTTGCCGTGTAGACACATAACAGTCTCAGAGCTGCCAACATCAGTGTGTCATCCATTAAAAGCCAGGGCCAAAGTGAATAAATTGCACTCACAAGATGAGCATCAGATGCTGCAACCTGCAGGAAAAGTGGGGACAGAAGAGGAACCGCAGTTTGAACGATTATGCAAACAGTAATTAAGAACTCTTACCAATGAATGCATTATTTTGGCACTATACTTACTTTGCATTCGACATTGTGACATAAGCAATTCCTCAGCAACTGCATTACCATTTTCAGCTCTCTAGTAAGACTGTCATCCTGTGTTGAGACATATGAACGGTCTATGAGAATAATCATGATGAAACATTAAATACAAGTGACTATTAAGTCACTTGTTTTTAATAAGTGTTACTATTTTATAACAAAACACGTGCACAATCCACCAATGTTAGCAAAATGATAACTGGATTTTAAAAAGTACCTACAGTAATTAGCTACAAGGGATTTTTTTGTAAGCACAAAGGAAAAATGGTACGAGGCATATTTAACATTAGTATGAGGAGCACATCGAATTTTGATGTTCAGCAAATAGAATATCTCCTCAGGGATAATGTGAATAAAAATCTCTGCAACCTGGATCGGCTGTGAATATTTCAACCAGATAGAGACATGTGCCAAGAAATCAGCAACAGTATATTAAGAATCTTTAAAAATAAATCATTCAACGTGTTAAGTTCAACAACTTCGTTTTTTTTTGTAGCAGGACTTGGGTCATTAAACACTTCCCTGAATGGCAATGCTGCGCGTTTGCTAAATTAGCTGCTTTTCTTGTCTCCACGCTTACCTTTTTCCTTTGGATCACTTTTCCAGGTCTCAGTGAATCCAAGTTGAACTGTACATAGGTTTGCTTCATCTGCTCTACACAGCTGTCAACAAGGCCAGCTAAGCAAGGAGGAACAAAAACACATTACCTAGACTGCAAACTAATTGTTTATGTTTATTTGATCTCAATCTTGTAAAAAACTTAGCTTTCATATATTCAATGTGTGTTTTCAATGCATTTTCAAAAACACTTCAGCTAAATTTTAACTCAAAGTGTACATTGGAAATAAAGGGTGCTGTATAGCATCTCTGTATTTGTTTGTTATGAGAATACATTGTGAAATAAACATAACTTATTAATTGAAATCTTCATTTTGAAGAGAATATGTTAAAATTAATTCTCAAGGTAGTTTTTTTCCGTTTGGTGTGATGTTTGTGGGATACCATTGTGGTGTAATAAAGTGTGTCTCCTCCTCAGTATCAGGGTTAGGGATGTCACATCAAGTAAAGCTCCCCATATGCTGCCTCAAGAAAAGGCTTTAACTCAACCCGAGGACAGAATTCTTCTTGTGCATAAATGTGGCTCTTCCTATTTTCCACATCAATCATACTTACTAGACAACTAAAATTGCATGATAGAAACAGGAAGTACAGTGTGCTGAACCACAGTTCCAAGTATAACAATGATGTTCTTGAGAAATAAGTAACCTCGGTGAAACATAAAACCTACATATTTCGGTTTTAACTTTGGGCCGTGTGGAGTTCCAGGGTTTGCACCTTTGTACCAGCCTGAAACAAACATGCCACTCCATCCCTGCAAAATAAAATGGTAGCTCTCCAAGATTGGTAGGGATGTATGAGAATTTTTAAGTTTTACGTGAAATGCGTTCCGGTGGCAGCGATGACGTAGGAAGCCACACATTTGGGAGCTCCCATTTCAAACTGACTTTTCGGCTCTTTTTAGAGCCCAAAACGGAAATTTGTCGACGTCTCCCGGTGGGAGAAGGTGTGCTGATCGACTTTCTCCGCAGTTCATGACTCGAACTCGGAGTGGAAAGGGGGAAAAAACGGCAGCAGCTCCCCAGAAAAAACGGGAGAAGGAATCCAAGATGGTGGCCGGCGGAGCGCCAGAGGAGTGGAAGCAGTGGGCCCAGGAGCAACAAGTTGCTCTCCTGCGCTGTTTTGCAGATTTCAAGGCTGAGGTACTGAGCTCTCTGCAGGAAACGAACAAAAGGCTCTCGGAGATTCAGACGACCCAGGGTGCTGCCAGCAAGGCGTTGCAGACGCAGGCCACTGAACGAGAGGAGGAGGCCGGGGTCCTCGTGAGTAAGGTGGAGGGGCACGAGGCACTCCACAAGAAGTGGCAGGACCGCTTAGAGGAGCTTGATCACCGCAAGAGGCGGAAAAATCTGCGGATCTTGGGCCTTACGGAGGACCTGGAGGGGTCGGACCTGACAACCTACGTGGCTACGATGCTGAACTCGCTAGTGAGGGTCGGGTCTTTCCATCTGCCCTTGGAGCTGGAGGGAGCACACAAAGTACTGGCCAGGAGGCCTAAGGAGAATGAACCCCCACGTGCGATGCTGGTGAGGTTCCACCGGTTCAGTGATCGTGAGTGTGTGCTGCGCTGGGCCAAGAAGGTGAAGAGAGCAACTGGGAGAATGGGGTAGTACGGATCTACCAGGATTGGAGTGCGGAGGTGGCTAAGCGGCAGTCCGGGTTTAATCGGACGAAAGGGGTGCTTTACAAGAAGAAGATAAAGTTCGGAAAGCGCGGGCTTTCCTCTGGTTTCCCACGCTACGGGGCTGGGGGGTGGAGACGATGAGGGGGGAGACGGGGCCTTAACTGGTTCTTCCCCGCGCTGGAGCGGTGCCTGGAGGAGGGATAGGATGGGGGATGATCCCACTTTGGGAGGGGTCGGGTTATTGGCGGGAGTTTCCGGGGTCAGCAGAAGTTAGCTGACCCACGGAAGTACAATGGAGGACGGTTCGCGGCTAGGAGGGTTCCTAGCCTGGGGGGGAGGGGGGGAAAGGGGAATACCGGGTTGCTGCTGGCAGGGTCAGGAAGGAGCTGGTGGGGGCCGGGGGGGACAGAGGTGAAGTGCTGTCGCTGTGGGGACTGGGTCGGGCGGGGGGTGCTGGCCTGGGGCGGGCAGTCGATGGGCTATGGCTAGTCGACGGGGGAGGGGGGCGGGACGCCCTCTGATCCGGTTGGTCACCTGGAATGCGAGAGGATTGAATGGGCCGGTGAAGCGGTCGAGGGTACTTGCTCATCTGAGGGGGCTAAAGGCAGATGTGGCAATGCTTCAGGAGACTCACCTGACGGTGGTGGACCAGGTCCGTCTGAGGAAGGGGTGGGTGGGGCAGGTTTTCCACTCTGGGTTGGATGTGAAGAACCGGGGAGTGGCGATTCTGGTGAGGAAAAATGTGTCGTTTGAGGCATCGGAGGTGGTGGCGGATAAGGGGGGTAGGTATTTTATGGTTAGGGGCAGGCTACAAGGAGAGAAGGTGGTACTTGCTAGTGCATATGCCCCAAATTGGGACGATGCGGGCTTTATGAGGCGTATGTTGGGACGGGTCCCGGATCTAGAGGCGGGAGGTCTGATCATGGGGGGGGGGGGGGGGGGGGGGGAACTTCAATACGGTGTTGGATCCTTCACTGGATCGGTCCAGCTCTAGGACGGGTAGGAGGCCAGCAGCGGCCAAGGTACTGAGAGGGTTTATGGACCAGAGAGGTGGGGTGGATCTATGGAGGTTTGTGAGGCCGAGGGCACGGGAGTACTCTTTCTTCTCCCACATACATAGGGTCTGCTCTCGGATAGACTTCTTCGTGGTGAGCAGGGGACTGATTCCGAGAGTGGATGAGGCCGAGTATTCGGCCATTGCAATCTCCGACCACGCTCCGCATTGGATAGAGTTGGACATGGGGGAGGTGCGGGACCAGCGCCCGTTGTGGCGGTTGGATGTGGGGTTGTTGGCGGAGGAGGAGGTGTGTAGGAGGATCCGGGCAAGTATTGAGGGGTTCCTCGAGGTGAATGATACTGGGTAGGTTCAGGTGGGGGTGGTCTGGGAAGCCCTGAAGGCAGTGATTCGTGGGGAGCTGATATCCATCCGGGCACACAGGGAGAGGAGTGAGAGGGATAGACTTGTGGGAAGGATGCTGGAGGTAGACACGAGGTACGCAGAGGCACCAGAGGAGGGACTGTTGGGGGAGAGGCGCAGCCTGCAGGCTAAATTTGATTTGCTGACCACTAGAAAGGCGGAGGCACAGTGGAGGAAGACACAAGGGGCAGTGCACGAACATGGTGAAAAGGTGTGTAGGATACTGGCTCATCAGCTCCGCAAGCGGGATGCGGCAAAGGAAATTGCTGGAGTGAGAGACAAGAGTGGGAATGTGGTGCGGGAGGGAGTAGAGGTGAATGAGGTCTTCAAGGACTTTTACGGGAACTGTACCGGTCAGAGCCAACGGGGGAGAGGAGGGGAATGGAGAGATTCCTCATCGGGCTTTCTTTCCCGAAGGTGCAGGAGGAGCAGGTGGAGGGGTTGGGTGCGCCGATTGAGCTGGAGGAGCTAGTTAAGGGGATCGGGCAGATGCAGTCAGGGAAGGCACCGGGGCCGGATGGGTTCCCGGTGGAATTTTATAAAAAGTTTGTGGACCTAGTGGGCCCCTTGCTGGTGCGGACACTTAATGAAGCGTGGGAAGGGGGGACTTTGTCCCCGACGATGTCGTGGGCGCTGATCTCGTTAATGTTAAAGAGGGACAAGGACCCCCAGCAGTGTGGATCATTCAGGCCCATATATCTCCTCAACGTAGATGCCAAGGTACTGGCAAAAATCCTGGCCACCAGGATAGAGGACTGTGTGCCAGGGGTTGTACACGAGGACCAGACAGGGTTTGTGAAGGGAAGGCAGCTGAACACGAATGTGCGGAGATTGTTGAATGTCATCATGATGCCGGCGATTGAGGGGAGACAGAGATAGTGGTGGCGCTGGATGCGGAGAAGGCCTTCGATAGAGTGGAGTGGGGGTACTTATGGGAGGTGTTGGGGAGGTTTGGATTTGGTGAAGGGTTTATTAGATGGGTGAGGCTGCTATATGAGGCCCCGATGGCGTGCGTGGCAACGAATGGGAGGAGGTCGGAGTACTTCGGGCTTTACCGAGGGACCAGGCAGGGTTGCCCCCTGTCCCCCTTGTTGTTTGCATTGACAATCGAGCTGCTGGCGATGGCGTTGAGGGATTCAGAGAGGTGGAGAGGTTTGGTGCGAGGTGGGGAGGAACATAGGGTGTCGTATGCCGATGACCTGTTACTGTATGTGGCGGACCCGGTGGGAGGGATGCCGGGGGTGATGGAGCTGCTAGTTGAGTTTGGGACCTTTTCAGGTTATAAACTAAATTTAGGCAAGAGTGAGGTATTTGTGGAGCACCCTGGAGACCAGGAGGAAGGAATTGGTAGGCTCCCGCTTAGGCGGGCAGGGGAGAGTTTTAGGTACCTGGGGGTGCAGGTGGCCAGGGACTGGGGGACTCTTCACAAACATAAGTTCACCAGACTTGTAGATCAGATGGAGGAGGAGTTCAAGGAGGTGGGACATGCTGCCATTATCGTTGGCGGGGAGGGTGCAGTCCGTCAAAATGACGGTGCTTCCGAGGTTCTTGTTCCTCTTTCAGTGCCTGCCCATCTTTATCCCCAGGGCCTTCTTTAGGAGAGTGACTAGCAGTATATTGAGCTTTGTGTGGGCACATGGGACTCCAAGAGTGAAGAGGGTTTTCCTGGAGGGAGGGATAGAGGCGGACTGGCGCTGCCCAACCTTTTGGGGTACTATTGGGCGGCCAATGTGTCAATGGTGCATAAATGGGTGATGGAGGGGGGAGGGGCGGCGTGGAAAAGAATGGAGATGGCGTCATGTAGAGGTACGAGCCTGGGTGCCATGGTAACGGCGCCGTTGCCGCTCTCCCCTAAGAGGTTTGCCACGAGCCCGGTGGTGGCGGCGACCCTAAGAATCTGGGGACAGTGGAGACGGCATAGGGGGGAAACTGGGGGCTCGATGGAGGCTCCATTGGGTGGCAATCATCGTTTCATCCCGGGGAACAAGGATGGGGGATTTAGGGGGTGGCAAAGGGTGGCCATCAGTAAATTGAGGGACCTGTTTATTGGCGGGAGGTTTGCGGGCCTGGGGGAACTGGAAGATAAATTTGGGCTTCCCCAAGGGAACATGTTCAGATACTTGCAGGTAAAGGCGTTTGCTAGGCAACAGGTAGAGGGATTCCCTTTGCTGCCCTCGCGGGGGATGATGGACAGAGTGCTTTCGGGGGTGTGGGTCTGAGAGGGGAAGGTGTCTGACATCTCTAAGGTAATGCAGGAGGTGGAGGAGACGTCAGTGGAGGAGCTGAAGGCTAAATGGGAGGGGGAACTTGGGGAGCAGATAGAGGACGGGACTTGGGCGGATGCCTTGGAGAGAGTCAACTCTTCCTCTTCATGTGCGAGGCTTAGTCTCATCCAAATTAAGGTGCTGCACCGGGCCCACATGTCCGGGACTAGGATGAGTAGGTTCTTTGGGGGTGAGGACAGGTGCACCAGATGTTCGGGGAGTCCAGCGAATCATGCCCATATGTTCTGGGCATGCCCAGCACTGGAAGAATTCTGGAAGGGGGTGGCGGGGATGGTGTCGAGGGTGGTTGGATCCAGGGTCAAACCAGGGTGGGGACTCGCAATTTTCGGAGTTGCGATGGAGCCGGGAGTGCAGGAGGCGAAAGAGGCCGGTGTCCTGGCCTTTACGTCCCTAGTAGCTCGGCGGAGGATCTTGCTGCAGTGGAAGGATGCGAGGCCCCCAAGTGTGGAGACCTGGGTCAATGACATGGCAGGATTTATAAAGTTGGAAAGGGTCAAATTTGCCCTGAGAGGATCAGTACAAGGGTTCTACAAACGGTGGCAGCCTTTTCTGGACTTCCTGGCTCAAAGATAGGTATCTTGGTCAATAGCAGCAGCAATCCGGAGGGGGGGGTTTACTTATTATAGTTTCTATTTTTTTTCGCTACGGTTATGTAACTTAACATTGTATTAATTTAAGTTGTTGTTAATATGTTGGGTTGCTCATTGAGGAGGGGCGAAGGTTCATGATTGTTGTCATTACGGTTATCGTTGGTATTTTAGTATGGTTTGATGTTGTTGTATAAATTTAAAAATTTTCAATAAAAATTATTTTTTTTTTAAAGTTTTACGTGAAATGCATATCTGTAAAACAATGACAAATACCCTAAGTAGTAGATAATTCAGCATCTTAATTCTGCACTCTTATACCTTGATTTTGGAAAGGAACAACTCCTGTGTAGGAGGTAGCAAAATTGCTTATTCTCATAAGCAGGTTTTAAATTAAGTTACTGTGAAAAGCCCCTAGTCGCCACATTCCGGCGCCTGTTCCCGGAACAGCCTCCCCGAACAGGCGCCGGAATGTGGCGACTAGGGGCTTTTCACAGTAACTTAATTTGAAACCTACTTGTGACAATAAGCAATTTTCATTTTCATTAAACCCCCAGGTTTTGAAGCTGACTCACTAATGATACAATAGTGGCAGTTAAATCTACATGATAGTAAATGTACAACAGTTGTTCCAAACAGCAACCTTACATGCACTATCATTGACATCTGAATGAGCGTTCCAGAATAGATGGCATAGAGGTCGTCAACTTGCCCTTGTGCTGTTCCTCTGTAGGCTGGCAGTATGTAGAATACACTTAACCATCGCATGGCAATCTGCTGCTTACCAGTCTTTGAGCTCTTGCATGTTAGAAGTGAATAACTGTCAGAAGGTCTTGGCGGCAATGGCATTAAGTTTCTGACTTATTCAAAAGGTGGGTAAAATGTTTGAGGGCAATTTTCTGATTCAAAGTAAATTTGGAAGCAATTTTGGGTTAAATATTTGGGCGTGTCTGGAGGATCACTCCACAAAGTGACAAATCAAATACAATAAAAGCCTTGCACATCCCTAACTTTACCAATGGACGCAAGTGATAAAAACAGTCTAGCCTTCGGTGAAAGGAATTTACATCCAGTTGTTTGAACAAGTCGGAATGATGGATGCAATAACTTGAGGATCTGACTGGACACAATTTCCAAATAGTTGGAAGATCCTTAAGTGATACAATTTTGTATAAAAGATCCTTAAGTGACACAAATTTGAAGTAGGTCAGAGAGTTAAATAGCATAACGAGAACTTCAACAGAACTAATTTTAAATTAATGTCAGTTAGACACTAAAGATACTTCACTATAAATTACTATTGCAGCCAGAACCAAAATAGCGGTTCAACACTGCAGGAAATGGAACAATTTCAATAGACTACTAAAAAGCCAGAATCAACTGAATTTGAACGTAATGCACAAACCTTTTCCATTTTAATGAAAAACAGTTATAGAGTGCAAGATAATAACAAGTTCCTTTTATATAATGTTTTAATGAGGATAAAGGACATTCATAGAAATGTAATTAGACAAAAAAGGACAATGAGCCAAAAAGAATAAACTTTGAGGGTTGGGTGCATTAAAAACTTGGTTTAAAATATTTTACAGATGAGTCTTGGCAGAGAGGTTGAGGCAGGGAAATTAAGAGCAAGGGAATAGAAAGTTGAAGACACGAAAGACAATGGGCAGGCAAAAGGAATCGAAGATGTACCAATGGCAAAATTCAGAGTAATGCAGAGTTCTCAGCCAGCTATAGTACTAGAGAATGTGAAGAACAGGGAAGGAGTAAAGTCATGAAGGAGTTCAAATACAAAGTATGCATTGTAAATTTATGGTGTGACTGAAGGTGATTTGTTTTACCAATGTCTAGCTCGAGGAATCTCTTTTTTTAATATTCATTTTTATGGGATGTGGGTTTCATAGAATTTAAAGTACAGGAGGCCATTCGGCCCATCGAGTCTTGGAAAGAGAACACTGGCCAAGGTCACCACCTCCACCCTACCCCATAACCCAGTAACTCCACCCAGCACTAAGGGCAATTTTGGACACTAAGGGCAATTTATCATGGCCAATCCCCCTAACCTGCACATCTTTGGACTGTGGGAGGAAACTGGAGCACCCGGAGGAAACCCACCCACTCACGGGGAGGATGTGCAGACTCCGCACAGACAGTGACCCAAGCCGGAATCGAACCTGGGACCCTGGAGCTGTGAAGCAATTCATAATGCTACCGAGTCTCGTTGGCTAGGCCAGCATATTACCCACTCCTAATTGTCCTTGCAATTATCTAGCTGCCTTCTTGAACCACTGCAGTCCATTTGGTGTAAGTACACCCAGTATGGTCATAGAACCCCTACAATTCGGGACGCCATTCGGCCTATCGTGTGTGCACCAACCCTCTGAAAGAGCACTCCACTCTAGCCTACTCCCTCACCTAACCGGCACAGCCTTGGACACTAAGGAGCATTTTGTTTATCATGGCCAACCCATCGAACCTGCACATCCTTGGACTGTGGAAGGAAACTGGTCAACCCAATGGAAACGCATGCAGACACGGGGAGAACGTGCAAACTCCACAGTCATCCGGGAATTGAACCTGGGTCCCTGCCGCTGAGGCAGCAGTGCTAACCACTGTGCCACTCTCATTATGAGGGAGGGAGTTCCAAAAGTTTTACCCAGTGACACTGAAGGAATGGTGATATACTTCCAAGTCAGGATTGTGAGTGACTTGGAGGGGAACTTCCAGGTGGTGTTACCATGTATCTACTGCCCATGTTCCTTTAGTCGAGAGTTGTCATGCGTTTGAAAGGTGTTATCCTGCAATGCATTCTGTAGATGCTACACAATGCTGCTACTGTGCATTAGTGGTGGATGGTGTGAATGTTAGTGGAAGAGCTGCCAATCAAGTGGGCTGCTTGGTCCTCGATGGTGTTGAGCTTCTTGAGTGTTGTTGGAGCTGCACTCATCCAGGCAAGTGGGGAGTATATCATCACACTCCTAACTTGTGCCTTGTAGGACAGGTTTTGGGGAGTCAGGACGTGAGCTACTTACCCAGCATTCTTCACCTCTGACCTGCTCTTGTAGCCACAGTATTCACATGGCTAGTTGTCAGTTTCTGGTCAATGGTAACCCCAGGATGTTTATAATGGGGTATTCAGTGATGGTAATGCCACTGAATGTTAAGGGAAGATAGTTCGATTATCGCTTATTGGAGATGGTCATTGCCACTCGTGTGGCGCAAATATTAGAAAAGATGGGACAGTGGACAGGTAGAAAGAAGATGTGGAGTGGCAGAGTGGGGTATCATCAGTTAACGTGTGGAATATGAACCATGCCTTAGGATGACGTCATCAAGCAGCAGCATGTTGAGGGCAAGGAGCAGGTCAAGGCTAGATCCTTGGGGGCTCCAGAATTAACAGTGTGGGGGAAGGAGTAGTTAATTGCTGGAGATAACCTTGCTACGATTGAATAAATGATGTGCAGGTAATCCCACTGTGCTGGACAATGGAGGCTGCACCACAGGAGGATTATTAGATTAAACCATGTCAAAATTTGGAGAAAGGCTGAGAAGGGCAAAGTGGAACAATGAACCATAATTGTCACAGCAGACTTAATGTGTGACTGATTGAAATCCCTTACAGTGCTATAGCAGGACGGAAGCCTGATTAGAGATAATCAAACATAAAGTTGTATGAAAGACGGACTTGGATCTGGGTTATAGAGAAGGAACAGAAGTTAGAGATGGGTCGGTGATTTTCAAGGACAGATAAGGCATGTTCAAGGATAATGGGCGGGATTATCGGACCCCGAGCAGCATATTGTCAGGGATGAACGCGGCCCACCATTGGCCACCGGCGGAATCTTCCAGTCTATGGGGACAACATGCCTTTCACCCTCCGCCGCCGGATAATGCGCCGCGGAATGTCGCCACTCGACTAGAAGATCCTGTCAGCAGGAAGGGCCGGAAAGGTTCGGCCAACGATGATGGTTTTGAACTGGACGAGACAATATTAGAGGAGGAGCAACCATTCACAATGCCAGTTAGCATGTGGGCTCAGAAGGGAAGTTGGGTGATTAGTGCAAATGGAGTCAGTCAACCATCAGGTAGGTGTCATGAGCTCAGAGAAGGCATGAGGGGAAATAGGTGATAAAATAATGAAAGATGTGGGTTCAGTTCTATGGAGGAGGGTTTGGTTTGGAGGCAATGGGAAGGAGTGGTGTGGCAGAGGCAGCTGAAGGATGGTCTCGATATTTGTGACACAGAAGAGGCTGCCTAACTGTTATCAGCTTTAAATAATCAAGTTGTCAACTGGAATGTCTTCAAGTCCAAATGTAACATTTGACTTCTCATCCAACTGTGGTGTTTGGTCACTGCTAGTATTTCCCAAACTATTGCGGCTGAGAGGTATAAATGCAAAGAACAAGACCTTCAGAAAGATTGAAGAGTCAAACGTCACAGATCCTGGAACGATTTATGACATTACCCATGCGATACTATTCATCAACAATGCACCACATAAGTATATTCTTACTTTGGATCCCATCAATGCTGGGTTCTATTCTTGAAGTTTGTGATGGATAATGAATGAAGATACATATTTTTCCTCCTTCTACCCCTTCCTATTTGTAAATTGTAACAACGATCAGGATTAAAAAATAATGCATGCTGCTGACCAGAAAGATCAGTTCTCACATAGCCCCAATACCCCTTTCATTCTCCTTGAAACCAAGCTGTTATGGCCTTGAATCCAAGCTGGCACACACAAACTACAAACTCATGACCACCAGTGAACAGATTGAGAATGTTACAATTCATTTCACTTGCGACCTTTACTCGTCATTGGAGAGGATGGTTAGTGATGCAATGTCCTGAAGGTGGATTTCGACATAGCTTTCTTTTTGGTTCATATAATATCTCATTATTTTTTTTTGATAACTCCCATGTTGAGATAATCCAACCAAAGGCAGCTCAAGATTAATTTTACAAGTGCACTGGAATATTTTGATGACTTACCCTGCAAGGCATGCTTCTGTGCACAAACGCTTACAGGAAGCAATGCTGCAAGAGCACTCGCTGCAACCTTCCTGTGAGCATCGCCAGATGATTTACCCTCATAGCTCTACAAAAAAATAACAGAAAAGCCACAAGTAAATCAACCAGACGTAACTGAAAAATACATTTATTTTTCAGAATACTGGAGTAGAAATGTCAATGTTTCTTTCTCTTATTTAATTTTGGTTTCAACTCGTTCTATATCCTTGGTCACAGATTCTCTTCAAGTCTACTTTTGTTACTCTCAAGTATTTGAGTACGTGTCTCCACTCAAAAAATGCAATGAAATATATCAACGTACACACAATTAAACCAAAGCTTACTGCAAGGACAAAGAGAAGATATAGCAAGGAATTAATCCAGAGTATTCTTTCAAACTGAGTTTCTCATATTCACATTTGCTAGTCAATTGGACGACATGTACAATTTCAGCAGCTAAACAAATAAGTAGAAGCTTTTCACTTCTCATTAATGGATTCAGTGACTTGTTGGGGTTTTATTTCAATTAGTCTTAACTGAATATTTGCTGTTTTAGCAGAGAATTTACTCCTGCCCCCCCAACATGTTGCTGGAACAAGTAGGGGCACATATTTTTAATTCATAGTAACAACCCCTATAATATTACCGTGTCTTCCACAATACTTGTTCTCTGTCAATTTCTCTTGGTCTATACATTTGAGAAGCTGAGATGAATGGATGTATGTTTAGATAACAGATCGGAGTTTTCCAAGCAATGCACACCACGGAAACTCTGAGCATGCATCTGAAAGAATTAGGCTTTCCTGCGGTGCATCACTGAATCTGCGGTGCTATCTGGGAATGGCCAAGAATAAATTTTGGGATCTTCCCCCAAGGATAAGAAACAGTTTATAACTTTGTTGAGCATTGACAAATAGATTCCAAACAGGTTGGCAACAGTCACTTTGTCAAGAGGGATGACATACTTACACAAAAAAAAAAACAGAAAGCAAGGTAAAATATTAAATAAGGGGAATATTCAGACCCCGCCCCCCGTGGGTCATAGAGCAAATACAGCAAACGGTAGATACTGAAACATGCACAGCAGCTGAATGTAGTTTTGAACTCTATCTTAAAGGTGGTAATGTACAGTATAAACGACCCTCTTATCGACTGACCTCATTAACACTGTACCCCTGTGTGCTTCACCCGATGCTGGTGTTTATGTAATTACATTGTGTATCTTGTTTTGCCCTATTATGTATTTTCTTTTTTTCCCTTTTCTTTTCATGTACTTATTAATTCTTTATTGCATTTATTAGTGATTAGTTAACTGAAAGCAGTATATAAGAGCAAAGTCTTTTTTAAAGCTTGATATTCATTTGGCAAGGTTTTGCAGTCAGTGGTGAATGTCAGCCGTTCATAACGCGTGCACTCCTACATACACTTTCCACAGGCTTTTGTACTGAATTATATTGTAAATTATGGAACCAAAAAGTGCCCCTTGCTCTAAAAGGCATCTGGGACCCTTGTAAACAGGACAAGCAACTATGTAGCTCAGTCTGAATCAAGAAATGTTATCCAATTTAGTGCCAAATCAAATACAGAAAGTGAAAGAGAGGGACAGAAAGAGAAGAAATATACGGATGAAAGAAAGACATAAAAATAAGTACATTTATTTTTCAAATATCCAACAATAGCCAAAATTTGAAGGAATTGCTGCACTTGGAAGTTACTTTTCCGGGGTTGTTTGGCAATATTGAAGACCTATCTCGCCATTAAAGGCTATATACACTGGACTGGAAAAGGACCAACTTCTTTCAGCGAATTTCTAACCAATCTCTGATATAAACACAAGTCATTGCACAACATATTTGAATGGCGTGTCTCTCGAGAAAATACTGTGACGCATTTGGAGGAGCTGGTATCTCGGGCAGTAACTTCTGATTTCCGTGCTCAATTTGCATGCTCAATCGTGGGAAGGTTCTGATTTCTACACATGGAATTTGTGAGCAATGTTAGCCAGAGTGTTATTTCCACAGCAAAATCTGACAGTTCCTCTATCATGAAAAGCTGGAAGGGCAAGAAATTTTATATCCAAAAACGAAATCTGAAAATCAGAGGCACACGCCCTTTGCAGATTTTGAACAGATCAAAGAAAATGTGAGAACAAGAATCTTTCTCCACAAATACAGGCAACAGCTTTTCAAATACCCACATTGACCTGGTTCCGCTCCCTGGAAAATCTTTGGGGCCATTTATTGCTTCAAATTGCAGGCAGAAGCCAACTGTTTAGCATGTGGCTTAAAATCGCTTGAGTTGGCTATCACATTATGCACTGTCCCCTGGAGAGGAACAATATGGTGCTAAATCAGTGTCCAATCTGAATCCTGAGACTGGAATAAGAAAATTAAATGAAGGAAGATTTGCATTTCTATAATAACGTTCACAACCTCAAAACATCCCAGTGTTTTGCAGCCAATTATTTACTTTTGAAGCGCTGCCAGTATTCATAGACTCATAAAATCTATACAGCGCTGAAGGCGGCCATTTTGGCCCATTGAGTCTTCACCAACCCTCTGAAGGAGCACCTTACCAAGGTCCAATCCCCCACCCTATCCCAATAACTTGGGGCAATTTAGCATAGCCAATCTATCTAACCCGTACATCTTTGGACTGTGAGAGGAAACCTGAGCACCCGGAGGAAACGCACACAGAAACGAGAGAGAAGAATGTGAAAAGTCCACACAGATGGTCACCTGATGTCGGAATTGAACCTGGGTCTCTGGCACCATGAGACAGCAGTGCTAACTACTGTGCCACCGTGCCGCCTATTGTAACATAGGAAACATTTAAAAAATGTGCGTGCACCAAACTCCCACAGATAGTGTGTTAATGAGCAGATAATCCATTTCAATAATGATGGTTGTGGGACAAATATTGGCCAGGACATTGGAAATAACTTCCCTGCCCGTCTTCAAAATACTTCCAATTAGAACTTTTTTGACTATTGGAGAGAGCAGTTTCTCGTCTATCTGAAAGACAGCATCTCCAACAGTGCAGTGTTGCAGTGCAGTGTCAGCCTGAACTTTTGTGCTTCAGTTTCTGGAGGGGACTTAACCCAATAACTGTTGACTTAGAAACAAGAGTGCTGCAAACTGAGCCATGGCTGACACTGGAGTGAGCTGTCCTGTTCATTTCCAAAGCTGGCAACTTCACCATGTCTGGAGGTCTAGGGATCAAAATACCAATAAAGTTAACAATAATGCTCAAAGTACGAGTCGCCTGGAATTTTTGATGCTGAGATTAAACAGGTCTGTAATGGTGTTTTGCAATAATTCAACTCTACAACTAAAATCAAGCAGATTAATTGTAAATATTGCACTTTTGCTAGTTAATTTAGATTTTTCATACATTCAAAGTAACTACAATTAATTTGATTTGGAATTTGCAGAGTACCTTTAATATGCTCTCACAGAGCTGACTGCCTGATGATTCATCCTCTTCATTTCCATCTAAAAGCTTACTTAGAGTCAGAGTGTTGATTGAGTGGTTTACTGCTCCAATTTGTTGCTTCCCCTCTTCAGTCAGAAGGAGAGAAACAAATTGTAAGGATACGGCATACAAACAGGGTCTGCTGGTCGACTGCTGAATGCACAAGGAAATCGTATCTAAAAGACAAACAAATAATTAAACAATACAAACGTAAATCTCTTGGTACAGAAAGGCCGAAAATGGCTTGGGTTTAATCTTGCATTGACATTAATCATAGAATCCTTAGTCAGAAGGAAGCCATTCGGCCCATCGAGTCTGCACTGAGCCTCTGAAAGAACACCCGACCCAAGGCCACTCCTCTGCCCCACCCTATCCCCGCAACCCCACCTAACCTCCACATCCCTGGACACTAGGGGACAATTTAACATGGCCAATCCACCTAACTTGCACTTTTTTGGACTCTTTTGGAATTAGGAAGCTACAATTGGACGTGGTGTTTCCAGGATATTCAGGGCAGGTTTCGGCACAGATGTTTGCTACTAATCACCATATGCCAACCTATAGCTGGAAAGTACTGGATACAGACAGTGACCGAAAGAATAGGGAAGCCTCTGCTGTTATGCCTCCCACAATTGAGTAGCCCGCAAATGGTCAGCTTCATGATTTACCCATGAATAACAGCAGACGTAAGGGTTGTCAGCACCCACAAAATTACACCCCAGTGGAAGTTGCCAATTTTGCCAAGTTCATTATGCAACAGGAAAACGCACGATGAACGAAGAGAAATTCTTGTTCACCCTTTTTAAAAAAGATTACAAACGTGCACTCAAACATTTCCACTGATGTTTGGGAAAGAAAGAATGATCAATTTTAACAGCTGACAAGATGTTTTGGCCCTCAATGTGCAACTGCTACATGAGAAAACAAATCATAAAATATATCAAAATATTTCGGCAGTGTTGCATGCTAAATTCCAGGTGCTTACAATGATGAATTTTATCCCACAGAGATTAATTATAAGGAAAGCTTGAGAAAAGCAGAGGTAGGTGACACTTCAATATTGGATGCGTTGAATTAGAGATCTACCCAGGGTGCCAAACAGCCTGCTGCTTACACTGCACCATCTTTGTAATATGTACAGTTTGTGCAAATCAAAACTAACTTTTAAATGCGCCTCAATGATCGCCAATCTATAGGTTTTAAAGTGGCTAACTCGTTTCTGTATCACATGAAAAGTGGCAGCGGTGGGTTGAGATTGCACACACACAAGTGAGTATATGCAGCAACAGACCATAGGTGCTGCGAAACTGGCTTCAAACAGTATCAAACTCTGTGCAAGGTCCCTACAATAAGAATTGTATACTTAAATCTGAAATTAAAAAAAAAAATCAACAGGAATAATACTTATTCAGTCTGGATTCAAATTTCGTTACACAAATCAAATTTATTCCTAAAATATTTTGTTGCAAGGCACACACATGGAAATGGTGCATTAGCTCATGCAGGCACCACTGATATCAAGTAACCAAGGGGAAAATCTGATCTCTTGAATGTAGAAGACGCACACATTAGCTGGTTAATATTACCTGTGAGAGCAGTCCACTGCTTTTCCACTGCAGTTACGAGTGCAGGGAGCACATCCTGACCACCTTTCCGTAGAATTGTGTTCAAAAGGATAAACAAGTCTGCCCATGCTTGGTAGATGGCAGATGTTACCTCACAGTCTGAAACACAGAGCTTCGCATTGAAAACTCACTAGTTTAAGGACAGAGAATTTCCAGCTATTAAGTGCTAATGCTGGATAACAATAAGCACGTCATGTTTCGACTTTAACCTATTTTTACAAAACCCTTTGCTGATATTTAGTATTATACTTAAAAGCAAGCACCAAGGGCACAACAAACATTCACAACTGCTCACATGATTAATGATCAGTTGCCTCCTGAACTCTATTATAGCTCTATACTTTTTTTTCCCTGCTGGCAATATGTGACAATCTTAGTGAAAACTAATTGCAAATATTTGGCAAGCTAAGCAGCATCAGAACAGAAGATAAGATGTGGAACGGGGATAGGCTGTATGACCCCTGGAGCCTACCCTACATTCAAGAAGATCATGACTGATTTTCGAACTTAACCCCAATTTCCGTCCAATCGCCATTTTGCATGAGTGCAAAATCTTTTTCAGTCTTGAATAAAATCAATGCCCGAGCATCCACAGCTCTCTGGGATAGATCATTCTAAAGATTCGTAACCCTATGAGTGAAGAAATTTCTCACTGCGGTCCTATCCTGTGTCTCTTAGTCCCGGACTCTCCAGCATGTCAGCATCTACTGTGTCAAAGTCGCTTCATCAGTCATAACCTGCCAACTTGAAAATTACCTATTTACTCAGCGACTCTCTGTTCTCCATTTTCTAACCAATCCTCTATCCATGCTAACATATTATCCCCAATTTCAGGATCCCTTTACATTTGTGTGGCACCTAATCAAGTGTCTTTTGAAAGTCCAAATATAGGATATCCATTGCTTCCCCTTCATTTACTCTGCCAAGTTACATCCCCAAAATGCTCTAGCAGGAACTTCCTGTGGTGGCCATGGAGAATGGTCGCACATTTAGTGGCTCCCGCTCGAGGTGGATTTTTTCAGTCCTTCCCCAGCTATGTGGTGTTTGCGGGCAAAAGGTGCACGAATGTCCAGGGAATGCAATACTCCTCTGGTGGGGCTGGATATGGCTCATCGGGCGAGGAGTGCCACAAGGAAGAGAGAGCAGTTGGAGCAGGAAAGTTTTTGTGGTGCGACACAGGTGAAGATAGCGGAGAGCAAGGGCGCAGCGCTCCCCTCCCAGTGGTTGACGAAGCAGCTGGTGGAGTTCCTAAATGGCAGATTCTAGCAGCAGAGGAAGGTGGCCTTAGAGGATTTGGCCAAGGTGATGCAGCTGCTTAGGGTGGCGATCGAGCAGATGGAGAAGTGGCAGGAGGAATGGCAATCCAAAAGGTGGAGGAGTCGGTGGTGGAGCATGAGGATCGTCTGACCTGACTGAAGGCAGAGATGGGGATGCTGTTGATCAGTCAGCAAAGGCTGAGCGCGAAGTTGGAGAACCTTGAGAACCGCTCCAGGAGGCAGAATCTGAGAATCGCGGGGATGCGCAAAGGCATCGAAAGTGCAGAGGCAGCCAAGCATGTGGAGAAGCTGATGGGGGAAGGTGCAGGTGTTTCACTCGGGGCTGGATATGAAGACGAGAGAGATGGTCGTGTTGATCAACAAGAGGGTGACGTTTGAGATGGGGAGCGTTGTGGCTGATCTGATGGGTAGGTATGTGGTGATTAGCAGGAAGTTGGAAGGGATACCGGTATCCTGGTTAATGTGTACGTCCCAGATAGGTGAAGGTGAATGAAGGGGGAGGTCACAGCCATCACTTCATGGAAGGCACTGAAGGCTGTAGTTAGGGGAAGTTTATCTCGATTCCGGCGCACAGGGAGGGGGTGAAGTGGCAAGGGAGGGCTGTGTTGGTTGAGGAGATCTTGAGGGTGGATAGGAGGTACTGAGTGGTCCCGGAGGAGGAGTTATTGAAGGAGAGGCAGAGGCTCCAGATGGAGTTTGAGTGAGTGTCAATAGGGAAGGCGGTGGGGCAGTTCAGGAAGGCCAGAGGGGAAGTGTATGAATATGGGGAGAAGACAAGTAGGATGCTAGCCCATCAGTTGAGGAAGCAGGCAGCAGCTAGGGAGATTGGCAGAGTGAGGGACCAGGTTTGGGGGGGGGGGGGGGGGGGGGGGGGTGGTTAAGGTGGTGATGGATCCGGAGGGGATGAGTGGGGTATTTGAGGCCTCTAACCCAGCCAATTACCGCCCTATCAGACTACTCTCCATCATCAGCAAAGTGATGGATGGAGTCATCAACAGTGCTATTAAACTGTACTTATTCGGCAATAACCTGCTCATGGATGCTCTGTTTGGGTTCCGCCAGGATCACTCAGCTCCTGACCTCATTACAGCCTTGGTTCAAACATGGACAAAAGAGCCAGAGTTGAGGTGAGAGTGACTGCCCTTGATATCAAGGCAGTATTTGACTGAGCATGGCATCACGGAGCCCTAGCTAAACTGGAATCAATGGGAATCAAGGGGAAAACTCTCCGTTGGTTGGGATCATACCAGGTACAAAGGAAGGTGGTTGTGGCGGTTGGAGGTTAATCATCTCAGCTCCAGGACATCAGTGCAGGAGTTGCTCAGGGCAGTGTCCTAGGCCCAACCATCTTCAGCTGCTTCTTCAATGACTTCCCTTCCCTCATAAGGTCAGAAGTGGGGGTGTTTGCGGATGACTGCACAATGTTCAGCACCATTCGTGACTCCTCAGAGAATGATGCAGTCCATGTTCAAATGCATCAAGACCAGGACAATATCCAGGCTTGGGCTGATAAATGGCAAGTTACATTTGTGCCATTCAAGTGCCAGGTAATGACCATCTCCTACAAGAGAGGACCTAACCATCACCCTTGACATTCAATGGCATTACCATCGCTGAATCCCCCCACAATCAACATCATGGGGGTTACCATTGATCAGAAACTGAACTAGATTAGCCATATTAATACTGTGTATATCAGGGCAGGTCAAAGGCTAGGAATCCTACGGCGAGTAACTCACCTCCTGAACCCCCAAAGCCTGTCCACCATCTACAAGGCACAAGCGAAGTGAGAAAGTTACAAGCAAATGTAACTTCTTAATTCAAAAAGGGAGGGAGACAAAGAGTGGGAAACTGTAGTCCAGTTATCTTAAAATCTGGCATAGGGAAAATGCTAGAAAATGCTATTAAAGATGTTATAGCAGCACAATTAGAAAAATTAAAGGCAATAATGCAGAGTAACATGGTTTTGTGAAAGGGAAAATACGTTTAAACAATTCATTGGAGATCTCTGATGGAGTCACATGTATAGTGGATGAAGGGGAACCAGTGGATGTACTGTATTTAGATTTCCAGAAGGCATCTGTTAAGGTGCCACATCAAAAGTTTATGATTGAAAATAAAAGGTCATGGCATAAGGGATAACACATTCAGTTGTATAGGGCTCTGGTGATACCACATCTGGAGTATTGTGTACAGTGTTGGTCTCATTATTGAACTAAAGATGTAATGAATAAAGAACAGTAGAGAAGGAGTATTAGACTAATACCTGGAATGGGCCTGCAGTCTATGGGGAAATGTTGGATAGATTAGGCTTGCATTCACTGGAGTAGTAAAGAGTAAGAGGTGACTTTATTGAAACCTTTAAGATCCTTAGGGGTCTTGACAAGGTAGATGCGGAAAGGACATTTCCTTGTTGGAAAAATCAGAATTAAGGATCACAGTTTAAAAATAAGGAGTCACTCACTTAGACAGATGAGAATTGTTTTCTGAAGGTCATGGGTCTTTGGACCCATGAACTCTCTTCATCAAAAGGTAGTGGAAGCAGAGTCTTTGGAATATTTTTAAGGCTGAGCCCGATAGCTTCTTGATTAACAAGGGGGTGAAAGGATATTGGGGGTAGGCAGGAACCTTAGAATCCCTAGAGTGCAGAAGGAAGTCATTTAGCCCATCGTGTCTGCACCAACCCTCCGAAACAGCACCCTACCTAGGCCCTTGGCCCACTCTCCTGCCCTCTCCCCGTAACGTCACCTAACCGTTGGACATTAAGGGGCAATTTAACATGGCCTACCCGTGTAACCTGCACATCTTTAACTGTGGGGGAAAGCAGAGCACATGAAGGTAACCCACTCAGACACGGGAGAACGTGCAAACTCCACACAGTCATCTAAGGCTGGAATCAAACTCAGGCCCCTGCCACTGTGAGGCAGCAGTACTTAACACTGCCACTGTGGAGTTGAAGTTTCAATCAGATCAGCCATAACCTTATTGAATGGCAGGCAGGTTCAAAGGACCGGGTGACCTACTCCTTCTCTTACTTTGTATATTCATATATACATAACTGTATATTCATATATGCAATAACTGAAAAAAATATCAGAGCACATACATTCTGGGAAGGAACGATCAAGTTAAAATACATTACCAAAATAGTCCTTGCAACGTATGCAAAGTACTGTGAATATATTTGACAACAATGGTTTTAACAAGTCATCCTGCGTTACATGTTCTGGTTGCAAGATCAAACAGGGCTGAATGAGTCCAGAAAGAGCAGAGAGGTACTGAAGGTGGCTCAAAACCTGCAGACAAAAACAATAATTATGTACATTATGGAACAAGATGTCAACTTAAAATCCCAGTGAAAGCACATAGGGTCTACTACTCTACTGTACATGTTTGGTGAGTGGACTGTGGCCCATGACAGTCAAATTGCTCCTTTGTGCATGAATTGATGGGATAAAATGAAAGTGGCAGAAATTGATGAATTATAACGACCAATCATTATTGATCAAAGATACAAGAGCTGAACTGTGCTCATTTGAAACATTCCCACTTTGAGCAATAACTTGACTCAGCAGAAAACATGCACAGCATGTGCCCTAATTTTCAAATAAATATATATTTCCTGTGAAAATCACAAAGTTGGACTCAAAGAACAAAGTCGAATGTTGGAGCAGGAATTCTCAACTTGCGAGAAATAGAACAGGTTATTGCAAAAAGGGTGAAAAAATGAAATTGGTTTGTGCCAATGCTGACATATGTCGTGTTAAGGCATGAAGATGTTACATTTCAACTTCGATGAGTGAAATAGCGGGGAAGCAGCCAATTACAGGGAACAGACAGTCCAGGATTGAGGGGGAACATTAAGATACTGTTGTAAACACAAAACTGGGATGGGAGTAATCTGGGCCATGATAGAATCTTTGCAAGGTAGTAAAAACCAAAAACTGTTAATTTTGCAATGGGCCTCAAGACTCAAACCAAAAGGATGGGGTTGTTAGCCACACAAACACACATAAAAAAGGGAGGTGATAATGAGTAATAGTGGCCTAGACTGTTGAGTTATGGTCAGATGATGGTTCTGCCTCATGGATATTACAGTAAGCTGATGCGGTGGCAGCAGTAGAAATTCAATTCTTAATCTAGGATCTTTCTTCATATAAATATCGAGGGCCTAAACTAGGGGTGGGCAAACTTTTCCGTGCAAGGGCCACATTCAGAAATTCACAATTTTAAAGGGCCACATAGTATATTAAGTAAAATAATTAATATTTAAAATAGCCAAAATAAAAGGTTTTTAAAGAAAAAAAAAGCAATTAATTTTTATTAATTAATATTTTAAAGTAGAAACTTCACATGAAACACATGTTGTGCCGAGCAATGATCACCCTACTCAAGTCAACGTATCCACCCTATACCAGTAACCCAACAGCCCCCCCCGTTAACCTTAAAATTAAAAAAAAAAAATGTTTAAAAAAAATTTCTTTTTTTTTATGACTTGATCTTGGTGGGCCGCATAAAGACCAGCCCTCGGGCCGTAGTTTGCCCACCCCTGGCCTAAACAATAGTACATTACACTGACCTGAGCTTTAATATCTTCGTTGTGGTTCGTACGAGTCAGTGGTGTGCCTAGCTCCCACAAGCACCTCGCCAGTAAACCAGTATTTACCACACTATAAGAAAACAAAGACATGAAAAATGATATTAAGTTAAAACCATTTAGTAGAAATACTTACATCACCTATATATATGTATGTGAATATTATGGGCAGCACGGTGGCACAGTGGGTTAGCCCTGCTGCCTCACGGTGCTGAGATTCGATCCTGGTTCTGGGTCACTGTCCGTGTTGATTTTGCACATTATACCCATGTTTGCGTAGGTTTCGCCCCCACAACCCAAAGATGTGCAGGGTAGGTGGATTGAACACGCTAGATTGAACACGCTAAATTGCCCCTTAATTGGAAAAAAAAGAATTGGGTACACTAAATTTTAAAAGGAAATATATGAATATTATAACCCCGATAATCTCCCAATTTGTCCAAAGGATTTAAATTTCGTACACGTCTTCTTTAAGATCACTGGAACATTTTATGCTCGGCATCTGTTGTGATGGCATTAGAGTTAAATTCATGTACTGTTACTCTTATGTACTTCACCAGACATAGGCTTTTTAAAGATTGTTGGCACAAATTATGCACACAAGGTTATTTACAAGAAGCACCAAAATAGCCCTTAAGCTCTCAAATGCAGAATTATGCTTTTCTGGTTCACTCTCTGATTATATTTGAACCAAGGCCAAAACAATGAATAATAGACCTTGAAGCAGCCCCCATCAGCACACAGCTTGGGCTCACAAGTGAGAAGGGCATTCATGCCACACAAGTACCAGGCAACGACCGTCTCCAACAAGAGAAGATTTTAACCATGTACATTTAATGGCATTACCGTTGTTGGACCATCACCTTCTGGGAGCCATAATTGAACAGAAACAGAACTGGACCAGCCATATAAATACTTTGGCTACAAGAGTTGGCCAGAGGCTAGGAAATTTGCAGCTTATCGACTCCCCAAAGTCTGTCCACCATCTGCAAGGCACAAGTTAGGAGTGTGCTTGCGTGGATTTCCTCCGGGTGCTCCGGTTTCCTCCCACAGTCCAAAGACTTGCAGGTTAGGAGGATTGGCCATGATAAATTACCCTTAGTGTCCAAAAAGGTTAGGAGGGGTTATTGGATTACGGGACTAGGATGGAAGTGAGGGCTTAAGTGGGTCAGTGCAGACTCGATACCTTAATAGCCTCCTTCTGCACTGTATGTTCTATGTTCTATGATGGAATATCCTCCATTTGCCTGTCAGATGTGACTCCAACAAATCACAAGGAATACAACATCATAAAGCAACCCACTTGATTGTCACTCCATTCACCTCCTTGAATAGTTACATCCTTAACCACCAATACAACGTAGCAACAGCATGTATCATGCAAATGATGCACTGTAGTAACGTGCAAAACCTCTCTCAAAAGCACCTTCTGAACTGACAACTCTACCACCAAAAAAGTCAGGGTAGCAGACGTCTGTGATCACCACCATAATAAGTCCCTCACCAAAACACACCAGCCTCACTTGGAACTATGTTGTTATTCCTTCACCGTCGCTGGGTCAAATTCCTGGAATGCTCTTCTGAACAACACAGTTGGGTGTATTTACACCACCCCACCTTGACTGCGGCTCAAGAAGGCAGCGCACCACTACCAGTTAGGGCTGGGTATCAAATGCTGGCCTAGTCAATGTTCACATCCCATGAACAATATTTAAATGCCAGCATAGGAGTAACGAAAGTTAAGGGAAATACAAATAATAGGTTTGTATTTTTAGCATTTGTTCATGACCAATATATAACGAGTTTCCGTTTCCATTTCCTACAACTGTTTCCAACCTTGCTTCCACTTAGTAACTCTTTCCATGTCTCGTGCTTTATTTGCCTCCTCAACCTCTCAAAATATAGGGGGCTGGATTCTCCAAAAATGGGGTTATGTCCCCGCACCAGCGTAAAAACGCTGGCATTTCACTCTGGACTTTCCTTAAGAAAGTACTGAGTGATTCTCCCATCTGCAAGGGGCTGGCAGGGTCCTGGAGTGGTTCCCGCAGCTCTGGCTGCGGATACGGAGCCCCCCGCACATCCGGTTGTGATAGAAGATGTAGGTGTGCCCACCCACTCTCTGAGATTGTGCGCGCCCGCGGATCGGTGCCGCTCGATCACTTGCCTGGCGTCCATGAGCCCCCCACCAGGGCAGCCGCGGACCGAGTCCGCAGCCGCCACTCAACGTTCCGACGGCCGATAGGTGGTTAGAACCACGTCGATGGGAACTCGGCCAGTTGCGTGTGGAGAATTGCAGGGAGGGGGGGGGGGGGGGTTCTGCCAATGGCCACCTACCCGCGTCACGTAGCTCGCGTGTGAGCGATTCTCTGGGGACCGGGACCGATCAAAATATCGGGGGTGACACCCATTCTCCGCCCACACGCCGAACGCGATTGAGGCTCGGAGAATTCAGCCCAGGTTCTTTGCATTTTGACCTCAGTTTATCTTCAACTCTTTATTTTTTTTCTCCCCCCTGAGAGTCTTGACTCTTTGTTTGGAGCTTTCCTATTCTGTTATGTCTTGTATTGACTTTCTTTTTACACTTCCTTTATTGTAATTTCCTTGCACTTTTGTGAACACTGCTGCCTCAAAGCGCCTGGGAACCGGGATCAATTCCAGCCTTGGTGACCTTGTGGAGTTTGCACATTCTCCCCATGTCTGTGTTCCACCGGGTGATCTGGTTTTCTCCCACAGTCCAAAGATGTATAGGTTAGGTGGACTGGCCTTAGTGTCCAAAAGGTTAGGTGAGGCTACTGGGAGATGTTGGGGGTGTGGGCCTAGGTAGAGTGCTCTTTCAGAGGGTCTGTGCAGGCTCGATGGGTCAAATGGCCTCCTTCTACATTGTAGTGATTCTATCATTTGTGGCACATGCTCTTACAAGCTCCTAAAACAGATTGTCCACATATCTCATACTTCCTGTGACATTCATAAGGTTCGAAGGTATGGAAATGTGTGGTTTAATTCTGGATTTTATTCCGGTTGTTCACTCCAAATCCAAGTACAGAGAGTTGAGGCGTTCGCTGAGGGGCTGGATTCTCCGGTCCCCCAGCCCCGTGTTTCTCACTGTACCCTGGCAGCAGAATTCACTACTCCCGCTGCTTTTTAAATGGCATTTACCATTGAAGCCATCCCCTGCTGCTTGGAAATCTGCGGGCGGGAATGTGGTGTCGGCTAGAACAGTGAATCGCAATGACAGCAGAAATCTGGCCGAGAAGCTAAATGTATTAATTGGAAGTTACACTAATCCCTACCAGTAACTTGAAGTTCTTGTGGAGGTCAGCTTTAGATTTAACATAGTTCATTGGGACCACACTGTAAAGGGGAAAACTGCCCCTGCTC
The DNA here is from genome assembly GCF_902713615.1 of Scyliorhinus canicula. NCBI lineage: Eukaryota > Metazoa > Chordata > Chondrichthyes > Carcharhiniformes > Scyliorhinidae > Scyliorhinus > Scyliorhinus canicula. Next base: position 167,313,708 of record NC_052155.1, on the reverse strand, counting down.
TTACTCGTCTTTCTCCAATGACTGCAAAGCACCTAAAATTGTGGAGTGTAACACATTGGAGTGGGATAGCTTGATCTTGTTTTCGGACAATGCTCGACACAAAATCGTGGGCCGAAGGGCCTGTTCTGTGCTGTACTGTTCTATGTTCTACATCCATTTGATCTACTGCAAATGTTTAAATTGTTCCCAACATACCAATGTCTGGGGGTTTAACATATGCCTGATTTATCCAAAATAATATCGGGACTATACGTCATGCATAGGCATATATGTATATCTAGAGTGCCACGTCACTCACCAATGAACCATAGGCAGTGTATCAAAGCAACAATGTGTTGTTCTGCAGAACATAGCGAGATCTGGAAATATATACTCGATGGACAGCTCCGGTATGTGTCTAAAAGTGAGCTTATTTTAAACTTCTGGGAACCACAAGGCATAACAATATGGATCAAGAAAAGCAGTGGATATTGGATAATTGGTGTCAAGTCAACTTCCTGTGCCAGACCTGAGAACTTCATACTTCAGCTACATCTGCAATAATCCAGGGAATTGTTGAATGCAGGGCAGGCATATTAACATTTTAATGAGACATATTACTGGAGCATGACATTCTTCCTGGTTGGCGCTAGACAATCATGCAAACAAATGCCTTAATGAATAGGACACTGACAGCTGGATAAGCTGCATGAAACTCAACCGTGCTTTGTGCTTCATATGGTTGGAGGTTTTGGCTGGCTCCCCATGTACATAATTGTGAGACCTACAACCTTGGCTCCTGCAATCCTAGCCTGGATTTTCTCAGCTTGTTTAGGTAAATGGGGTGCTTCCTTACAGAGGAAGCGTGCACTACACATGAGCCTAACAGAAGATTTTGGTGCGATTGAACCACATTACGCCCGGCACGGATCTGGGCGAGCCAGGGTGAGGGGCTTGGTTTATTTGTTCTTTGTCCTTAGTATACGGCTCGTGTCTTCATCGTCTCCCTGCCTGTTTTATGTTCTCCTTCGGTGGTTGCTCTGTTTATAATGTGCTGGATTTGTTCTGGACTGAACGATGTCTCTCTTGGGAGGGGTGGAATGTTTTTCTCTCTCTCTCCGCTGCACTCAGTGTTGGAGCGACCTTTTCCGGTGGGCTGGGCTGGTGTGCCTTTCCGCTGATATAGGTCACGAGGGTGAATGTGTTCTGGGTGCCATGCGATTGGTGTCCTCATTGTGCTGCCTTTTGTCAATACTGTCAATAAACTAACGTATTTGCAGGTTATGTTTGCTGCTTGCTCCTGCATCGGCTGCAAACGCCTCGAGGCTGCTGTTGCTGTTTCCTTCCTTTTCTGTAGCTGGAAAGAAGGACAATTTTTTCTAAGATACCTGGGGTCCTGGAACTCCTGGACTTGTACATCCCTCTGAGCCCAGAAGCAATTTGGTTTGAAGCAAGAAGACACTGCAGTACCTGCTGCGAGCCATTGTTCCAATCGGCCACATGGTGACACCAGATTGCTGGTGTGGTGAGTGCTGCATGGAACTAACATGTCCGATGAGATTGGGCCATGTGGGAGGGTCCGTACAGTTTTGGCTCCTGGACAGAGAATAGCACTGAGTGGAACACGTAGCACATTGATGAACAGATCATTTCTACAACAAAGTTCTTGGCACGATAACTCATTCTCAGGCTTATCCTCCATTTTGGTTGAGGAACCTGCGAGGGGTGATACTGAGAGTTAGTTTTTTATGTGAAAATGAGCTGTTATATGTGGAACATTACATTGTTGATTTTCAAATCTTTGTTACATGTTGACTGTTTAATAAACAAAATATTCTCAACTCTCAAGTGCCTACTCCAGGGTAGGGCTCTGGGGGTTTTCATGGATGGAGGGGCAGCTGGACTGAGCTCCAGAGGCCTCTTCCAGTCCTGGCAGCTCCCATTGTCTGCATCATAGTGCCGGCCTCAGCGATGCTCCTCTGTGACTGGGCTATGCTCTGGAGTGCCTCGGCAATGCCCACCTGTGTCTGGGACAAGTCCCTCAGCGACTGATACATGCCGAGGCCCTGAGCCATGGTCATCACAGACTGAGTCATGTCTTGGACAGCACCACTCAAGCCCCAGGCATCACGTTCCAGGCTTTCCGTTGTTCCAAAGTTCCAGGCTTTCCCTCCCAACCACTTGCTGCTTTGGCCTTGGTGCCACACATGGGCGGCAACATCTCCTCAGACCAACATTTTTGGGACTCCTCCAATCGACTATGCAGTCGCTGGAATGTGCCTGGCATCCCCTCCTGAATCTCATGGATGCGTCCCAAGATCTGGGAGAACCTTGTACATAGGTGCGGCATCAGACTAGGACCCAGGTGAGTCCTGGGAGCCGGCAGACCTCCGACTGCTGTCTACCTTGGATGCTCCTGCCTCCACCTGATTTTCATCAGCAATTGTGGGAATTTGAGAGTGACAGGGGAACTGATACCAGGAGAGAGGTGGTAACTTACCCTTGCAACTCAGTGGCAGACATTGGTTTTCTTGCAACATTGGACGGCGGTCCTCCTGCTCATGTTTCCCGCACTGAGAGCCATTGCCCCTAATTCCCAGGCAGTGCTGCTGACCGTGCTGCTGGGCACCCGACCCCTTGGAGGAACAGGATGACCCCTCTTGATTCGATGGCATTGAGAATCATGACCAGGTCAGCATCCACAAAGCAAGGAGCAGGTGTGCGTGCTGCCATGCTTGCGTGTTGACTGAGTAAGAGTGTTGAGGGAGCATTTAAACGCAGCTCCCTCTTGTTATCGGCGTGAAATTGAGGTGTGAGTGGTGAATCATACAGCCAGTTATGGTGAGAGCTTTGTGGGGGCGATCACATTTCCATCACTAAGTTTTGTTGAGCATGGCCGCAATCTGGCCAATGCAGCGGTTGAGGAACTGCCGTCAAACCTGCCCAAAATGACACTTAGAAATGTTTCCGTTGAATTGGACCCTCGATCAATTCCTCAACTGTTTGCTTTTATCTCTTTAGCTCGTCAGTGTGTGCCCATACATGGCACGGCTGGCCAAACAGAAACATTTTTTCTCCCTTTGTTTTTTTCAGATTTCTACTTTATTTTTTCAGCTGCAGAGAGACTTTAGAGTTAGGGTCTTGCACTCGCACAGGTACAGTTGAGGTCTGAACCACAGTTCCAGCACATGTCAACACAAACAAAATAAACTCCTCTTGTGCTGCAACATTCTACAAGTCTTCTCTTGATCAGAATGGCTGTGCTGACGGTGAATATACTATGAGTTTCCAGATCCTGGAGGAAGGCATTAGACATGTCATGTTTTGTAACCTGTTAATAATGACAGCTAATACTGGACTCAAGGCCCATGTTGCCAAGGAGTTGGTCTTTGAGAGGGGAAGAGTCCATTTTTATTTTTTTTTTAAATAATTTTTATTGGAGTTTTGGAAAATAAATATCAACAGAACAATAATAACAACAATAATAATAAACACCCCCCGGCACCTGTAACAACCCCCCCCCCCCCCAAACCCAATAAACAACAAAATAATAAATTAACAATAAGCAAATGAACTTAAACAATACCCCCCTGAGACGACCCCCCCATTTCCCCCTCTCCTCTCCCCCCCCCCATTTCCCCCTCTCCTCTCCCCCCCCCCATTTCCCCCCCCCCTCTCCCCCCCCCCATTTCCCCCTCTCCTCTCCCCCCCCCCCATTTCCCCCTCTCCTCTCCCCCCCCCCATTTCCCCCTCTCCTCTCCCCCCCCCATTTCCCCCTCTCCTCTCCCCCCCCCCGGGTTGCTGCTGCTGACCTAGTTCCTTATCGTTGAGCCAGAAAGTCGAGGAAAGACTGCCACCTCCTAAAGAACCCTTGTACCGGCCCCCTCAGGGCGAATTTGACCCTCTCCAGCTTAATGAATCCCGCCATGTGTACGCTCGGAGATCTCGCATCCTTCCACTGCAGCAAGATCCTCCGCCGGGCTACTAGAGATGCAAATGACAAAACATCGGCCTCTTTCGCCTCCTGGCTCCACCCCAACCCCAAATATCGCGAGTCCCCAGCCTGGCTTGACCCTACCACCCTCGACACTGTCCTCGCCACCCCCTGCCAGAATTCCCCCAGTGCCGGGCATGCCCAAAACATATGGGCATGGTTCGCTGGGTTCCCTGAACACCTAATGCACCTGTCCTCACCCCCAAAAAACTTGCTCATCCTCGTCCCGGACATATGAGCCCTGTGCAGTACCTTGAACTGGATGAGGCTAAGCCTCGCACATGAAGAGGAGGAGTTCACCCTCTCCAGGGCGTCCGCCCATGTCCCCTTCTCAATCTGCTCCCCCAGCTCCACCTTCCACTTAGCCTTCAGCTCCTCTACCGACGCCTCCTCCACCTCCTGCATCACCTGGTAGATGTCAGACACCTTCCCATCCCCGACCCACACCCCCGAAAGCACCCTATCCCTTACCCCCCGCGGGAGCAGCGAAGGGAACCCCTCCACCTGCCACCTAGCAAACGCCTTGACCTGAAAGTACCTGAACATATTCCCCGGGGTGAGCTCAAACTTCTCCTCCAGTTTACCCAGGGTCGCAAACCTCCCGTCAATGAACAGGTCTCCCAACTTCCTAATGCCCGCCCTGTGCCACCCCAGGAACCCGCCATCAATGTTTCCTGGGACAAACCGGTGGTTCCCCCACAGCGGGGCCTCCACCGAGCCCCCCACTTCCCCTCTGTGTCACCTCCACTGCCCCCAAATTTTGAGGGTAGCCGCCACCACCGGGCTCGTAGTGTACCTCATTGGAGGGAGCGGCAACGGCGCCGTTACCAGTGCCTTCAGGCTCGTGCCTCCACAGGACGCCATCTCCATCCGTTTCCATGCTGCCCCGTCCCCATCCATTACCCACTTACGTACCATCGAGATGTTAGCCGCCCAATAGTACCCAGAGAGGTTAGGCAGCGCCAGCCCCCCTCTATCCCTGCCTTGCTCTAAAAAGACCCTCCTTACCCTCGGAGTCCCGTGCTCCCAAACAAATCCCAGAATGCTGCTGTTCACCCTCCTAAAAAAGGCCCTCGGAATGAAAATGGGGAGGCACTGAAACAAAAACAAAAACCTCGGGAGCACCGTCATTTTAACAGACTGTACCCTACCCGCCAACGACAACGGCAGCATGTCCCACCGTTTAAACTCTTCCTCCATCTGCTCCACCAACCTAGTAAAATTAAACTTGTGCAGAGTCCCCCAACTCCTAGCCACCTGAGCCCCCAGGTACCTAAAACCCCTCACTGCCCTCTTTAGCGGGAGCCTACAAATCCCCTCCTCCTGGTCTCCCGGGTGTACAACGAACAGCTTACACTTGCCCAGGTTCAATTTATAACCCGAGAAACTCCCAAACTCAGCAAGAATCTCCATCACCTCTGGCATTCCCCCCACCAGGTCTGCTACATACAGCAGCAAGTCATCTGCGTACAGCGACACTCGGTGCTCCTCCCCACCCCGCACCAGACCCCTCCACCTCCCCGACTCCCTGAGAGCCATGGCAAGAGGCTCAATTGCCAACGCAAAAAGCAAGGGGGACAGGGGGCACCCCTGCCTCGTCCCACGGTGGAGCCTGAAGTACTCGGACCTCCTCCCATTTGTCGCTACACTCGCCATCGGGGCCTCGTACAGCAACCTCACCATTTAATAAACCTCACCCCAAACCTCTCCAACCACCCCCCACAAGTACCCCCACTCAACCCTATCAAAGGCCTTCTCCGCATCCAATGCCACCACAATCTCCGCCTCTCCTTCTGCCACCGGCATCATGATCACATTTAGCAGCCTTCGTACATTAGTGTTCAGCTGCCTTCCCTTCACAAAACCCGTCTGATCTTCATGTATCACCCCCGGCACACAGTCCTCGATTCTAGTGGCCAAGATCTTCGCCAGCTTCCCTCCCATGCCTCGTTAAAGGTCCGGACCAAATGGGGGCCCAACAGGTCCGCGTATTTCTTATAAAATTCCACCGGGAACCCATCCGGACCCGGCGCCTTCCCCGACTGCATGTGGCCAATTCCTCTAACCAGCTCCTCCAACGCGATCGGCGCCCCCAGTCCCTCCACCTGCTCCTCCTGCACCCTTGGAAATCGCAGCCTGTCCAAAAAGCTCTCCATTCCCCCTCCCACCACCGGCGGCTCAGACCGGTACAGTTCCCTGTAGAAGTCCCTAAAAACCCCATTGACCTCTGCCCCCTGCCGCACCACATTCCCACCCCTATCCTTCACTCCACCAACCTCCCTAGCCGCGTCCCGCTTGCGAAGCCGATGCGCCAGCATCCTGCTCGCCTTCTCTCCACACTCGTAGACCGCTCCCTGCGTCTTCCTCCACTGTGTCTCCGCCTTTCTAGTGGTCAATAAATCAAACTTGGCCAGCAGGCTTCGCCGCTCCCCCAGCAATCCCTCCTCCGGGGCCTCCGCATACCTCCTACCTACACTCAGCAGCTTCCCCACCAGTCTCTCCATCTCCCTCCTCTCCCCCCTCTCCCTATGGGCTCGGATAAAGATCAGCTCCCCCCTAATCACTGCCTTCAGAGCCTCCCACACCATCCCCACCCGGACCTCCCCAGTATCACTGACCTCGAGGTACCTCTCGATACATTCCTGGACCCTCCTACACACCTCCACATCGGCCAACAACCCCACGTCCAGACGCCAAAGCGGGCGCTGATCCCGCACCTCCCCCATCTCCAGATCCACCCAATGCGGAGCATGGTCCGAAATCGCAATAGCCGAATATTCGGCCTCCTCCACCCTCGGGACCAGTCCCCTACTCAGGGCAAAAAAATCAATACAGGAATACACCCTGTGCACATGGGAGAAAAAAAAGAGTACTCCCGAGCCCTCGGCCTCCCAAACCTCCAGGGATCCACTCCGCCCATCTGGTCCATAAACCCCCTCAACACCTTGGCCGCCGCCGGCCTCCTGCCTGTCCATGAACTAGAACGATCCAGTAGGGAATCCAGCACCGTATTGAAGTCCCCCCCCACGATCAGGCCCCCCACCTTCAGGTCAGGAATGCGGCCCAACATACGCCTCATGAAACCAGCATCATCCCAATTTGGGGCGTACACATTTACCAACACCACCCTCTCCCCCTGCAGCTTACTGCTCACCCTGCCGCCACTATCAGCCACCACCTCAGACGCCTCAAACGCCACCCTCTTCCCCACCAGGATCGCCACCCCCCGGTTCTTCGAGTCGAGCCCCGAATGAAAAACCTGCCCCACACACCTCTTCCTCAGACGGACCTGGTCCGCCACCTTCAGGTGGGTCTCCTGGAGCATGGCCACGTCCGCCATCAGCTCCTTCAGTTGCGAAAACACCCGGGCCCGCTTAACCGGCCCATTCAACCCCCTCACGTTCCACGTGATCAGCCGGATCAGGGGGCACCCCGCCCCCCTCGACTAGCCATGGCCCATCGACTGCTCGCCCCATGCCAGCACCCATTCGGCCCATTTCCCACGGCGATAGGACCTCACCCCGACCCACACCAGCTCCTCCCTAGCCAATCCAGCAGCAACCCGGTATCTCCCCCCCCCCCCCCCCCCCCCCCCCCCCCCCAAGGCTAGGACCCCTCCTAGCCGTGACGCTCCCTCCATAGTACTCCCGTGAGCCAGCTGACTTCTGCTGACCCCGGCAGCTCCCGCCCTAACTCCAATCCCTCCCGATATGAGGACACCCCTCCCCCCCGCATCAGCTCCTTGGCACCGCTTCAGCGCAGGAAAACGGATCCGATATCCACGCCCCTTGTCACCAGCTCCACCCCCCTCGTCCCGCAGCGCGGGAAACCAGAGGAAAGCCCGCGCTTTCACACTGCCCCACCCCCCCCAACGCAGCTCCCAAACAGCAGTCCTAACCCATCCACCAACCCCATACAAACAAAAACAGATCAACCACAAACCCCAATACCCCCCTTAAGACACACAACCATAACCCACATCATCCGAAAGCGAGAGAAAAAAAACCAAACAGAATAACCAGCAACAGCATACACAGTGATACAAAAAAAAAACCTCCCACAGCCCCCAATCTCTAGTTCGAGTCCAACTTTTCAGCCTGCACAAAGGCCCACGCCTCCTCCAAGGACTCGAAATAGTAATGCCGGCCCTTGTAGGTGACCCACAGGCGCGCAGGCGGCAGCATGCCGAACTTCACCTGCTTGCCGTGGAGCACCGCCTTTGTCCGGTTAAACCCGGCTCTCCGCTTGACCACCTCCACACTCCAGTCCTGGTAGATACGCACTACCGCATTCTCCCACTTGCTGCTCCTTACCTTCTTGGCCCATCGCAGCACACACTCCTGGTCACTGAACCGATGGAACCGCACCAGCACCGCCCGCGGGGGTTCATTCGCCTTAGGCCACCTGGCCAGGGGCAGATGGAAGGATCCTGCCCCCACCAGCTAGTTAAGCATCACGGCCACATAGGCCGGCAGGTCCGACCCCTCCAGCCCCTCCTCGAGGCCCAGGATCCGCAAGTTCTTCCTCCTTGATCGAAACTCCATCTCCTCGAAACAATCTTGCCACTTTTTGTGGAGCGCCTCGTGCATCTCCACCTTCCCCACGAGGGCCGAAACCTCATCCTCGCGCTCAGAGGCCTGCTGCTGCAACTCAAGTATCGCTGCACCCGAAGTTGTCTGGGTCTCCAACAGCTTACTTTTCGTTACCTTCAGGGATTCCAGCAACTCCCCTTTCAGCTCTGTAAAATAGCGCAGAAGGGCCACCTGCTGCTCCTCCGCCCACTGCCTCCACTCCTTAGGGGCTCCACCGGCCGCCATTTTGTCCACCTTCCCCCGCTTTTCCAGGGGAGCTGCTGCCGTTTTTCTCCTCGCCCCACTCCGGGTCCGCACCATAAATCCCGGGGGGGTTTTGCTCCAGACCATTTTATCCACCGGGAATCATCGAATCAGCGCCGTTTGGGGCCCTTAAAAGAGCCCACAAGTCCTATTAAAGCGGGAGCTGCCGAACTGCGGCTTAGCTCCGCATAGCCGCAACCGGAACCGAGAAAAAGACTCCATAAGGTACCACCATAAAATCAGGTTACAGATTTTCCAAAATGTTCCCGCATCACACAGAGTCAGTCAAGTGAGATATAGCAGAGAGAGATTATTCACCCACAAAAAGCAAGTGAGAGCTCACGCCCAGATTGAAGAGACCAAAATCCTGATGACTCAAAAGAGGCTGGAAGATTTTCCCCATGTCTGCGTGGGTCTCATCCCCACAACCCAAAAAGAGGATAGGTGAATTGGCCATGCTAAATTGCCCCTTAATTGGGGAAAAAAGAATTGGGTACTCTAAATTAAAAAAAAAAGAGGCTGGAAGATTTGCCTAGCTTTGGCACTCTCCAAATCCAGTTTGCGGATTGGAAGTTATTCAGCTAGAAAAGGGAAAAGAAGATGGTTCCTGGTGAATGAGAATGTTATTTCCCTTGTAGATAAGGGCATAAGTTGCTTTACAGAAAGTGTTTGTCTATTATTTTGTCTTGCAGTAAGTCTTTCTTTAATAAATTTAGAGTACCCAATTCTTTTTTTCCAATTAAGGGGCAATTTAGCGTGGCCAATCCACCTACTCTGCACATCTTTGGGTTGTGGGAGCAAGACCCACGCAAACACGGGGAGAATGTGCAAACTCCACACAGACAGTGACCCAGAGCCGGGATCGAACCTGGGACCTCGGCACCGTGAGGCAGCAGAGCTAATCCACTGTGCCACTGTTCAGTAAAAGTCTTAAAGCATGAAATTCTTCTTAAAAGTTATTCGTCTCTACAGAGACCATGGACGGAATTCTCTGACCCCCACCAGGGTCGTGGAATCGCCTGGAGCCTTCATAAATCCCGCCTCCGTCGTGGCCAAAATTCTCCACCACCCGGGAATCGGCAGGGATGGTAGTCACGCCCCGCCAGTCGGCGGGGCCCCCGTGGCGATTCTACGGCCCGCAATGGGCCGAAGTCCCGCCGCTGTTAGGCCTCTCCTGTTAGGCGGCGGGAGCAGGCCCCGGAGTCCTGGGGGGGGGGGGCACAGGGCGATCGGACCCCGGGGGTTGCCCCCACAGTGGCCTGGCCCGTGATCGGGGCCCACCGATCGGCGAGCGGGCCTGTGGCGTGGGGGCACTCTTTTTCTTCCGCCGCCACCACGGCCTCCACCATGGCGGAGGCGGAATAGACTCCCCTCCACTGCGCATGCGCCGGTGGTGACGTCAGCGGCCGCTGACGCTCCGGCACATGCGCGGACTCATGTCGACCTACGAAGGCCTTTCGGCCAGCCCCGACGCCAGTTGGCGTGGTGCCAAAGTCCATTGACGCCAGTCGGCGGAGCGGGAGCCACTCCGGTGTCGGCCTAGCCCCTAAAAGGTGCGGAGAATACCGCACCTTTGGGGAGGCCCAACGCCGGAGTGGTTGGCGCCACTCCGGGACCCCCCGCCGCGCCGGGTAGGGGAGAATACTGCCCCATAATACAATGCCAAAAATCTGAAGATGTTGATAAAATAACTACAAGAGCAGAATGGCAAATTTGATTGAAGAAAAATAATTTAATATTTGTGATTTATATATTTGGAATGCAAAACATTTATTTTATGAGCATTAAGATTTGTTACACGTCATCAAATGAAAATGGTTCGGCCTTGCAAAGACAACATTTTCAAGCTGCAAACAGTTAGGTTACACAAAACTCACCAAATTTGTCGAGCATCCATTATTATATCTACAAGCACTTTGCCTATGCTACATTATTTCTTGTTACCGAGGAGCAGGAATAGGCCATTCAGTCCCTTGAGCCGCTTCTGTTTTTCAATCGGATCATGGCTAATCTGTACCTCAAATTAATTTATCCACTTTGATCCAAAACTCAATATCCCTCAGTTAATGAAAGATTTGTCCATCATAATTCCCATTATTTTCTCCATTATAATATTTAACAACTTACATTAAATTCATTCAATTTCTCTTTGGACTTATTCTTCGGTTCCTTTGTTTTGTTGTTCTATTCCACAATTGTGAAAATGGATTAAAAATTGCCACTTCCTTTCATCTGTCTTTAATAGGCCCACATTGCCCCTTGCCACTCTCTCAATAATGGTTAACCAACAGTGATTACATCTGAACTATTCAATTTTCAATAAATAAATGTTTTTTTTCTTGCTAAATATTTATGCTTTTAGTTTCATATCAGTTTTATTAATTGGGATGCATGGAAAGCCAGCAATTTTAACTACAGAACTTTGAAACACCAAGTAACAGTACACCCTTGCATCACTACACAATATCCAACATTAAAGAATTCATAATTCCACTGAAATTTCATATTTTCCAGGATATAATTTTTCTAAGTAATTTATTAAACAGAGTTCCCCTCGGATTGCCAGGTTGTGCATTAATGATTGATTACACACAATAAACTTGGGAACTGTAGATTATCATCCTGAAGTAGCTGATTATACCATATTTTGTTTCCTCAGGATGTTCTGAAGAGCCACATAGTTCATCATAGAATGAGATGCTTTTGATGAATACTCATCACTATAAGGTAAGCAAATATGACAGCCATCTTGCACACAGCCCCACTAACACCAAAGAGATAAGTGATCAATTAATCTGTTTAGGTTGAGGATCAGAACAACCTTCTGCTCGTCGCTTAAAGGGGTTAACTTTATCCATTTGAAAAAACAGGTTTAGCATTGCATAGGATATATGGTATTTCCAGCAATGCTGCTCTCCCTCAGTATTGTAGTAAGTGATACCCTCGATTGTGTGTTCAAATCCTGGATTAGCCCCAGAACACACAACTGCCTGACCAAAGAATATAACAATTATTACACCAGATTATGTTAAAGCTTTGGTGCCAATGGTCATGGCAACCTTCAACTCAGAACGTACATAGCAAATTCAAATCCTGTAATTCCAGCCAATTGTGATACATTATCCTTCTGGAAGCAAACAGCAGAGATAAAGGTTACAGATAACTATTTGTAATAGATTGTCAACATGTTGGAAGGATCCTTCCTGTTGATTCTCTTATTTCCTTTATTTTTGCGGTTAATCATTTTTGATCCATGGATGCTTAATCGACATGTTTCTTTACGTCAAGCAGCAGAGAGAATGAGGAATTCAACAAGTTGCAACATAATATTTGGTGGAGTGTATGAACAAGATAACTCAGACTTTGTGGCACCCGAGAGATGGGCTGAGACTTGGTTTGATTGGTTGGCTGGTGGTCAATGAATTGGCCAAAAGACTGTATCCTGCCCTGTAACTGGTGGTAATTGGGTTCTGCCCGAGTGGACTGATTTTCAGACAGCCAGGGGAAGTTCAGTTTGAATCCTGGACACTCAGGCAAAATAGCCTGCTCTCTCTTGCTCATGTTTTCTGCAGAAAAACTGCTGTATTTCTGAAATGAGTGACCTGGATGAATCTACACTGAAAACCGTTGCAGACTGGAAAATGGAGGCCTCAACCTTAAAGCTTACTTTGAAGGAAAGTGTGTTTAAGGCCAACCATCTGAAACAAAGGCTCTTTACTTTTTACTTATTATTTTCACCCCTCTCTTCCCCTCTGTGTTTGTTTGTCTTATGTGCGTGTATTTTTGTTTTGTATTTGCTGTATATTTCATTATAGGTCTCGTTGTAAATAAAGTAATTGTGTTTAAATTTACAAACCTGGTGATTGTAATTATTGGACAGCCAAGGGCTGAAGACTTTGGGTATTTTTCTAAAAAGTATTGTTTAATTCAATTTTGTTGCGATTCTGGGTCAAGGGGGATGATGCGGCCTAGCCCAGGGTGTCATAACAGTGTTAGTAAAAAAGTTGGAAGGAAGGAAAAATATATCAATTCATGGCCTGAGTCATGCTTTATAATGTTTGAGTCAATGCAAAGTATAATAGTCTGTTTCTACTATTCACAAAGTGAACAATGAGAAACATACCCGTTAAAAGGGCCAGTGTCTTTAATTGGAATGTCTTTTGATGGACGAATACTGCAGAACGCAAGATAAAAATGTTCTGCTGGCAACATAACTCCTGCGTTTGGATCCTTCCTGTTAATATTTTTACTGAGGTAATTTTGTTTATTTCTCATCTTAAGAGGTGCCTAGATTGTGAAAGACGTCCTTAAACAACAGGAATTTATGATCCTGAGCCTATGAAACGACGTCATCAATGTATCAAGCTTGCAGCTGCAGCAGTACCAAGCATGAAATTGATGAAACATAATTGCCATTTCCATATTAATAAGAGAAGTTTAAAATGAACATGGGTTTCTGAACGCAATGATAAAAATAAAAACAAACATAGCTCCATATTAAAATGTTAACTTGAGCCTGAATTTTTTTAAGATCTCTTCTGAAGAAAATATCTATTTGCCAGTTTTGAACAGGGGAGTAATGAAGGATATGAGCAACTATCATCACAAACAAAATGTGGTGAGCCACGTATGGCTGTTGTATATATTATTGTATTTACTCACTGTTACTGTTGTTGTGTTGATGTTGTGTTGGCTCCGCCTGTGTCTCCGCCCCTCTGAGAAGGTAAATAACCTATCGATTCAGGACTGCCTCTCAGTGCGGAAGGAGCTACTGGTGGGTACATTCTAGCTGATTAAAACCACAGTTCTTGTTAACTACCGTTTCGACTGGGTTGATTGGTATCACACAATTAGGTGTGGGAATAGGTGGAGCTAGATTAGTGGGAAGGAAGGAAGCAGGAAAGAGAAAGGCGAGGGAGGGGGTAAGAGGTAGATGGAGACCAAGTGCTAGACCAAACACTGAAGTTGGAAGGGGGATTTTAAAACCACTTCATGATACTTGTGATTGGGGCGCCCCTCTGAGAAGGTATCTAACCTATCGATCCGGGACAGCCTCTCAGTGTGGGAGGAGCTACTGGTGGCCGCATTCTAGCTGATTAAAACCACAGTTCTTGTTAACTACCGTTTTTACTGGATTGATTGGTATCAATTTAATCAGCTAGAATTTTTTTAACATGGAAGCAATTTTAAAACCAGAACGCCTTGATCTTGACCCGCAGGCGCCGGAGGCTATGGCAATATTTGAGCATTGGTTCAATTGCTTTGAGGCCTACCTCAGCTCCTTCGCCGCCGAGGCCTCCCCAGAAATTAAACAGCGTCTCCTCAACGCCCGGGTTGGTTGCTCTTGGCTCCTAAAAGGCTTGGTTCTAGGTGTCAGTGTGTGGTGGGTCTCGGGGGAATGGAAGTCGCATTACTAGATTGTAGTGAAGCATAAAACATATATACTGTAGCTCAGGCCATTCATGGGTTGTCAGAAAGTCATGAATTTAGTCTTCCAAAGCAGCCTGCTTACCTCAGTGCCTTAAATTAAAAAATATCTCATATGTTGAATGATCGGGCCGACGTAGCTCAGATAAATTCAACAAAAGGAAAGCCGAATTTGAGACTTCTAGTGGTAGTGATACAATGGAATGCTGCCACACAGTTAGGCATTTTTTTTCTGTGAAAGAGAAGATGGTTCGGTGGCACTGGCTTCCACGCGCAGCTAAGTTTTCTTATTAATTGGAAAAACCATAATCAAAATGAGACCCCCAAAATGTGAAATGCGACCCCCCCTGTGGAATTGACCGAAGCTTCCTGAGCTCACCTTCCTCCTTTGGAAGTTAAAACCACCAGAGACATTTTTCGGATTCTCTTCATCGTGTTTTGAGCCTGGAGGATTGCCCATTAAGGCCTCAGGTAGCCTGAACCATGACAGAGAATCAGGAGGATTGAGAAGAATTTACTGATAGTTATTGTGTTCAGCATCCATAAAACTCCAGCTGATCAGTTTTGCACAAAAGGTGAAGAATAATTTATTCTACTTGGAGTGCATGAGCATTATTGTCCAGCTACTTGCCATTTTTCAACTATGAAAAGTACTTTCCCAGGTTAGTTCCAGTGCAATAAAAACAAAATGTGCGGCAGACTCCCAGCAGGTATGGCAGCATCAGTGGAGTGAGAAGGAATTAACTTCAAGATGGCTTTCGAGCTTCAAGATCCCTCCTAATCTTCCCCTCTCTGACTCGCAACAATGAAAATGTTTTTTTTTTATTTGAAAGATGATCAACCTGATCAGTTAATTCAGTTTCGCTCTTCACAGATGCTGCTAGATCTACTGAGTGTTTTTGATATTTTGTGCTTATATTTCAGATTTCCAGCATCTGCAATCTTTTATTTTAGGTCTGGACATCCTGGGAGTGACGCACCTTTTTTTTTCATGCATCTGCACTTGTAAAGCAAGAAATAAGTGAACACTTTGATGACTTGGAAGGGTTGGGGACGTGCTAATGGAGTTGCTTCACAAAACATTTTGTTGGATTTAGAAGAATACGATAAACGTAAAGCGTCACAAAGTTATTTGTTTTATTCAATCTTTGATACTAATGCAAGAGAAAAGTGATTCAACTGTTACATGCGATCAACAGCTCAGCTTCGTCATAAAGTAACCAACATGAAGAAATATCTCAAATGCAATAACTAATATTACCATAATACCTGCCTGTAGTATATTGCAGTGATTGGATTCAGGAAATCGCTTTTCCTCTGGAGTAATTCAATATCCGATTATTAAATGATGTGGAGATGCCGGCGTTGGACTGGGGTGGGCACAGTAAAAAGTCATACAACATCAGGTTAAAGCCCAACAGGTTTGTTTTTCACTAGCTCGGCTCCTTCTTCAGGTGAATGAAGAGATGGGCCCAGAAACATATATATAAAGTCAATTATGCAAGGTGATACTTTGAATGCGAGTCTTTGCAGGTAATTATGCCTTTACAGGTCCAGACAGAGCAACTGGAGAGAGGGATAATCACAGGTTAGAGGTGTGAATTGTCTCAAGCCAGGACAGTTGGTAGGATTTTGCAAGCCCAGGCCAGATGGTGGGGGATGAATGTAATGCGACATGAATCCAAGGTCCTGGTTGAGTCTGTACTTATGTGTGCAGAACTTGGCTATCAGTTTCTGCTTGGCGATTCTGTGTTGTCCCGTGTCCTGAAGGCTGCCTTGGAGAACGCATACCCGAAGATCAGAGGCTGAATACCCTTGACTGCTGAAGTGTTTCCTGACAGGAAGGGAACATTCCTGCCTGGCGATTATCCGTTCATCCGTTGTCGCAGCGTTTGCATGGTCTCGCCAATGTACCATGCCTCGGGACATCCTTTCCTGCAGTGTATGAGGTAGACAAAGTTGGCCGAGTCACACGAGTATGTACCACGTATCTGGTGGGTGGTGTTATCATATGTAATTGTGGTATCCATGTCGATGATCTGAAATGTCTTGCCGAGATTGCCGTGGCAGGGCTGTGTGGTATAGTGGTCGCTGTTCTCCTGAAGGCTGGGTAGTTCGCTGTAAACAATGGTCTGTTGAGATTGCGCGTTTGTTTGAAGGCAAGTAGTGGGGGTATGAGGATGGCCGTGGCAAGATGTTCGTCTTCATCAATGATGTGTTGAAGACTGCGAAGAAGATTTCACAGTTTCTCCGCTCCAGGGAAGTATTGGACAATGAGGGGTACTCTGTTGGTTATGTCCCATGTTTGTCTTCCGAGGAGGTCAGTGCGGTTTTTTGCTGTGGTACGTTGGAACTGTCGATCGATGAGTCGAGTGCCACATCCCGTTCGTATGAGGGCATTTTTCAGTGTCTGTCGATGTCTGTTACGTTCCTCCTCGTCTGAGCAGATCTTGTGCATACGGAGGACTTGTCCATAGGGGATGGCAGTTATTACATGAAAGAGGGCTCTTTGGTCCTTTCAATATGTCAAACCAGCTAGCTGTCTATCAGTTCTATCCAGATGAAAACAGTAGTCAGTGATGGGGAGGGTGGAAAAATAATTTTGATCATAACGTTAATACAAATATCAATTCGGAGAAATTTGGTTGTACATATGGCTGGGACGAGTGCATATATTTCATATGATATAACCTCTGGAAACCATCCATCAACTGGGGGATAATAGGATGAAACAGCACAATATAGAAAACACTTTTAAACTTCAAAAACTGCATTCTGTGGATGTTATTTCCAATCTTTTATTCCCCCGGTCCTTCTGCATATTATGGGCACACAAATGACCAGCGGTACTGAAATGAGGCCTGGCTGTTGCAACAATGGAAAAATATTGGTGGTTGCGTGAAATGCGAAACGAGATGTAGAAAATGTTGGAATCACTCAGATCTGGCAGCATCTATGGAGAGAAGCAGGCTCAATGTTTCAGGTTCATGAAAGGTAACGGAACTAAAACATGATCTCTGTTGCTCTCTCCACAGATGCTGACAGATCTGCGGGGCGTTTCCAGCATTTCCTATTTCTGGCTATCAAAAGCTACCCACCTCCAATGAAGACTCCCTTTATTGCCATTTGTTCCCATTGGTTTTTTAAACATCCTTTCATGTGATGTGAGCATTGTCAGCCAAGCCAGCGTTTATTGCCCATCTCCAATTGCCCTTGAGAAGGTGGCAGTGAGCAGCCTTCTTGAACCGCTGCAGTCCATGTGGTGTAGGTAAATCCACGGAAGGAAGTTCAAAGATTTTGACTCAGTGAGTGAAAGAGGATGGTGTATGGCTTGGAGGGGAGCTTCCAGTTGGTGGTGTTGTCACGTATCTACTGCCCTTTTCCTTTTAGATAGTAGGGGCTGTGGGATTGGAAGTTGTGGTGTAAGGAGCAATGGCGATTTGCTGCAGTACGTCTTGTACATAGCACATACTGCTCTCACTGTGCAGCAGAGGTGGTGGGAGGGGATGCTGAAGGTGGTGGATGGAAAGCCAATCCTGCAGACTGCCTTGTCTGGGATGGCATCAAGATTCTTGGCTGATGTTGGAGTTGTACAAATCCAGGCAAGTTGGGGGTATTCAGTCATATTCCTAACTTGTGCCTTGTAGATGGTGTACAGACTTTGGGGAGTCAGATGGTTGAGTTATTCTCTGCAAAATGCTCAGCCTCTGACTTGCGCTTGTAACTGCAATATTTATATGGCTAGTCCAGGTAAGTTCCTGATCGATGGTAATGCCCAAGGTGTTGATAGTGAGGGATTTAGTGATGATAATGCTATTGAACCTCAAGGGGTGATGGTTGGATTCTCTCTTGTTGGAGAGGACCATTGCGTGGCACTTGTGGCATGAATGATACATGCCACTTATCAATGCAAGACTGAAAATTGCTCAGGTCTTGCTGCACATGGGCATGGACTGCTTCAGTATTGGAGCCGTTGCGAATGATGAACACTTTGCAATCATCAGCGGACATTTTGACTTCTGATCTTATGATGGAAGATAAAGCAGCTGAAAATGGTTAGGCCTAGGACACTACCCAGAGGAACCCCTTGCAGTGATGCCCTAGGACTGAGATGAATCATCTTCCTTTGTGCTTGGAATGACTCCAACCACTGGAGAGGTGTTTCCTCCCCCTCCCCCCCCCCCCCCCCCCCCCCCCCCCACAACACCCCTCCCTATGTACAGGACATACCTGGGCAATTTTGCACAGTGTAGGGTAGATGCCAGTGTTGTGGCTGTACTAGAACAGCTGAGTAAAGGTTCTGGAGCACTAGTCTTCAGTATTTTTGTCGGAATATTCTCCGGACTCAGTCTTTGCAGTATTCAATACCTTCAGCTCTTTCTTGATACCACATGGAGTGAATCGAATTGGCTCAATACGGACATATGTGATGTTGGGGACCTCAAGAGGAGCGGACATGGATCACCCTCTTGGCACTTCTACCAGAAGTGTTGCAAATGCTTCATCCTCTGCATCGATATCCTGGATTCTTGTGGAGCCTCATGCTCTGGTGAGTTATTTAATTGTCCACCACCATTTACTACAGGATGTGGTAGGACTGCAGAGCTTAGATATGTTGGTTGTGGGATTGATTAGCTTTATCTATCGCATGCTGCTTATGTTGTTTGGCACTCTTCCCCCATTTTGTAGTTTTACCAGGTTGACACCTCATTTTTTGGGTATTTTTTAGGTTCTGCTCCGGCATGCGCTTCTGCACTCTTGATTGAACCAGCATTGATCCTGGACTTAATGGTAATGGTGGAATGGGATATATGCCAGGCCATTAGGTTACAGATGGTGATTGAATAAAATTCTGATGATGTTGATGACCCACAGCGCCTCATGGATGCTCAGTCTTGAGTTACATTCCCACCAATGGTCAAAATTGAGTTATGGCAACTTTTAGTTGATAGTTTTCTCGGTTGCTTTCTGAATGGGGGTTCAGTCCTATATATGGCTGGCTACACATAATGGTTCAGAATATGCTGCCAAAACAAATGTGGGTTTTATGGAATTTGCTGCTTTTAAACATGTACATAGCCTGGCAACTTGTGCGGAAGAAGAAATGCACTATGAATGCAAATCAGCACAAGTTGTTGGGACAATTTGCACCACTCCACAAATAGGCTCGTAAAAGCATCAGCTCAACCTCAACCTCCTCTCAAGTTTCATGTGGTTCCTAATGTGCACATTAAATGTTAATTAAACACGCCATAGAAAGTTAGGGCTGTTTCTGAATAGATCAAAGACATTTTTAAATGAAAAAGATGTTTTACTGATGAGATTTTATGCTCCTGTAATGTTAATCGATCTCTCCGATCCTGAAAAGGAATAACTTTAACTAGTATTACACTCCTCCGGGTAATACACTGTTGCTCGAGATTGTTAGCATTACTATTAATTTTTCTGACTTTTACTTTTTTCTCTCTGAATCAAACTCTTATTTCCTTCTCTTCATTTCTTGTTGTGTCCCTGATTTAACTCTGATTCATCCAGTTTTATTTACACTCCCCTGTCCTGCCTTTGTTTCATTCTCAATCTCAATGGTTAAGTAGATAGACTGTTGCTTCTATCGTTCACTAAGATTTCAGCTGCCTCATTGCGCGAGTAAATTATCAGCTTGCACTTTCAATAAAAATGGGATGGGTGCCAAAATGTGCTGCTCCAGAAAATCCTAGGGCAATATCTGCCGCAGTCTTAAACGAGAAAACATTACCATCCTTCAACAATTTCCAAACGTTGTTATACAAGATTACCTACCCATGAAAAGCTGCAAGAAGTTGGTTTTGCTTGACTGCAGTTAATGTATCTTCTGGAATAGTTGCCAGTAGATTAGCAAGCAAGCCGCAGAGAGCTGACGAGAAGTGAAGGGTAATGACTGCACACTGCTCTAATGGAGGATCAGAAACATGGGAATTCTCACTGTGCAGTGATTGTGTAGCTTCTGAGTCACTCTGACCTAAATGGAGGGGAGTGGATGAGATGAAATTAGCAGTGAAAATATGACACCAAACAATATCTCATTTGCTAGACACATTTCTTGACTACAGCGTGGATAAATTATCAGGATACTGAAGTAACATTGCCTTAAATTTAAGGTGCGGTTGCTAATAGAGAGATCAGACATTTCAATTTCTAGTTGTGTTGTCAAACTAGAGGGCAAGGCAATATCATACCTAAGTGAAGAACTGCTCTCCAGTCAAGCTCAAAACCAGCTTACTTTGGTTTTTTGTGGTCTTAATTTGTCCATTAATGATTTGGGATAAATACAACAGAATTTCCAAACATAAATATTTAATGGTGCTGCATTTGGCAGTCATAATAATGAAAAGTTCCTTCATCTCCATGTTTAAAAGTAGCAGACAATAGTGTAGAACCTGCCTGTTAAAATCATAATACAGGAACTGCATTGGTGGTGGATTACGGTTAGTGAACTGCCTACCCTATGCCCTCATTTGAATAGGGCAGTGTAATTTGAACTATCTGATTCCGCCTGCTGGGAGGCAGCAGAGTCCAGTTTTAAAAGTGCAGATCAGGTTCCAACATCATTTTCAGCGGCAGATTTCAATGTTTATTTGGGGTCTGGGAGTGAAGCTGCCATTGCTTCTCTGCCAGGTCAACCAGTTAACAAGAGGAACTGGGGCTCGAGCAGACCCAGAGGGGTTATTTCTTTTCTGGTTTCTACAACTCATGCTTCCCTCCCTTTAGAATGATGTGTTCCTGACATCCCCCCCCCCCCCCCCCCCCCACCCACTTTGCACTTATGATTGCCTGGGCCATTTCTTTAGAGTCTTTGGCTGCGGTCTCCTGCCGTCCAAAAGCCCACTCCCTACTGCTCACCAGATCGGGCAAACTTGTCTAACTTGTGCACAAGTCCAATGGCCATCACGCAAAGAAGGTCCTGCAATTAAAATTTCTCAAGAAACCTGGGATCTGAAGAGAATAAGACACCTTCCCACCTTGGGCTCCACCTACACAGCTTATGCTGAAGTTGAAATGCAAGCTTAATTTCTTTTTTAGTTTTACTGACTTCCTCACTTACTCTCCTTTTCTGTATAACTTTCAGACCTTCTCTACTTGTGAACTATCTACCTTTCAGACCAGTAGATCTCAACAATCACGCAGCTGCTGAGATTTGTATTACACATTTTGAGTGTTGCTGAAACTTTGCTGCTCATTTCCAACTCGTGTATCTGTGTTGACATTTGCCAAGTTATTACTAATCTCCTCTTGGAATAAGTGTGAGATATCACTTGCATTGTTTTCTGCTTTACCAGTGTTGAAGATTACAAACGTTTGAAGGTTACTAGAGTAAAGTTTTGACGGAGCACATTGTATCGGTCTTTAAGGCCGAGGGTCAAGTGGAGGCCCCGACCATTGGTCCCATGCTGTCCTTTCCACGATGCTAGTCGTGAGAGTTGAGGAGTGGCTGGCTATGTCGAGTCATCCCCTCTGGCCAGGGCCTGGAATTCTGGTTGACTGGGCATCGGCGTGGCGGAGGTGAAGACCCTTGGTTCAATGGAACTTTTGAGAAATCCTGAGTGTTGATCAACTACCCTGTCATGGCCTTGGCCTTTCTGAGTGACAAATGGGCGGCACAGTAGCAGTGGTTAGCACTGTTGCTTCACAGTGCCAGGGTCCCCAGTTTGAATCCTGGCTTGGGTCCCTGACTGTGTGGAGTCTGCACGTTTTCCACCTGTCTGCGTGGGTTTCCTCCGAGTGCTCCACTTTCCTCCCACAAGTACCGAGAGATATCCTGTTAGGTAATTTGGACATTCTGAATTCTCCCTCTGTGCACCCGAACAGGCGACGGAGTGTGGCGACCAGGGGCTTTTCACAGTAACTTCATTGCAGTGTTAATGTAAGCCTACTTGTGACAATAAAGATTATTATTATTAAAATGGTGTTATTATCCTCCAGTTCATCAATAATCCTGGACTTTGTTCCCTTGTAATTGTGCTGTTGATTTGATGCTGCTGTCCTTTCTCCTGATAAGGGGGTACGAGGTTTGAGCATGAGGGTGTGAGGTTTATTTCCTGTTTTAGCAAACACCATATTGATTCGGTGAAGTGATATGTATTTGGCTTGTTCACGGTCTTATCCTTTTTCTTAATGTGCTGCAATCCTTACATCCATGAGAAGGGTGTACATTTTAGGCACCCCTTATCCCGTTTATAAAGATGATGAGTGGAACCATGGCAGGGTGATGGGTGAATGGTTGGTGGTGGGTAGTATGTGTAGATTAGTCCTCATTTGCTAACACTGTTGGGAGGGTTTAAACTAATGTGGCAGGGGGATGGGAACCAAATGAGTTGGTTAGTGGACAGCAAGGAGATAGTAACTAAGCCTGTAAGGAACTAGATCATGAAGTCAGCCTGACTAAGGGGAAGAGTAAGCAGGGAGCAGATGATGAACGCAAAGGGACTGGGGGTCTGAGGTGCATTTGTTTTAATGCAGGAAGTGTGGTAGGTAAGGCAGATGAACTTAGGGCTTGGATTAGTACCTGGGAGGATGATGTTATTGCTATTACGGAGACTTGGTTGAGGGAAGGGCATGACTGGCAACTAAATATCCCAGGATATCAATGCTTCAGGTGGGATAGAGAGGGAGGTAAAAGAGGTGGAGGAGTGCCTTACTGGTCAAAGAGGATATCACAGCTGTGCTGAAGGAGGGCACTATGGAGGACCCAGCAGTGAGGCGATATGGGCAGGAGCTCAGAAATAGGAAGGGTGCAGTGACAATGTTGGGGCTGTACTACAGACCTCCCAACAGCGAGCGTGAGATAGAGGTACAAATATGTAAACAGATTATGAAAAGATGTAGGAGCAACAGGGTGGTGGTGATAGGAGATTTTAATTTTCCCAACATGGGATACACTTAGTGTCAGAGGTCTAGATGGAACAGAATTTGTAAGGAACATCCAGGAGGGTTTTCTGGAGCAGTATGTAAATAGTCCAACTCGGGAAGGGGCCATACTGGACCTGGTGTTGGGGAATGAGCCCAGCCAGGTGGTCGACGTTTCAGTCTTGGATTACTTTGGGAATATGATCACAATTCCGTAAGTTTTAGAATACTCATGGACAAAGACGAGAGTGGTCCTAAAGGAAGACTGCTAAATTGGGGGAAGGCCAACTATACCAAAATTCGGCAGGAACTGGGGAATGTGGATTGGGAGCAGCTGTTTGAAGGTAAATCCACATTTGATATGTGGGAGGCTTTTAAAGAGAGGTTGATTAGAGTGCATGACAGACATGTCCCTGTGAAAATGAGGGACAGAAATGGCAAGATTAGGGAACCATGGATGACAGGCGAAATTGTGAGACTAGCTAAGAGGAAAAAGGAAGCATACATAAGGTCTAGGCGACTAACGACAGACGAAGCTTTGGAAGAATATTGGGAATGTAGGACCAATCTGAAATGAGGAATCAAGAGGGCTAAAAGAGATCATGAAATATCTTCAGTAAACAGGGTTAAGGAAAATCCCAAAGCCTTTTATTCATATATAAGGAGCAAGAGGGTAACTAGAGAAAGGGTTGGCCCACTCAAGGACAAAGGAGGAAAGTTATGCATGGAGTCAGAGAAAATGGGTGAGATTCTTAACGAGTACTTTGCATCGGTATTCACCAAGGAGAGGGATATGACGGATGTTGAGGTTAGGGGTAGATGTTTGATTACTCTAAGTCAAGTCGGCATAAGGAGGGAGGATGTGTTGGGTATTCTAGAAGGCATTAAGGTGGACAAGTCCCCAGGTCCAGATGGGATCTATCCCAGGTTATTGAGGGAAGTGAGAGAGGAAGTAGCTGGGGCCTTAACAGATATCTTTGCAGCATCCTTGAATACGGGTGAGGTATCGGAGGACTGGAGAATTGCTAATGTTGTCCCCTTGTTTAAGAAGGGTAGCAGGGATAATCCAGGTAATTATAGACTGGTGAGTCTGACATCAGTGGTAGGGAAGCTGCTAGAGAAGATACTGAGGGATAGGATCTATTCCCATTTGGAAGAAAATGGGCTTATCGGTGATAGGCAACATGGTTTTGTGCAGAGAAGGTCATGTCTTACCAACTTAATAGAATTCTTTGAGGAAGTGACAAAGTTGATTGATGAGGGAAGGGCTGTAGATGTCATATACATGGACTTCAGTAAGGCATTTGGTAAGGTTCCCCATGGTAGGCTGATGGAGAAAGTGAAGTCTCATGGAGTCCAGGGTGTACTAGCTAGATAGATAAAGAACTGGCTGGGCAACAGGAGACAGAGAGTAGGAGAACTGTGACCAGTGGTGTTCCACAGGGATCCGTGCTGGGACCACTGTTGTTTGTGATATACATAAATGATCTGGAGGAAGGTATAGGTGGTCTGATTAGCAAGTTTGCAGATGACACTAAGATTGGTGGAGTAGCAGATAGTAAAGGAGACTGTCAGAGAACACAGCAGAGTATAGATAGATTGGAGAGTTGGACGGAGAAATGGCAGATGGAGTTCAATCCGGGCAAATGTGAGGTGATGCATTTTGGAAGATCCAACACAAGAGCGAACTATACGGTAAATGGAAAAGCCCTGGGAAAAATTGATGTACAGAGAGATCTGAGTGTTCAGGTCCACTGTACCCTGAAGGCGGCTGCACAGGTCGATAGAGTGGTCAAAAAGGCATAAGGCATGCTTTCCTTCATTGGAAAGGGTATTGAGTACAAGAGTTGGCAGGTCATGTTACAGTTGTATACGGCTTTGGTTCGGCCATATTTGGAATACTGCGTACAGTTCTGGTCGCCACATTACCAAAAGGATGTGGATGCTTTGGAGAAGGTGCAGAGGAGGTTCACCAGGATGTTGCCTGGTATGGAGTGTGCTAGCTATGAAGAAAGGTTGAGTAGATTAGGATTATTTTCATTAGAAAGGCGGAGGTTGGGGGGGACCGCATTGAGGTCTATAAAGTCATGAGAGGTATAGGCAGGGTGGATAGCAAGGAGCTTTATCCCCAGAGTGGGGGACTTAATTACTAGGGGTCACGAGTTCAAGGTGAGAGGGGAAAAGTTTACGGGAGATATGCGTGGAAAGTTCTTTACGCAGTGGGTGGTGGTGCCAAGAACGAGGTGGTAGAGGCGTGCACGATATCGTTATTTCAGATGTATCTAGACAGGTACACGAATGGGCAGGGAGCAGAGGGATACAGGTCCTTAGAAAATAGGCGACAGTTTTAGATAGAGGATCTGGATCGGCGCAGGCTTGGAGGGCCGAAGGGCCTGTTCCTGTGCTGTCATTTTTCTTTGTTCTTTATTTGGATTGAAGATAGCTCCCTCATTAACAACACTTTGGTTGCACCTGTATGACATGGATTGCAGCAGTCTAAGAACTAGCCAACGAAGCCCACATTGTACTAATAATTTATTTTAAAAATGACATCAAGATATTAAACCTTTAAATTTTACCAGGTTTCTATTTAGATAACAGCAAGGTAGTTAAATGCTTTACACACCAATTAAGTGTTCTTCAGGATTTTGGATGCCCACTTCCTGACATAGTCATTCGGCTCATCAAATCCATGCTGATTTTCTGTAGAGCAATCCAGTCAGACCCCATGCTCCACTCTGCAAATGTATTTCCTTCAAGTGTCTATCCAATTTCCTTTTAAAATCATTGATCATCTCTAATTCCATCACTCTCATGTGCATCAAGTTCCAAGTCATTAGTTGATGCATAAAAAACAAATTCTTCACATCCTCCCTGCATTTCTTGCCCAAAACCTTAAACAGTATCTCCCAGTTGTGCTTTCAACTCATGGGAACAGTTTTTGTGGTCTACTTTGACTTAACTAATTAAGGGTGAGAATTATCAAATTTTCCCATAATCTCTAAAATAAAAACAAAATACTGCAGATGTGGAAATCTGAAATAAAAACTGTGCTGGAAAGAGGTCTGGCAGCATCCACGGGGAGAGAAACAGTTCATATTTCAAGCTGAATAAGACGTCTCGATAAACAGAAGACTTTTCTTCGACTCGAAACGTTGGGCGAGATTCTCTGGCCTCCCCGCAATGTTTCTCGGTGGTGGGAGTCGGCCCGCTGTTGGCCGGTGGCAGGATCTCCTGGTCTCGCTGCTGCGAATGGGATTTCCCATTGAATCCACCCCACGCTGCCAGGAAAGCTGCAGCAGGGGTGTACCGTCAGCGGGATCAGAAGATGCCGCAGGTATGAATAACTGGAAGAGCTCGCCCATTCATTCTATTGTTCTCTTCATAGATGCTGTCAGACCTGCTGAGTATTTCCAGAACTGTTTATATTTCCCTCGACCTCCTTTGCTCCAAGGAAAACAACCCTGGCTTCTCCAACCTAACCTTGATTTTGGTAAATCTCCTCGAGTATAACTTCCCTGCTTTTGCATTGAACACTGCTATTTATGAAGCAGAATATTATAAGCTTTGCTAACTCCTCTCTCAATATGTCCCACTGCTTTCTAAGGTATCTGCACATGAACCCCAAATTCTACTGTTCCTGCACAATAGGGTGATAAGTGTTTCCACTGCAAGAGGGTCAAAAAACAGAGGATATAGAATTAAAATAATTGGCAAAAGAGCCATGGCAAGAGGAGGGGAATTTATTTTAATTCAGAGTTATTATAAACCGGAATGTACTGCCTGGAAGGGTGGTGGAAGCAGATCACTTCCAAAAGGAATTTGGATATACATTTTTTGAAAATCAGCTCCTCAGGAAAAAGAGGAGAGTAGGACTAATTGGATAGCAGAGCTTGCAGACATCAGAGCCACCTTTTGTGCATTACCATACTTTTAATATAAATTTAGACTACCCAATTTGTTTTCCCCAATTAAGGTGCAACTTAGTGTGGCCAATCCAGCTACTCTGCACATATTTTTGGGTTGTGGGGGTGAGACCCATGCAGATACGGGGAGAACGTGCAAACTCCACACGGACCCGGTGCTGGGATCGAACCCAGGTTCTCAGCATCGTGAGGCAGCAGTGCTAACCACTGCATCACCATGCTGCCCATTACTCCTATACAGGTACTGGATTCATGTTCAAACAGATTCTGTTTGCAACTTCCAGGTTTGAGAGAAGATCACCTGGCCTGAAACATTAACTTGGTTTTCTCTCCACAATGTTGCCTGATCAGAGTATTTCCAACATTTAGAACATAGAACAGGCGCTTCGGCCCACGACGTTGTGCCAAACTTTTGTCCTAGATTAAGAACAAACTAATCTACACCCCATCATTCTACCGTAATCCATGTACCTATCCAATAGCCGCTAGAAGGTTCCCAACGTTTCCAACTCAACTACTTCCACAGGCAGTGCGTTCCATGCCCCCACTACTCTCTGGGTAAAGAACCTACCTCTGACATCCCCCCTATATCTTCCAACATTCACCTTGAATTTATGTCCCCTTGTAATGGTTTGTTCTACCTGGGGAAAAAGTATCTGACTGTCTACTCTATCTATTCCCCTGATCATCTTATAAACCTCTAGCAAGTCGCCCCTCATCCTTCTCCGTTCTAATGAGAAAAGGCCGAGCATCCTCAACCTTTCCTCGTAAGACCTACTCTCCATTCCAAGCAACATCCTGGTTAATCTCCTTAGCACCTTTTCCAAAGCTTCCACATCCTTCCTAAAATGAGGGGACCAGAACTGCACACAGTACTCCAAATGTGACCGTACCAAGGTTTTGTACATCTGCATCATCACCTCACGGCTCTTAAATTCAATCCCTCTGCTAATGAACGCTAGCACACCATAGGCCTATTTATTGGTGTTCATTGGTGTATTTATTTCTAATTTCCAGCACCCACAATAATTCTCAGTATTAATTTTAAGTTAACGAAAGGAAGACTAATGAATACTTACAGTAAAAAGTCTTAACACCAGGTTAATGTCCAATAGGTTTGTTTCGAACCACTAGCTTTCGGAGCACTGCTCAGGTGAATGAAGAGGTGGGTTCCAGAAACATATATATATATATATATATATAGACAAAGTCTTCGACAACAAGCTCTTCATCCAGACACACGGAACAGCCATGGTGACCAAATTCACACATCAATATACCAACATTTTCATGCACAAGTTTGAACAAGACCTTCTCACTGCACAGGATCTTCAACCAACGTTATACACTGATGTGTTATCTGTGTTAGTAAAACGAGAAACAGGCTTCCGACACAGGAGATGGTCCAACACTGTTTTATTGAACCTGTTGATTGCTGGACATAATCTGCTGTGGGTTGACACTCTATTAATTTAACTGATAACCTCCTACTTGCTTGAGAAGACTAGCTCTCTATCACATGGTGATGATGTTCATTGGCCTGTGCACTGCGACTATCTACCTGGCCGTGTCCTGTGAGAGAGAGAGAGCCTTAATGCCCTGTGGGCTTTATAGTGGTGGTGTCCTGTCTGGTGATTGGTTGTTCTGTGTCGTGTGTGTTCATTGGTTATCCTGCGCGTCAATCACTGCCTGTCTGCATCTCATGATATACATGAGTTGATATTATGACAGATACATCAATGACATTTTTTTCCTATGGACCCATGGCGAACAATTACTGAAACAACTACACGAAGACATCAATAAGTTTTATCCTACCATCAGACTCACCATGGACTATGTTATTGAAAATATAGAAAGATGTGTCATTTGAAACATGGAAGTCTGGCAATATCTGGTCGAGAGAACCATGAGAGGATACAGGGAGAGATCCCACGAAGGGTTAATAGCAGCTGCAAAGAGCAGAATTATAAAATGCAGATTCCTTCTCCCAAACAAACACACAGGATTTTTGTATGAAGCTAAAAACAATGGTTCACACCTTCACTGAAAGTAACTATCTTAGTAAACAGCTGGAAAGGAAAGGATGAGGTTCGGTTGAATTTGCTGATAATTCTAAGTGTGAAGTTCTGCCGATATCAAGTAAATTGGAGACAACATGTCTACGAGAAACATAATTTAGAGCCAAAATCAAAGTCAAAGTTATGAGCTGGGGACACAATTGGAAAATAAAACTATAGAAATGACAGGAATTAAAAGTAACACCTCTTGAAACCAAAGCATTTTTGAATATCACAAAGGAACTTTGAACATCACAAAGGAAACAATGTAATCAGAGACCTGAGAGGTGAGGTCATGTCAAAATGAATACTTAGTTGTATTAGAATGTTTAGATCAAAGATACTTTTTACAATCAAAATGAAATAATAGTTACTTTACAATAAGGTCATAAAAACTTAATAACTGTTAGAAAGAGAATATAAACTCAAGACCAGAGCAGGAACTACCTGAACCAGAACTCAGAGAGAAGCAGAGAAGAAACAAGAGAAACAAGCATAGTCAGCTTACAGCCAGCTCGGTCATGGGAAAGATAAGACATAGCAGCCGAGCTAAAACAGCGAGTACATCTAAGGAAGACTAGAATTTAAAGAGGAATCAGAGTCAGCTCAGAGATAGCCAGCAGAGCCAGCTCTCATAGCTCAGTACATGGGATCGACAAGACACAGCAACCTAGCTCACCAGAGAATACATCTAAAGACCAGACTTTAAAGAAGATTGATTGTCACGGTGGGCCTGAAGGTCCCTTCAACCAACCACAAGGCTCCAGAAGCAAGATCTTTTTACCTTTCTGTAAAGAAAGTGATTGCAGCTTTTTAAAAGAAAAAAATATAATAATAAAATAACTTAATTTAACCTGAAACAGTGGTTATTTCTAAGTCTACTTTACTTACTTAGCAATGCGGGACCCAGGGTCGATGCTACTAAGTGGTAAGTAGATGAAATCTTCGGTGAAGGTACGGGTTATACCGGGGGATAACTTGAAAATACAGTTTGACCTGAATAGCACCCACCAAAGCCTGCATCGGAGTCAGGGAGTGAGAATCCCTGTTTACCATTTAGAATGTCGGCCCTCTTTGGTCTAGGTGGAATTCTAAGAATAGTGGTGATTTTTCAACAACAACTACTCTCCAGAATCGGTTGCATTCTTGGACACACATCTCCATCAAGGACGTCACCTCAGCACTTCGCTTTACCGCAAGCCCACTGATAACCTCATGATGCTCCACCTCTCCAGCTTCCACGCTAAACACATTAAAGAAGCCATCCCAATGGGCAAGCCCTCCGTATACACAATATCTGCTCAGACAAAGAGCGTAACAGACACTGAAAGGTGCCCCCGTATGAACGAGATATGGCGCTGAACTCCTCAATCGACAGTTCTAAAACACACTGACTTCCTCAGAAGACAAACATGGGACACAACCGACAGAGTACCCTTCGTCGTCCAGTACTTCCCTGGAGTTGAGAAACTACAACATCTTCTTCGCAGCCTTCAACACATCATCGATAAAGATGAACATCTTGCAAAGATCATCCCCACTACTTGCCTTCAAACGCACAACCTCAAACAAACCATTGTTTTCAGCAAACTACCCAGCCTTCAGAACAGCGACCACGACACCACACAACCCTCCCATGGAAATCTCTGCAGACATGCCGGATCATCGACATGGGTACCACCATTACACGTGAGAACACCACCCACCAAGTACGTGGTACATAAGCGTGCGACTCGGCCAACGTTGGCTACCTCATACGCTGCAGGAAAGGATGTCCCGAAGCGTGGTATATTGGCGAGACCATGCAGGTGCTGCGACAACGGATGAACGGACAATCGCCAGGCAGGAATGTTCCCTTCCAGTTGGGGAACACTTCAGCAGTCAAGGGCATTCAGCCTCTGATCTTTGGGTAAGCGTTCTCCAAGGCGGCCTTCAGGATGCGCAACGACGCAGAATTGCCGAGCAGAAACTTTTAGCCAAGTTCCGCACACATGAGTACGACCTCAACCAGGACCTTGGATTCATGCCTCACTACATTCACCTCCCCACCATCTGGCCTGGGCTTGTGAAATCCTACCAACTGTCCTGGCTTGAGACAATTCACACCTCTTTAACCTGTGATTATCCCTCCCTCCAGTTGCTCTGCCTGGATCTGTAAAGACTTGATTACCTGCAAATGCTCACAATGTAAGCATTGTCTGGTATCTTTGTCTATATATACGTTTCTGGAACCCACCTCTTCATTCACCTGAGGAAGGAGTAGTGCTCTGAAAGCTAGTGATTCGAAACAAATCTGTTGGACTTTAACCTGGTGTTGTAAGACTTCTTACTATGCCCACTCCAGTCCAACGCCGGCATCTCCACATCATAATAAATACAGAAGCCTTTAACATACTAAAATATTTTGATACAAAATAAGAGAGGGAATACAGAATAAGAGAGAGTAAGAGTGGAGGCCATCAATATAAAATAGCCACAAAGAAAGCAAAAAGGGAATTCAGAAAGAACTTTTTTTTAAACCCAGAGAGCGGTGAGAGTGTGGAACTCAGTATCACAAGGCGCCATTATGGTGAATGGTACAGATGCATTTAAAAGGAGGTTAGAGAAGTATTTGAGCGAGAAGGGAGTAGATTTATGTAGATATAGTTAGATGAAGGAGGATAATAGAAGCTTTGTGGATCAGTTAGGCTGAGTTGACCATTTCTTTGTGATATATTCTACATCATTTTGTGTAAAATGGAGAACCTCCGCCTACCTTGAGCTGTTAGCCGATTAGTTGGAGATTCAGGAAGAGGAATAGGAGACACAGCCACATTGTGCAGCAGCCCATGGAACTCAGATGCGCCAACTGATAAAGATGGTGATGGCACAATCTGAGAATTGAAATTTCATAATAAATTAACGCGGATTAATCAAAACATCAATATTAAATACTGAAAACTTTTCGTTAATTTTTACTTTTAGAAGTCTTTCACTAATGTCATTTCTGTCTAGTTCTCAAAAAGGATTTCTTTTCTGAAATAGGTTTAAAATAAAGCATTGGAAAAATAAAGAGATGAATGAGTTAACTTAGTTTAGAACATCCCAAGGAGGTGATGAGTCATATATATGTTGCAACTGTGTCACAATCAATAAATTGTTTGTCGAAATGTTGCTACTGTAAACATAAAAATTATGTTTTTTCTAAAATTCTCACATGAAACTGCGAATACACATTCTACAAAAATGTTTCTACATTCATTGCCTCACCACATACCAAAGTGCTTGATGTTGATGGGAAACTTGACAAATGACTGTGATTCGACAGACGAGATGATGTTCTCCAATATTTCAATGAGTCAGTGTCTGCTGAGAGAAAATAAAGTATTACCAGGTATCCAATGTGCAGTCTTTCCAGTTTGCAGGTGTAGATTTATGCTTGTGAATGGTGTAAGGATATAAAAGATGCAAGATGTTGCATCTACAAATCCACATAATGCGTATTTGCAATCTAATCAGCAACCACACAGTGATCATAGAATTTACAGTGCAGGAGGCCACTCGGCCCATCGAGTCTGCACCAACCCTTGGAAAGAACACCCCATTTAAGCACACACTTCCAACATATCCCCATAACCCAGTAACCCACCTAACCTTTTTGGACACGAAGGGCAATTTAGCATGGCCAATCCACCTAACCGGCACATCTTTGGATCGTGGGAGGAAACCGGAGCACCCGGAGGAAACCCAGGCAGACAGTGGAGAACGTGAATACTCCGACAGACAGTGACCCAAGCCGTGAATCGAACCTGGGACTCTGGAGCTGTGAAGAAACTGTGATAACCACCGCGCTATCATGCTGCCCATCTCTATCCCTTTGTGTTTACAGGCTATAAAGATTGTTGGTAATATTTAGCCCATTATCATTATTTGATTGACTGACCTTTAATAGTTGCGCCCAAGTCATGAAAGAGATTATAAATATGAGTGCATGTGTTAACAGATTCAGTTTTATTCTGAAACAGCAGGGTGAGATTAAACTCAAATTTATGAGTTTGACTTTAGTGATTTGTACAATGTTTGTATTTGTTCCTATCGAGAAACAAGACTTATTGGAGAAATGCTTCATTTACATTAGGCAGTTTAAGACCTCACTTATACTGCTTGCTTCTATGATTAATTCTATTCCATTAAGTTTAATGGCCTAACTTTTTTCCAAAAAGCCACTCATGACATTAGCTGTCTTTTGAAGTAAAATGAGCCACAGCAGAATCTTAATTATTATCTACTGATAGTACTGTAGATCATGGGCGGCACGGTAGCACAGTGGTTAGCACTGTTGCTTCACAGCGTCAGGGAGCCGGGTTTGATTCCTGGCTTGGGTCCCTGTCTGTGCGGAGTCTGCATGTTCTCCCCATGTTTCCCCGTGTGGGCTTCCTCCGGGTCCTCCCATGTTGCATTCGGGTTGGGAAGAGGTTTTTTTTTGTGAGCCTCGGAGATTGGGATGCCATTTAAAAATGGCATCTCGATCTCTCGCTACGACAGGCAGCTCCTGCGAGCAGAGCGCTCTGTTGTAAAAATCGGGGCTGTGTGTGGCCTCGGCTGCGCGTTTCCCGTTTAGGTCCCTTATTCATCACGAGTGGCGTTGAATAGTCATGGGTTTCCCAGCACCTCGAGTGCCAGGAAACAAGCGGTTAAATGCGCTCACTGGGGAACTTTGTTCCTTTTTGGGAAGATCGCGCCCAGGGACATTGAAAATGTAGAATATGTTGCCTTTATTGTGTAGATGTTGATTTCGATCCAGAGGATTTTGAGAGGGACACTGGGAATATGGAGAATGATTAGTGGAAACCATATAGTTAAAATGTGCAAGTCAAATCAAATAGAGTGAAACAAGTAGAATGTGAACTCATTGCAAAAATAAATACTTTGTCAAATAACACTTTTTGCGTCTAATAATTTTATGTTAATTTAGGTATTTGTATTTCATTATGTGGGATTGAAATTGCTAATCAAAACTATCTTGTCAAAGATAACTAAATTAATTATTGAATGAAATCTATTGAATATAAGAAATGCTTCAAATAAATTATTCCACAGAAACTGTTTGCGATCTGATTTTCAGCTGTAATATCTATTTTATTCAGTCTATGTGTCCGTAAGGGAACAATCTCAGCTTATTACTTCATCAAAACATTTTCTTTATCTTCGCTTTTAAACCTTATTTTTTAACTTTCATTCCATTATTTCCCGAATAGAGGACGGGTAGCCCAGCTCTTATGAAATAAAGATCGTAAATTCTGAAATGTCTCCCCTGAAATATGTTGCCAGACCTGCTAAATATTCCAGTACTCTTAGTTTTTTTTTTAAATGGATAATTTCCTTGTACTCAATGCAAAAAGTGAAGGATCGGTTTATGTTCATTACATTATCTATTTTAACTTCCATCTTTGCATTTTACATTTGAACTCGATCATATTCGTTTTCTTTTTCTGATACCACAACCAGCCCACCACTCAGAGACCAGAATTTATCTCTAACTATATAGGTTTTTTTGAAAAAAATCACATGGTATGGTCCTTCGAACAATTAGCTCAAATTCTTTACAAAAGCAAATAAGATTTAGCCAAAAGGCACGTAGATTCAGCACCGAGTCAACTCATCAGTAGACACCAAGAGTAAAACCAGAAAATAATTCTATGAGAGAAGGATCAGATATTGGTGAGATGGGAAGCACAGTGGCAGTGGTTAGCACTTCTCCCTTACAGTGCAGGGACCTTGGTTTAACTTTGGCCTTGGATGACTGTGTGGAGTTTGCACATTTTCCCTGTGTCTCTATGTATTTCCTCCGGGTGCTCCGGCTTCCTCTCTCAGTCCAAAGATGATTAGGTGAATTGGCCATGCTAAAAAAGTTGCCCCTCAGTGTCCAAAGGTTAGGTGGGGTAACGGGGATGGAGCAGAAGAGTGGGCCTTTGGTTGGGTGCTCTTTCAGAAGGTCGGTGCAGACTCGATGGGCCAAATGGCCTCCTTCTGCACTGTAGGGATTCTATGATTCCATGTTAAAATTCTCATTGCATTAAACCCCAAATTTAAAAAATTGTAATCAGCCTTTAGGAACTGATTGCTAGCATCAGAATTTGCTTTCTTTATAAAAGCTATTACTTATTTGAAGCATATAAATTTGTAAATCTATAACCTACCCAGATTACTTAACACATTATGTTAATATTTAGCTTAGGGCTTTAAAGGTAAAGATAGCATCCTTCCATTTGTCTACAATCTGGAAGTTTACAATATCCTGAACAGGAAACAACACTGACAAAAATTAAATTCATCTTCTATGCGCATCTTCCTCAACTTAATTACTCTTAGAAACACAAGGTGAATCAAAGCATCATAAAAATATCAAAATGAAATACCCAAAGCGTTAATATTATTAAAATTCATACCTTCGAAATTGGTGATGAGCAAATTACTGGCAACAGGTTTCGGAAAATTCAAATCAAACATATATCTTCCGAGATAGCAGTGTTTTGCCATACTAGCCACACGCTCATAGAATTGGCAGTGATACAGTAGGGCCTGGAGAGCAGGCAGCCCAACCAGTGACAAACCCGATTCTTCATCATGAACACATGGGCTCTACAAAAAGCAAAGATGTTCAGAGGCAAGAATGAAATTAAAACCAGAAATTCACAAAATCCAGAACATAATGAAATTGGCTTCCTCATCTTACCTGACTTATCAAACACATTTTTCTGACTTATCAAACACATTTTTCTTTTATCTCATTTGGAACTATACCACAAAGTGCACCATTTCCGTTAATTATATATTCTTCAACCATCGTACGTTATTGTATTTTTAAAATGTGGGAATCAGAATTAGGGCAGCACGGTAGCACAAGTGGATAGCACTGTGGTTTCACAGCGCTAGGGTCCCAGGTTCGATTCCCCACTGGGTCACTGTCTGTGCGGAGTCTGCATGTTCTCCCCGTGTGTGCGTGGGTTTCCTCCGGGTGCTCCGGTTTCCTCCCACAGTCCAAAGATGTGCTATTAGGTGGATTGGCCATGATAAATTGCCCTTAGTGACCAAAAAGGTTGGGAGCGGTTATTGGGTTACGGAGATAGGGTGGAAGTGAGGGCTTAAGTGGGTCTGTGCAGACTCGATGGGCCGAATGGCCTCCTTCTGCACAGACCCACAGTGTTCAGTATGAACACTTAAATAATTTACTTTAAGTGTAGTCATTCCAAGTGAAGTAAACTTCCTGGGCGAGAATCTCCGCAAATGCGGAAAATCGTAAAGGCTGCCGTGGGACAGGCCGTGACCCACGGTAGCCTTCACGCCCACTTCCGGGGCCGATTCTACCCTCCGGGCGGGGCTAGGAGTGCGGCCCCGTGCGTCACGGCGGCTGACGCGGCCGCGCATGCGCAGTTGCCGTCTTTTCCCTCAGCCGCCCCGCAAGACGTGGCGGCTTGATCTTGCGGGGCGGCGGAGGAAAAAGAGTGCGTCCGTTACGGACGCACGGCCCGCGATCGGTGGGCACCGATGGCGGGCCTGTGCCCCCCTTGGCACGGCCGTGGTACTGCCATGCCAATCGTGCCCCCAGATGCCCCAAACGGGCATCTGGCGCCCGTTTCACGATGGCAGCGAGCAGGTGTGTTTGCTGCTGTGTTGAAACAGGCCTGAAGGCCCGGCCGCTTGGCCCATCGGCCTCGGAGATTCACCGCTCGCCGTAAAAAATGGCGAGCGGCGATTCGTGGCGTGGGGGAAGAGAGAATAGCGGGAGGGTGTGAAAAATGTCGGGAGGCCCTCCCGCTATTCTCCCACCCGGCGTTGGGGGGGGCACCCTCCCTCCTAAAGAACACCCAACCTAGGCCCACTCCCGACCCAATCCCTGTAACCTAACCGTTGGATGCTAAGGGGCCCCGGTTCACTGTTAGTGTGGAGTTTGCAGTCTCCCCGTGTCTGCATGAGTCTCACCCCCATAACCCAAAGATGTACAAGGTAGGCGGATTGGGCATGCTAATTTGCCCCTTAATTGGAAAAAAATAATTTGGTACTTCAAGTTTACAAATTAAAAATAATCTCTATGTAATGTTTGTATTGAAATTACTTGGTGAGTCATAATACTCGATCTGTTACACTTGTAGGTGATGCTGTGATAGGTGAGTGCAGTAACTCTCAAAGCATCATTTAACTTGCAATTCCATTCATGCTTCACCAATGTGTCTACAATCTCTTACTCCTTTGCCTGCCTGCCTGAGCCCAACTACACCCCCTTCCACAATCAATAACTCTTGACTTGAATACCACAATGCAAAAAGTTATTTGGTGACTGCCCCTATATAACACAACAAGACTGGCTACTGATCAACAGCATTGACACTGTTCATTGAAGCACATAAATAGGGATATTATACCATTTAAATTTTCTAAAAAATGTATGGGGCAGTAAGCAGAATCATGTAAAGCGACACTACAGCAAAAGGCTATTTTGTCCATTCTGTTGCCATGTTTTTACATAGATCAGAGTCTAATTCTATTCTCCTGTTTGTTGCCTTGTCCTTTGAATACTCCTCTCCTTTAGGCAACGCCCCAGTCCCCTTTCAAACAAATTACAAGCTTGTTTGGCTAAGCGTTTGAGGCAGCAAATGCTATCCTCTTTCTAAACTTAATGGAACTTTGTGTTTCCAGTTATCATGACAGACCAGCAGAAACAAACATTATCCAACGTATCTAGCCCTTCATAATCTTGATGACCTTTACGATTGTCCCACAATATTCTTAGCTTTATAGTTAAAAAAAAAACCAACTGCTCAAATTTGTCTTCGTTACTGTAAGCTCTGATGTGAACATCGTAATTTTCTACTGCATAGTTTCTATAGTCTTGCATTCTTTCCATACTAGGATGCCTAACTATGTAGAATTGTGGGCTCAGTTGCAAATACGCTTCGCAAATTACGTTTACCTCCATAGCAGGCACTTCACTGATTTAAGTGAAGTATTAAGGGGATGTTTCCGGCTGAGGTAAAGAAACACTCCATAAATACAAGTTCTATTTATATTATTTTGGTTCATAGCACCAATACATCTTTAAAGATTCAAGCTTTGCTCCAAAATGTATGGCACAGCTCTGCTGACAATACGTATATAGATGTGTTCATGGGCTTCAGAACATTATGTGCCCTTACTTGGGATTATTTGGAATAGCCGGCAAAATATGTGCAGACCTAACCGGAATCTGCCTGTACATGTAGGCCGCATCCCAAAATTCAACCATCCTTTCAGAAAAAAGACGAAGACACAAAGAGTTGACAGTCACATAGTAAACTGTTCTTTTAGCCTTTAAAAATAAATGCAACAATGTACAATTTCTTCTGACTTTCCTTACCTGCCAGACAAAATCCTTGGCTTCCTCCATTGTGGCTGGCATACGAATCATCAGTAAATTCTGCAGTATGGATGCTGCCTGAGAAAAACTACACCATTACAATCTTTCTACAGCAGTGGGTGTTAAGCAGTATAGCGGCATCATATGAAACCACAGTGATTTTGTAAAGATGTAGGGCAGGATTTACCGAGCAACCCGCTGCATGTTTTGCGGCAACATGAGGCGGCCCGTCATTGGACGGCGGCACGATCTTCTGATCCCGCCATGGTCAACGAGGTTCCCCATTGAATGCACCACAACCAGAAAATCTTGCCCGTAATAAGAGTAAAAAGATCTTCATTCTTTGAGTGAAAGTAAACCCCAACAATACCCACTAGAAATTAACCAGGCGACACATTCTTGGATTAAGTTCTGGGAAATCTAAAAGGGATTCATTCCTTTAATATATTTTTGATGTCACTGAGATGCCAAATCTATGCAAGACAAAGCTTTTGTGCATGTGTTGAGGCTATATTTAGTTTTGTTCGACATTAAAATAGGCATGGGCGAATAGTGAGGCACAGAGTAATGGGTAAGGATATCTTCCATCATAAAATGATGATGGTCTTATGG
Organism: Scyliorhinus canicula; assembly: GCF_902713615.1. Lineage (NCBI taxonomy): Eukaryota > Metazoa > Chordata > Chondrichthyes > Carcharhiniformes > Scyliorhinidae > Scyliorhinus > Scyliorhinus canicula. The sequence goes on along the minus strand of NC_052155.1, from coordinate 167,274,619 downwards.
CATAACTGATGTATCATCTTCATTCAATATCCTTTATGAGGAGAACATAGAACATAGAACAGTACAGCACAGAACAGGCCCTTCAGCCCTCGATGTTGTGCCGAACAATGATCACCCTACTTAAACCCACGTAACCCGTAGACCCATAACCCAACAATCCCCCCATTAACCTTACACTACGGGCAATTTAGCATGGCCAATCCACCTAACCCGCACATCTTTGGACTGTGGGAGGAAACCGGAGCACCCGGAGGAAACCCACGCACACACGGGGAGGATGTGCAGACTCCACACAGACAGTGACCCAGCCGGGAATCGAACCTGGGACCCTGGAGCTGTGAAGCATTGATGCTAACCACCATGCTACCGTGAGGCCCCTAATGTTTAGGATGTAGAGCCTTTGTGAGCAGAGACTACAGCCATCAGTATAAATCAGCAAAAGGCATAATTCTGACAGCTCATCCCAAACATAATTTGTAAAACATGGTGGGCATTCTATGTGGTTTCTATAGTGCTCTATATCTGAACTAGAGGAATTGCTAGCTCTGGTGTTTACCAAGTACAGACATTACTATGTATGATAGAATCCCTACAGTGCAGGAGGAGGCCATTCGGCCCATCGAGTGTGCACCAACCCTCTGAAAGAGCATCCCACCTAGGTCCAATCGCCCGCCCTATCCCCGTCTAACCGTTGGACACTAAGGGGCAATTTAGCATGGAAGTTACTTCCACAAGCTGCTATGCTGCTGTGAACACCAACTAAAATGTTGGGAGGAAGCCATAGTATGGGTATCAACTGCAAAATTTAGAAGCATTACTCACCTCCTTACGAACCATACTGCACTCAGACTGGTCCAGAAGAATGTTTAGAACTGTACCCCACAGTCCTCCAGAAATATTTTGACAGCTGGCTGCCAATGCAATGCAGCCATTTTCAACCAGAGTTAGTGCTGATCCAATACCCAAACTGCCAAAACGGACCTAAAGCAGTTTGAACAGAAGCCAATAAGTGTTCCTAACACTGAACAAAATTACAACATGAATTTTGGTCTAAATCACTGGTGTAATGTACATATTTAATATTGAAGTGCAGAATCATATTTTCTGAATCACATGAGCAGAAAATAAACTCGATCTGTGCCTTTTTTTGTAATAAAATTAAGAAAGTGTTAAGGAATACAAGCTGCTTTATTTTTAAAAAAATGTATTATATTACAAACATGTATTAAAACAGGTTACAGCAAATAAGCACCCTGGTACAAGCTGCTTTATACAGTTAAAAGGATTGGTTAATTAATAATACTAAACTAAAACAGAAAGCTCATCAGGAAACAATATTAGTGAGTAGATTTACCAATTTATATAGTGATAGATCATTCCAAAGGGAAAAACACAAACAAAGTTGTATCTCTGAATCAAAACACATTTTCTTACAAATTTGATTTAGGTCATCCTTCTGTTAATTAAAACTGTGAACATCATAATCTATTTATCAGATATGGCTGGTTTAGCTCAGTGGGCTAGACAGCTGGTTTGTGATGCAGAACAAGGCCAGCAGCACGGGTTCAAATCCCATGCCAGCTGAGAATTCTGAATTCTCCCTCAGTGTACCCAAACAGGCGCCGGAATATGGCAACTAGGGACTTTTCACAGTTATGTCATTGTAGTGTTAATGTAAGCCTACTTGTGACAATAAAGGTTATTGGTTTTATTTATATATATATGGTGCTTTGCCCAGGTGAAACGTACTCTGGAGAGCTGAGGTGACAGTTTCATCTGTAAGAATAATAAGTAATGTGACATCAGCATCATTCTGCACTTAAAATAATAGTGGTTTAACTTGCTTTAAAGAGTGTGAATTAATATGCAAATCCAAAGTGTTACAAAGAACGTGCAGGACCAAACACACACTGTACGATGATGTACTGTGTCAATTCAACCTGTGTATGACTCCCAGTTGGAGTTACTGAAAAGGTTAAGGTTGCGCACAGCCTGTGAAAGTATACTGGATGAGCAAAAAAAAAGCAGCAAGCAGAACATGAGCACTGGCATAGCATTACACCAAAATGATCACAAATTTAAAAAATAAGCAACAAAACCCAAATACCTCCGGGTCCCGATCAACCCAGAGAGGAATAAGCCATGCCAGGCCCAGGCGTGATGGCATTTGATCCTCATTATTATGCTCATATGTCAAAGACCATTGGGATATCCAATCCTATGAAAAAACAAACTAAAATGAATGCTAAATACTAGGGTAACTTAATTCAAGTCAAACACACTCAAGGTTTCTGTAGCCTAAAACAGTGACTGACAACCAGTGCAGCTTTACCAACAAAATTAATTAGTAGATAGTTATAGATTTTGGATCCAGACTGGATATTCTCTCAGACTCGACAGGAGCTGCATCCCCTACAATCAGTCGTTTACTCCTAATGTCAAGTTATCCTCTTGTTTTATGCACTGGATGTATACTACTGGATACACCATTACATGGATTCGGACCATCTCCCAGAATACTTGGAGATCGGAATTTGAAGAGTCAAAGTTAATTGTAGCACGGCAGCACAAGTCGATAGCACTGTGGCTTCACAGCGACAGGGTCCCAGGTTCGATTCCCTGCTGGGTCACTGTCTGTGCGGAGTCTGCATGTTCTACCCATGTCAGCGTGGGTTTCCTCCGGGTGCTCCGGTTTCCTCCCACAGTCCAAAGACCTGCAGGTTAGGTGGATTGGCCATGATAAATTGCCCTTCTTGACCAAAAAGGTTAGAAGGGGTTACTGGGTTATGGGGATAGGGTGGAAGTGAGGGCTTAAGTGGGTCGGTGCAGACTCGATTGGCCGAATGGCCTCCTTCTGCACCGTATGTTTCATGTTCTATGTAAACCAATAAGCTCATTTATTTTACATGTAGTTATGATCAAGCAGAATAACATTTATCATGATTTTAAATATGTTTCCATAATGTTCCTCTTAAGGCAGGGAATTTTAAAAAGCATGTCCGTTAGCAAGCAGCTCTCAGTTTACTGACTAGTAAATCTGCAATGAGTCAGCCCTAACCTTAAAAGTGAGTTATTAACCTTTGCGTCTAGCTGTCATTCCAGATTACTGCATACTGTCTTTTCTCAGCTGAACAGAAGCCAAAAATTGACACCTTTGGCTCTCTCCCAGCTGTGCGTATGCCAATTGTGGTAACAATCAAACTGGCTAGCACCATGCTAGGTGAGAGCTTCTCTGGCAGCTATAGCCACTGGGCTCAACTGAATGAGGTTATACAACATTTGATATTTACTCAAATGTCTTTCGAATCTCCAGTCTCAAGATTATGTACTATGCATAAAAACACTTTAGCCAGTTCACCCAGATTGAATTAGCAACCTCAATCTTTAAAAAAAAAAAAAATTTAGAGAACCTAATTATATATATTATACAATTATATGTATTATATATTTTTTTGCAATTAAGGGGCAATTTAGTGTGGCCAATTCACCTATCCTGCACATCTTTGGGTTGTGGGGGACGAAACCCACGCAGTCACAGGGAGAATGTGCAAACTCCACACAGAGTCACCCAGGGCCGGGATTGAACCTGGGTCCTCTGTGTCGGAGGCAACAGTGCTAACCACAACACCACCATGCTGCCCAACCGTAATCTTTTATGTGGCTTTAAGCCTAGTATTGAATTTTATTCAAAAGAATTAGCACATATAAACTCTCAAATTTTTTGTGGGTAAAAGATTCCTGAAATATCGCACAGATGAATAATAGTGTTAACCACTGGGGCAGGTTGATGTGCACAAATACTTGTATTCAAATAGCACATTTCATAACCTCAGACAGTCCCAAAGTCTTTCACAACCTATTATGCATCTTTTCAAGTGTAGTCACGACTGCAATATCAGACACAGCAGCCAATTAGCATACAGCAAAGTCCCTCAAAAAGCACTGAGGTACCAGATAGTCTTATCTTAAAAGAAAAGCAGTGTTGATGGATAAATGTGTCAGGACAAGTGGAACATTCCCCATTTCACAATAGTACCCTCTGTTATGTCTACCTAATAGGACTCGCCTGAAAGATGTAATCGCTGATGGTATAGCTCTTCCTCGGTGGGACTTGAACTCAGAAATATTCGATTCCAAGGCAAGATTGCTATCCACTGGGCCACAGCTGGCAACGATAGCTGATCCCAAATTATGGGCAAGAATTTTCCAGTTCTGCCCATAGTTAGCAGATCTTTGGCTGGTACATCATAATTTCCATCCCATGCGTGACAATTCCTGCCATAGGCAGGATCAGAAAATCTCAGCTATAGTATTGAATGTGTGGTGCATTTATCAACAATGTGGTAAATTAGTAGAATCCCCATTACATAAATTGCCAGATGACACACTATTTAAAATGAATTTGAAGGGGGACACTGATAATTACCACTTATGTAATAAAAAAATTTTCATAACAACACTCTAAACTTAGTTATTACTGGCAATGAAGAATGGAAATGACATGCCCAACTCAATCCTCAATGGATTTCTCAGATAAATTAGTAAATTATATCTGTGAAAACGATTCAACATCTTTGCAGAAGCTAAACAAGGGCAACAAAAATGTCCATTGAATTTGGTCTTAAAAGGTTGCTAGACTCAAGATTGTCCAGAAATAACAACGGCACTAAAAAGCTCCGAACATCTTCAGAATTTTCCCATTGAAAGTTTCAAATTTGTTCCATAGAAGGATCAAACATTTACCTTGCAAACGTTCTTCTATGATGAATGTAGGAAATTGTTATATATTAGATTTTGGAGTAGTAATGTTATTAAAAACCCTGGGTTCAAATACATGCAGGCAGCATGCCTGCTAAAGTTGTAATTAAGCAGTCATAAAGGTGAGATAATCATTGATTTTAACCATTTACTTGTTTAGAGAGGGACGGCTAATGGAATATCGTTTACAGAAAGGAAGTTCCCTAGGGTGTATATAATTAATGAGGATTGGTGTTTAGTCCTGTCTAAGCAGGTCATGGGACATCTTGGTGGGTGACAGATGATTTAATTAATGAAAGGAGATAGTCTGTCTGTAGTTTTTGGCAGTTTTGCCATAGGGTTAGAGTCTGACAAGACAGAAAGATTTTCAGGTCTCTCTCCAAAGGTCTGCACAGGGAACAGCAAATAACCCTGATTGCGAACTTTATTTATGCATGGATTTTGAACTGCATTGCGTTGCTTGAACAGCTCAATTTTGAACTGTATTGGGCAGCATGGTAGCACAGTGGTTAGCACAGTTGCTTCACAGCTCCAGGGTCCCAGGTTCGATTCCCGGCTTGGGTCACTGTCTGTGCTGAGGCTGCACGTTCGCCCTATATGTGCGTGGGTTTCCTCCCACAGTCCAAAGATGTGCAGGTTAGGTGGATTGGCCATGCTGAATTGCCCTTGGTGTCCAAAAGGTTAGGTGGGGTTATGGGAATAGGGTGAAGGCATGGACCTAAGTGGGGTGCTCTTTCCAAGGGCCAGTGCAGACTCGATGGGCTGAATGGCCTCGTTCTGCACTGTAAATTCTATGATTCTATATAGGGCAGCTGTAGGTGGTGAGTTCAAGTGCTGTTTTAACATAAAAGATACCCTTTGGTTAGAGTCATCACTCCTGGGGCAAAGTATCCTTTCATCACAATTTTACAAATTGCAAATTGTTTGGGGTTTCTCATCTGCTACCCTAACAAAAATTGGGGTCTGGTCTGCCATCCTAAAACTTCATATAAATGCTAATCCCACAATCAGTGCTAATGTTCACTGTCATCTTGCAACTGCAGCATATCACCATGTGGCAGGTACAGAAATGCAAATAAAATCCACTAGTCTTTATGAATGTAGGTTCATAAATTGTAATCTTTAAAGACCCATATATTTTTATGTACATGTTGATGGTCAATTAACAATGATGCCTCTTTTGGGAATAAAGTTGCTGCAATTTTGAAAAATGCTCCAAAAGATCAGAGGACAAACCAATTTTCTAAGCACTCTAATATGGATGCATGGAGAATTCATATTTATCCGAGTCAAACACAACCATTTTCATAGAATCATGGAATTCCTACATTGCAGGAGGCCATTCAGCCTATCGAGTCTGTACCGGTCCTCTGAAAGAGTACTCTTACCCAAGTACACCCTACGATGCCCTACCCTCCCTTTTCCCGTAACCTAACCCGCACATCTCTGGACACTAAGGCAATTTTTTTCTTGTAAATATTTTTATTGAACATTTTTAAATTTTTATACAAGTAGAGAAACATAACACAAAAACAAGACCCCAAAACCCTCAACAGCTGACAGTGACCAGCTCTTTAAAATACATAACAAAATGGGGCTGGTTTAGCTCACTGAGCTAAATCGCTGGCTTTGTAAGCAGACCAAGCAGGCCAGCAGCACGGTTCGATTCCCGTATCAGCCTCCCCAGACAGGTGCCGGAATGTGGCGACTAGGGGCTTTTCACAGTAACTTCATTGAAGCCTACTCGTGACAATAAGCGATTTTCATTTTTCATTTCATTTCATCAAATGTTGCCACCTTATATAGAACCTCCCAATTGACCCCCTCACCGTGTATTTAACTTCATCCAAATACAGACCCCCAGCCACACCAAAGCACTAGGTGAAGAAGCTGACCTCCACTCCAGAGAACCCGCCTGTGAGCAGTGAGGCAAAGGCGAAAACATCTTGCCCTGCTCCAGTCTGCAACTCCGGCAACTCTGACACTCCAAATATGGCTTATAGGAGGCCCGGCTCCAGCTCCAGCTCCCTGCCTAAGATCGCCAACATCGCTGAAGAAAGAGTCCCAAAAGTACGCTAGCTTAGGACACACCCAGAACATGTGTGTGTGATTCGCTGGGCCCTCCCATACAGTTTGTACTTGTCTCCTACCCCTCAAACACCCGACTCATCCTTGCCCTCGTTAAGTGTGCCTGATGCATAACCTTCAGTTGTCTGAACCCGAGCATCGCACAGGACGACATGGCATTCAGCCTCCATAAGGCCTCACACCAAATCCCTTCCTTCACTCCACCCCTACCTCCTCCTCCCATTTCATCTCACTCCCCTCCAATGAGGCCCCGTCCTCCGCCAGCAGCCTCCCTGAAGTTTACCCTCCTCCAACCCGGCCAGCGACAATACCCTTTCCACCAACGGTAATAGCCTGTCCACCGGGCGGCGTAACCGGAAAAACTCGAATGAACCTTCCTCTCAAAATTCCAGCCTTGCAAGTACCTGAACACCTCAGACTGCGTGAGCCCGTACTTCTCCACTAACTCCCCCAAACTCTCAAATCACCCGTCCGGTAATTTTTAGCGCAGCCACCACCACAGGGTTCCCCGAAAACCTCCTCCGGGAGTAGGCCGTCACCAGTGCCCCCAATACCATCCCCTCACACGCCCTGCCCTCCATCTTTACCCAAACTGATTCCTGATGCCCCCACCAACCCAACACCTTCTCCGCATTCACCGTCCAATAATAGTAAAACAGGTTTGGCTGCCCCAAACCCCGATTGCGGTCCCTCTGTAGGACCACTCTTTGGATCCTTGCCACATTCCTGCCCATAGAAACGACAAAATCATGCTTTTAACCCCTATAAAGAACACCTTTGGCAGAAACACCGGCAGGCATTGAAACAGGAACAAGAACCATGGCAAACTTTAATCTTTACCGACTGCACTCGCCCAGCTAATGACAGTGGGAAACTATCCCATCACTGTAGGTCTGCATTCACCCTGCTGACCAAGCTTATAGAATTTAGCTTCGAAGCTGCGCCCAATCCCTTGCCACCTGTACCCCCAAGTACCTGAAATGAGAGTAGTATCCTCATTATCATAGAATCCCGACAGTGCAGGAGGTGCCGATTTGGCCCATCGACTCTGTACCGGCCCTTGGAAAGAGCACCTTACTTAAGCCCACGCTTCCACCCTATCCCTGTTACCCCACCCAACCTTTTGGACACTAAAGGAGCAATTTAGCATGGCCAATTCACCTAACCTGCACACCTTTGGACTGTGGGAAGAAACTGGAGCACCCAGGGAGAAAGTGCAAACTCCACGCAGACAGTCACCCAAAATCGGAATTGAACCTGGGTCCCTGGAGCTGTGAGGCAACAATGCTAACCACTGTGCCACCGTGCCGCCCATGTCCTCCACAGTCAGGACTGGATCCGTGACATGCAGCAATGGGTCATCAGCATACAGAGACACCCTATGCTCCCCCTCCTCCACCTATTATCCCCCTCGACTTACCCAAGGTCCTTAAGGCGATGGCCAAAGGCTCAATCGCCAACGTAAATAGGAGAGGAGACACACGGCACCCCTATCTCATTCCTCTATGCAGTCGGAAGTAGCCCAAGCTTACATTATATGTCCGGACACTAGCCTTTGGCTCCTGATACAACTTATCCCACAACAAACTTCAGCCCTATCTCGAATCGTTCCAGCACCGTGAAAGATACCTCCATTCCACCCTATCAAAGGCCTTCTCTGCATCCAGTGCCACAATCACTTCATGCTCACCCCCTCTGCCTGAGACAGCCCCACATTCAACAGGCATCGCATATTGGAAGACAATCGCCTACCTTTCACAAAACCCATTTGATCCTCCCCAGTGACTTGCTCCAACCTGAACACCAACACCTTCGCTAAAGTCTTTGTGTCCCCTTTCAACAACGAGATTGGTCAAAATGACCCACATTCTGCCGTCTCTATTCTTCTTCAAAAAGAGTGAATTGGGGGCCTGGGACTCAGCACTCCCCGAGCCACCGCATCCTCAAACGCTTCAACCAGCAGCGGGACCAACCTGCCCGCGAACATTTTATAAAACTCCACTGGGAACCCATCCGGCTCCAATGCCTTTCCTGTCTGCACATTTCCAATTGCCTTCCTGAATTCCTCTGCCCACAGCAGCTCCTCTAAACCCTCCTGCTCCACCTTTGGACACTTCAACCCCTATAAAACACCAACCGTGTCTGAATCATCATCCTGAGGCCGTGAGGTGTACCACCTTTTGTAAAACACCTTAAACAGTCTATTCTCCTTAGTTTTCAGGCAGATTACAATTCAAGGTCTATCCTACAATGTGTAACAAGGTACCATTGTGATGGCCCCAGTAAGTCTGCTGATAGCAATAGGGAGGTGATTTGATGGCTACGCCCCAGATATCGGACCACTGGTATCACTAATTACAAGACAATACAAGTGCTTTTGTAATGATTGGATAGTTTAGTTAAACATGTGGACCTTTAATGTAATTGGTTAACTATTGTCATATATTATGCATATGCAACCTTAATTGAAAGTTACAATTTGACTTAGATAACTAGTAACAAATGATTGGCATATTCTAATTTCTTGTAATCAAATCAGTCTGTACCATTCTTGAATCTGTTTTTTTTTCCGGTGACCTAATTGGAATGCCGAGAGCCCACATTACAACTTGTAAATAGAGTTTTGTCTGGTTGTGCATGAGTGAAGGTGAAGCACACTAGTCAAATAGCTGTACAATTTTTCCCTCTGCAATCCATGTCTGGAATCACCACCCCGATCCTCTTCATAAAGCCTACATCGTCCAAAATCGGTGTGTAAGCACTCACCAAAACCACCAATTTACCTTCCAGCACTCCCATCACCATCACATACCTCCCCGCTGATCTTCCACCAACTTCTCCATCTGGAAGCATATTCTTTTGTTTATCAGATCTACCACATCTCCCCCCCCCCCCCCCCCCCCCCCCCCCCTTCACTATCAACATAAAACAAACCCATCATCTCTGGAATCAACCTAGTGAAGCTCCTCTGAACTGCCTCTAATTCAACTACAGATTGGTCCTCAAATAAGGGGATCAAAACCGTACACAGTCCTCCAGGTGTGGTCGCACCAATGCCTTGTATATTTACAGCAACACATCTCTACTTTCATACTCTATTCGTTTAGCGCAAAAGGCAAACATTTAATTTGCCTTCCTTATTAGTGCATAAAACAGGACCAGCAATATTAGCTCTGATATGTATGGCGAGGGCAGTGGGCCAAATTGACATACTGCCCAGCTGCCAGTTGGAAAAGTCAGTGGCAAGAGACAGCAGGGTTATCCTCGAGGACAGTTCCTGGCAGTCAAGGTGGGTGAGTGAAAAGAAAGGCAATTGTGGGAGGGAAATGGTAGTTTGCAATGGTGGTGGGGGGAGGAGAACAGTGGGAAGGTCAATGATCACGGTGGCAGGAAGGAAGATCAGCAGGGAGGAGGCGGAGAGGCCAGTGGGAGTGCAGTAAAAGATGCTCAAAATATTCAGTTGGCAGCTCCCACCATCCTTTTAATGCCAGGCTTCCTGAGCCCTGGGAAGGCAATGTGGCATCTGTCAAATTTAAACCTGGATCCCAATTGTACATTGAAAGCCTAATTCGAAAATGATAACGAAGCTCCCCACTGCTCAACAGAAAGACAATCGCATGGCCCAAAACCAGTCACTGTGAAAATGAAAATTGGTGCAGATCCACCATGGATTGGAGATGCATTCCGCTTTTGAAATTTTTATTTGTCCATTCACACACTTCCCCCCCTCCGCCCCGCCCCCGACCCCCGGCCTTCTCCAACTTGTCTGGTTAATACCAAAACAATTGGTTCAGCAACCCAAGCAATGCACACTCATAACACACAATGATCAAGGAGTCGATGTTCCTTACTTGGAAAATGACTTTCATTTATCCTACTAACAACAGATTTCAAGTTAAGGTGATGCAGTTACAAATCAGATGCTATATGTATTGGAGGGCAACTCTTAGGTGGTGGCATTCCATCTGTTTGCTGCTCTTATGATTCTAGGTGGCAGAGATCGCGGGTTTGGAAGGTGCTATCAAAGGAGGTTTGGCAAGCAGTCAGTGAAATGTTGTTTTCAGTATGTGCTGCTTCGCTATGCATTGGTGGAGGGAGTGAATGTTTAAAGTAGCGGATGCCGACTAGGGGCTTTTCACAGTATCTTCACTGAAGCCTACTTGTGACAATAAGCAACTATTATTAAAATGTGCGTGAGGAGTACAATGGAACATGTTTGACAAGATAGGGATAGCAATGCACTACAGAATGGAAGTTCATTTGACTCTTTCCTCATCAATCATGTCCTGATCAGATAATTGAAATACTTCTGGACTGGATCCTGGTCCTTATGGGCACATACTTACTGCTCATTTCTTTTTATTCAATGCAGCAAGTCTCTATTTCCTATTCATGGGAAAGAGAATCTCTAGCCAGCTCTTACTGCATAGGGCAGAACTTCCAGTGAATACTTTCTGAACTAACAGATATCTCTCTCAGTTTTGCCTTTAAAATACTTTAGTATCAATTTCCAGGTGACCACCTCCATTCCACATGAAAACGGAGCTTTAAAATCGTCACGCAAAATCACGTCATAGACTGGAAATTTGAACCGAGAAGCAAAACGATAATGAGACATTCCTGTTGAACGCTTGGTTTCCGAGGGTATAGCTATCAATAACGAAGAAAACAAAATGAGGGATATTCAGGAGGCTAGCACTGGAGTACAGATAACTCGCAGAGTTGTCAGGTTGGAGATGACAGGGATAGAGGGGTGAGAACATGGAGTGATTTGAAAATAAGGATACAAATTTTAAATAGAAACAATGTGCTGGGAAAAGTTCAGCTGGTTTGGCAGCATCTGTGGAAAGACAAACAAGAGTTAATGTTTTAAGTCCAAAAGGGCTGTTCGGAACGCCTAAGTCATGTTAGATTCAAAATGTTAACTGTTTCTCTCTCCATACATGCTGCCAGACCAGCTGAATTTTCCTATTACTTGTTTTTATTTCAGATCTCTGAGGGGGGCGGCGCCATAGTAGCACAGTGGTTAGCACTGTTGCTTCACAGTGCCAGGGTCCCAGGTTTGATTCCCGGCTTGGGTCACTGTCTATGTGGAGTCTCAATGTTCTCCCTGTGTCTGCGTGAGTTTCCTCCGGGTGCTCCGGTTTCCTCCCACAAGTCCCGAAAGACGTGCTGTTAGGTAATGTGGACATTCTGAATTCCTCCTCTGTGTACACAAACATGCGCCAGGATGTGGAACTAGAGGTTTTTCACAGTAACTTCATTGCAGTGTTAATGTAAGCCTACTTGTGACAATAAAGATTATCCACAGTATTTTGCTTTTATATAATAATTTTACAAATGAGGCAGTGTACAAAGTCAATATATAAACACATGTACTGTAGGATATTTCCCCTGCCATCTGACGCTGATACCAATACTGTTGCACTCCTTCCCTTAAACATTCCCTTCATATTTTTACATTTGTCTTGTTATCATGTTTTTATCCAGAATATTATTTTCTCAGATTAGTACTTATTCCCTCATTATCCCTGGTATTTCTCTCTTACCTTTGTCAGCCCTAACATTATCATTCAACATTATTCATCACCTTGATACTTCCCTTTCTAGTTTGGTTCCATTGGTTCCAAGGGCTGTTAGATGTTATTCTCCACCGTCAGTAGCAAATTTCAACTTGTTAAATTTTGACCTGCTTGTCAGTTTCCTCAGTTAGTTTTTCCTTCTCCCAGATCCTTACCTTCCTGGATCATGTTTTTCTATTAGCTTTGCCATTTCTCAATCTCCAGCCTATTTTATCCTTATTCAGTCAATAACATAATGCTGTTTCAAGCCTCCCAAAGTAGCTTCTGGGAATGTACTCAGCAGCTTAGAACAACATCAGATTCTAACTGCTGCACTCAATTCAGCCACCACAGTTTTAAATTCTTCCGACTGTTCATTTAGATACCCCTAATTCATCTTTCTCACAGTATTTCAAATTGACCATTGTGAAAGAATTTCAGTATTGGATTGGGATATCTTGCTGCAGTTATACAGAGCCTTGATGAGGCCATACCTCGAGTATTGTGTACAGTTTTGGTCTCCTAGTTTGAGGAAGGACATTCTTGCTACTGAGGGTGTCTAGCGAAAGTACACCAGACTAATTCCCGGAATGGCAGGACTGAAAAATGAAGAAAGACTGGATCGACTGGGTTTGTACTCACTGCCGTTCAGAAGAATTAGAGGGGATCTCATAGAAACATAAAAAATCCTGATGGGACAGGACAGGCTAGACGCAGGAAGAATGTTCCCGATGTTGGGGATGTCCAGAACTAGCAGTCACAGACTAAAGAATGATGGGTGAGCCATTCAGGACTGAGATGAGGAAAAACTTCTCTCAGAGTTGTGAACTTGTGGAATTCTCCACCACAGAAAGCTGTTGGGACCAGTTTGTTGGATATATTTAAGAGGGAGCTGGACATGACCCTTGCAGTTAAAGGGATCAAGGGGTATGGAGAGAAAGCGGTGGGATACTGAATTTGCATGATCAGCCATGATCATATTGAATGGTGGTGCAGGCTTGAAGGGCCTGTACTCTGCCAAACAGGCATGCTTACTAAATGTTTTCAATTCCATTTTTGAGGTCTATTTGGGTCTCTTTCTATTGTGAGTGCCCTTTAGCTTCACTGTGGTTTCTGAATAACTGAATCAAAGCGCTATAATCTTAAAAAATTCCAACTAAATTCATAAAGTCTAATTTAAAAAACTGACTTCCAAATGATTAGAACTGCACATTTTATACATATGCTCCAAAGTGTAACCCATCTCCACTCCACAAAAGTGATTATTTCACCAAATGCATGTCCCCCTTGTCCTTAGCCCATAATAATTTAAAAATGTATTACTCTGGCTATCAACACATTTGTACACCCACTCATTTGAAGTTTGTAGCCATCTGAGATGGCCACCTGCAAAGGACCATGGGAATTATGGCCAACCCAGGACTCAGGCAGATACAGAGCTTCTGTGTATTCAAAACGTAGATAGCTAGACCTGATCAAAATACCTGCTTGTTTGCATTTTAATGGCCCGTTCCTCAGATCAATAGGATTCCAATCAAAAAACTGGTACAGCCACAGACTGATCGGCACCACTCCCTTTACCCGCCCCTTTATTGGTCGAAATCGAAGGCAGTGATCAGAGCCCTGTCAAACTATTGGGTCCAAGATCAAGGATCAAGGACCGTCCCAAAGAGCGCAAAATCCCAGAGGGATAAAAGAGGTCACAGCCATGTGTTCTGCCTCTTTTGGACCCGGCCTGTGCCAGCCCAACTGCAGCATAACGACCAGACAGCCAAGTTCAAGACCAATGATCGCTACCTGATGGATGAGCCCAGCAGCAACAGAGCCACTTCTTGAAACCAGCCACGTGAGATGAAAATAAAGGCCTTATCAATCGGCACAGCGCCGGTCGCCCTGAAGTTAACTATAGGTTATTGTAGCTGATAGGTGTAGTTTAACTTGTAGTATATTGTGCTTGCATGTCGAAGTAATCCTTGTGTGTAAATAAACCATGTTTATATTTGAACTGACTAAACTGGTTGTGTGGTCATTTGACCGATAGAACATAGAACCTAGAACAGTACAGCACAGAACAGGCCCTTCGGCCCTCGATGTTGTGCTGAGCAATGATCACCCTACTCAAACCCACATATCCACCCTATACCCGTTACCCAACAACCCCCCCCCCCCCCCAACCGATATAAAGGAAAAACATGTGATTCACCGAGATAAATAGAAATACCCGCAGTATTGGCGACGCTGTAGGGACATAACATCATATCATAAAGAGCAACAAGTTCTACGTATTTTCAAGCCATGGTCATTTTGACTTGTTGGATTGCTCTCCAAAACAGTTTTTCAGGTGATGTATTAAAATTTTTGCTGTTCAGGAGTATCTGCCATATATTGCGAACACAACATGTTAGTACAATATTTTGCTATTCTAATATAAATCAGAATTGATTTGGACAATGCATTGAAGTTGTTCTTAGTAATATATGTTTCAAATTTTAAAACAATTGATTATTGTGCAAATGAGGGGGAGAGAAGGTCAATAAAGCTACCTCATCATCACACAATCTAAATTCAATACAAAATATTGAGATGAGTTTGTGTGAGTGGACCATATATTGAAACTGAGCACACAATGCAATGAAATTATGTAAATGACTTGTGTTTGAAGGCTAAATCTACATTCAGCTGAACACTGATTCATAGCCTATATACAGTCCGCCAAACTGGATGCGCTCTGTTAAATCCGACCTCACACTTGCAAGCACAGCACCAGAAAATATATTTGTTTTCTCTAAAAAGGAACCTTGGTGTTCATGAAATGTGTAAGGATCCTGTTGATGCTCCTACCTTATCTCTGGCATGTGTTAACATCTCGTAGGACAGCTGGAGCAAGCAGATAACTGCACTCTTTGTGACTCCTTTACCCATGAAAGACATTGCATTTCCTCCCCATTCCACATAAAAAGATGAAATGACCTGTTAATGGTAAGAGTTAGCAGAGTCAAAAAATATAATTAAACAAACAATTCGGCAGTGCAGTGCTGAAAATATTTATCTCGTGTCTCTTCACACATTCAGATATAGGTCTGACGCCATCAATACGAGAGAGGAAATGGGCTGGCTTGTTCTGAAGACATTTTCTGTACCAGTGCCCATCAGAACACTTACGATGTGCAAAATATTTATTTGTTTAACTTCAGCATATTAATTCCCATGTATCATTTCCACTTTTACTACCAAATTTTCAATCCCTTCAAATACTAAGTTATTTCTATCCTATCATTTAGACATCACTGTTACTGCTCTCCTCATATCAGTTTACATCCTTTTAATTATGTATTATGAATTTGATACAACTGAGTGACTTGCTAGGCCATTTCAGAGAGGAATTAAAAGTCTACCAGGTAAGGATGGCCGATTCACTTCCCTAAAAGACATCGATGAACCAACAAGGCTTTACAACAATCTTATAGTTTTGTTTAAGGATTGTTTAAAGGTGATGGATGAGGTGCTCATCACGTGACTGCTTTGTCTCCTCCAGTTTCTTGTCTATTTTGGAGCCGCTCTTGCTCAAGATATGGATATTACTGCAAAGGCCATGGGTACTTTCAGATACATGGGGCGGGATTCTCCCCTACCCGGCGGGGCGGGGGGTCCCGGCATCAGGCCTCCCCAAAGGTGCGGAATTCTCCGCACCTTTAGGGGCTAGGCCCGTGCCGGAGTGGTTGGCGCCACGCCGACTGGCACCAAAACCGGCGCCAACGGCCTTTAACGCCCGCCGGCCGGCGACGGGGCTGGCCGAAAGGCCTTCACCGGTTCGCGCATGTGCGGTAGGGGTGGGTCTCTTCCGCCTCCGCCATGGTGGAGGACGTGGCGGCGGCAGAAGAAAGAGTGCCCCCACGGAACTGGCCTGCCCGCCGATCGGTGGGCCCCGATCGCGGGCCAGGGCACCGTGGGGGCACCCACGGGGGCCCGCTTGCGCCGCCAATCCCGCCGCCACCGGAGGTGGTTGAAACCACGTCTGCGGGAGAGGCCCGTCAGCGGCGGGACTTCGGCCCATTGCGGGCTGGAGAAACGTCGCGGGGGGCACGCCGATCGGCGCACGCAATTCCCGCTCCCGCCGATTCCCGGGTGGCGGTGAATTCCGACCACGGCGGGGGCGGGATTTACGCCGGACCCGGGCGCTTCCCCGATCCTGCGGGGGTTCGGAGAATTCTGCCCATGATTTCTCATACAAGGCTTTCCCCCTGTTCCCATTAGCACCACCCTCCTCCCAATTGAGGAGGATTTTGTCTGTGGGAGAGTCTGGTGGGGGGGGGGGGGGGGGGGGATTATTTTGTGCATATATGATCAGATCCCATCAGGGGAGTCTGCTCTGTTGAATGAGGTAAAGGTGAAATGGGATTGGGTCCCATTCTCGGATGATGAGATATGGAGTGAGGCCCTTCACAGGGTCAATTCCCCACCCTCGTGCTTGGCTTAGTCTGTTCCAATTCAACGTGGTACACAGGTCTCATCTAACCAAGGTGAGGTTGAGTGGATTCTTCTCTCGGGCGGAGGACGACAGGTGCAAGTGTTGTTCTTGGTTGTCGGCTAACCACACTCAAATGTTCTAATCTTGTCCCAAGTTGGTAAGTTTTTGATTCTCTTTCTTCAACATCATATCAGAAATGTCGATCTGGGGCCATGTCTGTTGGTGGCCATTTTAGAGGTATCGGACTCATAGGTGCTGCAGATAGGAGTTAAGACAGATGTTCTCACCTTTGCCTCATCAATAGCCCGGAGACGAGTTCAGCTTGGGTGGAGGTCTCCTACTCCATCCACTGCCTTGGCTTGGCTAGGTGATGTAATGTCGTCCTTACATTTGGAGAAGGTCATGTACACTATTAGTGGATCAGTAGAAGGTTCTACCGAAGGAGGCAGCCATTCATTTCCTTTTTTAAAGAGCTAGTCACTGTCAGTTGTTAAGGAGTCTTGTTTAGTTTTGTGGAGGTTAAGTTAATTTGTACTTTTGATTGTTGTGCAGTCATTGGAGCCCAAATTAATTATTTTAAAAATTACTGCAAAGGTCACATATGTAGCACATCCCCAACTGTCCTAAGATCAGGGCCGACTTTCTACTTGAACCACTGTAGTCCTTGTTATGATGATGCACACAGTGGATTTTCACAGCAATTCTCGATTACTAGCCCAGTAACATAACCATAATGCTAGCCTACCCCATCATTTACACCAACTGCGTTGCTGGAGAAATTGGAGATCGAGGAAAATGGGGAGGCGGACGAGGGATTATCAATTAAAATCATCTTTTTGGATAAAATGGCCGTTACCTCTTCCTTAACTTTCCCATTGTCCTCATCCTCTTGTCCATATGGATGAAAAACTAACAAACACAAGCCCTGACGAAACAACAGATCATTGATCCAAAGCAATAACTCTATTTCTTCCACCACAGTATTTTCCGCTTTCATTTCCGCTCTTAAATTCAATTTAAAACGCAATTTACTTTTTGTAAATTATATTTGATATTTGAACCCATACCTCCAGTAGCCCAGCCAAATATTTCATACAAAGGCAATAGGATTCCACAGTGGCTGAGTGCAAGCTCCAGCCGGGAAGAGCAGTAACATGGACCATTCCACGCAGTGTCCGCTCTAATGATGGGAGACCATAGAAATGCGGTGCATCGGTAATTCGCAAACACTGGAGGAGTTTAAGCGACAACTGGGTTCGGAAAGGGCCAGCCAACAACAGGCACTTTCTGAAAAGCAGCAACACAATCAAAATTCAGACAAATCATTTATTCAAATAGATCAAACATTCTTAGTTAAGCAAAAATACTTTAATTAAAAAGAGAGCATAATCACTCATTTCAGATACAAATGGCATTCAAATAAAAGTTTCAAAGGGTTTGTTGCAACCACAAGATTTCCACCTGTAGAAAGGCTATATCATTAGGAGGAATAGTTAGAAAAATCATGAACATGAAAATAGCGAGTCATATTTTCAGGCACTTTGGGAAGTAAAAAGTTAATGTTCTGCAGGAAATATTTTCCCAAGGTGAAATGAATGAAGTTGTTGTTGTTGTGGTTTTATAGAGCCATAAAGCAGAATACAATGCTGCCCTAAAGGCGGAGGGATTTGGAAGGACAACTGCCAGCTTGGTCAATGAAAAATTGTTTTAAAAGTTATAATAAGGAAAGAAGTTTCAGGAAGAAATTCCAAGTTGTGATTCCTCAGTGGAGGAAAGCTCAGCAGCCAACTGTAGTAAAAGGGAGAAGGGATACAAGAGTATGGAAACAGATGATGAAAGCTAGGGATGGGGGATTGGGGTACTCAGGCCACTTTGTAACAATTAATATAACCAGGTGGTAAAAGACAGAACTAGAGCTTAGCCTTTACACACTTGTAAATTTTTATTTACAGAGATGCATGGCACAAGCACGCACCCCCAAACCCTACCAACAGTTTCAATCTGTTGCTATATTTAGAAGCACAATTGAATTTCTAATTAATTCCCACCACCTGAATATAATTAAACATACAGTTAATATAAAATTAAGGTAGAGGAGTTTAAAGAGATAGGGATGGGTAAAGCCTTGCAGGGATTTAAACACAAGGATGAAAATAAAATGTTTAGATCTTAGGAAACCAGATCTAGAAAAGGTCAATGAGGACTGGGTAGATGAGCAACCAGGATTTTAGGATGAATTGGAACTTTGGAAGTACAAGAAGAAAACATTGCAAAGATTTTGAAATAAATATTAAAAATTTTCAAATAATACACAAACTATTTAGTTAACCAGCATTCAACCTGAATATTGCAAGTTTGAATCAGTGAAAGTAGGCAAGCAAATCTAAAATGTCTGCAAAACCAGCTTATGTGGCTCCTCTTTCTCTCCTTCCCTGTTGGACGCATCTGGCTTATGAAGTGGACTGCTCTTAAAAAGTGATGACTTTGTTAAAATCATGAATTTGCGGAGTCAGAAATTCAACACACCCAATAGTTTCCTACACTATCTGACAGAACTGGACTGCATCAAGATAACCCTGTGCAAAAAACGCAGGTTAAACTGTGAATAAAGAAAATACATCAGCTTCAACTGTTAGTACCTGTTTGTAACAGAGGCAAGGGATCTCAACATCGTGTTCAAGAATCCAGTCAGCTCCTTTTGCAGCCTCTGCTTTACAAGGGTTTGAATTTCGTCCGTTTCACCATGCACAGGTAATTCAGTTTGCACCAATAAATTCATCAGTGGATTGGTTTCCTGTCAGCGAAACATCACATCAGTACAATGGCAACTAAAGTGAGCCAAATGTTTTATTTCTTGAAACCTCACCAGCTCTCCACCCAAGAACGTATTTTTCTAGTTGATGGGCTGTAACAAATCTATAGGCTGTGGTTATTACTGAACCCTTGCACTGCCCATTTATCCCAACTGTTCTGCTGCAATATTGCGGGTTTAGTCGGTGAACTGCGGTGACAGGGTCATACATCTTGAACGATCAGGAAGGTGAAGAAAATTTTACGCGCTTGCAGGTGATTTACATATCTATCATGTTGATAAGCTTGGGGGCACACGATCTATGTCAATTCTGGCAAGCAGACAATTAGACATTTACTGTCTACCAACAAAACAAATGGCTGTTCACATCCATTTTTTTCAGCAAACATAGTAGTATCCAGTATTCAATTTATATGCTGTACAATATGGATCGGGGCACACAGGTTTGTTGTGTTAACCCGATAATGGAACGTTTAGGTCATCAGTAGTGATTTTCATGCAACATTGTCTCCTTTGAACATATATGCTAAACACCTGAGCTTGAAAAAAAGATACCGCAGGACAACCACACAAGTATGTTGAACATAGCCCAACAAATAGGTGGATGGTACAAAAATATTGTACTTATTATACAAACATCATGGGATAGCCATTACAGCTTTGAAAAACCGTAGCACATTCACAAGTCTACTTAATTCACATCAGTAAAAATACAAGAATCTTCCATAATCAGCATGGATATCCAATATCAGTTAGAAAACTATGAGCTGATTCTGATCTGGGCTGTGTTTTTACACAGCATCATGCACTTAGAGAAGCACGCCAAAGCACTTCACAAATGGGTGCAAGAAAGTAGACATTAATATGAGAAGGGTGAGATTCAGAGCATTACTCCAACACTGGGCAAAGAGACATGTTTTGAAATATTTTTAACTGGGTGCACAGCGTGAAAATGCAGAAAATACAACGATTGCGCTCATCCATCTCCTGATCTTACAAATTCATCACATTCAGATAGCTGAATGAAGTTCAAAAAGTTGAAAACAGTTCAAAATTTTGAAAGCATTTACATAAGAAAAGTAGGAGCTACCATCAACCAATTACATGGAAATTACAGCCCTAAAGCATTTTATTATTGCTGAAAAGAAAGGTCAAACTTCAAACGATCACAGAAATTCATATTCTAGAAAAAAAGTGTGCTGATTGGCAAATGGACTCTGATTTTGCGATGGCATCGCTTCGACCAAACAACTTCCAAGGCTTTCAAAACTTCAAAAGAGGCGCAAGGTTTGTACATATTTCTTTACTTTGCAGAGAATAGGTCCCTGTGAATGAATATATGTCGCTTCTAGCGAGGGAAGCCACGTTCCCAGCTCCACTGATCATCTTAAATTGTTGTTAATATTGCCTGTGAGACACCTTGGGAGTGAATACCCACAGATTCCTGAAGGTAGTGGTACTGCTAGATAAGGTGGTTAAGGCACATGAAATCCTTTCATTTATTACCTGAGGCATAGAATAAAACAGCGGGATGTTATGCTGGAACTATATAAACCATTAATTAGGCCACAACTTGAATACTGTTTTGGTCACCTCATTACAGAAAGGGTGTAAAGAGAGGGTATAGAGGAGGTTTAAGAGGATGCAGCCAGGAATGGAAAATTGCAGCTGTGAGGAAAGATCAGATTAGATAAGCTGGGGTTGTTCTTGTTGGAATAGAGGATGCAGAGGGGAGATTTGATAGTGACAATATTGTAAGGGGTCTGGATAGAGTGCATTGGAAGTGCCCATTTTACTTGAGCAGAGAGGTCAGTGACAAGGGGGCATAAATTTAAAGTGATTGGCAGAAAGATTAGAATGGAGATGAGGGATTTTGTTTTCCAGACATAGGGTTGTGGGGGTCTGGGACTCACTACCTGAAACTGTAGTAGAGACAAAAACCCTCAACTCATTTAAAAGGGTATCTGAATATGCCACAGGCCAAATAGAAAGTTTGTATTAAACAGGGAGGCTCATTTTCCGGCTGGCACAGTCACGACGGGCCAAGTGGCCTCTTTCTCTGCCGTAAACTTTCTATGATTAGCGTACTCAGGGTTGTTCAGTAAGTGCTGCCCAATTGTAAAATTGCATCCAACAATACATGTTTTTCTTTGGGTTTCAGACGCACCTGCTGGCCAAGTACCGTCTGTACTCGGCCTAGATAATCAGTTTGAAATTTGGTATTCTTGCAATGGGCCTGGTGAGTGCAAGCCAAAATAAACTTCGGTAACATGTCGCTTTTTGAGCAACATTCATGTTCCGTACCGCAAGTAACATTTTAATTGGTCAAAGTGGCCTATATTGGTGTTTATGTTGTGCATGAGCCTCTTTTAACAGTTCTGTACCCATCTCTGCCGACCTAGCTTCTTTTGAGAAATAATGTGCGTTATTTCCTCAGCTACTTCTTATAGTAGCAAGGTACACATTTCAATTACTCTCAGCGTAGAGAGGTTTCACCTGAATAGTTTACTGATTTATTCACGATTTTCTTATGGTCTCTACTAATTTTGGAATTCCCCACTAGCAGAAATATCTTCTCAATGTTTATCTTACCAAACCTCTTCATAATTTAAACAAATTAGATCAACTCTGTCTCCTTGTTTCTGGAGAAACTGGGCAACAGTCTGTTCACCCGTTTCTGATAATCATAACCACTCAGTTCTGCAACTAGCTTGCCAATCTTTTCTTTTCCACTGCTCCAGGAGACTGTGGTATGTTAACACAATACCTTCTGAAGACTGTTGCATAAGTATGCATTTGTTCCATGCAAAGCTGAATCTGACTGGCTAAACTAATACAAAGTTCGCACTTGAATGGATAATGAGTTGACAAAACACAATTTAAGCATTTCCCATGCAACAAGACCTTTCAAGTCATCCTGGCCCTAATTAAATGGTAGCAACAGGACAGCAAACTCAATGACATTCTCAAAAAAGAAGATTCCCTGCAACCAAGTAAGATTGGGCAAGTTTCCACAATGCATAAATAAAGATGATGTAATTGTTTGCATCCAACTTCACTCAATTCAGCAAAAGAAAATACAAGTAATAATTGGCCTATGAAAAAAATGACTGCTGAGTCTATTATCTTAAGGCTATGTACTAACTTTGGTATTCAACTGACATTAATGACCATTTTGATAATACCTGATGCCCTTGATTGGATGACAGTCATTTAGTATACCATCTATTCATCAATATTCACTCATAGCATTAATAATTTTTTTACCTGTCTAAGTAGGGTCTCCAAAAGCAGATTTAGGTCATGAATGTTGGTACTATCCCGTTGTGCTACCAATATTTTGCTCAGGAAAGCCATAACATCAGCCAAGAGTTTCTCATCTTCAACACAGGCTGGAAGAACTTGTAAAAATCTAGAACATAATTAACAATGACTTGTGTAAAATGTCAAACCCCAAAAGTAACATCTTGTGCGTGTGATTTTGTTATTTTTAAAATACTAGCTTTGTTGAGCCAAATTAAGCAGGCAAAACAAACCTAAAGCTGGATTGGAAATAATGAAATATGGAGGTTGATTTCAATCTTTCAGAGTGAGAGTTTCAGAAATGTAACTGTTAAGTCAAGCACATTTTGCACGCACCCCATTTCTGACAGCAGCCTACTTATTTTCTTTTGCAATGCACACATCACAACTATGCACAAAGGCTCTGTGCAACTAAGACATGAGTTTTCTCAGCTGTTATGTGTATGCCTAGGAGAGGCAGTAATCCAGCCACATTCCTATTCCAATTTGTCACGGTAAGTTTCAGGGAGTGGTGGAAAACACTGATTGAAAGAGAAATTCTGCCATTCATTCCCCATTACACTATCACTGCGGTTTCATCAGGATTTCAGATTTGGTTTCATTGCTTTTAGTCCAACTGAAATGATGAAAATGGAATAAACTGCATACATCAGCATTAATGCCTGACATGTGACCACCTGAACCTCTGCATCTCAGGCACTTACTTCATTTCTCTTTCTGGCTGCTTACTTAAGCTGAACCTGGCAGTGTTCACCCCCAGTGGACTGTCTAACCTTAAACAGATCAAAATCCACACTGACAGTACCACCACACTCATCACAACCACTACTGTGACCTCCATAGCAATATCTGAGTAAATTCTTCTGCATGCTGAAAGCCACATTCACATCATCACTAGATTCTCCACAGCAGCTGCCCCAGTACCAACTTACGTAAATGCCAAGTCACCCGGAACTCTACCGGTTCCATTCTAGCCCATCCTAATTGGTGAATCCTGTACTTGCAAACCTTCATTGGTTCCCCATGTCCCATTACACTAAATTCCTAATTTCCTTCAAAGCTTTATTACTCCTTTCTATGATCCTAGCCCCACACCTCAGCACTCAATATTGTTTTTCTATCTTTGGTGGTTTATAATTCCTCCATTCTCTTTGTCCAATCTGCACTGACGGGTCCTTTGGCCACCAGACCGTTACATTCTGCAACTTCGTAAAGCTCGACCACTTTGCCAACTCTTTCTTTACCTTTAACTTCAGCAGCATTTTTGATAGAATCATAGAATCCCTGCATCGCAGAAGGAGGCCATTTGGCCCACCGAGGCTGCCCTGATCCACTTTACCCTGTTCCCGTAACATAATCTGCACATCCCTGGACACTGCAGGGCAGTTTAGCATGGCCAATCCACCTAACCTGCACACCTTTAGACTGTGGGAGGAAACCGGAGCACCCGGAGGAAACCTACGCAGACACGGGGAGAACGTGCAAACACCACACAGTCATCCAAGGCCAGAATTGAACCCGGGTCCCTGGTACGGAGGCAGCAGTGCTAACCACTGTGCCCATAACATTTCTCCTACTTCCTGCAGATATCGTCCTATAGTATTTGTTATTTAAAGGAAGTATATAGGGCTGGCTGAAGTTCTTCAAAAAACTTATAAGAACTACATTAACAGTTACAAGACTCAATAATTCTATTGATATCACACATGTTGCAACAAAAAATAGAAGAAACAAAGCTCAAATTGGTCGGCATGCATTATAAATTTGAAATAAACAAACAAAGTCCATGAAAAAGTCTGCTTAAGTAATTCCTAAAGGTTCAAATTTATTATTATTGTAAGGCTTTCCCAAGCACATGGTCTAGCACTGATACAACAGCAGAAAATCATTTGGTTGAATCCCCTTTCAATCAACTAAATGCACTTCTTTGCAGAAAACTCAAGCAGCTAAAATTAATCAATTGGAGAGATTAAAAAAGGTAGCTGGGATTCCTATTAAAAGATACACCAAATAAAAATAAAGGTAATTACATATAACTTAAACACCTTAGATAGAGTAAACATTACTTGAAAATAACTAGTTACCAAGTGGCAAACAGATTGGGGTCCACGAGTTGGGTAGCTACCAACATTTGCAAGTGTTATAGTTTCAGTAATTGTACATACCTGCCCAGTGCTGTCTGCCATTCAAGTTGATGTAATATAGATATACTGCTATCGGTTCCTCGTTTCAGAGCTAGTTTGTCATTCAAAAGATACAATCTCATGCTGGTAAGAGAAGCACTGACAACACTGTGAGACACTGCCTGGGTGATGGAAATGAGACATTCCTGCAGGCCACTGGTCACATGGGCGGCTTTAAGAACTACAATGTCAACAGGCAACAACTTAAGGTTCTCTAAAAATCTATAAAAGAAAAAGAGATATAAAACAACAAATCAATGTTTCAAGAAGTCAATATGCATATGATCATATATTTTTGCATCCATGTTTAATGAACAGTGAGATCACAGAATAGTTGATGTCTATTTGGAAAGCAAACTAACAATCAAGTAATTTTAGATGGCAATAATTAAACCATAAAAACAGAATGAGGCTAATGGGTGTGCAATTTGTTTAGGGCATTTTGGATCTGAATTACTGGGCGTGATTCAACTAATTGGGAACAAAGTCCCATAGAAAGTGCGTTTAGCTGCGTGTTTCCCACATGGCTATACAACATGACTCGCATTGTACAAGGGGCCTCAGCGGGTAACGCGCGGCCGTAGCTGCACATAGCCCTGTTTTGTACACCGAGGAGCACTGCTCGCCGGAACTCCCCAGTGTAGCGAGAGATCAGACGCCTTTTAAAATTGACGTCCCAATCTCCAACGCTCCTGAAGCGACCCCTCCTCCAGCCCGAACGCATTATGGGAGAGTCCTCGACCTCCTCCTCCGCCGGCCTCCCCCCCCCCCCCCCCCCCACTCCATCACCCACACAGGACACCCGATCGAGCAGGCGCAAAATACGGCAGCTTGGCATGTGACGTGGCACTGCCAATGTGCTAGGCTGACACTACCAAGGTGTCAGACTGGCACTGTCAGGCTGACCAGGTGGCACCAGCAGTGCCAGGGCACCACTCTGCCCCAAGGGCATGCAGCTGGGGACCTCCAATCCCCGGGGAGACCCCCATAATTGCAGTCTGCCTGGTCCCCGTTTGTGGAGACCAGTACCAAATGGCACTCGCCCGAGATCTCAGAGGTGAAGGGGATAGATCCAAAAGCCTCAGATACCTCAGGAATCTCAACATTAAAGTGATACTAGCTGTCTTGCTTTCATATGTAGATTTGTCTAAAAGTGATGCAGTCCATTTACATCTCAACACCTTGTGAGATCGCGTTTGATCTTGCAAAGTGTTGCGAGCTGGGTACATTCCAGGAGCGGGGTCGCCCGGCTTTTATAGGCCATGCTGCACCACGGCGAGCTGACTTTCAGGTGCAGTTTGGCAATTGGATCGCGCCCATTATTTTGACTCTCCAGGCTTGCTGGGTTGCTGGATTGACAAGCTTTCTGCAAAGAATTGAAGATCATTCAGCTTAACTGGTTTCAGAAGTTGCATGTGTTCTGCCATAGAATTGCTACAGTGCAAAGGAGGATATTTGGCCCATTATGTCTCACTAACCCTCCAAAGAGCACCCTACCTAGACCCACTCCCCCACCTATCCCTGTATCCCCACCTAACCTGCACATCTTTGGACACTAAGGGGCAATTTAATATGGCCAATCCACCTAAGCTGCACATCTTTGGGCACTAAGGGGCAATTTAGTATGGCCAATCCACCTAACCGGCACATCTTTGGACTGAGAGGGGAAACCTGAGCTCCCGGAGGAAATCCATGCAGACACGGGGAGAACATGCAAAGTCCACACAGTCACCCAAAGCTGGAATCAAGCCCAGGTCCCTGGCGCTGTGGGGCAGCAGTGCTAATCACTGTGCCATCCATACTTGTACATGACATCACAATGACAATTTAGGAAAGATCAGTGAATAATAATTTGAAATCCATTTGTCAGTGGGTAAATACACCATGTGGTGCAACACTAAACCATGCAGAGACCATCAATATCTGGTCTCAAGTTACTGCTCTCCATGGAGTCAGTTAATCCTGGTTCAATACTATATTTATTAACAGCCAAACATAGTCTTGGGCTCCCGAACCTCACATCTATTCAGAAACTCCAGTTGGAAGGCAATAATTGCAGAAATGAAAACAAACACATTTGAGCCCATTAGTAGGGTAGATTATCAGCAGGCTGCCCATGTTTACAGACAAAGAATAGTCACATATACAAAGCCAACAGCATAAATTGGAGTGGATTAAATTAACAGCTTTTGGAGCTTGGGAGGCAGGACAGTTGTTAACTCTGTGCCACAGTGCACAGCAAATTGTATGAGAGACCAACTGTGGTCATCTTAGATATTGTGGCTAGTGTTAACTGGAGTCAGATAGGTAAACAAAGCACAATTCTAATTTTCAGAAAAACTGCATTTTTTTTCTTTGAAGAGTTGTATCCACAATTCTTTTTTTTTTTAAATGCTTTTATCAGGGGCTGGTTTAGCAGTGGGCTAAACAGCTGGCTTGTAATTCAGAACAAGGCCTGCAGCGCGGGTTTAATTCCCGTACCGGCCTTCCCAAACAGGCGCCGGAATGTGGCAACTAGGGGCTTTCACAGCAACTTAACTGAAGCCTACTTGTGACAATAAGCGATTATTATTATTATGGCATTACTATATAGTATCCACAAATCTAATGATGACACATATTTGGAAAATAATGTTTGCATCACCTTTAACAAGCTTTAGTTTGTTATAAAATTATAAAAAGAAGCTAGCACTTTTCCAGGAGACACATCCGGAGTGAGACTCATCCAGAGTGGGGGATTGAAACGTGGTAATTTGGTGCAGTGAGGTAATTCGGTGCAGAGTGTGAGGAAGTGCTTTTTAACCCTGGTAAGTGACTGGTAAGTAGTCTCTCTTTTTCTTTTCATTGTCTAATTTATTTATTTTTATTTTGAAATTCTAGTTGTTTAAGTTTACCAAGGGTTTAAGACATGGCAGGAGATCCCAGACCCGTGTCATGCTCCTCGTGTGCGATGTGGGAGCTCAGGGACACGTCCACTGTCCCTGGCTCCTTCACGTGCAAGAAATGTGTTCAGTTGCAGCTCTTGTTAGACCGCTTGACGGCTCTGGAGCTGCGGATGGACTCACTTTGGAGCATCCGCGATGCTGAGGAGGTCGTGGATAGCACGTTTAGCAAGTTGGTCACACCGCAGGTGAAGGTTACTGAGGGAGATAGAAAATGGGTGACCAAAAGAAAGAGCAAGAGTAGGAAGGCACTGCAGGTGTCCCCTGCGGTCATCTCCCTGCAAAACAGATATACCGCTTTGGATACTGTTGAGGGAGATGGCTCACCAGGGGAAGGCAGCAGCAGCCAGGTTCATGGCACCGTGGCTGGCTCTGCTGCACAGCAGGGCAGGAAGAAAAATGGCAGGGCTATAGTGATAGGGGACTCGATCGTAAGGGGAATAGACAGGCGGTTCTGTGGACGCAATCGAGACTCTAGGATGGTATGTTGCCTCCCTGGTGCAAGGGTCAAGGATGTCTCGGAGCAGCTGCAGGACATTCTGGGGGGGGGGGGGGGGGGGGGGGGTGAACAGCCAGCTGTCGTGGTGCACATAGGCACCAACGATATAGGTAAAAAACGGGATGAGGTCCTACAAGCGGAATTCAGGGAGTTAGGAGTTAAACTAAAAAGTAGGACCTCAAAGGTAGTAATCTCAGGATTGCTACCAGTGCCACGAGCTAGTCAGAGTAGGAATGTCAGGATAGATAGGATGAATGCGTGGCTCGAGAGATGGTGCAAGAGGGAGGGATTCGAATTCCTGGGGCATTGGGACCGGTTCTGGGGGAGGTGGGACCAGTACAAACCGGACGGTCTGCACCTGGGCAGGACTGGAACCGATGTCCTAGATGTTTTCTAGAGCTGTTGGGGAGGGTTTAAAATAATGTGGCAGGGGGATGGGAACCGATGCAGGAAGTTGGAAGGTAGTAAAACACGGACAGAAGCAAAAGGAAGTAAGGGGAAAAGTGCAAGGCAGAGAAGACATAGTCAAAAATCTAAAAGGGCGACAGTACAAGGTACAGTGACTGAGGGGAGCACAGTGAATAGGCCCAGTAATAACAAAAGGAATAAAACTGGAGATGTTAAGATTCAAAACAGAGGTAAAAAAACCAACATAAGTGTACTTTACCTGAATGCTCGTAGTATTCAGAATAAAGTAAATGAGTTGATGGCACAAATCATCGTAAATGACTATGATTTAGTGGCCATTACTGAAACATGGTTAAAGGATGGTCACGACTGGGAGTTAAATATCCGAGGGTATCAAACTATTCGGAAGGACAGAGTGGATGGTAAGGGAGGTGGTGTTGCTCTGTTATTTAAGGATGACATCCGGGCAATAGTAAGGGATGACATCGGTGCTATGGAGGATAAGGTTGAATCCATTTGGGTGGAAATCAGGAATAGTAAGGCGAAAAAGTCACTGATAGGAGTAGTCTATCGGCCACCAAATAGTAACGATATGGTGGGGCAGGCAATAAACAAAGAAATAACTGATGCATGTAGAAATGGCACAGCAGTTATCATGGGGGATTTTAATCTACATGTCGATTGGTTTAACCAGGTCGGTCAAGGCAACCTTGAGGAGGAGTTTATAGAATGTATCCGCGATAGTTTCCTAGAACAGTATGTAATGGAACCTACGAGGGAACAAGCGGTCCTAGATCTTGTCCTGTGTAATGAGACAGGATTGATTCATGATCTCATAGTTAGGGATCCTCTTGGAAGGAGCGATCACAATATGGTGGAATTTAAAATACAGATGGAGGGTGAGAAAGTAAAATCAAATACTAGTGTATTGTGTTTAAACAAAGGAAATTACAAGGGGATGAGAGAAGAACTAGCTAAGTGTAGCCACCTAAGATGGACACTGGGCTACCAAAATGGAGAACTGCTAAGGCTGTAGGGAGAAAACAGTCTTAGCCAGGACAAGCAGTTTGCAAAGGCTAATTAGCATTCTGCACGTATCGAAACTAGTTTATGGCCAGGTGCAAGATCTCAACCAAAGGTGTAAATAGCAAAACGCTTTGCATAGTAATGAGGCGATCCAGATCTGGGCCCACACAATAGCAACATTTGAGTTTGAATGGATACTTTGAGTGGACGCCCAGACGAAACGGCACCAGAAGTATCCATCACAAAAGACCCTAGAGACCGCCCCACCCATCGAGAAGAGACCCTCAGATTGGGGGATTTGTAAGATATCGATTGGGAAATGACCCAATCGATACATGGCAGGTAGAGGCCCGCCCCGAAAAGGCACGGACATTGGGGGACCTATAAAGGTAGACCCCGCACATGAGTCTGTCTGTTGACTCCGGCCCAGGTCTGTTGTGCTCCGGCTCCGTTGCTGTTTTGCTCCGGCCTCGCTGTCTGTTGTTGCTCCGGCTTGCTGTTCTGACTCCGACTCCAGCCGTTGATCCTGTCTTCCATCACCAGCCGTTGAGCACCAGCCATCGTTCAGTAAGTGCCAAAACGACGCTCGCTACGTGAACCCGGCATTGCTTATACATTATCCGACTATTAGAGAACAGAAGGTGCAGTCCAGAAAGGAACAAAGGCCTTGTCCCCTGACCTTGCTGGTTCCTACTTAGATAAGTATTTAGTCGTTTAATAGTAGAAATAAGTATTAGTCTTTAGCGTATGCATGCGTATTTATTATATTTGTATAATAAATATCAATCGTTTGAACTTACTAATCGGTGTATAGTTTTATTACTTTGAACCTGACCTTGAAATACTGGTAAGGTGTCTAAAGACGGCACCTGGCGACTCCGAGCTGAAAATACATACACAGAGCTGTAGTAGTGTTAAGCACACGGCCTTTAAACGGAGGCGTGTTAATACACTCCAATAAACACGTAATACACTCAAGTAAAACGTGCAACACTAAGGTAGACTGGGAGCTAAGAATTTATGGTGGAACAGTTGAGGAACAGTGGAGAACCTTCCAAGCGATTTTTCACAGTGCTCAGCAAAGGTTTATACCAACAAAAAGGAAGGACGGAAGAAAGAGGAAAAATCGACCGTGGATATCTAAGGAAATAAGGGAGAGTATCAAATTGAAGGAAAAAGCATATAAAGTGGCAAAGATTGCTGGGAGATTAGAGGACTGGGAAATCTTTAGGGGGCAACAGAAAGCTACTAAAAAAGCTATAAAGAAGAGTAAGATAGAGTATGAGAGTAAACTTGCTCAGAATATAAAAACAGACAGTAAAAGTTTTTACAAATATATAAGACAAAAAAGAGTGGCTAAGGTAAATATTGGTCCTTTAGAGGATGAGAAGGGAGTTTTAATAATGGGAAATGAGGAAATGGCCGAGGAACTGAACAGGTTTTTTGGGTCGGTCTTCACAGTGGAAGACACAAATAACATGCCAGCGACTGATAGAAATGAGGCTATGACAGGTGAGGACCTTGAGAGGATTGTTATCACTAAGGAGGGAGTGATGGGCAAGCTAATGGGGCTAAAGGTAGACAAGTCTCCTGGCCCTGATGGAATGCATCCCAGAGTGCTAAAAGAGATGGCTTGGGAAATTGCAGATGCACTAGTGATAATTTACCGAAATTCACTAGACTCTGGGGTGGTCCCGGTGGATTGGAAATTAGCAAACGTGACGCCACTGTTTAAAAAAGGAGGTAGGCAGAAAGCAGGAAATTATAGGCCAGTGAGCTTAACTTTGGTAGTAGGGAAGATGCTGGAATCCATCATCAAGGAAGAAATTGCGAGGCATCTGGATAGAAATTGTCCCATTGGGCAGACGCAGCATGGGTTCGTAAAAGGCAGGTCATGCCTAACTAATTTAGTGGAATTTTTTGAGGACATTACCAGTGCAGTAGATAACGGGGAGCCGATGGATGTGGTATATCTGGATTTCCAGAAAGCCTTTGACAAGGTGCCACACAAAAGGTTGCTGCATAAGATAAAGATGCATGGCATTAAGGGTAAAGTAGTAGCATGGATAGAGGATTGGTTAATTAATAGAAAGCAAAGAGTTGGGATAAATGGGTGTTTCTCTGGTTGGTAATCAGTAGCTAGTGGTGTCCCTCAGGGATCCGAGTTGGGCCCACAATTGTTCACAATTTACATTGATGATTTGGAGTTGGGGACCAAGGGCAATGTGTCCAAGTTTGCAGATGACACTAAGATGAGTGGTAAAGCGAAAAGTGCAGAGGATACTGGAAGTCTGCAGAGGGATTTGGATAGGTTAAGTGAATGGGCTCAGGTCTGGCAGATGGAATACAATGTTGACAATGTTGGGATAAATGGGTGTTTCTCATTCCTTGCCCAGTGAAGCAGTTGAGGCTCCTTCATTACATGTTTTTAAGGTAAAGATAGATAGTTTTTTGAAGAATAAAGGGATTAAGGGTTATGGTGTTCGGGCCGGAAAGTGGAGCTGAGTCCACAAAAGATCAGCCATGATCTAATTGAATGGCGGAGCAGGCTCGAGGGGCCAGATGGCCTACTCCTGCTCCTAGTTCTTATGTTCTTATTATTGTTCATCAATGCTTTAAACCACGGTCACTAATTCTTGCACACATTGACTAATTCTTGTATTACAGTGGGACCCCATTACAATGCAAACATCTACTTCAGCTACTATATATAGATTCCCTACAGTGCAGAAGGAGACCTTTCGGCCCATTGAGTCTGAACTGGACGTCTGACAGAGCCCTCTAACTCGGACCACCCCCCTTCCCTATCCCCATAACCCCACACATTGTTCATGGCCAATCCACCTAATTGGCACATCTTTGGGTTATAAGTGAAAGTTAATCTCTCATAACATTTCCTTTGCCCTTTGGCATGGAGTTCACACCTGCTCAGCCACCCCGCTCCAAACGATGTCGCCTCTTTTTGATCTGCTTCAATTCTTTGCTGTTGGCTCCCAGAAAGCACTGAATGCATTGAAATCAGTGACGCGTGCCGAGGTCAATTTGTTTTTATAAACTTTCATCTGTCTGACTATTGCGTGTGTGTCAACAACTGCAGATTATATTTATACTTACCCTGGTGATGTATCGATTTCTGGATATCTATTCTGATCTAAAATCTGATCAATTCCTTGATACCATGCAAGATTCCAGGCTACTTTCAACATATCTGACAGAGGTCTTAAGGTCATAGGGTCCGAAGAAGATGGCACCACAGTACAGTAGGGACTCACAGCATGGTGAACTGCCACTTTGACCAAATTGTACCTTTTCAAATAGAAAAAAAGTGAAATAATGAAGTACATGCCATAACAAAAACAGTTCGAAAACATCTAAAGCCAACATGACTTTTCCAGTTAATTAGAAGAGTGATAAGTGAATTGTGATGCGGTTGCATTGTCGGACAATGTTTAAGGAAGAATTCTGTCATCTGGGATGATGTCCTGGGAAGGGCGTGGGAACTGGGAGTGTTTCCCACTGTGGAGGCCGTCAGGAAATCATGACATATCTTTCAGTCCTGACCTCATTAATTATGCACCCAGGGGCTTATTGCCATATTCCAGACAGGACATGATGGCATGAGTCCTGCCATCCTACCTGGGTGCCATATTGAAAAGGTGTCCATCATCACTGACCTACCATTGAAGAAAAAAAAAATGGACCTCCTTAAAAAGATGGAGGGCCAGGAATGAGCTAAGGCTCGAAGGTGGAAGTTCTCGATGACACTGACTCTGGAAAGTCCCCTTTAGATGTGCCACTCCACCCACGGCTATGATGTTCTGAGGTCCAGGGTTGCTGGCAACCTCCATCCCGAACTCAGTCCCAGGGATTGTGCAGGCTTCTGCAATCCACATTCTAGACATATTCTGGACCAGCGCATTTTCCTGGTGTCGCGGAAAATAGAGTGGGTGAAAGATTCTGGTCAGGCCTTCAGCTGAATCCCATCAGCATGGTGGCACAATGGTTAACCCTGTTGCTCACAGCGCCAGGGTTCCCAGGTTCAACTCCAGCCTTGGGTGGCTGTTCGTATGGAGTTTACACATTCCCCGTGTGTCTGCATGGGTTTCCTCCCACAGTCCAAAGATGTGGAGATCAGGTGCACTTGACATGTGGGGTGACAGGGAGAGGATGGGGGAAGTGGGCATGGGTGGGCTGCTCTTGTAGGGGGTCGGTACCGACTTGATGGGCTGAATGGTCTCCTTCTGTACTATAGGGATTCACTGGCTTCCCATATCCACCATGGCAGGGCATCAATGGAAGATCCTGCAAATCTGCCTTAATAAAACTTTTCTGACTTGCTGTCATATTTTGTTCTGCAATGTCTCTGTGAAGTATGTTGGGATATTTTAATAAATTAAAGGTGATATCAAAATACAAGTTCTTGCTGTTGGAATGATATGCAAAGGCAGTGATATAAAAAAATGGGAAATTCTTCACAATACACTGGAATTTGAAAGGTGTACAGTAGCTAGTAATTTCCTCTAACTGACAGATAAATATGAATTGTAATCCAAAACTTGAGAAAAGCTCAATTTCTAAGTATAACGTTCAATGAATTGTTCAATGACATACAAGAAAAGTTTCTAGTTAAAGGGCAAGCAGAGTGGTACACGTCCACCCAGTCCACAAGCATAATCCTGAGCTTCCAGCCACCAGTCATTTTTATTCTCTGCCCACTCCCATTCTGACCGTAGCTTCCTACGCTACTCAATGAAGTTCAAACATAATCTTGAGAAATAGCACCGTATCTTTTAATTAGGCACTTTACAGCTTTCAGCTGAACAATTTGTTTGTAATTTCTGTCCCCATTTCCTTTGCTGATAGCTGCTCTGCTCATTTACACATCTTCTGTTCCATCTTTTGCTTCTTTCTTTGTTCTATTACCACTACTCCTGGTCTTGCGCTATCGATCCTTTTGTCCTTTCCTCCCTGCGCCCTGTCCCTGCTGAAAACCTGTGAGATCCCCATCCTTTTTCCTGACAAAAGATAATCGACCTGAAACATGTGTTTTGTTTCTCTTTCCAGAGGCCACGTGACCTGCTGAACATTTCCAACATTCTTCCTTTATTTCAGACTTTCAGTATCTGCAGATTTTGCTTTCATACAAGTTTATGGGACAAGTTTGGCCAAGTGGTGGAAACCTTCAGTCTCGTAACACGATGGTTTGCGCCGTGATGGTCGACCTTGTGTTAAGCATAGCCTGGCGTGGCAGTCTCTGTTGCATTTGCTGCAGAGGACGACAGTGGGTTGATAATGTGCAGAATTCAATCCCTTTTGTTTTCTCTTGGCCCCTCTTCTGATCCAGCTGAGTTTAGGGACAAGCTTGACGATGTTACTGTATTGAATTTTTTTATAAATGCTCTTTATTATGTTGGAAACTACATTGCCAATCACTCCTTTCACAACACAAAAAACAAACCAAATGAATTGCTAACAGATTTTCATAACTTGTCACAGTTATGCTTCCGATCTATTGTTTTTTTCAAAATAAAATTTGTGCAAATCAACTAAGTGTCACATCAGATCACGACTGGTGGAAATATGCACACAGTGCTATATTTTATATAGTTAAGAGACTAATGCTGGAACATGTTGAGAACAGCAGAAAATAAAGTGTCAAGACTTACCTTTGAGTTACAACAACAGGCAAGCTGAATGGAGAGGGAGCAGTGATGCTATCAGACCTGTAACAAAAAGAGCATTATGAGAAACCTAATCAATGAATAAACCATATCAACAGAGTGCAATGCAAGATCATTACTTTTTTTAAACTAACTCCCTACTGAGCATTGGACTACAAACACGGTAATTTCTAAAACTCAATAGCACAGATATTATCACACACATGACACATGCTTTGCTCTCCTGCAGACAATAGATGCTATTAATTTGCACAAACCTTAAGAAAGCAGGTTTCTTTTTAAAGTTCCAGGTAGAGTGAGGGAGGATTTATTTTACTTTTAATATTATTCAGCTTTCAAAAGAATGAAAATTTACAACAACAAAAATATAAAATGTTAATGGATTCCCTTGCAGCCCAACAAAGGACATTTTTATCTTGTGCGATTTGTCTTTTTCGACAGTGTAAAGAATATAGCCTAGGGAGATTTGACCCAAGAATATTTGAATGAGCTGAAAAAAAGCCCACAAAAGTCAAAGACTAATTAGAACCTTACCAGAGTGCTAAAACAAAGCAAAGAGCAAGGCATCATTTACCAAATGGTCACATCGAAACAGAGCAAAGATACATTGGTTGACACATGAGAACCCACAAATATTTGTTCAAATCTTAAACATGATCTTTGTCTTTTTAAGCAGGACATTAAGAAAAATATTTTTAAAATAGCCAATTAAATTAATTAAATTATATTATGTTGTTTAAAACATTCATTTTTACCAGTTCCGTACTGAAGTTGACAATTTGTTTTGTCTTACCAAGAATCTATCCTGGCTACTTCATCAAATAAGAGTAGAGTTAGTAAAGCTGACACCTCAGCCAGAGTATCTTTGTCTTTCTGCAAAACGAGGGACACTGAAACGGCAACAAAAATAAATTGAAAATTTGTGAAATAACATGAAACAATATGCAAGCTTATCTTTTGAAATAGTATATTGTTTCAATTCAACTCCAGTCTGCTGGTATTTTTCACATGCACACTGCTGGACTAAAGAAGCATTTTGATGTGCACGATTTCACAATTATAATATCACAATCCAATGAAAATCACATTATATGAAACAAGAAAGCAAAGTTATCCTGCAGTGTCACAATTCAGTCCAGGTTTACAAGTGCCATGGTAATCTTTTACTCTAAGGTACAGATACAAGTTTGATTAGTGTCACAAAACGTGTGGTCATATGACTGCTTAAACATTCATAGCTTTCTTTCTGAAGGTATTTCTGATATGGAAGCTATTTATAAAATCTGAGCTATAACTAACTACAGTACTTTCTATTTCTAATAACAAGGGAACTGGCAAATGCAGATTTTCAGATACAATAAACTATCTGTACTGATGGCCAATAAAATAGAACAAAATTCTAAAAAAGTCTACAATTTCCAATACTTTATCCATTATCATTGGAAATGTTCTGCTATTTCTTTCATTCAAAATCCTCTCCTGAACAATTGAAAATGAAAATGAAAATCGCTTATTGTCACGAGTAGGCTTCAATGAAGTTACTGTGAAAAGCCCCTAGTCGCCACATTCCGGCGCCTGTCCGGGGAGGCTGGTACGGCAATTGTGCATGAGTAATACACTTCTTCCTCCCTCAAGGACAGTCAGCTCCAGACAGATCAACTTTCAGATCAGTCTGAAGTTCATTGCAGGCTTAGAATGGTAATTTTCAATGAAACTTCAATCAAAAAATAGGCACAGTTCATGAATCTTGCATTGAGTATGTAAGCTCGACATAGTTCAAAGTATCAAAGAAAAAATATATGAAAAGAAAAACCATCGATAGAATCCCTTCAGTGCAGGAGGAAGCCATTTGGCCCATTGGGTCTGCACCCACCCTCCGAAAGAGCATCCCAACGAGGCCCACTCCCCCACCTTATCCCTGCAATCCCACCTAACCTGCACATCTTTTGTCTGTGGGAGGACACTGAAGCACCTGGAGAAAACCCACACATACATGGGGAGAATGTGCAAACTCCACACATTCATCCACAACTGGAATTGAACTCGGGTCCCTGATGCTCTGAGGCAACAGTGCGAACTACTGTGCCACCGTGTCGTCCGCATCCTCTGCTGTTTCTTCCCCAAATATTTATGAACACTTACTCAAGGATAAGAACAAGGAATTCACCAAGAATCTGCCACCCTACAAAAACGCACTGAACAAACCACCTCAGGATGTGAAACTTTCCAACAAGGAGCATCTGAACAATGTCTTACAGAGCCAGGTTATATTATACACAGCTCTACCTAGCAGTTGACGTTGCGCTCCCAGTTAATGTTACTACTGGACTGGAATATTCCAAAATGGAACCGTGGCTCAAAAGATCGTAACTTTCACATTTTTAAAAAAGGTGACGGAAGAGTCACAGGACCGTTTATTTCTTTTAACAAGAAAAGAAATTAGCATGAAAAGTTTGACTATAATACAATACTCCTTTATTCTCCCCTTAGCTTCACAAATGTACACAGTTTTCAATAAATAACTCCCCACTCTGAACCAAATGGCCAATGACAGTTAACCGATCTTCCGTGGATGTCTCTCACAATTCAGATAATTGTCATGGGAGGGTTTCCAAACTCCACACCTATAAAGACACACTTCAAAATATTTTTTCAAACAATGCTTTCTTTTAGCTGTTTGCATTAAGAATCTGCTCCAAGTTTTATAACTATCCTTTCAACCAAAGCTTCCGCTCCATTTTATAAGCACAGGATCCAGCTCCAGGTTGTCCATCTTTCCTCTCAGCATTTCCTTCATCTTAAATGCTTTGACACCAAATCCTAGGTCCAGTCATCAAGTTTCACTATTATTTTAAATAAGTCTCACAAACTGTGGTGAAATCTTAAAATCTCAGAACAATTTCAGATATATTTCTTGCCTCTTATGAGTCAACTTCATTTCAGGTTTATCTGTGGCTTACTGAACAGTACTCTGCTCTAGTCCCAGTTCCTCTTTGTTCGTTTAACTTCAGACTTCTTGGAAATTTCTCCATTTTCTAGTTTCCTAAACTAGCTATTTTTTAAGTTTCCGTTATTTGTTTTCTTAATTATTTTCTTCACAATAATGTGGTGAACCACGTATTGCTACTATATATATATTTACCGTTATTCGTCCTACTGTATCCACCACTGTATATATGTTCACTATTGTTCTTATTCACTGTTACTGTTGTTGTGTTGATGCTTGTTAGTTACGCCTGTGGCGCCGCCCCTCAGGGGAGGTATATCATTGGCCGACCTGTGACCAGCTCTCAGTGCGGGAGCAGCAGGAGGCTGGCATACTTCTTAGCTTATTAAAACCACTGTTCTCTTCGAAATTCGACTTGTGTGAATTGATGGTCCATCAATTTAATAAGCTAAGATATCACAATGGACGCATCGCTCTCCACCTGGAACGGAATGTGATCCGGAAGCAAGGGAGATTGTTTGGGACACGTGGAAAATCTGGAGGGAGCAGCGCCTTACTGTATCTGGATGAACGAAGCTATACGTGCTCCCGGAATCGAAGAGGCATGCCCATTGACCCGGACGGCCATCACAGAGTTCTTGAGGTGATGGGGCCGGGCTGCGGATGACAGCTCCGGTCGGTGGTAGCAAGGTGGTCCCAAAATGGCGGCCTCCATGAGTCGCACGCAACGGGCGGCGTTGAGGATGGCAGCCAAGCTGGCGGCCCCCACGGGGCAGGCAGCGCTAAACATGGCGGACAAAATGGCGGCCCCCATGGACTGCACGAGGTGGGTGACGCGTTAGAAGGGGGCGGTACTGGCAGGCATGATGCCATACTGCGGGATCTGTGAACTTCAGGTCGGGCCTGGCAGGCTTTCGATTTGGGAACTTTTGGTCGGGCCAGGCAAACTTTGGCAAAATGCCCCTTCTTATCGCACTCGTTGCAGGTCGCATTCGGAGCTGGACAACGCTGCGTGGGGTGCTGTCCCTGGCCGCAGAAGTAGCAGAACGGCCCCCCGGAGTTGGTGGCCAGCTGCGCAGCACAGGCATGGGACACGCCCGGGTCGGGTGATGGCTGCGCCTCTGACGTCCACGAGGATACCGCGTGGTCAGGCGTGAAGGCATCCAAACTCTGGAATGCTATCTCTAACCAGGTAGATAGCTGTACCGTGTCCTTGAGGTCGAGGGCACCCCTTTTGCGCAGTCGTTGCCGGACATAACTGGACCGGACTCCTGCCACATAGGTGTCCCGGATCATGAGTTCCGTGTGTTGCACTGCCGGAACTGCCTGGCAGTTACAATTCCTGGTGAGTACGCTCGGGTCACGCAGGAATTCTGCCAGCGATTAACAGGGCGCTGACGCCATGTGGTAAGAAGATGTCGAGCGAACACCTCATTCACCGACCTCACGAACTGTCCTTTCAACAGTGCAACCACCTCTTCGTACGAGGCCGCGTCTCTGATTAATAGGAAAATTTTGTGGCTCACCCAAGCATTGAGGTGACGCAGCTTGTATGCTCCGGAGACGTCGTCGGTCGAGGAGTCGAGGTAGGCCTTGAAACAACTTAGCCAATGCTCAAAGATTGCAGTGACTTCAGCTGCCTGTGGGTTGAGTTCAAGTCGATCAGGCTTAAGAGCGGCGTCCATTGTATTTGGATAATGTCACCATCTGCGGCCATGTTCCGCAGGACCACGACGTTAACCTTAAGAAACTCCACCACACCGCCCAACTCCTTAATTTGACCTATAACAAGGAGAAATGTGTTTTCCGCACAACCCGACTCGCCATCCTTGGCTATGTCGTGGAAAACGGAACCCTAGGGCCCGACCCCGATCCCATGCAACTTCACCTCCCCCACTGCCCCAAGGCCCTGAAAAGATGGCTGGGGTTCTTTTCCTACTATGCCCAGTGGGTCCCCAATTATGCGGCCAAGACCCATCCACTTATCAAATCTACCATTTTTCCTCTGACGGTTGAGCCCCGCCTGGCTTTCGATCGCATCAAGACAGACAGTGCAAAGGCCACGATGCACGCTGTGGACGAGTCCATTCTGTTCCAGGTGGAGAGCGATGCGTCGGACTTTGCCCTGGCCGCTACCCTCAACCAGGCAGGGAGGCCCGTGGCTTTCTTTTCCCGCACCCTCCATGCCTCCAAGATTTGACACTCCTCTGTCGAGAAGGAAGCTCAAGCCATTGTGGAAGCTGTGCGACATTGGAGGTATTACCTGGCCAGCAGGAGATTCACTCTCCTCACTGACCAACGGTCGGTTGCCTTCATGTTCAATAACACACAGCGGGGCAGGATCAAGAACGACAAGATCTTGGAGGTGGAGGATCGAACTCTCCACCTATAGCCCCCAGATGCCCTGTCCCACGATAAATGCGCCAGCGTGCAAGACGACCGACTTCGGGTCACCCACAATTACCTCTGTCACCCGGGGGGGGGGTCAACCGGCTTCTCCATTTCATCAAGGCCCGCAACCCGCCCTACTCCACTGAGGAGGTCAGGCCCATGACCAGGGACTGCCAACCAAGTCTGCGTGGAGTGCAAGCCGCACTTCTATCGGCCAGACAGGGCTCACCTGGGTAAGGCCTCCCGCCCCTTTGAACGCCTCAGCGTCGACTTCAAAGGGCCCCTCCCCTCCACTGACTGTAAGGTGTACTTCCTCAACATCATTGATGAGTACTCCCATTTTCCCTTTGCCATCCCATGCCCCGACATGACTTGTACACTGTCATCAAGGCCCTCCACAGCATCTTCACCTTATTCGGTTTCTCCACCTACATCCACAGTGATTGGGGCTCCTCTTTTATGAGCGATGAGCTGCATCAGTTCCTGCTTAGTAAGGGCATCGCCTCAAGCACGACTACCAGCTACAACCCCTGGGGAAACGGGCAGGTGGAGAGGGAGAATGCGACGGTCTGGAAGGCCGTCCTTCTTGCCCTACAGTCTAGACCTCCCCCAGTCTCTCGCTGGCAGAAGGACCTTCCCGATATGCTCCACTCCATCCAGTCGCTTCTCTGCACCGCCAATAACAAGACCCCTCATGAACTTTTGTGTGTCTTCCCTAGGAAGTCCATCTCCGGGGTCTCACTTCCGTACTGGCTGACAACACCAGGGCCTGTCCTCTTCAGGAAGCATGTGAGGAGCCATAAGTCCAACCCCTGGTCGAGAGGGTTCAGATCCTCCATGCAAACCCTCAGTATGCATATGTGGCACACCACGACGGATAGCAGAACGCAGTCTCCCTCCGGGATTTGGCACTCGCAGGTTCCCCAGCGACCATCACCAATGCGCCCACCCCTACACCGCCTATCACCATCACTCGAATGTGGCAGGACTTGGCACCGGCAGCCCTCCCCGGAGCCGTTACCACCGCCCCCGCCCCTGCACCGTCTCCCTCTCCGTCAACACATCGAGATGAAGCTACAGACGACACGCTCCCGGAGTCGAAGGTCCCGACACCCGTGCCACACCGCAGCCGGGGCTGAGGCGATCACAGCAGAAGATCAGGGCTCCTATCAGACTCAACCTGTGAGTCCACTTCACTCCCCCTGGACTTTTTTTTTAAACTGGTGGTGAATGTGGTGAACCACGTATTGCTACCATATATATATTTACCGTTATTCGTCCCACTGTTATCCACCACTGTATATATGTTCACTGTTGTTCTTAATCACTGTTACTTACTGTTGTGGTGCTGATGCTTCTGTTGGCTCCGCCCCTCGGGAGAGGTATATAATTGGCAGACCTGTGGCCAGCTCTCAGTGCGGGTGCATCAGCAGGCTGGCATACATCTTAGGTTAATAAAACCACTGTTCTCTCCTACAACTCGACTCGTGTGAATTGATGGTCCTGAACTGACCAGAACCCCCACACGTACAAATACCTTTGTCAACCATGAATCTAACTAGGGATTTACGCCTCTTACCCAGAACGATTAAATTAAACTCACTAAAGTCATACCTTATTTTTAATATTTAACAATATAAATATAGATCCCTTAAAACTACCCATGTTTTCCTAATACTAAACATAATCACCATTGGACCTTAAAAGGCATATGCGCAGCACCATGTGAGATGACATATCAGCAGAATTACAAACACCTCCTTACAAAATGTTTCATTATAAATTCCTATGTACACTCAACAGAAACCATGGGAAGCTGCGATGCTGTAATTACAGCATGGTTCCTCACAGAGCGAGAATAGTGTGA
Organism: Scyliorhinus canicula; assembly: GCF_902713615.1. Classification (NCBI taxonomy): domain Eukaryota; kingdom Metazoa; phylum Chordata; class Chondrichthyes; order Carcharhiniformes; family Scyliorhinidae; genus Scyliorhinus; species Scyliorhinus canicula. The sequence continues at coordinate 167,231,685 of NC_052155.1, read as the reverse complement.
AGAGCCAAGTGACTTTTTTTGCAAGAGATGGAGGAGGAGAATAAAAGGGCTGAGTGAGTCACTCAGGGGACAAAAGGTCGAGTGGCAATAAAATGAATGGCGAGAAGGGTAGGAATAAGTAAAAAGTCAAAAGGGTAGGGAAAGAAGTAGTATTAAGGATGAGAAAGGGAAGGGAGCCACTGAGAAATACAGGTCTCAATTTCCCTGCAGCCCTCTGCAGAAAACAGAATCTAGCTGCAGCCCTCCCTGGCTCCTTTCCACACCGGTTTCCACAGAAGGGATATAAAAAAAAGAAAGCAGCACAAGAGGACAGAGGGACAAGTAAAGATAAGGATCCCAGATGAGGGACAGAAGGAAAAAAAAGCAGAGACAAAGAGAGAAATAGGAAGACAACAATATAGTGCAATACAGCATAGTCGCCCCTCACTCAATGTGTGCAAAGCAATGAGAAATAGTATAGTACATAATAATAAATCTCAAACCAGATGTGAAGCTGGAGAGGGGAATAGGCAGAGAAAAAAAATTACTTGTACTCTCACCAGCCCCACAGCAAATTAGGTTGTGAGCTCACAAACAGAACATTTCAGTTGAAGAATGTAATGCAGCTTATGCAAATTCAAGAATCTCACCTCTGAAGAGGGTAAGCAGGAAAGAGGACTGCTGAGCTAAGGTGTGGCGCAGGGTCGGGTCCAAGTAAACCAATTTTCTTAAAATAGCAAGACATGGCAACACCAAGCACTGCATACCCTAGTCAACAGAAATAAAATTATATATATACACAAACAATGTTCACTGGGAATATACATTCAGATTTAAGTGATTTAGTTGAGAGCTCTGATAAACGTAAAGCACAATGCGGAAGAAATCCTGAGCAGTTAATGGATTTTTAAACTAGTTTTTAGAAGAAATGCCATTAATTTGCCATTTTCCATGCATCGCTCATCACAAGTAGACAAAAAACTCTTCCAGTAGAATGAGGCATCTAATCAGAACCCAACTACTGCATTGATTCACAAGCTTAATCACCAGGCTTGCATCATTTAACCTATGCAAATGAACTTTTATTCCACTCAATTCAAATGATAAAAAAGATCAATATGGTTTTTAAGTGGAGACAAACAGCAAAAAAAGTTATTTCAAGAGCGCTTAAAGAACTCAATAGTTTGCCAGCGTTCCAACCACCGACAGCGGAAACAGATTATTGGATTTGATGCATCTCCAAAGAGAAAGCTGAAGTACCTTGGGTGAGGACATCCAGCCGTTCATGCCGATGGTGCCTTCCAGTCCCTCCAAAGGTGCACTCCCACTGCGGTTTTCCCGGCAGCGTGGCGTGGATTCAATGAGAAATCCCATTGACCTCAGCGGGACCCACCAGCCAATGGTTGGCCACCTCTCACCACCCTGAAACATGGCTTGGGGGGGGGGGATCTCACCCCTAATATTAACAGGATACCAGAAGACGGTAGGAAACACTGTTTTTTTTTCACCATCATCTCAAAGGAAATGGTGGTGGAGAGATGGAGGGATTTTGTTAACCCTGTTATCGTTAGGTAGGTTGCAGTTTCTTTGGTTGGACCATTAAGCCCCACATTGGAAAAGGGAGATATTTTTAGACCTGGGGCGGGATTCTCCCCTACCCGGGGGGGGGGGGGGGGGGGGTGTCCCGGCATAGGGGAGTGGCGCCAACCACTCCGGCATCGGGCCTCCCCAAAGGTGCGGAATTCTCCGCACCTTTGGGGGCTAGGCCCGCGCCGGTGCGGTTGGCACCACGCCGACAGGCGCCAAAACCGGCACCAGGAGCCTTTGACGCCCACCGCCCGGGCTGGCCGAAAGGCCTTCACCGGTTCGGGCATGTGCCGTTGGTGACGTCAGCAGCAGCTGCCGCTGATGTCACCACCAGCGCATGCGCGCTGGGGGATTCTCTTCCGCCTTCGCCATGGTGGAGGCAGTGGCGGCGGCGGAAGAAAAAGAGTGCCCCCACGGCACTGGCCCGTCCACCGATTGGTGGACCCCGATCGCGGGCCTGGCCACCGTAGGGGCACCCCCCGGGATCCGGATCGCCCCGCGCCCCCCCCAGGACCCCGGGGGCCCGCTCGCACCGCTGATCCCGCCGCCACCAGAGGTGGTTCAAACCTCTCACCACCCTGAAACATGGCAGTGGGAGGGGGGGGGGGGGGGGGGGGGGGGGGGGGGGAGAGAATCTCACCCCTAATATTAACAGGATACCAGAAGACAGTAGGAAACACAGACTTGTATTCAATCACAAAATATGAAGACCACTAAAAATCAATTTTTGAAAATGCTCAAATAATGCGCACAATCTTTCAATTTATGGAAGAAACCGAGACATATTCTGATTTATTTGATTCTATCATGTTTTCCACTGAACAGAACACTATCTTGAATACTTGATATATTGCAGACTTACAGATTACTATTTTTGCTGGGGGATTGGTGAAAATCCAGCAGTGCTAGCCACTGTGTCACCTTTAGATCTACACCTAGATCTACACATCTGCTTGACTCTTTACTGGCCTTGTGATATCGGCTCGAGACAACTAAACACAAGGAATTCCTGTTACTCCAACGGACATGTGCATCCCAAGAATAAATAAAATATTAATGGAGGCAGCTCATTTCAGTTTTTTGGCTCATTCATACCACATAAACACGTTTATTTTTATGATGAGTTACAGATTAACAAATACAATTCAGGCTTTTAACACGCATACAAGCCAAAAGTGGAACTCCAGGGTTTTTTTTCCCTCCGACTTGAAAATAATTGGAGAATTAGAAAGTTAAAGATATTTTAAAAATCAGTTTTACAAAACCTTTGGCAAAGCATTAACTTTGCAATCATGTTACTGCAAATGGCGGTTGAAAAGCATTTTACATACCTTTCCATTCTTCTGCACACTTTCATGTGTAAAAGAAATAATCTTTTCTACTATCCCCTGGTTTTTCAACACTGTGTGAATTTTGGCATCTGTAAACAAGAAGCAAATATGAAAGAACTTATTTAAATATCGCATGATGTGATCTTGAATGCGTTACCCGAAAGGAGAGTGGAAGCTGATTGAACTGTAATATTCAAAAGGGAATGGGACAAATACTACAAAGAGCAGGCAAGGGCACTGTGGATCATGTGGCCTCTTTTCTGTGTCGAATCACTCGATGGGTTCATGTATGCTAATTCTAAATGTAACACCCAAAAATTCTGCAGGAGTGCAGTGAGCCATTTAAATCTCCATTCGATTCAGTGGGACCATAACATCCTGCCAGGCGGGTGGGTCTGTAAAATCCTGGCCACATTCGTATTGTAAAGCAGTTTGAAATTATTTGTGAAGGTTTGTTTTGCAAGCGCTGTACGTTCCCTGGTGCCTTGATAATTTTTCTCATCAGATTTCAGCAACCCAAATAAGAAAATGATTCTACTTGTTTTATTTAATTTGATTCCGCTATTATTTTGCATCTAGGTGCAATCCTTTTCTTTGATACTATCATGCATCCTGCTTTGCTGCGGTTCAACGATAATCCATATCTATGAGTTTGTTACACTTGTGTCGAGGAGGTACAAGCCCCTAAATTAAAAATAGCGAAAATAAATTAATCCAATAGTTTGTGATTTTAAAAAAAATCTTCTTTGTTTCCTTCCTGAAGACAATGAACTCATCAGTGGGGTAAAGCTCTATGAGTTTCAGAACCACCTTGCATCATACTTGAGTGACCATTCTTCTTGCACGAGTCTCCGCAGTGGGTACAAAAATGCTACTTAACTTTGGGGCACCATCCCAATGCTACCCTCAGAAGTTCACGAATCTGCCCTTCGATCAATAGTCACTGATAACAGTCGGGAACAGTGACGGTAAATCAATGTTCTTTGGTTAACTCAAGAGCTGCGAGGCTAATTGTAATTCTTAATACTCTGTCCGGCTGCAATCAGTTAAGTGAACAAAGATTGGGAATAAAGCTCAGGACCTTCTTGATCTGTATGGCCGGATCTTGATCCAGAAAACAAAAAGAAAAACAGATGCAGAGGTGGTCCAACTGCTGTTTTGAAACAAAAATAGAATCTTTCCTCCTCTTGAATTATGATTCCTCTCTTGCTTTACGTGTTCCTGCTGCATCCAGCCTTGTGCAGGGCTGCATGTGCACAGATGACGTTTTGCCAGATAACTGTTGCTGGACACCTGCCTGGGATGCTCACAGTTCCCCATCACCCTCCACCGTGTGTGAAGGGCTGCCTTGTATTTGGTGCTTGCTTATCACAGCACAACTGAAACTATTAACCTTTCATGTAGAGGGTAAGAATAGATGCCATTGCTTCTTAATCATGTGCAACTCCCACTGTTGCAATCTTTGCTAACAGATCCTTAAAGTAGAAAGGGGTGTGCTAATCATGTGCAATTTACCACCACATTCAACCCTATCCCCACATCATTCCACTGTAACTAAGAGGATGGAAATCCTCTGTACAGTACAATACATTTTAAAACTGTTTCACATGCTGGGGCAGAAAAGCCATTTGGAAAAATCACGGATAGCTACTGCATGGGAAGTGCTTACCTAGTACCATAATAGCCAGTTGCTCTGCTGCAGATTTTCGAAGAGCCATGTCAACAGTCTCAGAAATCAGGATTTCATACACTTTGCAAACATTATCATCCTAGGGGATAAAGAACAAGTGGAATAGTATCACCCTGAAAATTCACACGCTTAAATATGGCAGAAGCATGCAGGGCTGTGCATGAAAGCAAGATCATAGAATTCATAGAATTTAGTGCAGAAGGAGGCCATTCAGCCCATCGAGTCTGCACCAGCTCTTGGAAAGAGCACCCTACCCAAGGTCAACACCTCGACCCTATCCCATAAAACAGTAACCCCACCCAACACTAAGGGCAATTTTGGACACCAAGGACAATTTATCATGGCCAATCCACCTAACCTGCACATCTTTGGACTGTGGGAGGAAACCGGAGCACCCGGAGGAAACCCACGCACACACGGGGAGGATGTGCAGACTCCGCACAGAGTGACCCAAGCTGGAATCGAACCTGGGACCCTGGAGCTGTGAAGCAATTGTGCTATCCACAATGCTACCGTGCTGCCCAAAGATGGAACCATCATGCTCAGGAGGGGTCCTAGCCAGCTTCACAACCTAACAGTAATTATGAGCGCAGCCTTTTAACATTATTTTATTACTAAGCAATAATAATGTAAAAATATTACAATTTAAATCCAGGTTTTTAATATTTCATGAAACAGGATTTAAAGCGCCTTTAATTATTTGAAAACTGGAATGCAGGGCACAGTACATTAGAGTGGAAATAATGCTCAGCACTTTGGTGAGATGATACTTCACGACCAAGGTCTCCCTTCCACATGCCAAGCTCCTGACCTCCATTTAGGCAATTGGGCGTTCAATTTTTTTTTTTAATCCAGAGTGTGGTAAGCATGTGAAACTCACTACCAAATGCATTGGGTGACATGAATTTTATGGAAAGTTATAAGTGTATGAGGGGAAAAGGGATCAAAGAAGATATTGATAGGGTAAAAGATTGGCATGGGCCTGTTGGGACTAACTGTCTGCCTCAGTGCTGCAATATTTTATGTAGTATACACTTTTTAGGTGAGTGGATGGCTGGAATTGTTACCAAAACAATAGTTTCTACTTACATCAATAAGTAGGGTTAAAAATTCAACGTAAACTGATCAAGTTCACAGACAATGTCAATTTAAATGGGACAGTAGAATTTTTTAAAATATAAATTTAGAGTACCCAATTCATTTTTTCCAATTAAGGGGCAATTTTTTGTGTTCAATCCACCTACCTTGCACATCTTTGGGTTGTGGGGGCGAAACCCACGCAAACATGGGGAGAATGTGCAAACTCCACATGGACAATGACCCAGGGCCAGGATCGAACCTGGGTCCTCGGCGCCGTGAGACTGCAGTGCTACCACTGCGCCACCCTGCTGCCCTCGGGACAGTAGAATTTGAGCAGTACCCAGGAATGATGAAACAAGTCAGCTAAGTATGCAAGTGTGAAGAGCAATGGCAAATGAAATCTAACATTGACACACATGAGATACTGAACATAGCACAAAAAATGTCATCAATCATCTAGTTAAAAGGCTCACTGAAAGAGCTCTAGAAGTATTTGGCTACGATTTGGTGCAGTAGAGCATCGAACTGCGTCTGTTGCTGACTTGAACCCAGTGCCCTTCAGCCCAAAAAGCTTTTGCCTGCAGTGTTGTTGAAATTGCAAGCTAATGACACCATAGCGAGGGAAACAAATTTCTGGGACCTGAATGAACAGGTCATTGCCTCAGGAAATGAGGCTCAAGGATTAGACAGTAAATGCAGGAAGGACCGAGATGGAGGGTGAAGTAAAGGGGGATAAATTCAATGTCCAATCAGCTGTCGATAGAGAAATAAAGACAGGAAGAGAGGAAATGGATTGGCGAGAGAGGAAACTGAAAGGAAAAGTAACAATAATTATCATTCTCTCCCTGAAAATGCTAAACTCCATAATTGTTGTTGCTATTTTTCGGTGGCAAAGATTGTTTGGCAGCCATTAATAATTAACACATTACAAAAATGCAATTACACGTGTAATGATAGGAATTACCTATCTACGCCACGGTTGAATGGGCAATTAATAAGTAAATACAGCAAGTTTCTAAAAATGCAAGTTCACTAAGGGGACGATGTATTTTTTGTGAAGCCTACAGTTTGGCAAAACAAGGAGCATCTTTTGGATATTTATACTTAACCATTCATCCATTTCTTACCTGGTAAATGCTATACCATTTACTTAGAAATAATGGCGAGCACCATTAGCTTCGCTGTTATTTTGACAGCAACTATTAGTACTTGCTTAATATATTCTAACATTCTGGTCCACCATTCAACAAGCAAGATGAAGCGATTAACAATGTCAAAACCAGCTGGAGGAAGTAAAAACGCACAGTGGGCATTGAATCAGGCATCTAGGGATCCAACACCATTAATGTTGTGCAGAAAAAGGCTTGAAACCAATCCCAAAGGCAAGGGATTTCAGCCTTAAATATTGCAACAACGACTTGATCTTATAGGCTTACATTAAATAATAGGAAGCCCTTATTTAGAACACTACTTTTAAGTTAAACTATGACAGCAGCATAAGGGATCACAGGTCCAAACAAGAAAAAAGCTAATTTAGAACCGAAAACCAAGCAGTGAGCCTTTCCATCATTTAAGAAGCATTTGGAAAGAATAATGGGAAATTTGGATGGGCAATAAATGCTGGCCTAGCCAGCAACTCCCACAACCCATAAATGAATAACAAAAAAGGAGAAAGAGTGCACTATCTTCCTACGTAGATGAGAAACAAAGAGCTGAATGGCTTTTTGCATCAGTCTCTGTTACAATACCTCTCACATTTCTCCTTCCTTTAAATTCATACTGTCATATTTTAGGAAATTATTTTACTAGAAAGAATAATTTTATTGTCTGATTACATATTTAACTACACAAACAAATAGATTATACAAATGTCAACACAGAAACAAATAGTTACTTCAGGTATCCTGTATAGTTGAAAGAAACAACAAAATTGGCAGCTTCTCACCTTAAAAAAAGATTTGCCAGAGTTTTCTAATTGCAAATCAATAGATTTATCCAATATGTACAAATCAGACACACCATTCAATATATTTCCTTGTAACGGAGGCTGTTTATTGGAGGCGCCTTCTTCATTTACCAGGTATGGCATCAAATGTGTAAGAGCTAGAGAGCGCACTCTATTGAACAAACAGATAGAAAGCTTAAATTGCACTTCCAAAATAAAAGCAGTAAGATTATATTGTTAAAAAGCTGATCATGACAGAGTAAATTAATTATAAATAGGGTAGGAAATTTGCCAGTGCATGTTGAACATGGAAAATAGAAGCTTGGTACATACATAGAATACAAGTGGAAAAATTGATTCTTAGCAGCCATTTTGATAATGATCTGATTAAAACCTGATAGTGCAAGGTATAAAAGTTGGTCTTTGCTTACTTAAGTGCCTGATCCTCAAAAAGCTAAAATCATATTTCAAGAATTATTTGAACCACAAAAAGCTATTCAAGGTTCAACATTCTTTGTGTAATTCATCTTCCATTTAGCTAGAGATTGAACCCAGAGAAAAATCACAGTTCCACCACAATGTTTTGATGTTACACCAAAATGCGAGGAATGCACCCCTTTTTATACATCTTATGGATACATCTTTTGCTCAGATAAGCAAACAATGTCACATTCAGCATACAGTTAGATATTTTTCTCTTTTGGAAACTTTTGTCAAGAAAGCAGTAACCTTTATAGGTTTACCACAAGCAAGCAATGAACAAGCTCAGAGACGGTTTGTTATATGAATCAGAGCACAATTGAAGAATGTCTTCAAGCTCCGGCTCAGATTTTGCAGTCAGTGGTGGGCGAATGGCACTGGCCCTTCATTATAATTACACTTGTACAGACTTTGCGCGGGGGGGGGGGGGATGGCGCCCTCTGCAGACTTGTACGAATTGGGTAAGCAATGGCACATCAACATGATCAATTAATCAGATTATAGAATTGCTACAGAGATACATTGATCGGGATTTTACAGTACCATTTTGGTGGGAATCGTTGTGGGTGGGACAGAAAATCTGACGGACCAACCAAAGGTCCGTTGACTTCGGGCCTGGAATTTCCGGTTCTGCTAGATGCCCAGTCCAAACCAGAAGGTGTCACTTAGAATACCTAATTCAATATCAAACCATGTACAGAAAGTAAAATGAGGCAAGGGAAAGAAAGGTAGAATTGAAAGATAACATGCGGAAAGTAAAACAAATAAATTGAACTTTTAAATCTTTTAAAATTCCAACAATAATTCAAATTTGATGGAATGAGATTCAACACCCATCCCATGTATTTCAACATAGGATTTCTCGGCAGGATACTAGTATAGCAGAGCTTCTAAAGGAACAGGTTTAATCAGACAGAAACTTCCTGATGAATGTGCATGGCGGCCAGAAGCTGCTGTCCAATTCATCCATTAATAATGAAGTGTGCTGATGATCACAGTGTTGCTTCGACTGCAAAATCTGGGCCATAATGTCTTTGCTTCGCAAGATGATCAAATACGAGATTCAGCACATTAGACCCACTTTTGTTTAGAAAATTAATGGGACCTTATTTAGAATGGAATTGGTGAGTTCTGAATCATTCTGGACTGAAATCCTATAATTCTTCATTTAATTCCTCCAAGGATTGAAAGTAGATGGTGATTAGTTTGTGTTTTCCCCTACTTGGATGTTAACAACAGTTACTCACATGATTCTGGATATGGAATCCATCAAGGTTATTCCATGCAGCCCATCAGAATGAATATATTCAGTGGACCAAATTGACAGATTATAATCTATTAAATGAGAAGAGAGTGATAGATGCTTTGCCTTAACACCAGTGTACAAAAACTGTAGACCTTGATTTATTCTTGGATCCGATAAAATAGTTTATAATCACCCCAAGAAACAAAATTATTCTTAATGGGACATGTTTATTTATCTGCTTGATAACAATGTAAACATAGCCAGATCACACCCTGTGATATGGATTACCCAAGCAAGGGGCTTCCAAAGTACATACGTGCACGGAATTTTAAAAGAGGTTTTATTGTACATTCTTTTTGCAATCACACAATGGAGCCAAATAGAATGAAAGGTAATTTTAGGAGAAAGCTGGGGCGGAATTCTCCAATAATGGGGCTATGTCCCCAAGCCAGCATCAAAATGTGGAAAGTTTTCCTTAAGGAAAGTCCAGAGTGATTCTCCGATTTGCAGGGGGCTAGCAGGGCTCCGGAATACTTCTCGCAGCTTTGGCTGCGGATACGGGGCCCTGCACCAGTCAGGAGTCTGCCAATGCGTGCGGTGGAAGCCCATACGACATGGCAGACTCAGCCCGCGGAGCGGCACCAGGAATGTAGGTACCCCGAGATCGCACGGGCCAGCATATCGGTGCCACCCGATCGCTTGCCTGGCCATCTGAGAGTAAAACAGAATCTGATAGTGATTTTAACAGGAGTAATGTGTGGGAGAATTGACGGCGAAATTAGTGAATTCAAACAGAAATGAGATGAGGTTTCTTCCTTTAAGAATGCAAGTCAGCGGCAATTCACATTAAACAATTAATCACCTGACAGTAGATCTCTGACTTGGTTGCAATTATAGTGGCTGACTGTTGACTGACCAGTTGTAACTGGAGCAAAAAGGTATATTCGAAGGAAAGTTTTTGATTCGCAGAGCTGGAAGTATCATAAATTATAAACTCTAAATACCATCAAGAAGTACATGCCAAATGTTGTACCAAGTGATTCACCTCCTGACTTTCCAAAGCCTTTCCACTATTTACAAGGCAAAAGTAAGGAATATCCCCACAACCATGGAGGACCAAATCATCAACATTCAAGAAGCTTGACACTATCCAGCACAAAGCAATCCATTTGATCAGCATGCTGCCTACCATCTCCAACACTCTTTCACTTCACAACTGATGCATTGTGGCGACAGTAAATATCATCAACAAGCTACATAGCAGTACAGTACAGAAGAGGCCCTTCGGCTCATTGAGTCAGCACCAAATCTATACTAAATCTACACAAATCTCACATTCCAGCACTTGGCCGATAGCTTTGAATGTTATGACATTTCAAGTGGTCATCCATGTACTTTTTTTTAAATGATTGCGATGTTTCTGCCTCTACTCCCCTCCAAGGCAGTGCATTCCAGACTCCCTCCACCCTCTTGAGCGAAAACATTTTCCCTGAAATGCTCGCTAAACCTCCTGTCCTTCATCTAAAACCATCCCCTCGTTATTGACTCTTCAACTGAGGAGAACAGCTGCTTCCTATCCACCCTGTCCATACCCCTCATAATCTTGAGCATCCTCTGCACCTTCTCCAGTGCAATAACATCCTTCCTGTAGCGAGGTGACCAGAACTGCAAACAGTACTCCAGCTGTGGCTTAACCAATGTTTAGTACAGCTCCAGCATAACTTCCCTGCTCTTAGAATATATGCCATGATTGATAAATGCAAGTGTTCCGTATGCCTTTGCAACTACTTTATTAACCTGCCCTGCCACCTTCAGGGATCTTCGGACAACCACCCTTAGATGCCCCTGTTCCTCGGAGCTTTCAGTACTCCCTTGTGTTGTTACACCTTCCAAAGTGCATCACCTAGCAGTTTTCAGGGCTAAATTCCATCTGTCATTGATCTACCCAACCAGTCTATACCTTCCTGCACCTCAAGACCTTCCTCGCTTTTAACCACTCTGCCAATCTTCGTGGCATCCGCAAACTCGCTCATCACCCCTCTCACATTCTCATCTATATTGTTTATATATATATCACAAACAATAAGGGACCGAGCACTGATCCCTGTGGCACGCCATTGGACACCGGCCTCCAGGCACACAGCCTTCTACTACGACCTTCTGTCTCCAACCACTAAGCCAGTTTTGGATTCAATTTGCCAAGTTACCCTGGATACCATGTGCTTTCACCTTCTTTATCAGTATCCTATGTGGGATCTTGTCAAAGGTTTTGCTGAAATCCATATAAACTATGTCAACTGCATACCGGCATCATTACACTGGATCACCACCTCGAAAAATTCAGTCAAATTTGTTGTACATGACTTCACTCTGACAAAGCCATGCTGACTATCCCTGATCAAACCTTGCCTCTCCGAGTAGAGATTAATTTTCTCCTGCAGAATTTTCTCCAATAGTTTCCTACCACTGACGTGTGACTCACTGGTCTGTAATTCCCTGGTATATCTCTACCAACCTTCTTGAAAGTAGAACCACATTGGCTGTCCTTCAATCTTCTGGTACCACCCCAGTGGCCAGAGAGGAATTAAAAAGTTGGGTCAAATCCCTCTAATTTCCTCCCTTGCCTCCCACACCCCTGTGGACCTGGGGTTTTATCTACTTTTAAGACCGCCAAAAACGTCCAATATTTCCTCACACCCTATGTCAAACTGTTCAAGAAATTCACAGTCCCTCTCCCGAATTCTGTACCGACATCCTCCTTTGCCCCAGTGAAGACAGATGTGAAGTACTCGTTTAGTATTCTACCAATGAACTCCGGTTCCATGCACAGATTGCCTCCTTGGTCCCTAATGGACTCTATTCTTTCCTTGGATATCCTCTTCCCCTTTTCATACTAAATGAATACTTTTCGTCAGTATTCACTCAAGAAAAAGATAATATTGTGGAGGAGAATGCTGAGACCCAGGCTATTAGAATAGATGGCATTGAGGTGCGTAGGGAAGAAGTGTTGGCAATTCTGGACAAGGTGAAAATAGATAAGTCCCCGGGGCCGGATGGGATTTATCCTAGGATTCTCTGGGAAGCCAGGGAAGAGATTGCTGAGCCCTTGGCTTTGATTTTTAGGTCATCATTGGCTACAGGAATAGTGCCAGAGGACTGGAGGATAGCAAATGTGGTCCCTTTGTTCAAGAAGGGGAGTAGAGATAACCCCGGTAACTATAGGCCGGTGAGCCTAACGTCTGTGGTGGGTAAAGTCTTGGAGAGGATTATAAAAGATACGATTTATAATCATCTAGATAGGAATAATATGATTAGGGATAGTCAGCATGGTTTTGTGAAGGGTAGGTCATGCCTCACAAACCTTATCGAGTTCTTTGAGAAGGTGACTGAACAGGTAGACGAGGGTAGAGCAGTTGATGTGGTGTATATGGATTTCAGTAAAGCGTTTGATAAGGTTCCCCACGGTCGGCTATTGCAGAAAATACGGAGGCTGGGGATTGAGGGTGATTTAGAGATGTGGATCAGAAATTGGCTAGTTGAAAGAAGACAGAGAGTGGTAGTTGATGGGAAATGTTCAGAATGGAGTTCAGTTACGAGTGGCGTACCTCAAGGATCTGTTCTGGGGCCGTTGCTGTTTGTCATTTTTATAAATGACCTAGAGGAGGGCGCAGAAGGATGGGTGAGTAAATTTGCAGACGACACTAAAGTCGGTGGAGTTGTAGACAGTGCGGAAGGATGTTGCAGGTTACAGAGGGACATAGATAAGCTGCAGAGCTGGGCTGAGAGGTGGCAAATGGAGTTTAATGTGGAGAAGTGTGAGGTGATTCACTTTGGAAAGAATAACAGGAATGCGGAATATTTGGCTAATGGTAAAATTCTTGGTAGTGTGGATGAGCAGAGGGATCTCGGTGTCCATGTACATAGATCCCTGAAAGTTGCCACCCAGGTTGATAGGGTTGTGAAGAAGGCCTATGGTGTGTTGGCCTTTATTGGTAGAGGGATTGAGTTCCGGAGCCATGAGGTCATGATGCAGCTGTACCAAACTCTGGTACGGCCGCATTTGGAGTATTGCGTACAGTTCTGGTCGCCTCATTATAGGAAGGACGTGGAAGCTTTGGAACGGGTGCAGAGGAGATTTACCAGGATGTTGCCTGGTATGGAGGGAAAATCTTATGAGGAAAGGCTGATGGACTTGAGGTTGTTTTCGTTAGAGAGAAGAAGGTTAAGAGGTGACTTAATAGAGGCATACAAAATGATCAGAGGGTTAGATAGGGTGGACAGCGAGAGCCTTCTCCCGCGGATGGAGGTGGCTAGCACGAGGGGACATAGCCTTAAATTGAGGGGTAATAGATATAGGACAGAGGTCAGAGGTGGGTTTTTTACGCAAAGAGTGGTGAGGCCGTGGAATGCCCTACCTGCAACAGTAGTGAACTCGCCAACATTGAGGGCATTTAAAAATTTATTGGATAAGCATATGGATGATAAGGGCATAGTGTAGGTTAGATGGCCTTTAGTGTTTTTTTTTTTTTTTCCATGTCGGTGCAACATCGAGGGCCGAAGGGCCTGTACTGCGCTGTATCGTTCTATGTTCTATGTTCTATGTAATGTCGTTATAGAATATCTTGGGATTCTCCCTAATTTTACTCGCCAGTGCTCATCACGTACCCTTCTTTGCTCTCCTAATTGCTTTCTTTTCTAAATTCTTTCTCAAGTCCCCCCACCCCCGCACTTTCTATACTCCACTAATGCCTCCCCTAATGTGCTCCCTTTCTACCTTTTCTTTCTTATCCACTCCTAAATATTTCTCAACATCCAGAATTCTTTGGGCTTGTTGCTCCTACATTTCACCCTAAAAGGAACACTTTGGGCCTGTACTCTCCCCATTTCCTTTTTGAATGTCTCCCCATTGCTCTTCTGTAGATTTTCCCATAAGAAGCTGTTCCAAATTAGCTGGGCCAAATCCTGCCTTATTCCAATAAAATTTGCGTTCGCCCAATCCAAAACCAATTTTTGCAGATCATCTTTTTCCTTAAGAAACTTAAATCGTGCTGTGTTATAGTCGCTATCACTAATGTACTCCCCCACTGCCACTTCGAATACCTATACGGTTTCATTTCCAGAAGTAGATCCAGCATTGTGCCACCCCATGTTGGACCTTCTACAGATTGACATAAAAAGCTTTCCCGAATAAATTTCAAGAAATCTGCCCCATCCAAAGCCACTGTGGCTATCCCAATTAATGTTGGGGAAGTTGAAATCTCCTCATATAATCAACCTATTATTATTTTTACACACCTCAGAGAATTGTCTACATATCTGCTCCCCTATTGCCCACTGACTGTTCGGGAGCCTATATACACACCCAGCAATGTGACTGCCCCCTTTTTATTCAAAGCTCTACCCACAAAGCCTAATTTGAAGACCCTTCCAAGACATCATCCCTCCTTAATGCAGTAACTGACACCTCAATTAATAATGCAACACTTCCTCTTTTACGGCCTCCCATCTCACCTGAAGATTCCATATCCCAGAATGTTGAGTTGCCAGTCCTGCCCTCCCTCATCCAAGTCTGTGTGATGGCAACAATATCACAATTCTACATGTCAATCCATGCCCGTAACTCTTCAGTCTTACCTATAATGCACCTAGCATTAAAAAAGGTCACCCAGCTTCGCCTTACTCCCTTGGAACTCAACATGGCTGAACTCCCTCTGTTTTGGTTCCTTTACTATCATATGCACTGAAACAACTCACCACGGCTTTTTTGACCAGCATTTTCCAAACCTAGGACCTTCACTACCTAGAAGAACAGAGCACCAGGCAAGTGGAAACACCAACACCAGGATCCCCTTGAGGACACACACCAAGACTTGGTAACATATCGCTGTTCCTTCATTTTTTTTTTATAAATGTTTTTATTCAGTTTTCATATTTTATATTGAACAAATTACAAATTGTTAGGAGAGAAAAAAGAACAAAAAAAAAAAAAAAAAAAAAAAAGAAAAACAACAAACAAACACGCAAAAATTAACATACATATTTACAGGTAAGCATCTTCGTAGTAGTAACTGCGCCCGCCCCCCCCCCCCCCCCCCCAACATGTTTATTTAGTTTGGTTTTGGGCCTTAGCTAGCCATCGAACCCCCGTACCGAACCTGTAGCCCCTCCCGCTACCTTCCCCCGACTATTCTTCCTCTTGTACATTGGCCACAAATAGGTCCCGGAACAGTTGCATGAATGGCTCCCACGTTCTGTGGAAGCCGTCGTCCGACCCTCGGATGGCAAATTTGATTTTCTCCATTTGGAGAGATTCCGAGAGGTCGGACAGCCAGTCCGCAGCTCTGGGCGGTGCTGCTGACCGCCAGCCAAACAGGATTCTACGGCGGGCGATCAGGGAGGCAAAGGCAAGGGCGTCCGCCCTCCTCCCCAGGAATAGATCTGGCTGTTCTGAAACCCCGAAGACCGCCACTATCGGGCATGGCTCCACCCTCACTCCCACCACTTTGGACATAACCTCGAAGAAGGCTGTCCAGTACTCCACGAGTCTGGGGCAAGACCAGAACATGTGGGCGTGGTTGGCCGGGCCTCTTTGGCACCGTTCACATCTGTCTTCCACCTCCGGGAAGAACCTACTCATACGGGTTCTTGTTAAGTGGGCTCTATGTACCACTTTTAGTTGCGTCAGGCTGAGCCTTATTGCTGGGTCAAAATCATGAATTTCATACTCCAGACTGCATTGTGGAAATATCTTCATCACACAGACTGCAGCAGTTCAACAAAGTGGTTAACTACCAGCTCAAGCACAATTAGGGATGGGCAATAAATGCAGAATTGCCAGTGGTGCTCACAACTCATGAATAAATTAGATAGATCTGCTATACAGAATAGCAACAGGAATTTGGTGCAGAGGAGGAAGGTGAGGTTTAATGCTTTAAATCAAACGGTAACAGTAAATATAGAAATAATCAGAGTAATTAAATTTAAAGAGATAAACTTAAAATTAAGTAACGTACAGCGACATTAAAGGGATCTGAATTATACGGAATAAAAACTGATACATATAAATAATTGAATAATAAATAGTAGGGGAATACTAAACCAAAACTATATATTATACATTGACCTTTTGGCTAAGATTAAGAGTGAAATCACATGTAATGCTGGTTCTTGTCAGCTTGGATCTAGTATGTCTCTTTTGCGGGGACTATCAATTCTACTCAATTTGAATTTCAATTAGCTTTCAGAGCAAGCAAAGAAATGGATTTAGAACCTGTCCTGTCCGCTCTGTGGATTCTAACTCTGAGAATGGAATGAAATTTAAAACATATATATATATATATATATATATATATATATATTATACGCATACATATATATACTATATGACTTTTAGGTAAAATGATATGGCAGTTGAGGGTCATTGCCCATAATTCCTATCCTGTAGCAGGACCTCAGAGCCCGGTATGTTTTCTCGATAACCACCCATGTACCCCTCCAGTTACTTAAACTCAAGGGACAGAATTATTCAGTCATTCCCACCAGTGGGATTTTCTAGTGCCATCTGCGGGCTTCCCGAAGACAGCAGGGTAAAGGAATGTAAATCACCATCAACTTAGACAGGACCTGAGGATCTGGCAATTGAATACACAGAAATCATAGTCCATGGGGTAATCACTGACATCAGAAGGAAAAGGATTAGGGATCTGCAGCCAGAGTTTCAGGTGTTCAGAAGGAAGTTCATAAGAGTAGAAACCCCAAAGTAGCAAACTCGGAATTGTTCCCAGTGTTACACACCAATGAGTATAGGAGCTGTAGGAAAAGACAGGTTAACGTGTGACTGGGCAAATGGCGCAGGAGGAAAGACTTCAGTTTCCTGCAGCGTTAGGACCAAAACTAGCTGCACAGGTTGCAGCTCTGGCACCAATATCATCACAGAAAGCTTCACTGACACTGCAAGTGGGTATTTTAACTAACTTAGTAGTAGAAAGGGCACCCAGGATGAAACATTAGAAAAGAGAAACATAGAGAATTTGGAGCGCAAATACTGTAGTACTGGAGAAAAGAATATCCCAGAAATTTGAGGAATCAGAAAGGGCACATAATGCCCATGAGTGGAATTCTCTGGATGACTAAAGATGGAGGTTAAAATTGGATAAAAGGAGGCATATGACCAACTATCAGGTTCATTACGCAACAAAGAACATTGTTCAATGTAGAAAGCGTAAGTACAATTCTTATAATTAACACAACTTGACACAATCAATCCATTATGTCGAAGGAAAAATAACCCTTAAAAGGACACACTATAAAACAGATGGTGGATCACCACAGCAACAAAATGAGCCGAGTCCGGCTGGAGGTGATTGTGACCAGCTGAAAATGTTGTGTTCACTGTGTCGAAACAAGTGCGCTACTCAGTCATGGGCTGTACTTGTCAAAATCTGTTGTCGACAAGCCACCATACCAGAGGTATCATAGACTTTGCAGTGCAGAAGAAGGTCATTTGGACAATCAGGTCTGCACCGGCTCTTGGAAAGAGCATCTTACCCAAGCCCACACCTCCACCCTATCCCCGCAAACCAGTAACCCCAACCAACCTTTTTGGATACTAATGGCAATTTAGCATGGCCACTTCACCTAACCTACACATCTTTGGACTGTGGGAGGAAACCGGAGCCCCCGGAGGAACCCCACGCAGACACGGGGAGAACGTGCAGACTCCGCACAGATAGTGACCCAAGCCGGAATCGAACCTGGGACCCTGGTGCTGTGAAACTGTGCTAACCACTGTGCTACATTAAAAAATACTTTTCTTTTTATGTGAAGAGATACGTTTTGGGAGGAAGAATGAGGAAGGGCAGCACATACCAAATCGCAAAATTGTAAAGGGAGCACAGAAACAGGGAACTGGGAGTGTGGAAACATAACCTTTGAAGGTAGCAGGACAAGTTGAGATGGTCATTAAAAATATGGAATGCTTGGCTTTATTAATAGTGGGAGGCAGTGGTGTAGTGGTATTGTCGCTGGACTAGTAATCCAGAGACCCACAATCATGCTCTAGGAACCCAGGTGAGAATCCTGCCATGGCAGGTGGTGAAATCTGAATTTAATAACCGTTCGCTAATGTCGAAGGAAATCGGTCGTCCTTACCTGGTCTGGCCTACATGTGACTTCAGGCCCACAGCTATGTGGTTGACTCTCAAATGCCCTCAGGGATGGGCAACAAATGTTGGCCCAGCCAGCGATGCCCACATCCCATGAACGATTAAAAAAATAGTGCAAAAGCAAAATGGATATGCTAAATCTTTATACAGTAATCACTGGTTAGATCGGAGTTGGATTAGCTGTTTTAGGATTTAAAAGGAAGACAAGAACTTATACAAGTATAGGAGAAATTTAGTAGAACGGCACCAGGGACTTTGGTTCTGGAGAGATTGGAGAAGGTGGGCTTTTTCTCCTTCAGAGCAGTCAAGAGGGGATTTGCTCAGGTGCTCAAAGCCATAAACAGATTTGACAGAGTAATTAAGAGGAAGCTGTTTCCGTAGCTGAGGGGCCAGTAACCAGCGGACACAGATATGATTGCCAAAAGAGGCAGAGGCAGCATGACAAAACGCTGTTTTCAAACACAGGAAGACGTTGCGTGCACTACCTGAAAGGGCAATAGGAGGAGGTTCAGAGTCTTAATGCTCAAAAGATGCACCGGAAGGGCATTAAAAGTGTACTTAGTAGAATTCCGGTTGCCACCATCAGCATCTGCCACTTTTAACAGCAATCCCCTGTTTTTTTTTAATCTTTTGAACAGCAAAACAGTCAAGGAGTAGTTAGTAGCAAATCCAGCCATCTGGCTGTGATCAAAGGTCTTGCATGGGGCCGAGTTACCCTGGTGACTTATAGCTGTGGATTCTATAAATGAAAGAAAAAGGAATGAAGAGATATTCCCTTCCATGGAATGAGACAATTCAGATTCCAAGCTCAGGGATCTCAATTTCTGGAATAGAAACTCTAGTGGTGTTGACAGGGTGGATGAGGAGAGCATCTTGTCGGAGAATCAAGAACTAGAGCTCATTGTTTAAATATAAAGGGTAACTCATTTACGACAGAGATGAGGAGAATTTCTTTCGCTCAGAAGGTTGAGAGTGTCACTGGAACTCTCTTCCTCAAAAGTCAGTGGAAACACAGTCGTTAAATATTTTTAAGGGTGAGCTGGATAGATTCTTGATTAACAAGGGAGTGAAAGTTTATCGGGGATAGGCAAGAGTGTGGGGTTGAGGTTACAATCAGATCAACTATGATCTTATTGGTGGAGCAGGCTTGAGGAGATTCGAGTGGCCCACTCCTGCCCCTAATACATATGTTCGTAAAAGCCAGTGAACATTTTATTCTGAAGTAATAGGCAGAGCTAAAGCTCCAGGAAACTTCACTCTTGAAACAGACAATTGTTTGCCTCATTGCAGAATCCAATTGAAAGGATTAGTTATATTTTGACTGAGAAACAGACAAATGTTAAAACTGGTAGAAGTGCAGGTTGGATAATTGTATAACAAGGTGGATCTGACACCAGAACACCTCAGCTTGACAATGGTAATGAATTAAATCAAGCTTCCCTTCTTCCCTTTTAGCTGGCCTCAAATAGTGTTAGCAGCTGCGCCAAAACAGAAGAGCCAGGTTAAGGACTGGTTTAGCACAGGGCTAAATCGCTGGCTTTGAAAGCAGACCCAGGCAGGCCAGCAGCACGGTTCAATTCCAGTACCAGCCTCCCCGAACTGGCGCCGGAATGTGGCGACTAGAGGCTTTTCACAGTAACTTCGTTTGAAGCCTACTTGTGACAATAAGCGATTTTCATTTCATTTCATTTCCAGAGTGGTAGCATTGTGATCATCAGTCATGTTCGTACAAGGTGACATAGATCAACGTGAACTAATGTCCAACTTATCATCTGGGGTTCATCTGTGGTCAAGACTGATGCAGGTTTATAATGACCTCGGTTTTTCTGCTGGAACAAACTAAATGACTAATTTCCAAAATTAGTTGATGTCCAAAGTGTTCCTTTATCATATCTGCTCCCCAAAAATGTATTACTAATAATAATAATCGCTTATTGTCACAAATAGGCTTCAATGAAGTTACTGTGAAAAGCCGCTAGTCGCAGAGAGTGACTCTCTTCATATTTTCTTGAGATATCTGGTGCTGGAACAATGGTATCTGGGAGGTATTTAGAATGTAAAATAAATTTGATAACATCAGGATTTCAACCATTTAATCTCTTCTTCTTCAACAGTCCCTCTGACTCTAGGATGACTTGCTTCCACACTAAAAATGAGTTCTCAGGTGTCCGAAGAGTCTAACGTGTGACCTCCAGTCTCTGTCACAAGTGGGGCACACAGTGGTGGAGGAGCAAGTGGGTGGGGTGCCCGGGTTGCCACTCTCTCCTTTTGCTGTCGACTCTTGGCTTCAGCTTGCTCTCAACAATGAAACTCAAGGGGCGCGATTCTCCGCAAAGGCGGAGAGTCGTGAAGGCTGCCACGAAACCGGCCGTGTTTCACGGCAGCCTCCGCGCCCCCTCCCGGGACCCGATTCTGCTCCCCGGTCGGGGCTAGCATCGCGGCCCCGTGAACTCCGGCATCTCGGGCTTAACGAATTTCGCTAAGCCCGCGCGCCAAAGTTAGCGACGGCTGACGCATATGATGACGTCATCCGCGCATATGCGTCAGACCCGCGCACGCGCGGTCCGTAATGCCCCTCAGCCACCCCACGGACTTATCCTGCGGGGCGGCGGAGGGAGAAAGAGTGCGCGGGAATCGGACCCGCTGCCGGCGATCGGTGCCCACCGATCGCGGGCCCATTCCACCCTTGGCACGGCCGCAATCGGTGGCATGGTTGTGCAGAACAGCACTTTGCGGCCGTTTTCACGAACTGGTATAGCAGGTGTATTAAAAATCGTGAAAACGGCCATAAAGGCCTTGGAAATCGGCCCATCGGCCAGGGGAGAATCGCTGTTCGCCGTAAAAAAACGGCGAGCAGCAATTCGTGTCGGGGGGCGGGCGGGGGGGGGGGGGGAGAATAGCGGGAGGGCGTCGGACCAGCGTCGCCGTAAAAATTTGCGCTGCCCGCTATTCTCCGCCCCGTCGTGAGTGCGGAGAATCGCGCCCAAGGTGTTCAGCTCCTCCCTGGAAGCTTTTCCGTCACTGTGGGTGGTATTACGCCAGGGATCCCCAGGTGTCAGCACTTTTTCGAGGCGGCTTTGATGGTGCCCTTGAAGCGTTTCCACTGCCCTCCTGGGGCTCACTTTAGCCGTGTGGAAGCTCCAAGTATAACGCTTGTTTCGAGAGTCTCATGTCAGGCATGTACCCGATGTGGAGCTGATCGAGCTTGGTCAATGCTTTGATGTTGAGGATGTTGGACTGAATGAGACGTTGGTGTGCTCAACTTGCCAATAGATTTGCAGAATCTTGCGGAGGCAGCGCTGGTGGTATTTTTCCAGGGTTTTAAGGTGCCTGCTATACATACATAGTCCACTGAGCCATATATAAGGGCGGATATAGTACTGCTGTGGACACCATGAACTTGGGTGACAGTCTGAGGCCAGTGTCTTGAAACACTCTCTTCCTCTATCAACACAGAAGCTGGCGTCCCTACAATATAATTCCATTTCTGTAATAAACTGATGAAGGAAACACTCATACTGCAAATCATATCTGGCTAGGATTTTGCATGACATCAAATATTCCCATTCCAATAAATTAATTTTAATGGCTGTGGAATAGATCTAATTATTCTTTGCCATGAGCTGTATCCTTAACCCTGTATGACACTGCTGTTTGATGATTGCAGTGAGAGTTCTATCACTTTACTTCCATTACTTCTCAGTTTATTAGATTTATTATTAGATTTCAATGTTCAATAAAGAATTGATGGACCAACAGGTAACCTTGAATCTTATCTCACATCTTTCTTTTAGAGAGAAAACTTTAAAGTTGATTTAAAATTGTACAAATTTAATTTTTCCTCGAGCATCGTCTTAAAAATCATTTAAAAAACCTTCAAAGGAGGACTCAAATATCCTTGTAGATTTTTCCAACAAATAAATTCAGAAATATTTAAATCCACATTGATAGGGTTTGATGAAGTAAGGTGGGAGGAAGCGTGTGTGGAGCAGAAATACCAGCTGGTCAAGTTGGGTTGAAAGGTCCATTCCTGTGCTGTACATTCTAGGTAACTATCTGCTGAGAAGGCAAAAGTTAATATCTACAATTGGGAAACACGTGAGAAATGTTACCCCTCGCTGTATTAACCACCCATGTTTCCCCTTTTAGCAGCGGAGAAGCCCGGCAGGTCATTTGCTCCTACGATTAATGTAGCCCCACAGCTGACTATTTGGAAGAGTTTTGAAGGCCCCCTTGTACCGTGGAAAGCATTTGCCCATATAATAGAACCTTGCTCAGATAGCCCGATTGCAAAGTCAGCACGTATCTTCTTATGCTAGCCGATATCTTACAACTTAACCGTGCAACATGTTGGGAGAACAAGTGCTATTACAGCTCTTCCACACAAGGGATTTGCTGGTAACTCAATTTCTCCTTTCCTATAGTTAGACATTTTGTAGGTTACATAAAAAAAGCATTGGTTTTGATATCCTGACAAAGTGGGTTAATTCCCAAAAAGTAACATACAGCATCTGCTTCTCGCCATTGAGATTATCTGGTGTGAATTTGAATTCTAATTCTTTTAATTTTTCTTCCACCAGTAAACCACAAAATTTGATTTGTTCATCGTTGTGACTCATTATTGACTTAATGAAACCACACTAAAGGGCAACACGGTAGCATGGCAGCACAGTGGTTAGCACTGTTGCTTCACAGCTCCAGAGTCCTATGTTCGACCTCCGTCTTGGGTCACTGTCTGTGCGGAGTCTGCACGTTCGCCCCATGTCTGCATGGGTTTCCTCCAGGCACTCTGGTTTCCTCCCACATGTCCCGAAGACATGCTTGTTAGGTGAATTGGGCATTCTGAATTTTCTCTCAGTGGACCTGAACAGATGCTGGTATGTGGCAACGAGGGTATTTTCACAGTACTTCATTGCAATGTTAATGAAAGCCTACTTGTGACACTCAAATGAGATTATTATTATAAAAAATGAGAAAGGATTCAAATCTTACTTACCCTCAGGGCACTTTACCGTACTTTTATGTAGAATTTACAGCACTGAAACATTTGACTCTACAGTGCTTGTACGCCATAAAAGCCTCCTCCCAGATTACTTCATCTCATCAACATTTCTTTTAGTGAAGTTACTGGTGTACCATAGAAAAACGGTGGTTCTTAAGTGCACAGCAAGATTCCACAAGCAACATTGACCAAATGACCTGTTTTTGTGATTTTCATTGAGGGATAATACTTTCCAAACCATTGCAATATCTTCTGTGGTCTTTTTTGACTAGTACCATGGGATCAGTAAGGGCCGATTAATTTGTTGCGTGTTTGTGGGACCTTGGTGTTGACATATTGGCTGCTGAATGTCCCTACAATACAACTGACCATGTTTTAAAGGTTATTCATTGGCTGTGAAGTACTCTCGGTATATTCCAAGAACATGAAACCTGCGATATAATAAATGCAACTTCCTGTTAGAAAACTTAATTATTGCATTCTAGTTCAATACAAAAGAGCAATTTGCCTTAAAATAAATTAGAATATGCTTACAAATGCAATTTGCTCATAAAAAGTCGAAGAGATGCACGAATCCTGGTTGTGCGTGATAGACTGCCAGCAGTAGCTTCATTGCACGGCTCACTCAGTGCAAGGATGCAACTTCCTAGTAGATCTTCTGTCGTTGCAAAGCCCTAGAAAAACCAGAGAACAGGTGTGGGAGGACTTCAAAACTGAAACAATCACCATTTGTGACTCAAACACAGATACTCAATAAACACGTGGGCTTAAGTGTAGCATTTAATCAGCAGCTTGTCAAAGATGTAGCTCACCCTGATGAACAATCAATGTGTAGGCTTTCATGGGAGCACAGGAAAACAGTCTTAAATTACACATCAAGATACAATAATTACAGAAGGAGCTGATCTGCTAAACCACGTCCATCTACGGTTATAGCATCCAAACTTTGAGTGATTGCACCAAGAGGAAAGTGGTAAGATTCAAGAGTAAAAGTCAATGAAGCATACTTAAGATAGCCATTTTTATTAACTACTGTCAAAGTTCATTCCACTGATAATAGGGAAAAGGAAAAATACTTTACAAGCATACCTAAATAAAATTCAGAGCTGGGGGGGGGGGGGGGGGGGGGGGGGGTCAGAAAAGTGAGATCTCATGGGATTAAGGAGAAGGTGGCAGGTTGAGTCCAAACCTGGCTCAGTGAGAGGAAACAAAGGGTAAACAAAGGGTTGATGAATGTTTTGTGAATGGAAAATGGTTTCCAATGGTGTTCCACAGAGCTCAGTTTTGGGGCCCTTGCTGTTTGTTGTGCATATTTATTACTTAGACTCAAACGTGGGAGGCATGATTGGAAATTTGCTATTTACACAAAAAATGGCATGTAGTTGACAGTGGAGAGGATAGCTGCCGACTCCAGAATTATATCAATGATTTGGTGGAGCAGTGAAGTAGCAAATGGAATTCAGTCTGGTAAAATGTGAGGCAATGCGCAATGTGGAGGTCAATCAAAGCAAGGGAATACACAATAAACGGGAAGATATTGAGAGGGGTGGAGGAACTGAGACACTTTGGAGTGAACATCCATAGGTCCTTGAAGGTGGCAGGACTGGTGGAATAGGTGGCCAAGAAAGCATATGGAATGTTTTCTTTTATTGGGTGAGGTATTGAATACAAAAGAAGGGATGTAATGATGGAACTTCAAAAGTTCTGGTTCGGCCACAGTTGGAATTATTCCAACAGTTGGAATTATTCGCGCAGTTCTGGTCACCACATTCTAGGAAGGACATAATTGCTCTGGAGAGAGTGCAGAGATTTACAAGAATGATGCCAGGGCTTAAAAATTACAGTTATGAGAGATTGGATAAGCTTTGGATGTTTTCCTTAAAGAGAGGAGGCTGCGCAGTGGTTAGCACTGAGACTACGGCGCTGAGGACCCGGGTTCGAATGCCGGCCCTGGGTCACTATTCTGTGGAGTTTGCATATTCTCCCCTTGTCTGCATGGGTTTCACCCCTACAACCCAAAGATGTGCTGGTTAGGTGGATTGGCCATACTAAATTGCCCCTCAATTGGAAAAGAAAATAATTGGGTACTCTAAATTTTTATTTTATATTTTTAAATAGGAGGCTAAAAGATGATGTAATTAAGATGTACAAAATTACGGGGAGCCGAGACAGGGTAGCGAGGAGAAACTTGTTTCTCCTCGCTGAGGGGTCAATTGCCATGGGGCATAGATTTACAGGTAATTTGTAGAAAGATTAAAGAGGACATGAGGAAAAGCATTTCCACCCAGAGGGTGGTGGGCATCTGAACATCACAACCTAAATTAGTGATGGAGGCGCCGCGCACAGTTCATTTAAAAAAGGTACCTAGATCTATAACTGAGGAGCTTTGACATACAATGCAACAGAATAAGTGATGGAAAGTGGGATTTAAAAAGTGGCTAGTTACTTTTTTCTTCTTTTTGGGCTCGCATGGACTCAATGGGCTGAACGGCCTCTTTCTGTAGCATAATTTTTCGATGATTCTATGGGTGTGGGAGATCAAGTGGATTTAATACAGATCGCAAAAATAATCATGGAGAAAATAATGGGACTGAAGATGGACAAATCATCAAGGCCTGATAACTTCAACAAGAGTATCAAAAAAGGTGAGGGACATTTGGATGAATTGATTTTCCAAAGCTCCCTGGACTCAGAAGCTGTATTGTGAGACTAGAAAATAACAAATCATCATTCCAGTACTTAAAAAGAAAGGGGAAAAAGGGTAACTACAGATTTGCCAGTGTAACATAATTTGCGTGGAAATTACTGGACTGAGCATCTAGACGCATATGAGCTGATCAATGAATCAGCATAGATTTCCAGTGAGTGGGAAGTAAACTTGTGATATGAACTGGTATGGCAGAGAGAAGTGTTAAAGGGTTTGTTTTCTGACTGGTGAAAATGTGATAGGTGGTAATCGGCAGCTATCTGTACAGAGGCCCCAGGTTTTAATTATATCTATTAATAACTTTGATAAAGAAAGTGAGAGTTGCTCATCCAAGTTTGTAGGTGACACCAGGTTAATTTTGTGTAGGGGGCAGCACAGTGGCGCAGTGGTTAGCACTGCTGCCTCACGGCGCCGAGGGTCCCAGGTTCGATCCTGGTTCTGGGTCACTGTCCGTGTGGAGTTTGCGCATTCTCCCCCTGTTTGCATGGGTTTCGCCCCCACAACCGAAAGATGTGCAGGATAGGTGGATTGACCACGCAAAATTGCCCCTTAATTGAAACAAAAATGAATTGGGTACTCTAAATTTATTTTTTTTAAACTT
This sequence comes from Scyliorhinus canicula, assembly GCF_902713615.1. NCBI lineage: Eukaryota > Metazoa > Chordata > Chondrichthyes > Carcharhiniformes > Scyliorhinidae > Scyliorhinus > Scyliorhinus canicula. Next base: position 167,204,873 of record NC_052155.1, on the reverse strand, counting down.
TTTGTGTAGATAGGAAGAAAACTACAAACAGGCATACTGACTAAGTGAGTGTACAAAACAATAGCACACGGAAGCAAGTGTGTGGATGTTAAGTCACCCACTTTGGATCGAAGAAAGAGAAATTGAAATATTTTCTCAAGAGTGAGAGAGTACGAGCTGTGGAGAAGTAAATAGATTAACGTGTACATGTACACACCAGTCACACACATGCACAAGAGAAACTCAAACAATCTAATGGAATGTTAGTTTTTAATGCAAATACCAAAGTGAGGAAATTAGACCTCTACTGTACAAAGTACCTTAAACAGAGAGTTTAGGCCAGTTGGGGAATTTTGCACATAACGGGTAGTGAAGAACTGAATTATTTTCCCAAAAGGGTGTGCACGCCGGGTCAATTGAAATTTTCAGGACCGATTTGGATAAAACTTGTGTTAGGCAGTGGCATGATGGGACGTGCAGTAAAAGCAGGTAAGTGGAATTAATCTAAATGAATGACACAGTTGGTGAGGCGGGCTGAATGGTCCACTTCTGTCCTACTAAAGTGGTAATCAAAGTAATTTAAATGGGACTTCGGATATGACAACAAACATACATCGATAAAAGAGACAAAGAATAACAATTAAAACACAATGAGAGCATCTGTTAAAAATCATCTTCTTGCACCATAATCATCATTTCAAGTGCAACAAATGTACTAATAGTGGCTTGTTTCACATACATGCAAGGTGCATGATCAACCTACATTTTCTAAAAGCTCAGGTTAACGATGTCACTAATGTACAATTATCAGCAGAGATATTAATTACAACTATTCATTTCAAATCTTGATGCCATTTACTACCAACAGATGAGATTGAAGGGAATAAAGAAGAGAAAAATCACAAGACCACAGTTTAAATATCACTGAAATGGTATTAATTATTCTGGACTGAACTTTAACAATCTGACAAGTGCAGAATAAAACACAAATAGATAACGTCAGAAACACTCAGCAATTTAGGCAGCATTTGTAAAGAAAAAATGGATTTGCTATGTTGGCTACAGATTTCCAGCATTTTGTGTGAACATTATAACTGTGTTCAACTCCATTCTCTCTCAACCCAATAATTCTGGCATTTCATAAAGCTCACCCAAGGCATTTTGCCTGATAACTAAAATAAATCACGAAAATCCGCAGTTTGTAATATAACCTCTTTTTGCCACATATCGGCCAGTTTGCGACAGACTATTTGCCTCACCTTGGCCAGAGGATGGGCCGTATAAAAAGAAACTTCCTTGGAGCTGCTGTCCCTTACTCACTGATGCACAAATGGATTGTGAAGCAACAATCAGAAAACAAAGCATTGTAGTAAAGCATATTCACTGCAACATGGCGTAAATTCATTTTTGCTGCAAAGGAATGCCACTGTAAACGGTCAACTTTTAGAGCAGTATGCGCTGAAACTATGCTGATGATACTGGACCCGTGACAAAATTAAACATTATAATTCTAATGTTAATGAAACTCATTTCTTATTCTACAGCCTGAATTTAAAGAGTGTATTTAATTCCCCTATCAAAGGTGAATAACTTGCATGTGATGTATTGAAGTAAAGCAGGATACAGTGAACAGCATTCTTTGTTTGTTCCTCGAGTTTCACAATATCCACCGGGTTATTGGGACAAATAAACAAACAATATTCACTGCCAATAAACTTCGTATCTCCATTAAAACTGAACCAAAGTGATATATTTTCTGCAAAAGCCTCAAGGTAGAACAAAAGCTGCTTCACAATCAGTTAAACTTACCTGCAGAACTGGAATCACAGGACATAAAGCTTCAATAAACTTATTCCAGCTTAAAGTGCTCATGACCAAACGGCTCTGCATTAAGTAAGTGAGGATTTCTTTTGCTGCACTGTTCACCTACAGGACAATAGAGGCACAGGAGTTGTTGAATGTAATTTTTTTTTAAATCCACACATTCTCAGAAAATGAATCAAGAAATCCAGCATAAGGCAAGAACAAAAAAGGAAGTTTTTAAGAAAGCTTTTGAGGGTAAGATATAACTGAAGGGATTGAAAGTCGAATTTCCAGAGCTTAAGACAGGTGGAAGGCTCTGCTGCAAAAATGGCAGGTGGGATATAAAGAAATCAAACACAGAAATGAGGGTACACGCAAGAACATAAAGTCACAGGAGGTGCAGAGATGGAGAGGGGTGAAGTCACAAAGGCACCTGCAGAAGGGGGACAAAGATTTTGAAATCAATGCGCTTGGAGATTGGGAATCAAGGTCAGCAGAAGACGGGTGAAATAAAACAGTTTGACAACGTGAAACAGGATGCGGGTGCAGCGCATTGCAGGAGTTTTGAGTTGCAAAGGATGCAACCCGAAACGGTAACGAGGACAGCACTGGAGTAAATGAGTGCGCCATTGAGGACTTGGCCAATACTTTCTGCAACATTAGAAGCAAGTACAAAATACAGGTAGGAGACGCTATGGAAATGCGTAATCTTTTGTGGTGACGAGAACGTGGAATTTTATATTTGGCTCAGGGACAGAAATTGAGGTTGGGCATTGCCAGGTAACTAGGGAGTAATGGAATAGGAGTGAATGGTGCTGAATGTTTGGTGGAAATAGAACAGCATGGATTTGGTGCTGCTGTTAATGAGCTGAAGCAAGTATTGCTCAACTAGAATTTGATGATCATCAAGTACTTGGAAGACAAAGGTGGCTAGGGTGCAGGTAAAGATGGGTGTTGTCAACATCAATCCATGTGGATCACACACAAATCCCCCCTCATGGGTGCGATTCTCCGCTCCCCAGGCCGGGTGGGAGAATCGCGGGAGGGCCGCTCTGGCACCCCCCGCGATTCTCCCCACCCCCCCCCCCCCCCCCAAAAATGGCGTGTCGCGTTTTGTGACACGCCGCTCGGAGAATCGCGGGTCGCCATTTTTCACGGTGACCCGCGATTCTCCGGCCCAGATGGGCCGAGCGGCCTGCCGTTCCCAACCTGTTCACGCCGGCGGCAACCACACCTGGTCGCTGCCGGCATGAACAGCGCACCAAAGGTGAGTTTGGGGCCTGTGGGGGGTTAAGAGGGGATTGAGCACCACGGCCGTGCGCGGGAGGGGACTGGCCCGCGATCGGTGCCCACCGATCGTCGGGCCGGCGTCTCCAAGAGACGCACTCTTTCCCCTCCGCCGCCCCGCAAGATCAAGCCGCCATGTCCTGCGGGTCAGCGGAGGGGAAGACGGCAACCGCACATACGCAGCTGATGTCATTAGGTGCCGCCGGCCGCGTCATCTCGCCGCACCGGGCCTTGACGCCAGCGACAAGGCCCGGCGGCCGAGATTTACGGAATGCCGCTCCTAGCCCCCCAGGGGTGGGGGGAGAATAGGGTGCGAGAAGCGGCCCCGACGCCGTCGTGAAACACTCCGGGTTTCACGACGGCCGTTGGGCGTTGCGGAAAATTCCGCCCCATGTTCCTGCTCAGTTTTGACCCCAGACACCTTTGAATATTTTTTGCTCTGTTGAAGGTAATATATAAAGGAAAGCTGTTGTAAACTCTGCCTCATGCAAACCAAATCAATAAAAAAAATTAATAAATAAGTAATTGAAAATTGGTGTATGGCCTATTTTGACCCCAATGCCTAGTTAGGTAATATACAGTAATACCGCCAATACATGGACCATGAAATAAATACAGAAAATAATGAAAGAAAAGATAGGTTAATGCTACAAAAATCTTAAAACGATCACCTCTCTTTTCAGATGCTGACACACCCCCTTTTAGCTCTAATCTTCAGTTTTTGCTTTTGCAATAGTTACTCTTCACCTTTTCGGTCATGGTCACAAAATCACCGATAATTAATCCTCTTTCAAAAACAAACTTAGCCGTAATCAATTATGAAATAATCTTCATATCACCCTCCTGATTCCATCAATAATTATCTTTCCTGTTGAAATTGAATATGATTTTTAAAAAAGAAACAGGTTCTCCTCGCCTTCCTGCTCCCTCATTTTAAACTCCTCCTGCCTCCACAATCAAATTACAATCTCATTTTCAGTCCTTGATCAGTATGCTTCCCACCGACCTGGTAACTATGACTGATGATAAATATCAGGCTCAAAATACAATAGACAACCAGGCTGACCACAGAAAGTAAGGAGAATTGATAAAGGAAATAAAAGAGGCAAAGCGAGGGCGAGGGGACGGGGGCGAGGGGAAGAGAGAGAGAGAGAGAGAGAAAGAGAGAGATGGTGTTAGAGAGCTGGAGGACTGTTAATGTTTCTGCATTTGTTCAAAAAAGGCAGGGAATAAACCTGGCAACTATATGGTAGTGAACCTCATGTCAGTGATGAGGAAATAAATGAGACTTAGAACAGCATTGGTTAATAAATGATCAGTCTGGACAGATTACTTAAGGAGAAACTATGTTTGACTAACTTGATTTGAGTTTGTTAACAAGGTAATAGAAGAGTACATGCGCCGAGCACAATTATAAATTAGCACATAGACATTCAAAAGGCATTTGATAAAGCATCACATCATAAACATGCTAACAAAATTGAAGCCTGTGGGATCAAAGGAATTGTGACAGTATGAGATACAAAACAGGCTAATGGACAAAGCAAACATTAGTCTACAGATTGAAGGGAAACAGAGGGGGGGGGTGACGTTCCCTGTTGTATTAGCTGTGCTGCTTTTTGATAGACTTTCTTCTTGGCTTGGCGTTATTTCATAGGATGCGGATGATATAAAACTCAAACATAGGTGGCGAATTTCCACTCCCACTTTCATTGGGTGTGTTCGGTGATGGAGCGCAAGATCTCGTGAGATACCCAAATTGATTTTGCGGCAACGTAAAAGCATGACAAGACTGTCTTCTCCACCCCCTCCTGTCAGTGACATAACAAGATTCATCATTTCCATACATGGACATCTCAATTTCAAGCCTCCACACGCCTGAATCCACTCCCACCGCCCACCCACCCGGCCCAATAACTCCAATATGTCGGCATAAGGGAAGACCGGAATGAGGGAAGACCAGCATGAATCTCCCAAGCCATGCTGGTGAACAGACTCCCAGGAGCACAGGTAGGTGCATCACTCTGGTGGGAGGAGTTTATGCCTAGGGGGTACAGCGGGGGGGGGGAGGGAGAGAGAGAGAGCGGGGATGGTGGGTGCCATCATAGAATTTACAGTGCAGAAGGAGGCCATTTGGCCCATCGAGTCTGCACTGGCTCTTGGAAAGAGCACCCCACCCAAGGTCAACACTTCCACCCCATCCCCGTAACCAAGGGCAATTTTGAACACTAAGGGCAATTTATCATGGCTAATCCACCTAACCTGCACATTTTTGGACTGTGGGAGGAAACCGGAGCACCCGGAGGAAACCCAAGCACACACGGGGAGGATGTGCAGACTCCGCACAGACAGTGACCCAAGCCAGAATCGAACCTGGGACCCTGGAGCTGTGAAGCGATTGTGCTATCCACAATGCTACCGTGCTGCCCTGTAATTATTGCCTCTGTAATTATTGGAAACCAGGAAGCGGTGACATTAATGCCCCGCACTGGAGACTGCTTTTGTGCACCGGGACAGCCTTTAACGATTGCACCCCAATCTTTTCTTCACTAAACTAGTCCGCCTCGACAGTGTGATGTCATGGGGTCCGCTACTTGCCTTATTTTTCCTATGTGCTGGACAATACAGCAGTAAAAGCTGCCATTGCGGTTGGCAGCTGCAATGCTACTTTTCACGTATGCTATCGGCCTTTGCCGATATTCATGAAAATCCGCCTGTAGTAAACAGTAGCGAGGATAGCAAAAAGCTTCAGAAAGACAAACAGGGACTAGTAAAATATGCTGACCAATAGCAGAAGACTTTGGGCGGGATTCTCCCAAAGGGAGACTAAGTGCCGATGCCGGAGTGAAAACCGGAGTTTTTCACTCCGGCGTCGGAGGCCGCTCCTCCCATCCTATTCTCCGATCCCCGGGGGTCTAGGAGCGGCGCCGCGTCATTTACGCACGCCATGCCTTGGCGCCGCATGAAAGCGGCACCGTGTAAAAGCGGCGCTGCGTAAATGACGTCACCCGCGCATGCACGGTTGCTGTCCTCCCCGCGGGCGCCCCGCAAGACATGGAGGACTGATCTTGCGGGGCGGCGGAGTAAAAGAATGCGTCCTTTATTGACCCCGGCTCGCCGATCGGTGGGCACCGACCGCGGGCCAGACCCCTTCTGAGCACCCCCCCCGGTGCTCGATCCTCCCTCTTCCCCCCCCCCCCCCCCCCCCCACAGGCCGCCCACGCAGCATTCGCGCGCTGTTCACGCCGGCAGCGACCAAGTGTGGTTGGCGCCGGTGTGAACCCGTCGTATTGGGCAGGCCAGTCGGCCCATACGGGCCGGAGAATCGCCGCTCGCCCGTTACAAACGGCGAGTGACGATTCTCCGAGTGGGGGGGGGGGATGGGAGAAACGCGTGCGGGTGCCGGGGCGGCGTGGTGGGACTCGCCAGGCCCCCCCGCGCTTCTCCCACCCGGCGTGGGGGGCGGAGAATTGCGCCCTTTGACCTTAGAAAGGGGATGTGTTTTGATACGAAAAAAAAGGAGAGACAATATCAGTTAAATAATAACATTTTATAGATGGTATAGAAATGCCTGGGTGTGCCCAAATATTTCCAGGTAGCAGGCCAAGCTGAAAAGGCAGTCTCAAGTGCGGGGCATTAATGTCACCGCTTCTTGGTTTCCAATAATTACAGAGAACTAAATTAACTAAAGACACCATGGTGACAAAGGCTCACCTGCACATGGATTTTTGAGGGTGCAACAATCACAGGAATAAAATGGAGACTTGGGATATCTTCTCTGGATCTCTCACCCTTACCTGGGGATCCTGCTTAGGGAACTGAGGAAGTTGATCTTCCCCAAGGATGGAAGGGAGGGGACAATCTGGCCAAACACACCGGCAGGTGTGGCTGGAAGAAACCAAGGAAATTAGCAGAACTGCAGTCCTTTCAAACTGGAAATAGTGCACCATGATGACCAGTCTGTTTTACAGATTTTGATCCACAGATCAGTCAAAAGCTACGGGGGAAGTGGAGGAAGGTCACAATCAGATCGGCCATGATCTCATTGAAAGGTTCAAAGAGCCAAATAGTTCTTCTATTTCTTAAATTTTTATCAAGGATCTCTGCGGCATGGTTAAGTGGAATAACACTTTAATGTGCAAAAGTCCACACTCTGACTTTATTAGTCAGTATTAGAAACATAGAAAATAGGAGTAGTTATATCCTTGAAGAATTCCAGTGGATTGGTCAAGCATAATTTCCCTTTAGTAAATCCATATCGACTCTGACCGATTCTACCACCGTTTTCCAACTGCACTGCTATTAAATCTTTTATAATGGACTCTAGAATTTTCCCCACAACTGACGTCTGGCTGCCTGATCTATAACTCCCAGTTTTCTCTTTACCTTTGTTTTAACCTAGTGGGGCTTCATTAGCTACCCTCCAATCTGTAGGAATTGTTCCAGAGTCCATTGAATCACGGTTGACCACCAGTACATCATTTGGTTGGTCAGCCATTTCTATGCTCCCAATTATAAATTCCCCTGTTTCTGACTGGAAGGCACCTACATTTATCTTCACCAATCTTTTTCTCTTCACACACCTATAGAAACTTTTACAGTCAGGTTACTATCATAAGCTTACTCTCGTACTCTATTTTCCCCTTCTTAATCCCTTGGTCCTCCTTTGCTCAATTCTAAACTGATCCCAATCCTCTGGTCTGTTATTGTTCCTGGCCAATTTGCATGCCTCTTCCTTGGATCTAATACTATCGCTAATTTCCCTTGTAAGCCAGGGTTTGGCAACCTTTCTCGTTTTATTTTTGCGGCAGAAAGGAATGAACAATTGTTGCAGTTCACCCATGCGCTCATTGTCTATCCACCGTCAACCCTTGAATTAACATTCTCCAATCCATCATAGCCAACTCTCACCTCTTATCATCGTAGTTTCCTCTATTAAGATTCAGAACTCTTGTCTCAGAATCAACTGCGGCACTTTCCACCTTGATGAAAAATTCTATTATATTATGGTTACTCATCCCCAAGGGGTCTCGAACTAGATTGCCAATTATTACACAATACCAAGTCTAGGGTGGCCCGTTCTCGAGTTGGTCCCTCATCATATTGGTCCACAAAACTATCCTGTAAACACTGCAGGAAATCCTCCTCCATGGTACTGTGACTAATTTGATTTGCCCAATCTATATGCAGGTTTAGTCACCTATAATTACTGATGTTCCTTTATTGCATGCATTTCTCACTTCCTGTTTAATGCCATTCACAACAGCACCACTACAGTTTGGAGGTCTATCTACAAACCCCACTAACATTTTGTGCCCCTATCCGTTTCTCAGCTCTACCCATACAGATTCCACATCGTCAGAGCTAATATTTTTCCTCACTATTGCGTTAATTTCCTCTTTAAACAGCAATGCAACTCCACCGCCTGTTCCATTGTGTCCGTCCTTCCAAAATACTGATTACCACTGGATGTTCAATTCCCAGCCCTGGTCACCCTGCAGCCATGTCTCTGCAATCCTGATATATCATAACGGTTACATCTATTTGCATGATAAATTCAGCTACTTTATTGCAAATGCTCCGTGTGTTAAGGTGCAAAGCCTCAAGGCTCATCTTTTTAACATTAGTTGTCCCGTTCCCACCATTTTTCACCATTTGATTTTGGCCCTTGATTTCTCCACCTTTCACTCTTCTTATTCCCCTTTGTATTTTATTTTTATCCTTGATTCCCCCTCTTCTAACTCCTTGCATATGTTCCCATTCCCCTGTCATTTTAGTTTAAACCCTTCCCTGCCATTGTTCTCTGCTGTCCACACAAACCATAACTAACATTCATAACTCTCGGCTTTCTCTCCTTACAGAAGAGAGTGCACAACTTCAGGGAGGCACAGGCACCCAGGCTGGCATTGTCCAGCCAGGTCCAGTGAGAAAGAGATTTTATTTCAGGAGGCAAAAGATGCCAGCAATAATCTGCTGTGAATGGGCGGCACGGTGGTGAAGTGTTTAGCACTGCTGCCTCACGGCGCTGAGGACCTGGGTTCAATATCGGCCCCGGGTCACTGTCCGTGTGGAATTTGCTCATTCTCTCTGTGTCTGCGTGGATCTCGCCCCCACAATCTAAAGATGAACAGGATGGCTGCGCTAAATTGCCCCTTAATTGGAAAAAATGTTTAAAACAGCTTTTTTAAAATCCTGAGCCTCCCGAGGCACAGTGCTCACACATGTCCAGAGCAGCAATTTGCCTTTACATCTAGTGATGATTCTCATCTCATTCAGCCTTGATTTTTGCTCTGCCCTAGGGCTGAGAAGGCAGTGGGTCTTGGCATTGCTCCCGTTGTCGGCTTCAGTGTTGTTGCTCTTCTTCAGTGGCGCAAGATACAACCTTGTAAGCCGCGCCATGCCATGGTGAAAGCCAGCAGCAGGGAAGTCTAGCTAAAGGTGAGAGAAATCTAAAACAGGTGAAGTGACTTCCAGGCAGTTGGCAATCCTCTGTCAAGCACTGAAAGTACTCTGAGGAGTGCTGTTAACAGCCTCTCGCCTGACCATGGCTGAACCTCTTCAGTTTCACAGATCAGAGATTTCCAGTCTGTCAGTTTTGCTGAAAAGGTATTCCCAGCTGTGCACTTACCAGCTCAGGAAATGGGTCCGTGCCCATTAAATCTAGAATCCCAGGTTAAAACAGACTTACTTGTCTATTAGTATATTATAAGTATATTAGTATAAAAAAATCAGCCAACAGTTGTGCAGAGAGGGAGGTGTTCCTTGTTTGTCATGAAACATGGAATAGGGCAGGAAATACAATGGGTGCGATTTCCCCCCCAAAATTTCTCAGTTAATTTTCTGGTGGGTTTATCAGGGAGTTTCCCACTGGCTCTGTAGGCAAGTTCTCCAATGACACTTAGTCACTTTTTTGGGCCCTGGAGAGTTTATCACCGGTTTAGCCCACACTTAGAATTTCTTTTAGCACTGGGGAGCTGAATGCTGAGATCGTGCCGCCATTTTGAAAAGTTGCCCCAATCTCTAAGTGAGCTCTCATATCTCTCACCCATGCGCAATGTTACCCCCAAACACACATGGACACGACCCCACACCCCCCAAGTGTGGACATCCTGTTATGGGGTCCCTGGGGTTTCCCCTCTTCAGGCCGCCCAAGCTCCCTTAGAGCACACCCTCTCTTCTAGGAACCCCACCCATCACTCCCCCCAACCTCCTGGAGGTCCTACTTACCTGTCCTGCACTCCCCCATCCTTCAAACCCCCCCCCCCACCCTTGTTTCATGGGCATGGCCCCCCTCGCCATGACCCTTGGCAGTGCAGCCTGGGCCCGCCATCCTGGTACCCAGGCAGTGCCCCTCCCAGCTTGGCAGTGCCATCCAGGCACCTTGGCAGTGCCAAGGTATCAGCTGGGCAGTGCCAAGGTGCCCGCATTCCAGGGGGGTGGGCAGGAAAAAAAGAGTCAAGGGAGCCACCCTGCACTTACCCGTCTCCGTTAGCCTGGGAGATTCCCTCCCCCCACCCCGGGTGCAGTTCCGCCTGGCCCACGTTTGTGTGATCAGCACTGATCGGTGCCCGGCTGCAGCCTCCCTGGGGAAGCCGGAGAATCGAGGGAGGCCTGTTGATCCCAGGTAAGTACGTCGTAAGTGGGTTTACGACCTACATACGCGAGCGTCATTCGGTCTGGCCCATTTGGGGCGGAGTTCCGACTCCGAAGTCTTGCGGAAGTTTGGTGAATCTCGCAAGGCACGGAGGCTGTCGGGAGGCCTCTCCCAAGATTCTCTGGCCGCGTTATGCTCTCGCTTGAGCGCAATGCGGCCAGAGAATCATGCCCAACATCTTTTTTTAGTGGATTTAGCTCCTTGCACGCACCCAAATCCATGCCTTTGAGAAATGTTCCCATAGAGTACAAAAGCAAGGGAGTTGTATATGCTACAACTTTATAAATCAATGGTCAGCTAAAGTATTGTGTCTAATTCTGGGCACCACATTTTACGAAGGCTATCAAGGCCTTAGAGAGGGTGCAGTATAGATTTAGCAGAACAGCACCACGGATAGGGGCATCAGTTACAAGGACAGACTAAACAAACTGTGTGGTTTATCTTAGAAATTTTACCTGGAATGCTGAGGTTCTGTTATGAGGAAAGGCTGGATCTATACCAATTGGAGTTTAGAAGAATAAGAGGTGGTCTTATTAAAACAGATACTTGGAGGGGGCGGAGAAGGTGTTTTGCCTCATATGGGAATCAGGCACTGGGGTCACAGTTTCAGAATAATTGGGCCTCCTGTTTATGACTGAGATGACAAGCAATTTCTTCTCTCAAAGGATTGTAATCTTTGTAATTCTTTAACCTAGAGAGCAGTAGAGACATGATCATCAAATATATTCAAGGTCGAGTTAGATAGACTTTTGATCTACAAAGGGAGTTAAGAGTTATCAAAAGTAGACAGGAAGGTGGAGCTGAGGGCATGATCTAAATCAGCCATGATTTTTTCAAATGGTGAGGCAGGCTTGAAATGCTGCATCACCTATTCCTGCTCCAATTTTTAATACATGTCTTATGCTCTTTCAGCAGTGAATATTCAGGGAGTTTTAATAGATGCGCTCAAAGTTTTGAAGGATGTTTACAGGACGAATACAGAGAAACTTTGTAATGGCCAAAGAATTGATAATCAGAGGACACAGATTAAGTTAACTGGCAAAGGACCAGAGGAAAGAGGAAAATATTTAGGATATGGAATGCATTGCCTGAAAAGGGTGTTGGAAGTAGATTCAAAATAGAAACTGAATAAATACTTGAAGTGGAAACATTTTCACGGCTGTGGAGAAAGGGATTAAATGGATAGCTCTTTCAGATGTGATGAGCCGAATGTCCTCCTACTATGCTGTTTAGTTCAATCATTCCTCTTTTGTCATATCTTATTCACCCTCGAAATCAAAAAGCAATGCTTTTACTTTGTACATAATCATTTAACGATCAAAATAACTACCTGTTTGGTTGAGTCCTGTAGGCCAAATGTGCATATTTCATAGAAAACCCGAGAATGGAGAAGGAAATGAACACCTTGAGAAACCGATGATACTGGCTTGGTAACGTTGTGGATTCCTAAGCAATCCTTCATAAGAAAAGGAAAATAAAAATTATCCGTGTTTCAATGCCAATTCTACATATTATCTGCTAGCCAATAGTATTTAAACAGTTTACGGAAGGAGAAACATTTTTTATATAGTTACCACAAAATTCTATACCGCTTTTATGATAAAATCATCTTCTAATAGAACAGCAGAGATCAATATTAATAATACGTTAAATATGTTGCAGCTTTAGGCTCATCTCGGCTCAATGGTAGCTCTCTAAACTGAATTAGAAGATTTTGAGTTCATGTTCCCACACTGACACTTTAATACAATATTGTGGAATGCGATACTGCTAAAATACTGGCTTTTGGATGAGGCATAAGAAGAAGCCCGTCTGCTAGCACAGGTGGATGCAAAATAAGTCATGTTGCACTATTTCAGGAAATGCTGGGAAGTTCTTATGGTTTCTAAACCATTTGCCCCTCCACTGCTTGATTAGAAAATCATTTGTTAATTTATCACATTGCTGCTTGTAGGACTATGATCAAATTAGCTTCATGAAAATGGTCATTACATTCCAATGGTAATTCTTTGGTTGTGTCTGGCAGATTCAAGGTTGAGCTCTTTTATCGATTCAGTTTTTCTAATATGGTTAGAAAAAAACGGTTCTTTGGTCATCACAGCTCTTCGCTTCATTCTTCACAGCGAGCCCAATGACACATAAAGTCAGAACTAAATCTCAAGTCTCTTTCATAGCACAGACCAGCAGACTTTGTTATTAGACTTTTTGTTTGTTATTGCTCAAGACTCCTGCCAGCAGCCTTCACCATCCTTTCTCATCAATCCTCATCTCTCTTGCTGTGTGACAGGCAGTGTACTTGTGATATTTACTCTGTCCTGCCTGGATCCGCACCACGCCTCCTGCATTCCCCCAGTCTCTGTATCCACCTCAATTGATCTGGCCTCCTCATTAGCCAATATACAACAATATTTAAGAACATTACATTGGATTTTACAGCAGAGAAAAGAAACCATTCAGCCCAAAATGTCTTTAACGATGTTTATGCTTCCATGTGAGAATCATCCCACCTTTACTTGATCTCACCCAATTAATATTTCCTTCCATCCCTTTCCCCCTTACTTACTTACCTAGCTTCCCCTTTAGTGCATATGTACACAAGTAAAGTCTACAGGTCGTTAACAGATGAAAGTTGTTTTTTGCTCACCTTCACAAGGTTTAAACAACAACGATAAGATTCAACTTTAATAGCTGGCAAAGGATGAGACAAAAATTTCAGGAACACTTTCTGACTTTTTCCTTGAAGTATTGGGCTAGCCTGCGCAGATTTTGAACTGTGGGAATACAAACAGCAACAATAACGTTTCCCAAACATGGCACATTACCTTTATGGTCAGAATAAAACATGACAGCTGCCAATATTTCAAAACAAACATTTTTCAGTATTACTCAAAATTATTTCAATACGATAGAGAGGCTTTCAGTAAAATATTTCCTAAATATTGTTCCTGGAAAATACATCTGGTCATAATTTGCTGTGGCAGAGCATCTAACAGTGCTAGTTCGACTTACTTTTTACATTTAGTTTTACATTTTTTTGAATGGCAAGTTTCTGAAAGTGTGAGGTGATAAGGTCACAGGAGGGAAACCAGGCATCTGGAACTTGAGTAAACAGAGCAAACAGCTCTGTATCTCTTTACTCAATCAGAATGATAGATTGTGAAATTCATAAAGACTGAGAAGGAGGTATAAAATGGAGTGGGTGAATTCAGTGCTAAATCAGGCACAGGCAAATAAATAAAGAGGGAAATAATGTCTGGATGGAGAGAGAAATCAAATGAAACACAGGAAAAATAAAACCATTTTAAATTATATATTTTTTAAATATCTAGCAGCTAAAATCTGAAGGAATGATACCCCACAGTGCCATAGGTCATTTGGCATTCGCAAACACTCATGCAACTAAAGTGTACCTAGACTTAAATAGATTTTAAAAACTGAACTTGTGAAGTGAGTTTATTTTCACAGTCTTCTAATGCATTTCACTGGTGAGGCAAACAGCAAAATACCCTTTATTGTGTGATTAACGGCGGAGAAGTAAAAATTGGACCCCAAATTATGGATATCTGAGGTAACTGCGTATCTGCCTGTTGGCTGAAGTTTCTGTGTTGTTTACACATAAATGACAGCAAGTGCCATTAACCTCACTGTGATACTGACAGCATATTAGGGTCCCATATCCTTTCATGCCTACTTTAATTCAACACAGAAACTACTATTTAAAAAAAGTTACACAAAATAATTATACAAAGTTCAAAAGATATTTTTCCAGGTAGCATTTCCATCTTAATCCCCAGCATCATTGGGTACGCAAAGAATGTTCTTCGAGCCTTTAGCTTAACCAAGGTATTTGAATTTAGTACAGAATATAAGAAGTAGGGTGCTCTTTCCAAGGGCCAGTGCAGACTTGACGGGCCAAATGGCCTCGTTCTGCACTGTAAATTCTACGAATATCAGGATAACTGAAACATTACTGTTGAAGTCTCATCAGCAAAGTAAACTTGCCAGGTAGCTACTGGAGGGGTGGGAGTGGAAGTGCAAATAGGGAAGGCCAGGTGGAAGCTGGGTTGCTCTGCTGTAGCTTTGCTTGGTCACATCAAGAAGCATCACCAGGGACCTACCTATCCTTTCATTGTAAGAAGTCTTACAACACCAGGTTAAAGTCCAACAGGTTCATTCGGAATCACTAGCTTTCGGAGCTGATGAAGGAGCGGCGCTCCAAAAACTCGTGATTCCAAATGAACCTGTTAGACTTTAACCTGGTGTTGTAAGACCTCTAACTATGCCCACCCCAGTCCAACACCGGCATCTCCACATCATGGCTATCTTTTCACTGGCAGAATAGTATTACGAGCTTAAAGACAATAAATAAGCAAAAATCAGGGCAAGGAACAAGGATCTGTTGTGATAATTTGTAGCTAAATCTTTCCCTTGAGACAAAGGTGCTGAGCCAGTTTCTCAGCAATTTGCTAGGCCATTTCAAAGGACAGATAAGGGTTAATCACAGTTCAGATACGTTTTTCTTTTTTTTTTTAAAATGGCATTCCAGTAATACCATGGCCACTATTACTGATAGTAGTGTTTTATCCCAATTTTTGTACTTAATTAATTGAATTTAAGTCCTTCTGCCGAGGGATGTGATTTGAACTCGTGCCTCTGGATCTAGATTACTCAGGCCTCTAGATTACTAATCCAGTAAATAATCAGAGTGCTGCCACATCCCTTATTTTTGCCAAAAAATCATTAAAAATAATTGAGAAAATGTATAATTCATTCACTTTGAAGAATGGATCTAGAAGAGAATTTTGTTTTTTAGAAAGACATTGCAAACTGCTTTGATGCCTACAATGGAATAATGAAGTTACCTAAAGGTCTACACGTCTAAGGACTAACATTCACGATCGACACCAAGTGTAGACAAAAGAATCTGATTGGTTAAACTATCCCAAGAAGATGGCTTTAACATATTATGATGAATCAAAAGAGGCATTGCTTAGGTTCTATTGATGAGAAATAGTTTTTTGGCGTAATCCCGCATCTAAATTAGAAGCTGTGATTGCAATGAGAAATCCCCACTCTTTACATTTCTGAGCAGATTTCAATATATTTTCGGATCAGTGTTAGCTGCTGATGATAGGGAAGGCTGGTCACAGCCTGGTCTGCAAACTCAACCAGGTCCATAAGATTCCTTTCGCCCTAGAAAGAAAAAAATGAATGAGATACCGTTTAGGTATTCAAAAAATCTTTTACATCAAGTAAACCAGATAGTATATGCGAAAGACAACATTTGAAATCAGGGTTATTACTATTCAACTATTCAAAATGCCAAAAAAAGATTGCCAAACTATTACTTTACATCACAAAAAACTGTTGTTGTGCCTTCGGTAAGTGGCATCACTGCAATGATGGTGGTGCACGAATACTTTACTAACAAAGATGGAATCTCTTTTTGGAAAGCACCATGAATATATATATATATATAACAATCTGTAAATGTTACAACAGTTGCACAACATTATTATTTCAACATGAAATCTAAATGTGTTGAAAACAAACACAGGTTTTTCATGAACCATGTTCAAAATGTACTGTGCTTTCTGTAGAAATAGTTACAACTGACTTCCGGTGTCGACATGTGGCGACATGTGGTCGCATTTAAGGTAGGCCCCTTGTTAGAGTCCTTGGTTTTTGGTTCTTTTCACCCGGTTTCAGGGGATAATTGGTGGACAGATTTGTCCCATTTGAGAGCCTTTGTGTGAGGATGTCAAAAGGCGCAAAAAAGAATATTGGGACGAATGGTGTCAGCGGTAGCCCTTCTGAGGAACTGAACAGGGTGCGGAGTCCCACTGGATTGAAGATGGCGAAAGCAAGCTCGTTGGGTGGGGCCTCACCTATTACAGTGGACAAGCAGAACCTCAGGATTGTGGGGTTGCCTGACATGAGGCCGACGGAATATTTTGAGTCGATGTTTATGAAGTTGATGGGGGGCGGGGGGGGGGAGATCAGGTCTCCCCACCCCATCGAGCTGGATTGGGCTCACCGGGTGAAACCACGGGCAATTGAGCTACAAGCGGTGATAGCATGTTTTCACAGCTCTTGGACGAAGGAGAAGCTTCTGAAGTGGGCCAAGGAGTCTCGGGAGATTTGATGGGAAGGCAGCTGTATTTGAATATACAAGAATGTCATGGTGGAATTGGCAAGGAGACGAGCAACTTTTAACAAGACAAATTCAATGCTTTTCAAGAGTGGTGTGCGGTTTGGTGCCGAGTACCTAGCGAGGCGGAGGACTAGACATAATGCTGAGGATAATTTCTTCCAGATGGTGGAGAAAGCAGAGGCTTATATTAAGGCTCAAGGACTTGGACTGAGCCGAGTGGGTTTGAAAAAGACTTTGCCTGCGGTTGGGACGGACTTGTATTTGCGGTTTAGAGGCTGGGAGGAAGGGATGGGGTGTTAGGTAGATTCAGGATCGTGGGAAGGGAGGGGGAGTTCGGGCTCCTTGGGTGGTTTGGGTTTTGGTTTATTTATTTCATTAGATGTTTATTTGAGTGATGTAGGTACTGGCAGGGGTGGGGTTACCTTGATTGCAGGCTGAAGTTGGCTAGTGAATGGGAGCGAGGTGGCGGGAGGGGCTGCGGCTTGCTGGACCTGTTTAGGCAAGTTTCGACGAGCCTAGAGGTGGGAATGGTGGGGGATGGAGGGGAGAGGTGTTGGTTTGAGGAGGAAATTTCTGGGATAGGGAGAGAGAAGAGAGGCAGTAGAGTGCTGGTGGTGACTGGGGGCTGTTCTTTGTCCCATATGGTGGGTGGGGCTGGCTCCCATCTTGGGTGGGCTCTGGTTTTAGAAATGTGTGGAATGGAGGGAGTACTCCTCACAGTGGAAATGGCTGACTTGAAGGTCTGGGAAGTAACGGACCCCATGTTCGATTGGTTACGTCGAACCCAGTGAGAGTTTTCCCTCTTTTTAAGAGTTTGAGTGCTGATGTGGTGCTTTTGCGGGTGAAGAACAAAGAACAAAGAAAAATACAGCACAGGAACAGGCCCTTCGGCCATCCAAACCTGCGCTGATCCAGATCCTTTATCTAAACCTGTCGCCTTTTTTCCAAGGTCTACTTCCCTCTGTTCCCGCCTATTCATATACCTGTCTAGATGCCTCTTAAATGATGCTATCATGCCCGCCTCTACCACCTCCGCTGGTAAAGCGTTCCAGGCACCCACCACCCTCTGCGTAAAAAACTTTCCACGCACATCTCCCTTAAACTTTCCCCCTCTCACCTTGAAATCGTGACCCCTTGTAACTGACACCCCCACTGGTGTGGATCAGATTGGGCCCATAAGGGTTGGGTGAGACAGGTGTTCCAGTAGGGCTTTGATTGCAGAGCCTGCTGGGTGGTGATACTAATTAATAAAAGAGTTCAATTTCAGATAGGGATGTGGTAATAGACCAAAGTGGTAGGTATGTTACAGTTATGGGGACATTCGATAGCAAGTCAGTGGTTTTAGCGAGAGTGTACACTCCAAGCTGGGACAATGTAGTGCTCATGAAGATGATGCTGGCTGCCATACCAAACGCAATACCGGGCAGCACGGTAGCACAGTGGTCAGCACTGTTGCTTCACAGCTCCAGGGTCCCAGGTTCGACCTCCGGCTTGGGTCACTGTCTGTGCGGAGTCTGCACGTTCTCCTCGTATCTGCTTGGGTTTCCTCTGGGTGCACCAGTTTCCTCCCACACTCCAAAGATGTGCAGGTTAGATGGTCTGGCCATGCTAAATTGCCCTTTGTGTCCAAAAAAAGGTTAGGTGGGGTTACTGGGTTATGGGGATAGGGTGGAGGTTTGGGCTTAAGTGGGGTGCTCTTTCCAAGGGCCGGTATAGGCTCGATGGGCCGAATGGCCTCTTTCTGCACCGTAAATTCTATGAAACATGGGGAGGTCTTTGCTGTCAGGGGTAAGGAAAGTGGAATATTCTGAGATAGTGATATCAGGTCACGCTCCGCACCTGGTGGATGCGGTTTTGGAGATGAGGCCGGCTCAGCAACCTGCATGGAGCGTGGATGTGGCACTGTGGCATCCTTTTTTCTGGGTAGTGGAGAAATTGATTTTGTCTTTTATTTGGGCAGGCAATGGCAACTGCTTTGTAAGGCTTCTGTTGAGGTCTTTGTTGTCAAACACTCTCAACCGCAGTTTGTAAAAGGCTGAATGTTCGCAGCAAGTCCAGTGAAGGATCTGCTAGTCAATCCTGATCTTTAGAGAGAGGAGACTGCTGAAGTACAGGAAGGGCTCAACATAATCTGGAATCTCTCCTTTAATATGCATGGGGGTGGTGGAATATTTGGCTGGCCAGGTATGGGTTGATGGGAGTTTTATTTTGACAAAGTTTCTTGTCTGAAGAATTTAAGAGATCAAGGGTGGCTTGAAAATCTGGTGCAGTGTAGGAAACAGCACTGCAGTTATCCGCAAACTGTAGATCATGATATCGATGGTGGTCAGTTTAGTTTTGGCATTTTCATCTAGACAGTATTTAATACTGACACCAGAGAGCAGTTAATCTTTGCTAAGGCGAATAGCCACCGTGAGGTAGATTGAGAATAGTATGAGGGCTATCACACAGCCTTGCTTGACCCTAGTTCAGAAACTGTCCAGATATGTCAGGGAAAATCCAGACATGCATTCCCCCGAATCAGCTACTTCCTGTGGCTCAGAAAATCAGAGACATTGTGACTTTAGGCCTTCCGGGGAACCTCTGACATGATATTTGTTGCCAGACAATCACAAACAAAATGTTAAGAACAACACCAGAGACTCTTCATTGATTTCACTGACCCGGCTTAAGCATTTGACACAGCAAAGCCCAGTAAATGGATTGTGCTACAACCATTTGGATATACCAGAAATATGCAATTGCTTTACAATGAACTAGAGAGCAACTGCCCTGAGTGGGTGATCTGAAATGGATGCCTCCAAAATCCTGACTATAATAATATGAATAGTATGAAAATGCAAATCTTGTGCCATTGGTATTTTCTTCATGCTCCTTAGTTTGGTGTTCACCTAGCTTAAAAAAAACATGGAGTTTCATGCAGGAAGGATTCTGTTCAAAATCTTTAAAAAAGCAGACTAATAAATACTACGCCACAAATACATTAAAGGCACAATTGCTGCATTTGCCAAATCATTAGGAGTAAAATAGAAAACGGATGCACATCTGCAGCAAGTACAATTTAAACTCAATTGTTCGTTAACCACATACTCTACTTTCTTTAAAATGGTCAGACGCAACGAGTGCCCTTGTGGAATGGCAAATCAGTGTAGCATGTACAACAAACAGAAAATGGAGAGAAGCAAGTGTATCATTCATGGTTCACATGATGGGTATTGTTAGAAGAAAAGTATTAGAAGCTACTCTCCTATATCTCTGAAGCCACACTGAATGGCATTGGCATAAAAAGGCAGCTTCTCTCTTGCATCATTCTCATGGACAGTGGTACCAAAGGACAAAAAAAAAAATCTCCATTTAAAGTAGTATTGAAGTTTCGGATAATTACATTCAAGTAACAGTATTGCAAAAATACTCTTATCTGAGAACTTATAACCTGATGCACTCATTCAAACAGAGCAAGACATGAAAATATTCCACTGTCTTATTCACTGTGTGACAACAAGAACAAGATTTGCTCTTTGAAAAAAACAAAGTCAATTTCAGAAATGTTTTCAGACCTAATAAATAAAACAGTAGTAATTACCTTTGCTTCAACTTCCTTGATAAAAGTGCACGTATAATCCATCGAGTGCGCTATCTCTGTGGCTCTCTTATACATCTTGTAACTCTCCGGGCTAACCTGTTCTAAGTAGACAGTGATGGACTCATGGATGCTGAGATAGCTCAAACGAAATGATATATCCAGGGACAGAAGATACAGAGCATTTCCTATGCTCTCTGGCAGAATCTCACTAGCCTACGAGAGAATTAAAAACCTTAAAATAAGTCACAAATATAATAATTTCCAGCAAGGCATTAGAAAACTGCCGGGATGGATGCCAAGTGCAGTTTATTAACTCAGTGCTTTCTGAAGTGGCTTTTATGCTCAATTTCACAAAATGAAAAGCTGCTTTAGCTACAGGTCTAATTCTGTGAAAGATCAAAACATTTACTTCCAGCAAAAACTATTTGAAGTGAATTTAGTATTTCAGACATCTTAGGCAAATTTTGTTAATTTAGAGAGTAAATCCTTCTACTATGATCCTGAAACAAATGTACACATCTTTCCTCCAGTGACTTGCAAAACCACACCAAGGGTCTGAGTAGCACGGTAGCACAGTGGTTAGCACTGTTGCTTCACAGCTGCAGGGTCCCAGGTTCGATTCTGGCTTGGGTCACTGTTTGTGCGGAGTCTTCCCGTTCACCCCGTGTCTGCGTGGGTTTCCTCCGGGTGCTCTGGTTTCTTCCCACAAGTCGCGAAAGACATTCTGAATTCTCCCTCTGTGTTCCCAAACAGGTGCTGGAATGTGGCGATTAGGGGCTTTTCACAGTAATTTCATTGCACTGTTAATGTTAGCCTACTTGTGACAATAAAGATTATTATTATAGTGAGAAACATTTTCAGTAGCCCACAGCCAGTGTGAAATACAAATGATCCAAGGCCCTTGCTCCTTTGCCTGCTGGAAAATGCATGTGCTGCCAAACATCTCAAAGTAAGAAGTCTTACAACACCAGGTTAAAGTCCAACAGGTTTGTTTCAAACACGAGCTTTCGGAGCACGGCTCCTTCTTCAGGTGAATGGAAAGGCTTGTTCCAGAAATGTTTATATAGACACAGTCAGAGATGCCCCGGAATGCGAGCACCTGCAGGCAATCAAATCATCAAAGATGCAGAGAGAGAGGTAACTCCAGGTTAAAGAGGTGTGAATTGTCCCAAGCCAGTTCAGTCGGTAGGCCTCTGCAAGTCCAGGCTTGTTGGTGGGGGCCGAATGTAATGCGACATGAATCCCAGATCCCGGTTGAGTCCGCATTCATGCGTGCGGAACTTAGCTATAAGTTTTTGCTCAGCAATTTTGCGTTGTCGCGTCTCCTGAAGGCCTCCTTGTAGAATGCTGACCCGGAGATCAGAGGCTGAATGTCCTTGACTGCTGAAGTGTTCCCCAACTGGAAGGGAACAGTCCTGCCTGTTGATAGTCGCACGATGCCCGTTTATTCGTTGTCGCAGTGTCTGCATGGTCTCGCCAATGTACCACGCTTCGGGACATCCTTTCCTGCAGCGTATGAGGTAGACTACATTGGTCGAGTCGCACGAGTATGCGCCGCGTACCTGGTGGGTGGTGTTTCCACGTGTAATGGTGGTGTCCATGTCGATGATCTGGCATGTCTTGCAGAGATTACCCTGGCAGGGTTTTGTGGTGTTGTGGTTGCTGTTCTGAAGGCTGGGTAATCTCATCTCAAAGACAGACTAGGCTAGACTGTGATGTTCCTTAAGAAGGAATAATTTACTGACACCAAATTTTCCATTCATAAATCGAAGTATGGCCGCTAAGAGGTACTATAATGGAGAATTGAGAGAATAGTTTTCAGCCCTCATGGTTCATAATTGAGGAGTCATGGAAAACTCTCCCCTGCACTGTATCTAGGCCCCTCACAATTTTGTACATCAAATCTCCCCTCAGCCTCTCAGTTCCAAGAAGAACAGCAGTCTATCCACTTGGCTGCATTTTTACAGCATTTTTCAAGATCTGGCAATATCCTTGTTAATCTCCTCTATACCCTCTCTAATGCAATTACATCATTTCTGTAATGAGAGGACAAAAATGGCATTCTTGCCAATTCCATATTCGACAGATGCACATAGAACATAGAACAGTACAGCACAGAACAGGCCCTTCGGCCCTCGATGTTGTGCCGAGCAATGATCACCCTACTACATGAAACAAGTTGAATGGTGCGGGCAAGATCAAGTATGAATTTCCACTCGTGTTGGTTCTCTTACTATCTGCCACAGGCCCAAGTCCTTTAGGATTCGGCCAGCGCATTCAGCTACTAAGCTAAACAGTATCGACTCAAAACGGACCTTGTAATACAAAACTGGGAATCCTTGAAATGTTGTGAGTCACCAGCAATGAATCTTAACCTCGTGGATCTTGATACCCCTCACTCTACCATTACCTTCAAGCCAGGAGGCCAACCCTAGTTCAA
This sequence comes from Scyliorhinus canicula, assembly GCF_902713615.1. Lineage (NCBI taxonomy): Eukaryota > Metazoa > Chordata > Chondrichthyes > Carcharhiniformes > Scyliorhinidae > Scyliorhinus > Scyliorhinus canicula. The sequence goes on along the minus strand of NC_052155.1, from coordinate 167,181,973 downwards.
TGATGAGTGCAAGAGCATGCCAGGAACAGTAAGAGGCAAACCTAAAAATGAGGTACGAGTCTGGTGAAACTACAACACAGGATCACATGCATGCTAAGCAGGAAAAGCTGTACGCAATTGGCAGAGCCAAGCGATCCCACAACAAACAGGTCAGATCAGAGCTCTGCAGTTGTGCTATATCCAGTTGTGAGTGTTGGTGGATAACTAAACAACTAGAGGAGAAGGAGGGTGCTTCCAAACATCTCCAAGGGAATCAAGATTAAGTGTACAATGCAAAGTTTGGTTGCATACTCTTCTAATTTCACACAGTCCTGTAAAGTAAGCCTGGATTTTCAACATTAGTGAAAGATGTGCAAAATTATGCTCCCTCTGCTTGTGGTTCCCACACTATACCTCTGGGATATGGCAAGGATCAGAATTAGATGTAGAGGTTTATCTTAACTCAAAATTACTGCAGATGAAGTTAATTTTTGGAAAGTTCCCTAAAGCACAACCTTTAGTATTTTTATCTCCATAAAGTCACATGGCTCCAGAGTTATGCTCCAAACCATCTCTAACTCTAATCCACGTGAAATGAATGGACCTGCTCCAGACTGAACATAGGCCTTCCTTATAAAAGAAAAACACACAACTGGAGGAGGAAGAAACAAAATGGCTGGTTTTAGTTTTGACTGAAAATACAATTCTATCCAATATAAAGAAAGCAATAGGAGTTAATGAGAATTTTTGAGGGTCTGCTCTCATTTAATATTGACAAGCAATTGCCCCAAGGGTTAAGACATGACCATGCTTGTGGTATAATTCATCCAGAAAATGCTGTTTGCTTTGTTCCTGTTTAGTCATGATCTGCATATGATACATGAGGCAAAATGTTGGTTTGCTTGAACCAATTCAATCTTTTTTTCTCTTGGAGGGAACCTTTGGAAATACTAACATAACCCACGAACTTGTCCCTGTAAAAAAATAGGTTCAGTATGTCTCAGTAGAAACCATATTACTCATTACAGAAATTTATTTTACGATGACTTGGAACAACACAGAATTTTAAAGATGTTTGCTTCTTCAGTCTTAAGCTCCCTTGTATGATGTCATAATATAAAATCTTGGGCGGCATGGCAGTGTAGTGGTTAGCACTGCACCTTCCAGTACCAAGGATCTGAGTTCGATCCCGGCTCCCGGTCACTGTGCATGTGGAGTTTGCACATTCTCCCAGTGTCTGCATGGGCCTCATCCCCACAACCCAAAGATATGCAGGGTAGGTAGATTGGCCATGCTAAATTGGAAAAATTAAAAAATATATACCATCTTTATTTTGATTGGTGCACCAGTAACTCTGTTAGATTAGTTGTCCCCATTTAGATTGTCTTATCCCAGAAGGTAACTAACTGGAATGGTAACCAATGTAATTTCAGACTCATTTATCACTACAATTCACTGGAGACATCACACTGTAATTTTATTCTGCTCTCAGTCTCAGTTCAGTGAGCCAGGTTTTTGGTAACAGGTGTTATTTCTTAATACATACACACGATGATGCCACGCTTAGCTTCCAAATGTAGACAACTGCACTGTCTTTGGAGATCCTGTGCAGAACAAAGCACGGGTGTTGCCCCACTAACAATATGCTGCAATATCAAGGAAACTTCAAAGCGACAAACTCCTTGAGAATTCTCTTATCGTTTCAACTTCTCAAAATATATTTTCTGCAGCGAGTGATTTGCAAACGTCCTGAGAATTATTGAACCTATTCGCTAGCTGCTGTACGGGAAAGTTTTATAGGCTGTGTTAATTATTTCCAACAGTCCACTCGAAGAGGGAAGTTTGTGATTGGTATGAGCAAATTAACATTTTGTCCCATATCCCATTCACAGGCTTGGACTGAATGGGAACAAAACTGGGTGCATTTTCCAAACCATACATGTGAATTATACATAGCATGGCATGTCTGTAACTCTCAAGGCAATGGCTTACCAATATTAAGGAAGGAAATCTCTTTAAAATATTCATCAACTGATACTGACTTGCCCAGTTTACTATTTCTATTGCATGTCCCATTGCCTGTACCCAGTGCATTGTCATGCACTTTAGATGATGAATGGTCAACTAAAATGGAAATGTTATAAAAGACCAAAAATGAAATCATAATGCAAAAAAATCGGAATCATCAGTTGGCTCAGAAACAAGGATCAAGATCATAACTATTAATATACCGAATGACTGTGGCAGCCCTCAAACCAGTTATTCAATACACTCCAAAATACACATACAGATGTAAATAGAAGGATCGCACTGTACATGAGGTCTAGTTTTTTTAATTTATGGTAAATAACTGATAATTATTACCTATTATGACTTAGATTGTTCGATAAAATGTGCAAGATCATCATCTCACCTTCTGCACAGGGAGAATTATTTGGAGCAGACGTACAGTGAATAATGCAATGCTGACAAATGCCATTCGGTGATGCACTATAGTAGCCTCTGGCTGTTCTGCAGTAATGCTGTTATTGTGATAGCCAAGAGCCTCCCCTAAAGCATCCAAGCTTGCTCCCAGGTTTTCCTTCTGTAAATTGCAAGAATTAAAAATATTATTGCTCCTCACAGATCAGGAACACTGGCTAATTATGTGCTGCAACAAGTTATCCAAGTTATAACGGTTCTCTAAGACAAAAACTAAATGTACAGGTATCAATACGTGCTGGGAGAGAAAGGCACAATTAAATATTGTGATGAACATAACAATTTAAGAAACTGTTTAAAACATGCATTCGTCTGAAAGTAACATTAGAGCCACAGCTGGAAAATGATCACACGGTCGAATGACATTTATCCGCTCGTACTTCAACTCATCTGATATGCCAGTGCAACGTTACATTTGAATGAGTGTCTTGGCAGGTTATATAAACTTGGCTTATATTATCTTGAGATGTGATCTAACAAATGTTAAAGGGATTTAAAAGGGCGGACAGAGGAGCCATTTTGTCTGGTGGGTGTACCCAAGAACAAGAGGACATGATCTCAAGAGTAGAGCTGGGCAATTCAGGAGCAAAACAGAAACACCTTTTCCAAAGAAATGGTGGTAGAAATTAATCCAAAGTTTCTTCCCCCAAAATGTTACAGATGCTTGGACAACTGGAGCTTTCAAGGCCAAGTTCGATAGTTTAGTTAAAGAAGGGTATCCAGGGATATGGAGAGAATACGGAAAAATGTAGGTGCAAATCAGCCAAAATCCAATTGAATGACAGAGAATCCTGAATGTTGTTATGTCCTACTCCTATATCCTGCACTAGGTCAAGATCTCCATGCTTGCTGAACTCCCAGTTCCCCAAATCCTCCATTCTGCATGTTTAAATTCCGTCATAACTTCCACTTGCTTTTCTCTGTAACACCCTCCGTCTCTCAACAAGCTTTCCTCCCACACCCCAGGCCAAACACTGCTTTCTTCCCTCTTCTCCAACACGGGCAGTTGTGCCTTTATCCTACTAAACCCCAATGATCTGGAATTCTCTCCTAAAGACCTGTCTCTCTTTCTCGTCACCGCTTACATTAAGGTGCTCCTTAAATTGCATCCCTTAGAACAAACCTTTGCTCATCTCCGCCCATTATCTCTTCATTAGCTTGGGACCCAATTTTGTCTGCTTTCGTCATTGTGGCATGGCTTTGGATGTTTTTTCTTATACAAATACACAAGTTGCTATCCATTTGCTTAGTGCATTTGTGCTCTTGGGTCCTTTCTCACCTGATGCATCTTGAAGTAAAATGTAACAAATGGGACACTAACGAGCTAACTACCCAATTGCCACCATCTGTATTAATTTTTCTCTGCTGTTTCATTCTAAATGGTTAGAGATATTTTCTCGCAGCAAATATGTACTGAACACCAACTACATTACACCTGGGCTTTAGAAATGAATGGCACATGCCATCCGTACCTGGCGCATGTCAAGGCAGGCAAACTTGTGCGATGCAAGAAATTGCTATGAAGTCTGCCCATTGTCAGCTCCGCAAACAAATAATTTTTGGGTAGGAATTAATGACTGTCTGCAGGCAATGAATAAAAACTTAGTATTGTCAGCACGGTATACTTACAAAGTAAGATTCCTACAGCTTCAGGCCACATCCCTACCCAAGCGATTCCAGCAGACAACATTATAAGAGTAGCCCGGGCTGCAAGCATAATGCTGTGAATGCTGGAAATTGGATATATTATTATTGTATATCAAACTGCTATTACAGCACAGCTATTGTCTGACTCTTTGATCTCTGAAAGTTCTAAGTTAAGCATGGGCTCGTCTTTCAAAAACAATTATTGAGGCAGATTTCCAAACTAGCGCTGCTCTGACATTTATTTGCCAGGATATTTACTCACACAACCAGGATTTGTTTCAAACTCTGAGGACATTCCTTAGTACAGCTGGAGAACAGAGCCGTTTTTGTGCGCATATTAAAGTCTTTACAATATGGACTTATTACTGATTTACTGCTGCCCCCTACTGGCTAAAACCAGAATGTTCACCTACAGATCGGGAAGTGGTGATCAAGACCATAATTTGCCTAAATAACTGTGGTACCTTTCTCCTGACAGTGGTCAGTAGGATTTGAAGCAGGAATTGCCAAGATAGCTATTACTTGTATTTGGAGAAAAACAGGTGTAAATTCTTTCGGCTTACCCTGCCCAATGGAACTAAATAAAGAACCCAGCAAATACTTAACATCCAAGCTGCTGTTATATACAATGATCATTTTAAATCAAAGAATACTGTAATAATTCTAATTTCCACCCCTACCCCTCAACAAACTGATGGCATTTGTCACTATCTACTACACTCCCGGAGTCATATCCTGAACTTAGCAGACCCCAAATGCACAGAACGGTGACTCATGTGCTGGAGACAACACTTGTTTTGATTGGCATCAACAATTCTAAAGAGAAATATAACTGATGGATTTTTATTATCATCTGCTCCCAGTGGGGGTTTCCAAACACTGCCGCTGGATCGCTTTGGGAAAGGAAAACAGCTGCCAGCTGACACTCGACATCCCTGGGACGCAAATAAATAAATTCTGTACGGAGATCTCTGACCAATAACTGTCCTGACCTATTCAATTTCACCTTAATAAAATATTTGACCATGTTCATAGACATATCCAATAAATTGTGTAGTTCAAAATTAACGCAAACAAGCTTAGAAACTCAAGACTCCAGATAATAACACGCACTCAAGTGTACCATGACCAGCTCGCTTCAACGCAAGCTGCAGCATACAAAGAAGTCTTACCAGCTCTCGGCCAGTAAGGCTGTCATCGACCCAGACATCTTCGGAGATGGAATCACTGATGAGCAACACCACTTCAACCAACAGCTCCAAAACACACATCACAACCTTCCGACTACCTGAAAAAAAGCATTGCTGTCAACTTACTGCTTGAAAATGCAGCGGTTCAATAGCATATTTTATATTTTTTAACCTAATATACTGACGGCAGCGATGGTAAATGGTACATTTGCACTGGAAAATAGTATTTAAGAAACTAGTCAAGACATGTACACTTAGATAAGTTTTGAAAAAGTCTCATTAGAACATGCTGTTGCAATATGCACTTAAAAAACACTTGGAAAAGAAAATAGGAATACAAGGGAAGTGCTATTATCTAATTTGTATTTTCTGTAGAAACAGTAATATTGTTGCCTCAGACATTCTACAAGGCCACCCGAGAGAATGTTACTGATTTACATTAGCCCAGTCAATCTTGCTATACTCCACAGTAAACAGCAACCACAAGCGATGATCTTTGCACAGCACAGTACTAACTGGGGATGCACTATCCCAACCAGAGGCATGGTTTCCTGGAGTTGCACAGAGCCAAGCGGCTTTCATAACTCATCTTAACGTGGCAGCACCATTGCCTACTGTGGAATCTCTTCAGAATGAATGAGGACTGTATTACAACAATTGTGCGGTCATTGAGAAGGCTGGCAATGAGAACAACCTAATAAGGGGTTCCCCAAGCAGACTGGAAAACTTTTATTTCTTTTTACATAATATCAAAAAATATATACAGAAGGACAGAGCACCTCGAACTACTCCCCCTCAGACTTTCTCCGCTATATGGAAAGTGCATTTGTAAAGACCCTTCCTATTGATTCCCTTGTTTCCCATTTATTTTTGACCATAAGGCATAGAAGCAGAATATTTAGGCCACATGGCCCATCGAGTCTGCTCCGCCATTCAATCATGGCTGATATTTTTCTCATCCCCATTCTCCTGCCTTCTCCTCATAACCCCGGATTCCCTTATTAATCAAGTACCTATCTATCTCCGTCTTAAAGACACTCGGTGATTTGGCCTCCACAGCCTTCTGCGGCAAAGTGTTCCACAGATTCACCACCCACTGGCTGAAGAAATCCCTCCTCATCTCTGTTTTAAAGGATCGTCCCTTAAGTCAGAGGTTGTGTCCTCTGCTTCTAGTTTTTCCTACAAGTGGAAACATCCTCTCCACGTCCACTCTATCCAGGCCTCACAGTATCATGGAAGTTTCAATAAGCTCCCCTTCATCCTTCTGAACTCCGAGTACAGACCCAGAGTCCTCAACCGCTCGTCATCCGACAAGCTGTTAGTTCCAGGGATCATTCTTGTGAACGCCCTCTGGACCCTTTCCAAGACCAGCACATCTTTCCTTAGATACAGGGCCCAAAACTGCTCACAATACTCCAAATGGGGTCTGCAACATCTGAAGTACATCCCTGGCCTTGTTTTCTAGCCCTCTTGACATGAATGCTAACATTGGATTTGCCTTCCTAACTGCCGACTGAACCTGCACATTAACCTTAAGAGAATCGTGAAGAAGGACTCCCAAGTCCTTTTGTGCTGCTGAGCATTTCCCCATTTAGAAAATAATCTCTGCCTAAATTCCTCCTTCCAAAGTGCATAACCTCACACTTTGCCACATTGTATTTCATCTGCCACTTCATTGCCCACTCTCCTAGCCTGTCCAAATCCTTCGGCAGCCTCCTTGCTTATTCAATACTACCTGTCCCTCTACAGACCTTTGTACCATCTGCAAACTTAGCAACAGTGCCTTCAGTTCCTTCTTCCAGATCATTAATGTATATTGTCAAAAAAGTTGCGGTCCCAGCACAGACCCCTGAGGCACACTACTAGTCACCGGCTACCACCCTGAAAAAGACCCCTTTATCCCCACATTGCATTTGCTTCCTACCTGCCGACTGAACCTGCACATTAACCTTAAGAGAAGCATGACTGGCCTTCTGCCAGTCAGCCAATCCTCTATCCATGCCAGGATCTTACCCTTAACACCATGGGCTCGTAACCTGTTTAACAATCTCCTATGCGGCACCTTGTCAAAAGCCTTCTGGAAATCTAAATAATCACATCCACGGGTTCTCCTTTGTCTAACTTCCTTGTTACCTCCTCAAAGAACAGATTTGTCAGACATGATCTCCCTTTGACAAAGCAGTGCTGACTCAGTCCTATTTTATCATGCACTTCCAAATACTCCGCAATCTCATCTTTAACAACGGACTCTAAAATCTTACCAATGACCAAAGTCAGGCTAACCGGCCTATAATTTCCAGTCTTCTGCCTCCCTCCCTTCTTAAACAGTGGTGCTACATTAGTCACTTTCCAGTCCTCTGGGACCCTTCCTGCCTCCAGTGATTCCTGAAAGATCACCACCAATGCCTCCACAATCTCCTCAACTAGCTCTTTTAGAACCCTGGGGCGTAGTCCATCCAGTCCAGATGACTTATCCACCTTCAGACCTTTCAGTTTCCCCAGAACCTTCTCCTTATTGATGGCCACTGCACTCACCTCTGCCCCCTGATTCTCCTGGAGCTCTGCTAACCCACTGGTGTCTTCCACTGTGAAAACTGATGCAAAGTAACTATTCAGGTCGTCTGCCATTTCTTTGTTTCCTATTATTTCTTCTTCAGCCACGTTTTCCAGTGGTCCAATGTCTATTTTTTGCCTTTCTCTTACCTTTTATATATTGAAAAAAACCTCTTCCTATCTTCTTTTATATTACTAGCTAGCCTGCACTCATATTTCATCTTCTCTCCCCTTATTGCTTTTTTAATTGTCCTCTGCTCGCTTTTAAAGGCGTCCCAATACTCTGGCTCCCCACTAATACTTTGTATGCTTTTTCTTTTGCTTTTATGCTGTCCTTGACTTCTCTCATGATGCCTTGTCTTCCCCTTAGCGCGTTTCCGCCTGCTTGGGATGAATTTCTGCTGTGCCTCCCGAATAACTCCCAAAACCTGCCATTTCTGTTCCAATGTCTTCCCTGCTAGGCTACTTTTCCAGTCAACTCTGGCCAGCTCCTCCCTCATGTCTTGTAGTTACCCTTATTTAATTGTAATACCGTTACATTTGATTCCAGCTTCTCCCTCTCAAACTGCAGGGTACATTCGATCATATTGTGGTCACTGCTCCCTAAGGGTTCCTTCACCTTCAGTTCCCTAATCAAATCTGCCTCATTACACATCACCAAATCCAAAATTGCCTGTTCCATAGTGGGTTCTACCCGCAAGCTGCTCCAAAAAACCATAAACATTCCACAAATTCCTTTTCTTGGGATCTACGACGAACCTGATTTTCTCAGTCCACATTGAAGTCCCCCATGATTATTGCCTTTTTTACATGCTTTCTCTATCTCCTGATTTATTTTCTGCCCCACATCCTGTCTACTGCTAGGGGGCCTGTACATAACTTCCATCAGGGTCTTTTTATCTTTGCGATTCCTCAACTCTACCCACAGAGATTCTATGCCTTCTATATCGCTCCTTGTTATCCAATTAACTACATTCCTTACTAACAATGCAACCCTGCCCCCTTTGCCCATCTACCTGTCCTTTTGATAGGACACATCCTTGTATATTTAGATCCCAGCCCTGATCCCCTTGCAGCCACATCTGTGATGCCCACAACATCGTACCAATTTCACTGTGCGCATCAAGTTCATTTACCTTGTTCCGTATACTACTCGCATTAAGGTACAGCACCCTCAATCCTGCATCGATCACCTTCCTTCTCACACTGGTCATCTTTTTTGTTCTGCCTGAGGGTGATGTTGTTCTCTTATTTCTGTTCTTTATTTCCCCTTTAGTTATGACACCTTCTAAGCTAATGCTCTGTGGTGATCATTTTTGATCCATGGGTATTTAATGGAAATATACCTTTAAGTTGAGCTGACGTGAGGAACTCAAACACTGTAAAATAGTACACTGTGCTAACTTTTGAAGAGCAGAACTCAGACTTTTGGGCACTCGGAAGATCGGAGGGATTTGGTTCAATTGGTTGTCTGGTGGTCAATTAATCAGCCAAAGGCCGTATTCTACCCGGCGACAGGTGGTGCTTGGGTCCTACCCGAGTGGAATCGTTTTCAGAGGATGCAGGAACCGTCGGTCAGTTGGATCCTGGACACCGAGAGGAGCAGCTGTGACTGTCTCTCTCGCTCTCTTTATCCAGAAATGCTGCCTACTGCTGACTTCTGAACCTGCAGAGAGGTTCTTGAGACCTAAATAAATCTATAGTGACATTCATTACAGACTGAAAGCTAAAAACTTCAAACTGAAGGCCAGATTGCAGAAAGATGTACTGGAAGAGGTTCATCTGAAGAAAAGACTCTCATCCTTTTACTTTCATCATTATTTTACACTTTACACCCTTCTTTTCCCCTCTGTGTTTGTCTGTGTTGTGCGCGTATGTATAAAGGGTGGGGCGTGTTAAAGAGCTGGGGTTAGGAATTAGATAATAGTTAACCAGTTTTATTTGCTGTATATTTAACTACTGTTACTGTTAGTAATAGAAATTAATTATGTTTAAATTTACAAATACGTTGACTACAGTTATTGGGCAGCCAAACACCAAAGACTTTGCGTAATTTCTAAGAATTGTTCATTTCAATTGTGTTGCGACACCGGGTCAAATGGGGCTGAAATTGACCACTCACTAGCCCAGAGTATTGTAACACAGTATATCACTGATAACCATAAATGTCCTCAACTCTCTAAAGTACTGTGCACATTAGGAGCATCTGCCCAAAAGATAATTTTCCAAACGGCCAAGTTAAAAATTAATACAATACCCAAATTTTGCTGATCGTTCCCCACGAGGAATTATTTTTGATAATAGTGTCACAACACCCTGAGCTAGTGTGCAGTCAATTCTAGCCCCACTTGTCCTGGAGTCGCAATGCAGGTGAAATTAGATTTTATTTAAAATATCCAAGGCCCTTGGTTAAGCCCAATAAACTAGACGCCAGGTTAGTAACTTTAAAATACAGGTAACCGTATTATAATTAAATGGACAGAAAATGTAACTGAGTGTCAACTACCGCTTTCCCAACCCACTAACCCCACCTTCCTCTCTTGCCCCACTCTCTATACACAGGCGAACAACGCAGAGGAGAAAGGGTGGTGGAAAGAGAAAGGAACTAATAAAAAAAATAAAGATCTTTGATGCGCTGGGGTGACTTCCAGTTAATGTCTTTTTGAATGTCTCTTCCTTCTAGCTTGAGATGGCTTTCTTTGGGAATGTTGTCTGCTCTCTCTGCACATTCAAATCATTTCAGGTATACAGCAAAGGATGTGCCATTGCTTTCAGAACAATAGAGCAGTTCTCAAGAGCGAGAGCACATGCAGGAACCAATCACTGACTGTCAGTTGCCAGCTAACCAAATAAATTACACTGTGCCGAAGAGTCTGGCTTCTCCCTTTGCCTGGGAATATTGTCCTGGCAAGCAGGCGGTTTCAACTTTGAGACTTCTGCTTAAAAGCACACCCGGCCCACGGACCAAATAGATAGAATAAATGGAACAAAGGAAATAAACAGGAAGGATTTTTACAACGTCTTCTGACAAACAGCTCTTATCTCATGATTAACCGTTATATTATAATCACAGAGTTAATCTTTCAGTACAATTGTCAACACACATTAACACAAAGTTCAGTGCTCATCAGTAATGACAGCATGTTGAGAAAACACAGAATTGCTTTTTTGCCTTTAAAGAACAAAGTAAAACATCAGACAGTTCTCCCCCAACTTAGTCTCGTTCCAACAAGAGGAACAAAGTAGATGTTAATCTAGATAAAATTACAGCAGCAAATTAACCTTTAATTGACACCAGCCGTGCGCTATTTAGTGTAGTTCCCCAATGTCAGCAGTGATCCTGAAGGGACCGGCCACATTAACAACTCAAGGTCACAAATGTACTCCAGATTACCTATGTGCAACACCATAATATTAATTAGAAAATAAAAGTAATAGATAAACAGTAACAGATCCATTCCAGTAATGAATCACAGGGAAAAAAAATCTAATTATGGATCTCATTCTCCTTTTGAGCAGACTGGACTCCTTTATTGCATACTAAAGGATGAATACTCCTATTTTGAGACCAAGTGCCGAGGCAGGGGCGGGAACATGGAGCGTTTCCTGCTGCTGAGGCTGGCGGGAAAATACACCAAATCCTGTGACCTCGATAATTATGCAGTGTGTTTTACACGGTATTGAATAACGGGACAGGCCTGGATGGCACAATGTCTGCCGCAGTGACTGGGCACCATATCGAAAAGCGCCCAACATCATGAACCCAGATCTCCAGGAGTACTTGGAGACCGGAATGTGGACCGCCTGAGAATGAAGATGGGTCTCCAGGAACATCCTGAGGCTGGAAGATGGACCTTCTCCAGGAAAACTAATCTGGAAGGTCCAAATGTAGATGCTCCCCCCAGTCACTTCTCTTGTGTTCCAGGGTTGTGGGTTGTCTCCATCCCAGACTCTGGAGGATACCCAAGGCACTGTTCAGGTGAGTCCACGTTAGTCCAAACATTTTTAAAAATAAATTTAGAGTACCCAATTCATTTTTTCCAATTAAGGGCAATTTAGAGTGGCCAATTCACTTACCCTGCACATCTTTTGGGTTGTGAGGGCGAAACCCACGCAGACACGGGGACAATGTGCAAATTCTACACGGACAGTGACCCAGAGCCAGGATCAAACCTGGGACCTCAGCACCGTGAGGCAGCAGGGCTAACCCGCTGTGCCACCATGCTGCCCCCACATTAGTCCAAACATGTTTCACACTGGCGTGTTTTCCCGTCAGCATGAAAGTGAATCTGGTGTGGGGAGAGGCCATGCCTTCAACTGCATCCCATTAACCGAATGCAAATAAGGCTTGGTTCACACCAGTCTCTGGGGATTTTTCTGTCCAGCCATGGTGGGCACCTGGGAAAATCCCGCTTTAAATTCACACTGGTGTGAAAATTATTTCTGGGCTACCCGCCATTGAACCCATCGCTTAGGTCGAAGGAGAATTCCTAAGTCATTGGAATAACATGCCATTTAATGTATTTTTGCACCATCAAGATCACAAATGTAAGTCATGCAGTAATATCGACCCTATTCAATTGTACAAAATCTCAAACCTAAAATCATTGTAACAAGGCCAAATGCAGAAACGAAAGCAACCGCTATAGCATCTCAATATATCAACCCTAAACCCAGAGGAGTACCTCCCATTCCACAAGTGTGCATTTTCAGATTTAGATGACCCACAGGAGATTATAATAGTTAATTCGGGAAAAGTTATCCAATCCCAGCTGAATTCAACTTTTAACTTGGGCTAGGAGACAAAGGATCAAATTTAAATATTACTCAAAAAAAGCTTCCACGAAGTTGGTTACCTGTTCTGAGCATCGGCACTGCATGTTCCAAGACGAGCACACAGAACTGCGGGAGACTAAGCTGCTGGAACTGAAGCTCCAAGGAATCCTCACTCTCCATCTCGGGCAGCTCCAAGTGGGCCAAGTCAACTACAGAATGGTTCGACATTGGACTTCCAGAGTTAGGGAATCCTTGGGAACTGCTTCCACTAGAATAGAAAGAGTATTTGCTTTAAATCCTTCAAACACACAACAACTCACACTCACCATTTCTCCAGCAGAAAGAGATAAAGGTAATCAGACTGTGGTATATGGGACTACATATTTGCCTCTCTCTTATTGGACTCCATCTATTGGTATTATGCAAGTGTTGACTAGAACAAAAATCTCAGTCATTATCATGTGGCAAAATGTATCACACATCAAGCGGAATGGCTCCAAGGACCTGTGATTCCACATGACCACAGGTGCAAACAAAGGGGACAATTTTGAGTAATGTCCAAGATAAGATCTTCTGGGAACAGCAGAAATGTTCACCACCTAAATGGGTAGAATACAATGTTTGCATTGCTGCAACTCAAAGCCTTTTTCTCATCAACAATAAAAAAACAGCATAACTGGAGCGACTTCTCCAAACTGAAGCATTTTAACCAGCAAGTAAATTCAATAGTTTTCTTGCACCTAATAATGGTGTTTCCCATTAGACTTCCTCTTGCGCTCTTCGATTCAAATAACTTTGCCCACAAAGTACCTGAAAGTCTTTGTGGGTAGCAAGGGAAATGGGGCATCTGGGACTCCAGTGAACAAAGCAAGCAAAAGTCAATCAGAGAGTTAAGAATTGGGAAAAACGCCAAAGGAGGATGCATTAAAGGGGGCAAACTCACTGAACAATTGAGTGCAGAAAGATAAATAAAACTAGGGAAAGAAAGATTGGATTTATTTAGCTTTTATAATCAGCTGCTATTGGAACTCAATAATGTAATTAGAAGTAATCATCTGAACTGGGAATAAGGCGGCATATGACATAGTTAATTTTAACATTAAAATCGGCCATTATCTGAAATCTGCCACATTGTGCTGATTAGGAATTTTCAACATGGCCCTGCCCCTGTGATAGCAACTGGAAAGTAGATTTCTCACACAGTATACATAACCAGCAAGTAAAAATCTTTCAAGTCATATGGTTCAGTACAACAGCCAGTAGTAAAAGCTTTTTTGGAGTCCGGAGGCATCATATATCTGAAATGTGTGGCTTGATTCAATTTCTTCACTGCTTTAAATGGATGTTGGCTCTCAACCTAAAGTGTACCCGTGACATCACGATTGACAGGAAGGACTGGGAATAGCACAGAAATATAGTGCAATGATGGAAAATCCAATTCCACCCCTCATTTACTCTCAAGCAATTTATCACTCGGGCTTTTATCCCGATACAAATCAAAGTGAGAAATATCAGAGCTTCTGAGTATCACTTTCCTTCAATTCATCAATAAAATGCATTCCACTAACATGAGGAATAAAATTGATAAGTATGCAGATTTTCATACAGTACTTGCCAGCAACCTCTTCCCAACTGAACAAAGGACATTGACGCATCTTTAAAGAAACATAAATGATCCTTAATCTCCTAATGGCGAATGGAAGGCCAATGTCAGCAAATTGAACATAATCCCTGGATTAATAAACCATCTTTTGATTTTCATACATTTTTGTTTCTAAAACAGAGCCTTGCAGATGGCAATTTGGCTTTCTCCAACATTTTGATCTTTCTTAATTAATTTACTGAATTACCCGACTCTATCCATGATAAATACATTGGGCGTAATTCTCCGCTGCCGGGAAAAATCGGGAGGGCCGTCGTGAACTCGGCCGATTTTCACGACAGCCTTGGAGGCCGCTCCTCGCCCCTATTCTCCCCTCCCGGCGGGGCTAGGAGCGGCGCTCCATAACTCTCGGCCGCCGGGCGGCGCGCCGAGAGTGACGCGACGGCGGCGCCTATGTGACGTCAGCCGCGTATGCGCAGGTTGGCCGGCTGCAACCCGCATCTACTCTCAGCATTTCTATTCTTTCCAGAGCCATCACATCAATCTCCTTGTGCTCATTTTTCAACTCACCAGCCTCCACATTCAACAAATCACCCCCGTCATTTTTGCCACTTCAGGATGATGTTATCACCCACATCTCTCCCATCCCCTTTAAGCATTCTGAAAGGATGTCGCCTCTTACATCCTGGTCCATTCCTCAATCACCCATAACACCATCTCGCCTTTCCAGTCAACATATCACCTTCTCACGGTCAACCAGACAAGTAGTTTATTCCATCACATTCCTGACTTGTGCCTTTTAAATGCTGCAGAAGCTTTTATGAGCAAGAGGTGGGCTATTCACCACAGAATGCCCAGCCTCTGACCTGCTCTTGTAGTTACAGAATTTATGTGGCTTGTCCAGTTAAGTTTCGGGTCTCATGACCATCCCCCTTCCCCCATCAGGGTTTTGGTGATGGAAGATTCAGCATAGGTAATGCCATGGAATGAAAAGTGGTGATTACACTCATGTTTAAACTCATGTTTCCGGATCATTAGTCTCAGCCTCTGGATTATTAGTCACGTAACATAACCACTATGCTATTCTACCTGGTAAGAGAGCAGCTTCTGGTGAAAGTCTTTTCCTCACCATCGACTCTTAATATCTCAAGAAAAAACAGTTTACACATGTTTCAGCACTTATTTGAATAATAATAATCTTTATTAGTGTCACAAATAGGCTTACATTAACACTGCAATGAAGTTACTCCAAGTATTGGGAGGTTGCTTAGTCTACTAGCAAGGGATCCTGCAACCCTTTATACACACTGACCCTGCTGTTAGCAAAACTCTGACATATTTTAACCAAACTTAAACATACATTCTCAGACAGAATGCAATGCATTTACCACATAAAACCCCAACTTTTTGCTTCTTTTGCTTATATTTTATTTGTTTCATGTAGATCATGTTCCGAGACACTAAATTCCCTAATCGCCACATTTCGACGCCTGTTCCGGTACACGGAGGGAGAATTCAGAATGTCCAAATTACCTCTCAGCATGTCTTTCGGGGCTTGTGGGAGGAAATCGGAGCACCCGGAGGAAACCCACGTAGACACAGGGAGAATGTGCAGACTCCACACAGTAAGTGACCCAAGCCAGGAATCGAACCTGGGACCCTGCCGCTGTGAAGCAACAGTGCTATCCACTTGCTACCATGCAAATTGGGTGAATTTAGGCACTTGTGGGATTAAAATGTTGAATTAAAATAATTCATCATAAAATTCCTTCAGTGCAGAATGAGGCCGTTCGGCCCATCGAGTCTGCACCGACCCGCTGAAAGAGCACCGACCCTACCTAGGCCCACTCCACCGCCTTGTCGCCATAACCAGATCTAACCTTTGAATACTAAGGGGCAATTGAACATGGCCAATCCACCAAACCTGCACATCTTTGGACTGTGGAAGGAAACCAGAGCACCCAAAGGAAACCCGCACAGACATGGGGAGAACATACAAACTCCACACAGCTTGTGAATGGTGTATATAATTTGAAGTCTGTCATTCCTTCTTTGCAAAGTTCCCTCTCCTAGATCAAACATGAATAGGTGTGGAGCCTATTCCACACCAGCCATACCTGTGGGCTGTTAGATGGAGACTGCTGATTAGAGCGCGTTTTGTACTGTCTATGTACAGTCCATGTTCAGGAAACTTTCATCCATTAGTCAAGGCTACATTGGAGAGTTGAAAGACCACTGTATCATTTAATTTCCAATGAGGGGCTATTCTGATAAACATTGGCTGGCAGAAACCAACAGAAATCTGGATGAAAAGTCGGATATGCAATGGCAAAATTTGGTTCAGATTACAACATATCTGACCAGCTTTCTCTCTCAACCATGGGCACCAAATAATCGCCTTAACAATGATGCACACCTTTGGTGAAAAGAATTTTCACCCAATTTCCCTTCTCACGCCAACCTTTCCAAACTTTAGATTACCTTGGCATGTACACCCAGAGTGAGAATTTGCCTGGATCAATTTAATTGACTCATTTTATAATCTTCAAAAAAAAAACTTAGATTGTCACAAAGGCTCCTCTTTTTCAATAACAAAATCCATCTTTAACCTTTCTACATAATTTAAATTCCTGATATTCCAAACCAGATATTATTCCTCACTCGTGCCTATCTAGAGCAATAATATAACTAACAATACAGTGGCATGACTGCAGGTGGGTTTCCTGGAGCACAAGCAAGTTTAGATTTATACTCAATCTCACTGTTCATACCCAATTTAACACCTCATCTTCCTTTTTTAAAAAAAACTGGTGATAAATAGACATTCATCTCACAATTTATAAATTAATCCACTCTTTTAGTACTGCATGGCTGTGTGCGCGTTCAGGGTTCACGCCCTGGCATAGAGCTTCAATCTACAGCCATCTACCAATTTAGCTAAGTTGTCATTTAGACCTGGATGACAGAGCAACTGGTGAGCTGAATGATCTTACTTTTCTCATGTTCACTCAAACATCAGAAGTTTTTTCCATTCCTGCAGGCTCATAAATCAATGGAGGTTGTCTCAAGATCACAAAAACTTTTTTGTAATGGATTTCCTTTGCACTTCATGGAATATAGACAGCCGTTCCATCAATTCTTTCTGTTATCGCAGGAAATTACAGTGATAAAAAATTGCCTCATTGTTTGAAGACTGACATCTTGTAGCATCTAATGTTCAAAAGCGAATAAACAGGATTCACCTCAGTGAAGAACATGGCTCATTAACAAACGCAAACCTCTTAAAGTTAGCAATAGATAAGTTCAATCTTGAACATGCTTCCTCCAAGCAGAGAAGATGAAAGAAAGAAAACTGAGCGTTGGAAATGTAAAAAGAAACAGAACATAATGGTAATAAGCAACACGTGATTCCACACCCATCAAGAGAAATTATGGATTGTTTCAGATGAAGACCCTCCATAAGAACTAATTGAAGGATCTGAAATCATAACCTAAATATTTGCTTTACAGATTCTGCATTTGAGTGTATTCTATTTTTATACAGGTCCAGTTAAAGATACCTTACAGAGTTGTTACAAGGCAGAATAAGGCCATTTGGACCATTGTATCTACACTGGCGTTCCAAATGAGTAGTTCACTTCGTACCATTCTCCAGCCTTCTCTCCATAACCCTGCATATTCTTTCATTTCAATTAACAGCTGATTCCTTTTCAAATGCTTTGATTGAATCTGCCTCCACCACATTCTCAGATAGTACATTGCAGACCTTAACCTCTCACTGCGAAGACATTTTTCAAATATCACTTTTGCATATTTTTGCCAATTATTTTAAATCTTTGCCCTCTAATTCCGATCCGTTCATAAGGGAAGAGTTTCTCCTTGTTTCTCCAAAGAAAACATTCCCCAGTCCCATCATTCCCAATCCACATTCATAACTGAAGTTCCTCATCCCTGGAACCCCTCTTAAACATAGAAAATTGAGCCTGCTCGACCACTCAAATGTGATCATGGTTAATCCACCATCTCAATGCCATACGCCCGCTCTCTCCCCATGCCTGTTAATGTCTTTAGAGTCTAGAAAGCTATTTCCTTCTTAAGTATATTCGGTGGCCTCCGGTCTTCTGTGGTCGAGCCATTCACCTAGTAATTCAGGGGAAACATCATCTTTCCAGTCTGTCCAGGCCTGACAGAATGTTTTGCATTTCAAGGAGATCCTTTCTTATTCTTCTATGAACCACAGGCCTAGTCGACCCAATATCTCCTTACAAAACAATCCTGCCATCAACAATCAGTCTGCTGAACCTTCGCTGCCTCTGTGACAAGTAAATCCGTTCTTGGGTGAGATGGAAACTGCACGCAATAATCCAGGTGTAGTCTCATCAAGGCCTTGTCCAGCTGCAGCAAGACATCCTTGCTCCTGTACCCAAATCATCTTACAATGCAAGCCAACATGAAAGTTTCCTTCTTAACTGCTTGCTGCACATGATCTTTTTTTTTTAATAATCTTTATTTATTATTGTCACAAGTAGGCTTACATTAACACTGCAATGAAGTTACTGTGAAAAGCCCCTCGTCGCCACATTCCGGTGCCTGTTTGGGTACACAGAGGGAGAATTCAGAATGTCCAATTCACCTGACAAGCACATCTTTCGGGACTTGTGGAAGGAAACCAGAGCACCCGGAGGAAACCAACGCAGACACGGGGAGAAAGTGCAGACTCTGCACAGACAGTGACCCAAGCAGGAATCAAACCTGGGACCCTGGCGCTGTGAAGCTACCGTGCTGCACCTGGATGCTCATTTTAAGTGACTGGTGTACAAAGACACCCAAGTCCCTTTGTACGCCAGTCTAATCTATCACCATTTAAATAATACTGCCATTCTGTTTTTCCTATCTGCCATGTATTTACCCAATCACTCAACTTATCTAAATTGCCTTGAAGCCCCTTTACATCCCCCTTACCACTCATTCCCATGAGTCATGTGTCACCAGCAAACTTGAAAATATTACATTTGGTTCCCTCATCCAAATCATTGATATATATTGTGAATAGCTAGGATCCAAGCACTAATCCCTGCGGTCCCCCTCTAGTCACCATCTGTCACTCCAAAAAAGGCCCATTTACTCCTACTCCTACACGGGAGTTGGTGGTGCAGTGGAATTGTCATTGGACTAGTAATCCAGAGCGATGCTCTGGAGACCTGGGTTCGAATCCTACCACAGCAGATGGTGAAATTTGAATTCAATTAAAAACCTGGAATTAAAAGTCTAATGATGACCATGAAACGATTATCGATTGCTGTAAAAACCTAATTGGTTCACTAATGTCCTTTAGGGAAAGAAATCTGCCTCCTTACCTGGTCTGGCCTACATGTGACACCAGATGGACAGCATTATGGTCAACTCTTGAATGCCTTCTGAAGTGGCAGTTCCAGGATAATTAGGGATGGGCAATAAATAGCAATGCTAAATGAATAAAAAACTGTTTCCTGTCTGCTAACCAATTCTCGATCCATGCCAATATATTAAATCCCATGTGCTTTAATTTTACACACTAATTAACCTCTCATATGGAATTTTATTAAAAGCTTTCTGAAAATCCAAATACACCACATACACCAGTTCTCCCTTATCGAACCTACTAGTTACGTCCCCAAAAAACTCCTGTATGTTTGTCAAACATTAAATCCTTTTTATAAATTCATGTTGACTTTGTCTAAGCCTATTGATATTTTCTAAGTGTCATATTATTACATCCTTTACAATAGATTCTAGAATTTTCCCTCCTACTGATGCTAGGCTTGGGAATCTTTTCTGCAATCCAATATCTCACATCTTTCCTGAAGTGTGGCACCCAGAATCGGGCAATACTCCAACAGAGCCAAGCTGTTGCCTTCAACAAATTCAACATAACCTCCTTGCTCTCACTCTATGCCTCTATTAGTAAAGCATACAATATCCTGGGCTTTATTAACCACCCTCTCAACGTGTCCTGCCACCTTCAATGACTTAACACACATATACACTCGGGTCCCTCTGCTCCTCCATCCCCTTTATATTATTTTGTCTCTGCATGTTCTGCTACAAAAATGATTCACTCCACATGTCTGAGCACTAACTTCATCTGCCACCATCTGTCTATTCCACCAAGTCCGTTTTAATGTCTATATTATCCTCCTCAGTTCACAGTGCTTTCAAGTTTATCATCTGCAAACTTTGAAATTGTGCCCCTTACACCAAGTTCCAGGTCACTAATATACGCCAGGAAACATAAGGGTTCCAACACTTGACCCCTGGGGAACTCCACTAGAAACATTTCTCCAGCTCGAAAAACATCTATTAACCACTGCTCTGTTTCTTGATACTCAGCCAATTTTGTATCCATGTTGCTACTGTCCCTTTTATTTCATGAGCAATATAACTTTGATCACAAGTCTCTTGTGCGGCGCTTTATCAAACACTTTTTGTAAGTCCATGTACACCACATCAAAAGCATTGCCCTCATCAACCCTCTGTTGGCTCATCAAAAAGAAACTCCAGCAAATTAATTAATCATAATTTTCCCTGAAGAAATCCATGCTGGCTTTCCTTAATCAACCTACATTTACTCATGTGACTATTCACTTTGCCCCAAATTATGGTTTCTAGATGTTTTGCCACCACCAAAGTTAAACTGACCAGCCTGTAATTGCTGGACTTATCTTTACTCCCAAAAGGGTGTAACGTATGCAATTCTCAACCTCAGAAGCTTTTATTTGCAAAGAAAAATTGGCAAATTGGCAAACTTCAATCAGAATATTCAAAGTAAACTTAAGAGTGATTCAATTAAAAGTAAATGCAATGCACTCGAAACAAGCACGAGCCTGAAAAACGTGCAAGCGCACAAACAGAAAATGTACATTAACAGAGTCGAGTTACATTTGTAAGTTACTGAAATTGAAGTAATCGCCAAGATACAGAAGTGGTCATGGGTAGTATGATCCCTAAGCAACGTCTCAGTTACCTTGATGATATGGCATCACCATCTTGGCCATCCCCTCTGGGACGCTGAACAGTTCGCCCAATCACAGATGGTCTAGGACTAGTACTTCTTGGAGAGGGATTTTGGGAAATGTGTGTCCCTCGTGTTTCCTGGGAATAAGCCACAGAGGAGTTCTGGGAAACTAAATCTGAAGACGCAAAAGAAACAAAAATGACGATTTTTTAAAAAAAAAATCAATTTCTAATTCTCATCAAATGCTAATTTTGTGTAGAGGTTACATTCTTGCATTGGTGTAAATGTAAGTTGTTCTTTTTTTAAAAAGTTGTTTACATCAAGGGTTGATCAAGAACAACCAGGCATACATTTGTAAAAGACAAATTATTTCTCGATTCAGTGAATACTTAAATGGTGGAATGTTCTCTCCTGTCTATTTGCAAACCCGCAGAACCCCAGCTGAACATATTATTACTCCCAATTCTTCCTTCTGATACAGGATTAGTCTTATTGAAACTTACAGGATACCGCGAGGCCTGGATAGAGTGGGTGTGGAGAGGATGGTTCCACTTGGAGGAAAAACTAGAACCAGAGGACACCATCTCAGACTTAAGGGACGATCCTTTAAAACAGAGATGAGGAGGGATTTCTTCAGCCAGAGGGTGATGAATCTGTGGAACTTTGCTGCAAGTGGCTGTGGAGGCCAAATCACAGTGTCTTTAAGACAGAAATAGATAGGTTCTTGATAATAAGTGGATCAGGGATTATTGGGAGAAGGCAGGAGAATGGGAAAAAAAAGTAGTGGAGAGGTTACATCAGTGTGGGTGGGGTGTTCTTTCAGAGGATCAGTGCAGACTCGATGGGCCGAAGACCTCTTTCTGTACTGTAAGGATTCTATGATTCAGTCTGACTGGCTGCCTCAAGGAGGAGAGAACAGTAAGATCCAACTGGTGCATGACTTCCAGCACTGCTGAAGGGCTTGGAGTAACAAGAATGCTTCCCCTGCCCATGTCAAGAAAACCTGTTAACGTAATTCTCGATGTAGAAAATGGAGTTCAGAAACGCAAATTAGATCCTACAGGCTAAGTTTGGTAAGATTTGCCGCCAACCGCACTCCCCCCCTCCCCCCCCCTTACTACACCTTTGTCCCACTACCTACCCACCTCCCCGTGAACAAGCAGGACTAATAAGTGGTTCGCTTACCTTGTTTTGCAGAAAAGAAACTGGGATCTCTGTGGAAGTTCAGTCTACTTTGTAAACAGGTGGACAGTTGGGTCAGGCAACCCACAGCTTGCATTGCTAAATACTGAGTTCCATCTCTGCCAAATGCTAATTTTGTCAACAAGAGGAGGTTCTAAAAATGAAAGCATGTCATTAATGATTAGCAGAATCAAATGAAAAAGTAAGGAGCCACCACCCCCACCCGCTCCCCGTGCCTAATGGATCAACAAATTTTGTGGCAAGTAGAACCAGGGAGATCAGAAAGGTCCCAGGCTCCATTTGCCACTTGACTGTCTTAAGTAATCATCAGCAAGGGTAACAGCAGACATTGGCTTCAGTGCTCTCGGGTAGGCAAGGAACAGTTCACACATTAATTAATATGTCAATAGGTAGGAGATTGCAACCTACCCAGTAGTCAAAGCAGTATTATGTGATGCCCAATCCTCCATCAACAACATTTGAGGGATTAAAATTCACCCGAAACTTAACTAGGCTAACTATAAACACAGGTTATACGGGCAAGTTAGGGGCTGGGAATTTTGTTAGAAGCAACTCACCCCCTGACCCCCCCCCCCCCCCCCCCCCCCCCCCCCCCCCAAAAGTCTGTCGGAAGGCAAAGTCAAGATTGTGATGGAATACTCTCATTTGCCTGGATGAGCGCAGCTCCAACATGCAAGAAACTTGACACCATCCAAGACAACGCAGCCAACTTGATCAACACCCCACCACCTCAAAAAAATACATTCACTCCCTCCTGCCACATTACAGCTACCTTTATACTAGACAAGATGCACTCTAGCAACTTGTCAAAGCTTTCGACACTACTCTCCAAACTGGTGACCTCTTACCACCTCGAAAAACAAGGACAGCGGTTGCACGGGAACAGCAATGCCTGTAAATTCCCAAAACCACACCCCATCTCGGACTTGGAAATGTATCAGAATTCCTTCATTATTACTGGATAAAGCTCAATAACACTCTGGGCATCCCTGCACCACGTGGGCTGCAGCAGTTCGAGAAGGCGGTTCACCACCACCTTTGAAGTGGGATTAGTGATGGTCAATAAATACTGGCCTTGCATTAGTTAAATAAGGCAAATACCTGGCCAATGTTCAACCTCAAATTTAAAGAGATCAGAAATTATTACCGGCTAAGTTTCTGAATCTCCAACTGAATTTTGTCCTAAATTCCATACAGGTATTATTTGCTACTATGCTTCCTCACCTCACTACCTGTACATGACGACAGATCACTTCCAAATATAATAAAAACAAATCTAAGAGCTACTGATAGGCTTTGTTAAAAACAAAACATTTTTGATTTATGGTAATTCATAATGCTAACCTTCATATATCGCCCTTTTCCTTTACCCTCCTACAAATCAGTCTTGCTGAAGCAAATAGCAGGTGGCAGTGTGCAATGTACCAGAAAAGGATAATCATGAAAAACAATGCATAATTTTATGCTGTCTTTGAACTAGATTTGACAGTTTGCCTCCATGGATAAAAAATGATACTGTACCCCTATGCTATCACACCAAGTGAGACAATTTAATACTTATCCTTTGTTTGTTGAATTAACTACAAGCTTCAAGTTGCTTCAAGGTTTAAAAAACAACAAAATCCTGCAGACAAGAAAATTTAGCATCTGGTTCTTCTCAACATAATTAGCTTTTAATTTCAGAGAAAGCAGCAACTGTTTTCATTCAATATGAATTACAATTTCAACAGAGCACATCGTTTTAAACAGAGATCTCATTTCTAATCACCATTGAACTGCATCTTCTCTGCTACATTAATCATTTCTGATAAAGGTTTCTTCAGGTTGTGAGCTGCACGAGTAAGCTCACATTTATTGTTTACCTGAAATTGAAGGTAGCGGTGTGCCTTCTTGCTTTATAGTAACTGTTTTCATTTACTTCAGAGGACATTATGAGTCAAGACCATAGTGAGATTAGAGTTGCACATAGGCCAGGTAGGGGTCTCTTGTTCCATTCCCTCAAGGACAATGAAACAATTGGATTTTTATGACAATCCAGCAGCTCTCGTGGTTGTTCTCTACGGTCCCAGTCCGAATTCAATTTCACAACCTGTCAGGTATACCTTCAACTCAAGAGCTTTGGATTGCTGTTATTCCTAATCACGTTTAACAAATAATGTTTTGGCTTTTCTATCAATAGAGAACCTAAATGTTAATTTGAGAATAATTCATCCTTATAGGACTAAGGAGGACCCCAGACTCAGGATCAACATTCACCGCATGACGAGAAAATGCTAGAAAATCTCAGCGGATCTTAGGGCAGCACAGTAGCACAAGTGGTTAGCACTGTGGCTTCACAGCGTCAGGGTCCCAGGTTCGATTCCCCGCTGGGTCACTTGTCTGTGCGGAGTCTGCACATTCTCCCCGTGCCTGTGTGGGTTTCCTCCGGGTGCTCCGGTTTCCTCCCACAGTCCAAAGATGTGCAGGGTAGGTGGATTGGCCATGCTAAATTGCCCTTTATGTCCAGAAGGGTTATTGGGTTACGGGGATAGGGTGGAAGTACGGGTTTAAGTGGGTCGGTGCAGACTCGATGGGCCGAATGGCCTCCTTCTGCACTGTATGTTCTATGTTGTTCTATGTCTGACAGCATCTGTGGCGGGAGAACAGAGGTGACGTTGATTCTGGATGACTTGTCATCAGAGCTGATGAGAATTGGAAATAGGATGAGATTTGTACTGTTGAGTGGGTGGGCAATAAGGGAGAGAGGAGCGAGCGAGAGCGAGAGAGTGATTGGAGCAATGGGGCCGGAGAGAGTATCACTCATAGATGGCGAGATAGACAGAATGCTGTCGACAAAAAGACGAAGAGAATATAAATGGCGGTGATCAAGGCCAAGAAGGGTGCTGATAATGTCACATTAAGAGATCAAAGTTTGTTAATGGCAGAACAAAGGGAAGTAATGTGTCAAAGGGCAACTAAGAACAGGAAACAGATGGCCCAAGTGGGATGAGGTGGGGGGTGGGGGTGATAGTGGTAAGGGAAAACCAAGGTGGAAAGCAGGGTGAAAAAGGGGGAAGGAAAAATGAATCAATGGAAGAAATAAAACAAATTGATAGAAATAAAAATAGGATAATTGTACAGGAGAGAGATCACAGTCTGAAGTTGTTGAACTCGGTATTAAGTCCGGAGGTTGTAATGAGCCTAATCGGAAGATGAGATGCTGCTCCTCCAGTTTGGGCAGCAAGGTAGCACAAGTGATTAGCACTGTGGCTTCACAGCGCCAGGGTCCCAGGTTCGATTCTCTGCTGGGTCACTGTCTGTGCAGAGTCTGCACGTTCTCCCCGTGTCTGCGTGGGTTTCCTCCGGGTACTCCGGTTTCCTCCCACAGTCCAAAGACATGCGGGTTAGGTGGATTGGCCATGATAAATTGCCCTTAGTGATCAAAAAAAAGGTTAGGAGGGGTTACTGGGTTCCGGGGATAAGGTGGAAGTGCGGGCTTAACTGGGTCGGTGCAGACTCGATGGGCCGAATGGCCTCCTTCTGCACTGTATGTTCTAGTTAGCATTGGGCTTCACTGGAGCATTTCAACAGGCCAAGGACGGACATGTGGGCATGAGAGCAGAAGTGAGTCGAAATGGCAAGCGACAGGAAGATCTGGGTCCTGCTAGCGAATGGACGAAAATGTGTTCCTCAAGTCACCCAGTCTGCATTTAGTCTCTCCAATATAGAGTAGACCGCATTGGGAGCAGCAAATGCAATAGACTAGATTGATAGGGATTACATGAAGCATTGCTTCACCTGAATGGTGAATGAGCAGGAAGGAGGTGAGGAGGCAGGTGCTGCACCTTCTGCGGTTGCATGAGAAGGTGCCATGGGAAAAGAGTGAGGAATTGAAGATGATGGAGGCATAGACCAGGGTATCCTGGAGGGAACAGTCCCTGCGGAATTCTGACAGGGGGAAAATCTGTTTGGTGGTGACATCATGTTGGAGCTGGCGTTCCTGACCGAGGATGATCCTGTGTGTGAGTGAGAGAGAGAGAGAGAGAGAGAGAGAGAGAGAGAGAGAGAGAGAGAGAGAGAGAGAGAGAGAAGGGAAAAGGATTAAAGCAGAGGTGTGCAAGTTGGGACATCCACGGTTGGGAGCCCTATCAACCACAGTTGGTTGGGAAAAAGGAAGGGCGGCAAGGCAGCATAGTGGTTAGCACTGTTGCTTCACAGCACCAGGGTCCCAGGTTCAAATCCCGGCTTTGGTCACTGTCTGTGCGGAGTCTGCGTGTTCACCCTGTGTCTGCACGGGTTTCCTCCGGGTGCTCTGGTTTCCTCCCACAAGTCCCGAAATACGTGCTGTTAGGTAATTTGGACATTCTGAAATTCTCCCCCCCATGTCCGCAAACAGGCACAGGAATGCGGCTTCTTGGGGCTTTTCACAGTAACTCCATTGCAGTGTTACTGTAAGCTTACTTGTGACAATAAAGATTATTATTATAAATGAAGACACATCAACAGCTCCATTTTGGAAAGTGGCATCACTGGAACAGGTAAGACGGAGGCGAAGGAACTGGGAGAAGTGGGATGTAGTACTTACAGGATATGGGGTGTGAAGAGCTGTAGTCAAGGTGGATGTCGAGAGTTGGTGGGTTTGTTACGGATACCGGTGGACAATCTATCCCCAGAAATGGAGATAGAGAGGTGAACTCTCTCACCAACCATCACCCCTTTTTTATTTCTATAAATGTATTTTCGTTTCTTCCATTGATCTGTTTTTCTCTTACCATCCCACCCATCCCCAACCCCCACACTAAGGTCATCTATTCCTTGTTCCAGATTTTCCTCTGACACACCGCTTACCTTTGTTCTGCCATTAACATATTCTGATCTCAATGTGCAACTGTCAGCACCCTTCTTGGGCATGATCACCATCATTTACATTCCCTTTGTCTTTTTGTCTACATTTTTGTCAATCTTTCCCTAGCTCGCACCTATCACGGGCCCTCTATCCAGCCTCATTGCTCCACCACACCCACCCCCAACTCCCCATAACAGTATAAATTCTGATCCTGTTTCCAGTTCTCACAGTGTTGACGAAGTCATCCAATCCTAAAACGTTAGCTCTGTTCTTTCTCCACAGCTGCTGTCAGACCTGCCGATACTAGCCAGCAATTTTTCTTTTTGTTTCAGATTCCAGTGCCTGCAGTAATTTTCTTTTCATCTTATTCAATATATGACAATGTATTTCTTACCTGTACAATCTTTGGGCGTTGAAGGAAGATCTCAGCTGGAAAATCCTGCAGGATAACATCTTGTAGAAGCTCACAGGTATTGCGAACTAAGGTACGATTGCTGCTTTCCAGAGAACTATTTTAAAAAATGAAACATTTACTTTTTCAATTTTTTCCCCGTATAAAATATTCTGAGTTTGGGCAGATAGACCAATAAATGCATATGCAACAAGAACAGTATTGTGTGGACGCTCAAATCTATTTTTACAGATACCTCCAGAATTTGGTTTAACTGCACACTGGTTTATCCTCAGGTGGATAGTCTCTATTCTGGTTTCCAGAAGACCAAAGATCAAAACACATTCTGTTTCAATTCACATGTAGGGAAGTTATGATGGAGCTGTATAAAATGCTGGTCCGACCACAGCTGGAGTGTGCAGTTCTGATCGCCAATGATTGTACTAGAAAGTGTGCAGAAGAGATTCACCAGGATGTTGCCTGGGCTGGGTTTCAGTTAGAGACTGGATAGGCTGGGGTTGTTTTCCTTGGAGCAGAGAAGGCTAAATGAAGGGGGGCCTGATTGAGGTGTATAAAATTATGGAGGGGCATAGATAGGAAGAAACTTTTCCCATTAGTGGAGGGGTCAATCATCAGGGGGGTTCATTTTAAGGCTATAGGCAGGGGATTTATAGATGTGAGGGAAAACTTTTTCACCAGGGGGCGTTGGTATCTGGAACTGGCTGGCATGTGTGGAGGTGCAGAACACAGTGTTGCACTCTCACTCCTGCATCTTTTAATTGGGTATAGATAATAATAATTTACGCTCATCCCTGCAAACAGAAACCTTACTCATTTGGTGAGGAAAATTGTGTGCCACAAAACAAGAGGCAACTAATGTACAATATCCAGTTTACTGAAATGCAAATCCCAGTTGGTGCAATATTAGGAATGCTGTCACCATATTGGGAAGTTTTGGCCAAAACTAAGTAACTGCAGCAGGAATAACGAGTGAATATTTTGCAAGTTTGCTATATTTCCAATAAGGCAAGACCACATTGTTGCAGATAATCTACACAATACTGTGTATTATTTTTTTCTTCAATTCTCTCTTTTACCAATTTATTGCCTTAATGTTTACTTAGTTTCAGTGGGTTTTACTAATAACTCATGCCTGACAAGGAGGCAACACCACAGGGTTCACCACAACTTAAGAGGTGAAAAGCAAATAATGGTGTCAAGATGTGGTGAGCTGATCAGAATTGGATAACCTTGGAGGGAGTATTTAACCCAAAACGTGCACTTTTTGGAATACAGCAATTCTTTCAGCTTTCAGAAGACATTTTCAAAAATGGATATAACTGTTGTTTTACATTTATTTCACAATTCTGAATTTATATTTTTTAGCTGATGATAATGTGAAACAACGCAAGAAATGCACACTATTTTGAATCCTTAATGCACTTCATGGATTAACTTTAGTGAATGGAATCAGAAAACTTTGAGTAAAACACATGATCATTAGGCAGCTGAGGCTGGATTCTCCGAGCCAAAGCGCCAAAATCGCGTTCGGTGCGGGGGCGGAGAATGGGCGTCAACCTCAAAATTTTGACCGGCACTGCTTCCGCGATTCGCGCTCAAGAATCGCGCATGAAATACGCATTGACAGAGGTCCCCCCGCGATTCTCCGCACGCAACTGGCCGAGTTCCCGTCGGCGTGGTCCTAACCACCTATTGGTTGTCGGGAACGTCGGGTGGCAG
Organism: Scyliorhinus canicula; assembly: GCF_902713615.1. NCBI lineage: Eukaryota > Metazoa > Chordata > Chondrichthyes > Carcharhiniformes > Scyliorhinidae > Scyliorhinus > Scyliorhinus canicula. The sequence goes on along the minus strand of NC_052155.1, from coordinate 167,152,591 downwards.
CGGCGGAATCAGTCGGCCCCGGTGGGGGACTTGGGGGGGGGGGGGGGGGGGGGGGGGGGAGACACTCATGGACGGCCAGGCAAACGATCGGGCGGCACCAATCCGCAGGTGCGCGCGATCTCGGGGGGGGGGGGGGGGGGTACTTCTTCCATCACAGTCAGCGGTGCGAGTCTGCCATGTCGCATGGGGCAGACGCCGCAGGCCACCGCCGTGCACACGCGTGGACTCCCAACCCGAAGTGCGCGGCCCTGTATCCGCAGCCAGAGCTCCGAGAACCACTCTGGGGCCCTGCCGATGGGAGAATCACTCAGGACTTTCTTAAGGAAAGTCCAGGGTGAAACGCCAGCGTTTTTACGCTGGCATGGGGACATAGCCCCATTATTGGAGAATCCAGCCCAAGATCTTTTGTGACGAATGGGGAATTTTAGGAAAATTGGATTATTAAAAGCCTGGGGTTATAGCATGATTGACTACAGTGGTTCTGTTTTGTAGGTCCTGGGAGCTTTTAGCAGCCAGAAGATGAAATGAAATTTAATGAAATGAAAATCGCTTATTGTCACAAGTAGGCTTCAAATGAAGTTACTGTGAAAAGCCCCTAGTCGCCACATTCCGGCGCCTGTTCGGGGAGGCTGGTACGGGCAACTAACAGAGGAATGTGTTTTTCAGTCTGGGCTAATGCACTGTGGTTTGACTGGGGACAGTCCCTCGAGACTTAATGTGCTTTCCGTCCCTGGAAAGTTCATTTGTTTTTCAGTTTGGGGAGATGATGTCATTGCTGGGTGGAGCTAAGATTCAGCAAGATTTTTTTGAGAACACTTTTGAAGAGGTCTAATCTGGCTACCACAGAGACAACAAGTAAAGGCAGTTTTTTCCCCTAGTATGTTAGTTATAAAATGAGCAATATTATTTTAAAGCAGTCTTGTCTGAAGGTAAAGAAGAGCTGAAAAAAAACAGTTGAAGCAGCTATTTGAAGATAATCAGCCAGAATCTGCAAGGGTTCTAACCATCTCATCTGTTCTGCAAAGCAAGTATTACTCTCTGCCCTGCTGATTTTAAACTAGATTGATAGCTGTATGTTTCTTTCCTTGTTGTTTAATGGGGAATTGAATAGTAGTGTAACGGGATAATTATAAGCTGTTCTTTTCAGGTGTGAAGTTAAAAAGTTTAATATTGTATTCATAATAAAGTTTTTAAATACTAAATCCCTATTTTCTCATGCAATTGCTTCTGGTGAGAATTATTCTTTCCACACAGTCTTAAAATAACTAAAATATCGGGGTGTCGGCCCAGTATCCTAGCCACTGTTGGGGTCTGGTCTGGGATCGTAATACTTTCCTCCTGAATATGCCAGAGGCAGAGAAAATTGGTTAAAGTGCATCATTTTAGTGGTTCACACACAAACGAACAAACACAATAAAATGCCATTTGTTTGGTATCCCGATAAGAAAATGGCAAATGTACATTTTTAAGTTTAAACAATGAAAATGTTATTTTATCAACGTTACTAATGTAATAATTTAAACCTACTGTAACCCACCTCTCATTTGATAAAAGAACATGTCGGTCAGTCACAGTCAGAGTCAACCAAGGGAAGGTGGAATACTTCAGACATCTCACTGCATCATTAACTAAGAGGAAAAAAATAAAAACCTTGAAACTGGAGTGAAAATGAATTGCATTCATCTGTAATTAAATGTTGTGAATGCGTTCAATACGTTCTACAGCACCTCAACAAAAAGATCATTAATGGTTCACAGAATGGAATCCCTACAGTGCAGGAGGCTGCCATTCAGCCCATCGAGTCTGCACGAAACATTGGAAAGAGCACCCTATCTAAGCCCAATCTCCATAACCCCACCTAACATTTTTGGACACCAGGAGCCAATTTAGCATGGCCAATCCACCTAACCGACACATCTTTGGACCGAGAGAGGAAACTGAAGCACCCGGGGGAAACCCATGCAGACACGGGGAGAACGTGCAGACTCCACACTGTCACCCACAGCCGGAATTGAACGCGGGTCCCTGGCGTGGTGAGACAGCAGTGCTAGCCACTTCACAGTTTTCCTATTTCTATACCATCTGTTTCAGGCCTGGGATGGGGAATGCATTTTCATTCAAATGCAATTACAAAAGCCTTTTTGCGTGGATTAAAATGATCCATGATAACAAAGAGAAAAAATTGAGGGAGTTTCTTTCTCTTCCATCAGCCTCCAAATAAGGCACACTAATGTCTTCAGTTATTGATTTTACTGTATTGGAAAAACACTGACAGGTTTTATGTGCATTTTTTCTGAAAGCACAACAAATAGTAACAATACATAAAAAAGTTCTTCAGAAACATTTATTTGTTTTCAACTTCGAGACTGAAACAGTGCTTACAACTGTGCACCTGTACATGAACAGGTGTTAATTCTTTATTTCAGTAATAACACAGATGCCAGAAACCTAGCAAAACAAATTGCCAACCTGCTCAGAGTGGTTATATATAAAATAGATAGTCACATAATGTGACTATCTACAAAATCTCTTAAAATGAGGCCCTGTTCATGCAATGTATCTCTGCTAATATCCTGACTTTTAATTTTCTCATTGTAATGTTTGACAACTCAGGTACCATTTCCATGACTGAGTTTGAACCCAGGCTTTTTCAACTTTGAGCCTGAGCCTCCTTGTACCTTCTGCTAAGAGTTTCCACTGAAGTAGTTAGAAGCAGATGAAAATGTAGGGATCTCAATGTTCAAGACTCAATCTTCTAATTAGAAATAATATCTTAAAGTAATTAAGCACGTAATATTCTGGACAACTCACCAAATGCTTTCTGCGGCAGAATTTTGCTTGGTTTTACTTGACTGTAGTAACTTCTCTGAAAGTAACCAACCGCTGTTTCTTCCTCTTCCAATGTTACAGGTGGCACAGCTGTAGAAATGTTTTTAAAAGTTGGATAGGTACCACAATAAATGGCACTTTAAAATCCTACATTCAAACTCAGATTAAATGCAAGTCTCACAAATCATTGAATGAACATCCAGTAGCTTTTCTACAAAAGATAATCTGGGCAAGACAAGACTGATAATTATGGCAGAACGGTAGATTTTTACTTTATGCATCAAATGTCAGTCAGCAAATAATTTTGATTTGATGGTAAAATGCACTTTCTCCACTTTCGTTGCACCTTATCATTGGAATTCTTAATGGAAGATCCTGCCATCAGGAAAATATAATGGTGGATGTTATCACCTGGGAGGATAACATCCAACACAATGTGCCAATTGCTTGCATTATAATTGAGTGTTTGCCAAAAATGGGGACACTCACTATTAAACTAGGGTAGATTGTCTTCAGCAACAAAGGGTCTTGAACATTCATCTAGACCTCATGCATCCCGCAGAAGGTCTTTCTAACACTTCTAGGTGAATATCTTCAAATGACTAGGTGCAAAAGGTGGTTATACAAGTTTCAGTTCCCAGCTACTGGTTAAATCTCATCATAAATGTATCCTTGTCACATCTTGAAATATTGTCAATCATTTTGTTTCTCCACAAGCGATACACCAAACAAATTGAGAGTTTCGCCATGCGGAAGGGCAGTGATTGTACAGAGCAAAGTTGGAGAATGTGCAGGTGGTTCCTGCTGTCCATGAGAATTGTCAGCCTTGTTGCTGCACATAGCAAGGGCTAAAAAATTTTACAAGGGAGCAATCCTTTCCACATAAAGTATTTGGCAAAAGAATACTTGTCAAATGTCCTTGAAGCCAAGTTTATTCACACAGGATTAAAACAAAAACTTAGTAAGTGATGATTAATATGCTAATGCACTAGTTATTAAAGCTGATTTCCCCAAAGGCTAATACAATAAGTACTTCATTAATTTGTCTCAGGAATTGCTAAACATATCATTGTACTGGGTGTCCTCCAGTGAGGTGTCAGGTGAAGTTGTCTGGCAGCCTTTCCCTGATGGCTGTGAGCAAAGGGAGACATAAAACACCACAGAAAAGGCTTCTAATCAGTAGGCAACTTTAGCTACTGGTTTATGTCATTGCAAAAGTAGTTATTGGATAATGAGTCTACTTTAAAAAGTAAGGAATATGGATGGGATCCACATATGGGAATGGTTGGGAGCCATTGAACCCAAGTACATATGCAAGGCTAATCTGAATTTGTCAGTTGCACTTCAGAATTGCAACATCCTTTTAAGTGAAAGTTGATTATTCCAATAGGAGATATGCTCATGTGGAAATTCAACTGAGAAATCTCTATTCCAGCTTTTATTATCTACTTGTTATGTGTGGATCTCACTGGTGCCGTACATTATTGCTCTCAAGTATTACCAAGGTTTACTTTCATGTTTTTTTTTAAACTTTGTATACCCAGAGGAAAGTATATTTAAAGCATATTCAGAACCCTTCATTATCTGCATCAATATACATTCAGAGCCTGATGATATGAAAAATGCCTACACCCATGACTGCCACCAATTTATAATTTTAAAACACATATACATGGCAATAAGAAAGAAATGTAACACACCTATCCACAGTCAGCTCCTTTTAAAACATGATGTGGAGATGCCGGCGTTGGACTGGGGTGTGCACAGTAAGAAGTCTTACAACACCAGGTTAAAGTCCAACAGGTTTGTTTAAAATCACTAGCTTTCGGAGCTAGTGATTTTAAACAAACCTTTTAAAACAGTTCATATTGTGTTAAAAACATGACTGTATTCTCCCAGTATTAGAGTCTGTAAGTTGAACATCAATTTGCTCAGGTTACCTTTGTCCTCATTGGCTTTCTGAGGATGCGACTGATAAGCAATAGCTGGTGCGTCAACAATAGTATCAGGCAGTTTGAACAGATCATCCATAACCTCATCGATGCATGCTTGTAACTTTGGCTCTACATTGGGTCGCAGCTGTCCTAGAAATTCTAAAGCTCCAATTTCTCGAAATAGTTGGGCGACTGAAGAATACTTTAAATTAAAAGCAAATATTAGATTTACTATTCAGGTCTTTTCTTGCTCATTATATAAATACAGTCTAACTTAACAGAAGTACAATGTCGAAATTCTACAATAAGAAATATGCTATAGTGTCCAGTTAAGAGCTTTACAATGTTAAGTTGACCTGGAATATGCTGAAATAGAAATTAATGCATCACAATCATGCATTAACCCACTGAAAAGCTATTTAAATTTCCAAAAGCTTTTCAGTGTGTTCCCAAATGAAGACTTACCAAAATATAGCAGAGAGTGCCATAAAAATGGGGCATAATTTGGCATCCTCGGACAACCCTGAACTACGAGGAACGATTCCCAGAACAGATAAGCTCCATGTTTCTGAAGAGGTCCGCTTTGGAAGTCTGTCAGTGAGGAAGAAAAAAGAAGAGGAGTGACAATCTGAGGGCGATTGCCACTCCTTGGATGATTTGGCCAGTACAGAACTGTGCAGTGGGCACTTCTGTGGACACAGCCTCAAATCCAAGACAGTGTGTTGCCTCCCTGGCACCAGTGTCAAGGAGCTCACTGATGGATGCAGAGCACCACAAGGGTGGGGGAGAAAACAGCCAGTAGTCATGGTCCACATAGATACCAATGGCATAAGTCGAAAAAGGGATATGGTCCTGAAGTGCAAATTTAGGGAGCGTGGTGGAAAATGAGCAAGCAGGACCAGTAGAGGGGAAAAAAATAAGACAATGAATGTGGCTGGAATGATGGTGCAGGAGGCAGGGCTTTAGATTCTTGAGACATTGGAACTAGCTCTGAGGCAGATGGGGCCTGTTACAGGCTGGATGTGTTGCCCGTGAACAGAGTGGGACAGGGCTTAAACTAACTCAGCAGGGATGTGAGAACCCAGAGATAATATTAGAGAGGAATACCAAGGGCATAGAATACTTGGGAGAATAAATAGCACTAGAGTCAGGGATATGTTATAGGGGTCAGAGTAAAGTAGATGGTAATAGACTCTCAATTCAGGATTACTTTATATGTACTTTGTATTTTACTTTGTATGTGAATGCACAGAGTGTGGTAAATAAGTCTGGAGAGTTACAGGCGCAGATTGCCAAGTGGAAGTGTGATGGTGTCATGTACAGAGAAATGGGTGTTAAATATCCCTGGATACAAGGTGTTCAGAAAGATAGGAAAGGAGGAAAAGGTGGAGACGTGGTCGTATTAATAAAGGAGAGCGTTGCAATGCTGGAAATAGAGGATGTCCCAGAGGGATCAAGGACAGATCTATTTGTCTAGACAGGAATGAAAAGGTGCAATTGCATTGCTCATTGTAGTCTATAGGTCATCATTGAGTGGGAAGGATGTAGAGAAACAAATTCACAAAGTAATTACAGACGGGTGTGAAAACTATAAAGTATTTATATTGGGGTGACGTTAATTGTCCAAAATATAGACTGGGATATTTGTAGTGCAAAGGCAAGGGTTCCTAGAATGGATTCAGGAAAATATTCTTCAGCAGTGGGTTTCCAGTCCAGCGAGGAAGGAGGCACTGCTGGATCTGGTTCTTTGGAATGAGCTGGGTCGAGCAGATCAAATGTCAGTAGGGGAACATTTAGGAAACCGTGATTAGTAAGGAAAACGAATAACTGGGAGAAATTAAGCCAACCTTCAATGGGGTACAAACATACTTAGGTCAAATAAATTGGAGTCAAAGGTTGGCAGGAACAATGGTAGCTGATCAATGGGCTACCTTCAAAAAAAGGAGATGATTCAGGCACCAACAAGGTATATTCCTAAAAAAGTGAAAGGTAGGACAAACAAATCAAGAGCTGCCTGGATGACAAAGAAGATAGAAATCAAGAAGAAAAAGGATGTTAATGACAGGTTTCTGGTAGAAAATACAATTAAAAACCCAAGTTGAGGATAAACGATTCAAAGGAAACCTGAAAAAGGAAGCAAAGAGTATGAAAAAAAAGAAACAGGCAGCCAGCATAAGAAGGAATCCAAAAGTCTTCTATCCGTATATATATAGCAAAATGGGGGTGCAAGGAAGAGTAGGGCCTATGGAGACTGAAGGCATAACTGAGGTACAAAATAAATAGTTTGCCTCCGTCTTCACCAAGGAAGAAAATACTACCCAAGTAATGGTAAAAGATGAGGTAATTCTGACACCAGATGGATTGAAAATTGAAAAAGAGAAGGTTTTGGATCAGTTACAGTTAATAAACCTGATGAAATGCATCCAAGGATAGAGAGAGAAGAAGTGAGAGTCGAAATTGCAGAGGCACAGGCCATCATTTTTCAGTTTTCCTTAGACACAGGGATAGTCCCAGAGGATTGGAGAATTGCAAACATTTACACTCTTGTTCAAAAATAGTGTACCTCAGTGTACCCGAATGTGGTGACTAGGGGCTTTTCACAGTAACTTCATTGCAGTGCTAATGTAAGTCTACCTGTGACAATAAAGATTATTATTATTATTAAATAGGTAGTAAAGATAAGCTGAGGAACTACAGGCCGGTCAGTTTAACTTTGGTGGAGAAACTTCTAAAACAATAATGTGGGACAACATGGTCACATAGACAAATGGGGGTTAATTTAAAAAAATCAATGCTGACTGTTCTTTTTTTTTTTAAATTTAGATTAGCCAATTATTTTTTCCAATTAAGGGGCAATTTAGCGTGGCCAATCCACCTACTCTGCACATTTTTGGGTTGTGGGGGCGAAACCCACGCAGACACGGGGAGAACGTGCAAACTCCACACGGACAGTGACCCAGAGCCGGGATCGAACCTGGGACCTCAGCGCCGTGAGGCGGTTGTGCTAACCACTAGGCCACCGTGCTGCCCTCAATGCTGACTGTTCTTAAGTGAATATTATGTTTAATTAACCTGCTAGACTTTTCTGAAGAGGAAACAAAGAAGGTTGATGAGGGAAACATTATTGATGGAATATTGTGAGCAGTTTTGGAACCAGTATCTATGGAAGGATGTGCTGGCCTTGGAGAGGATCCAGAGGAGATTTTTGAAAATGATACCCGGAATGAAGGATTTGTCATATGAGGAACTCGGTCTGCACTCAATGGACTTTAGAAGGATGAGGGGGGTTCTTATTGAAACTTACAGAATACTGAGAGGTCTAGATAGAGTGAACGTGGAGATGATGTTTCCACTAGTACAGCCTCAGACTGAAGGGACAATCCTTTAAAACAGAGATGAGGAGGAATTTCTTCAGCCAGAGGGTGGTGAATCTGCGGAACTCATTGCCGTAGAAGGCTGTGGAGGCCAAGTCACTGAGTGTCCTTAAGACAGCGATAGATAAGCGGATCAGGGGTTATAGGGAGAAGGCAGGAGAATGAGGATGAGAAATATATCAGCCATGATTGAATGGCAGAGCAGAAACAATGGGCCGAATGGCCAAATTTTGCTCTTATAGCGCATGGAATAAGGGATAGTAGCAACATGGATAAAGAATTGGCTGAATGACAGAAGACAGTAGTGGATAATGAAGGTTTCTCGTGCTGGAGGAAGGTTTGTAGTGGAGGTCTCCTTAGGGCAATGGCCAGACCTTTTTTCTGATATAGTAATGACTTAGACCAGTGGCCCAAGTGTGCCCGGTCCATCAATTCTGAAAGGTTCAGCTCCTGCTCCACTGGCACTATAGGAACTATAGAGATTGGTATTAATTAATTAACACAATCAACAACTCTTATCCAGATGGAGCAGGACAGAGGGAAAGACAATGGACCTGAAGGATGTTGTATTGCTCCAGACTGCAAGGTCTACGTTGGTGATTTTGGAACAAGAGCTACCAAAGGAGTGCTGAAACAAGCTTTCAGCTAATACGGCCCTTTGAGGAACAAGTGGGTAGCACAGAACCCTCCAGGTTGAACTTTTGTAGAATCTGTAGGCCCATAGATACAGAGGATGCTGTGCACGGAATGGATGGCAAGATTGAGAGGATGTGCAGGCAACATTTTCAATATCAGTGGCTGCTGGCATTAGAGACTTTTAAAAATTATTTTCTGCTGAGGTTTTGCTTTTTAAAGAAAACTTTATGCTGGAAATACACAGCAACCAAGAATAATCAGAGGGGCAAGTCATTTGGGTATTACGCTTGATTTTGAGAAATTCTGGGCTTATTTGGTATGATGGTAGGGTTTCTTTTCACCTCTACGTTGTCTGCTTTTTTCTGGCATTGTGGATTATACACGTTTCACACCTTTTACAACATAAAGAACATGCAGGGTTACAGGGAGAAGGCATGGAAATAGTACTGGGCGAATTGCACAGTCAAGAGCCAGTGCAGATGTGATGGGCCAAATGGCCCCTTCCACTGTAACAATTCTGTGATTTACACTGAAGGTCCTTTCCTAAGATTTTAGAAAATAATTGGAATTAACTGCAGTTAAGCAGAAATATATCTCATAACAGCTAAACAGGAATTTCACAACATATTGTAAATCTTCCAGAGTCTATTCTACTGACTACATAATTCACCAAATTTAAGAACATTGATCAAGCCAACCTAAGTTCAACATTCACACTTGCTTGACACTGGGAAACCATGTCAGGATTATTTTCCTTGCCTTAATATTCATAGATTCTACTTGATATACAAACAGCGTCGGTGGTTATGAAATAAACGGTTTAAGGATAATAGCATTCATTCCACTTTCCAAAACCTAACGCAATTAAGTAATTCTTCTAATACACTCAACAGACTGAAGGAAGTGTTGTGACAAATAACTTACCTTTACAAGACGACTACATAGTGAGAGTACTTCTCCCTGCATTGGAACAGTTGGAAAGTTGAACCACTCAAATAGTCGTACGAAAAGGCTCTTTTCTTGAGCCAAATCAGCAACAGAAATCAAACCATGATCAATTTTGCACAAAATGTTCTTCAGTGCTCGAACTCTAATTTCCACCAGTTGGTGACCTACAATAAAGAAAGAGAGTAAAAGTTGAGGTCCACTAGGGCAATTAATTTTTTTTCCAGATGATCAATTGACGTGCAAATGTATCCAATTGGCACTTTCATATTGTCGGAGTATAGTCAATGAAAGATGCGGGGGTTTCTTCCATTTGCTGCATTTCATAGTATAAACAGTCCATGGTTCAGGCATAAGTGTAATGAGGGAGCGACTACCCGGTCTTGCCATTGATTCAGTAACTGAACCAGCAACATGACATAGCAGAGCCTACTCGGACTGTAAATAAAACAACAAGGGAGACACAAAGAGATCGCTTCCCAAGGCATGTACACAATACAAACGCACCTTCAGAAGCAAATCAATAGGTTGAAAATATGGGAAATAGGCTCTACAAATCTGAATTTATGGAACCTCCACATTATCAGAATGAATCCCGAACTTGGACATAGATTATCTCAGTATTTGTTACTATTCAGTAAAGCTCTTCAGTCCAGAGCAGGATTAATCCAAAATAATTTTTGCATATAATTGTATAATGGCTGTACCTGGGCAAAACTTTACTCCTGTTCACGTTCATGTTGCTATGATTCTTGTCGAGACCATAACTTTTAAAGAGATTTGAATTCCCAGTGACTGATTCAAGTGATCAGACAAGGTGTAATTTTAATGCTTTTACTGTAACAATCACACTAAAAACAACATTGACTGAACATTACTTAGTGGGCAACCAATACATAAAGCCACGCAATAGTTATCCCATGATAGCTTAAACCAAGAATCCCTTACCATGTTTATAAACTATACTGTACTCAGCAAAATTGTTTTCTTTACAGAAACCAATTCAAAGTTACTTCCAACTTCCAACAGGCTCACTTCTCAGTGTTTTACTGAACCATAATGTCCAGCGTTTGTCGGAAGTAGTTTCTCTCGATCTTCAGAGGAGACTTTGAGCAGCAAGGCCCAATCTGGCGTCTCCTACCCCAGACCACGCTAGGTTTAATCTTGCAGAGTCCTTAAATTACCACAGATCCTGTCGGTTTGAGAGAATAAGATCCCACTGTAATTCTGCCTGTAGCTAATGGAAAACAAGTATTTTTTCTTCTACTGTTCAAAGCAGCTGCTATTTTCCTGTTTTGTTCGCTCTCCGACATTCACGCACACTGTTCTAGGGCCTCGGAGTCATTAGGTCTGGCAGAATTAATGCTAGTTGCCTTTACCTTTGCCTCCAGGTGTTAGAAATTTGCATCATTAAAGCAAAATGCTTCAGATTTCCAGCATCTGCATTAAATATACAATATGCTGGAAATACGCAGCAGGTCTGGCAGCATCAGTGGGAGAGAGCCAGTTCAGAATCAGTTCTGAAGAGTCATATTGAAGTCAAAATATTAACTCTGTTTTTCTCTCTCTATTGATACTTCCAGGCCTGCTACTTTTTCCAGCATTTTGCGTTTGCAGCTTGCTTACAATAAGGCTTGGACCTGGCCCCTTGGCCACCACAGGGTACATGGGCTTATCACTGGGCAGAACTAGGAGTTCACATGCCCCTCATTACTGTTCCAGTTTGTCTTTAATTAAAGGAGGCAGTTTAAAACATAATCATCTTATAAAACCATGCATGCGTTATGTGTTGTTCCAATGCCAAACTCTCAACTACTCTAACTTCTGTTGCCAAGATCTTCTGCTTGTACAGAATAACATTTGGCAGCAAAATCTACACTGGATACATTACATAATATCTGGAGTAAGAAAGCTAGTATTCCATCTCTATAAAAGGTTGGTTTAAATTATTTAATATCAACTTGCAATGTTTGCAGACAAGCCCGAGGCTAGGTTTGAGGAAAAAGTCTTCTGTCAAACCAAAGCTAAGCTGTTTTCAGGTACAGTTCAAATGAATTATTTTTAAGTAAAGTCAACATTTACTATGTCAAAAGCGTATATTCAGATTTTTATCTAAACGTTTGATATCTGCATTTCCAAAGTTGAGGTTAATGAGTTTTGGAGCATGAATTCCTGAGTTGAGGTCCAAACATAGGAACATCATTGTTAAAAACAGACAAAAACTCAAAATAAATCATTTAGTAATGTTGATGTTAAAATGTAGTCAAAGAACCTGTTGCCTGACTGTGCACATGCATCAGTTCCCTGGAATGCACTGTATGGCTTGTTGGATTGGTTCCCCTCTTGGTACAGGCAGGGCAACAGCGATCAAAAACATACATTTCGAACACCTTCAAACTTGATGAATTTAACTCCTCCACAGCATAGAAACAAATGCCAAAGAGTAGATAAACAGAATCAGGAAATGATCAGTCATTAGCTGAAGAATTAGATTTTGGAGATGTTTTTGAAAGTAAGGAGTTGTACCAAGGCTAGAGAGTGGTAGAGAGAGCACAGCAATCTGAAAGTGGAATGGAAGGAGGGATGCACTGCAGACCAGAAAGGAAAGATAGGAGAGAAAAAGCGGCGAAGGATGCGGCTGATACCGCAGCGGGAATTTGTGAAACCAGACCACAAATCTAAATTCTATACACAGACAGGAACCAGTCGCGGTCAGGGAGGGTGGATTGATGGGAAAGTGAGGTTCAGTGCAAGACAAAACAAAAACAGGAAGCATGGTTTCCAAAGATTTAGAGCTTAAATCATCATGGAGTTTGGGATGCTGAAAATAAAGCATTGATGTGGTTCTTACAGGTGACAAAGTGTACAATTGTGTTAGTTGTAGCAGGAAAGCTCACGGTCAAACCCCACATTAAGCATGTAGAAAGAACAGCTAAAATGGGACAATTTTATCTTATTTGTTAATGGGAAAATAAATGCAATTAAACTAAAAATGGCAACATTTTGAATCTTATTTAGCAAAAGAAAAACAATGTAAGACAAAAAGAGCTGGCCATATCAGTGATTGATAGAATGAGACAAGCAAGAGAAAGGTGTGGCTATGAACGAGTTGGAGAACTTATATGGAGATTAATATTTAGGGAGGTTAAGAGGGCAGTGAACAAGAGGCAAGAGAGAATGATGTTGAGATAGAAATAGAGGCTGAAAAGTAGGTTAGTACAGAAACTGAGGAAATAAGTTGAAGATAGCTTGATGAGAACATTTTTATTCAAAAATGGGAAGGTGATACAGAATGCTGATTCTGCAGAAAAGGTGAGAAACAAGGAGAGTTCCTCAAAGAAGGGGAAAAGTGTCAAAGAAATAGGTGTCAGGTCAAGGTGTGATCTGACAATAAATGCTACAGTAATAGTTTTGACAGGGCAAATGCTGAAAATGAAAGCTCCCCATCTGGCTGCATCTAAGTGTTATCAGCCCTCAACCAGGCCTATGTTGAAGGCCATGTGGCTTGATTCTCCGATTTTCAAGCTATGTCCTGACGACGGTGTGGGAACAGTGGCGTTTTACAGCTCAAAAATCATCGCAAAACGGCCACCGATCATCAATTTGGTGGGGGGCTAGCATGCAGGCAGCTTAAGAGCACCCGGTTCAAGCTGCCGATATGGCCGGAGAATTGCGGGTCCGTGACAGCGCATGCGCACGACGGTGGCTTGCAGCAGCCGAGCTATGCAACATGGCGCCGGCCGCATGCAGACCCGGCCTGCCAAATAGTGCCCCCCCCCCCTTTGACCAGGCTCCCGACCCCTGGACCACCTCCCCAACAGTGTCCCAAGCCCCTGCCAAAGTCTCTCCTGCCCACGGATCGGCTCTCCTCTTACTGTGGCGGCGTTGGACTGAGACTGCAGCCACCACGCTGAGTTCCCAACATAAAGTAGCATACGCGCTTTGGAGGAGGCGGAGCATCAAGAAAGCAGTGGCGCTCCCGATTTTGTCGCAAACGGGGATTCTCCGGTCGATCGCCGAACACAATTTCAGCGTTGGAGAACGGAGAATCCCGCCATGATGTTAACACAACATAACAGCATAAGATGGCGTATAGGCCGGGCTTTTCCTGTCACATCATGGTGGACCCGCCGCGGGAGATTCGGCGACCCAGCCAGAGGTCCATCGAGATTTTGGCAGGACTGGACAATCCTGGCAGCAGGCAGCGTCATAAAATCCCGCCCCATAATGTCTTCAGTGTTAGGTTAGCACTGTTGCTTCACAGTCCAGGGTCCCAGGTTCGATTCCCGGCTTGGGTCACTGTCTGTGCGGAGTCTGCACGTTTTCCCCGTGTCTGTGTGGGTTTCCTCCGGGTGCTCCGATTTCCTCCCACAGTCCAAAGATGTGCAAGTTAGATGGATTGGCCATGATAAATTGCCCCTTCGTGTCCAAAAAGGTTAGGTGGGGTTACTGGGTTATGGGGATAGGGTGGAGGTGTGGGATTAAGTAGGGTGCTCTTTCCAAGGGCCGGTGCAGACTTGGTGGGCCGAACGGCCTCCTTCTGCACTGTAAATTCTATGAAATCCTTCAGCCCCAGAACCTTCCCATTGCTCCTATAATTCTTGTCTCTTGAGCATCCTTCATTTTAATCGCTCCACCAGTGGTGGCCATTTCTTCACCTACCAAGAGCTTAAGCCGTGGAATTCGCTCTCCAAACCCGTCATGAAATTATGGAAGATTGAAAGGGCCATATCGCAAGAAAAAACACAGATTAACCAATTATTAATTTTGTGGGTCAATCTCTCAACCTATACCGTAGATCACAGCATACAAGTCAAATTTTGAAGCCTCAAAAAATCCTTCCAAGAAAAAAAAGGGTCAACCTACATGCAGAATATGAAATGTGAACAGCAGCGTTGGTGTATGTGGTTGCCATTTTGAAATGTGAAAAAAATGGCAATGCAAATTAAAGCAATATGACATTTTATTAAATAAATGAATTCCAAAAGAATACCTTTAATCACAATCAAAACTTTTTTTAACACCATGAAATTCATTCTTTAGCATCCAACACAAATAACTCATCAAATTAATTCTGAGTCACTCTGTGGCATCATCGAAAGGATCCCACTCTGGATCAGGATTAGCACTTTCATAGAATTTACAGTACAGGGGGCCATTTGGCCCGAGTCTGCACCGGCCCTTGGAAAGAGCACCCCATTTATACCCGCACTTCCAACTTATCCGTAACCCAGTAACCCCACTCTTTGTTTCAGGATTATTCCTCCACAACAAGTCATCTTCCTCGCCAGCCAATGAATTAGATTGTGCATATTTTTCAAAAGAACTGTTAGTTTGTGAATTAAAAGGATCCCACAATTTGATGAAGCAGAAAATTTCTAGTGCAGAAGGAAACCATTCGGCCCATTGATTCAGCACCGACCCACTGAAACAGCACCTTACCCTGTTATCTCAGCTAACCTGCACATAATTGGACTGTGGGTGGAAACCGGGGAACCCGGAGGAAACCCACTCAGACACAGGGAGAACATGCAAGCTCCACACTGACAGGCACCCAAGGCCGGAATTGACCCCGGGTCCTGGCACTGAGAGACAGCGGTACTAACCATGGTGCCACTGTGCCAACAAAACATCAAGCAGGACAGCGTACACATTTCCAATCTTTGTGAAGGTTTTATCCCCCCAGTCAGCTAGCCACTTACTCCATTCAATGTAAACATGGTTCTTGAATGGCACACATCCAAAGGTTGAACGATGAAAAGTAGACCCCCCCACCACCGATATAACTAATTTGGGTATTACTTCTCTGCAGGTGCCTCTTGTATCGTTTCGGTTTTATAGAATCTGTACATGTCCTACAGTGAGACAGTGTTCTTTCTGTAGGCCACCGGCACACCTATTCCACTCAATACTAATCCACAACTTCCCTCTGTTCTCATCCATCCAACCAATGTCATAAACATGCACAAAAACTCCTGCAAGGAACTTCATGTTCAGCATGGTTTCACGTGTGAAAATTCCCATTGCCTTGAATTTCATTCTGTCGACCATGCAGGGTGGTACCACTGGGCATCTCTTCACCACATCCTGTTTTTCACTAAAACTGCTTTTGAACGTTTCCACTTCAGTTTGGCTGCTGGGCATATCTAAACTCATGGGTGTTTCATTCATGTTGCCAATATGACATAATGGACACACGTTTTTGCTGCTGTCTGATGAAGTATTGCTGGAAATTGGTCATTTTGGCATTCATAGAATTTACAGTGCAGAAGGAGGCCATTCGGCCCATCGAGTCTGCACTGGCTCCTGGAAAGAGCACCCGACCCAATAACCCAGTAACCCCACCCAACACTAAGGGCAATTTTGGACACTAAGGGCAATTTATCATGGCCAATCCACCTAACCTGCACATCTTTGGACTGTGGGATTAAAGAGGTCTTTTGGCAGTCTCTTAAGCTATCTTGTCTTCTGCCCCAACACTTGACATTTCCATTTTAAAGCAGCAACACCAACTCGCTGTTGCTCTGAAACGTTTGCTGGACTGAGGATTTGACTTGACCCACTTACATGCAAACGCACACATTGTATTTCTGCTGATGCTATCATTCTGATGCCAACTATTTTCAAGGACTTCTTCCGATACATGTTATATTACGTGATTGTAATATGTTGTTACTCTTTTGCTTACTTCCAGAATGGTCTGATGGTTGTAGTTCAATGAAAATAACATTTAATGAATAACGAATATAAATATCAATGATTTTGTTCACTCTTCTACACCGATAACTGATGATTAAGTAAATAAGTAGAAATAATGTTTAACTACACATGCCAACTAAGCTATCCCTCTTACACTCTGCTATCTAGTCACTCCTGATACGAAGAGACACGAAGACCTTAGAGTTCAGTTTATATACATGAATCTGGTGCTGCCATCTAGTGGTTGCCTAGCACTATGATACAGTTGTTAATCTATTACATACCAGCAGATATACAGATCACTACAATACATGCTTCTCAAGACCAAGCCTGTGGTTGGTGCCTGTTCTCATGAATATCTCTTGGACATCTTCTTCAGGATAGATTGCCTCTTCCATTCTCGCACCATTTTTCTCTTGCTAAAGCATGATTATTTGATGAGTTTGCAAATGTCATACATTTTAGAAGGAAACCAACTTTGTAGACTCCACGGAGACACCATTATAGACAGAGAGCGACTCCACCGAGACACCATTATAGACAGAGAGGGACTCCACCGAGACACCATTATAGACAGAGAGGGACTCCACCGAGACACCATTAAAGACAGAGAGGGACTCCACCGAGACACCGTTATAGACAGAGAGGGACTCCACCAGGACACCATTATAGACAGAGAGGGACTCCACCGAGACACGGTTATAGACAGAGAGGGACTCCACCGAGACACGGTTATAGACAGAGAGGGACTCCACCGAGACACGATCACAGAGAGGGACTCCACCGAGACACGATCACAGAGAGGGACTCCACCGAGACACGATCACAGAGAGGGACTCCACCGAGACACGATCACAGAGAGGGACTCCACCGAGACACGATCACAGAGAGGGACTCCACCGAGACACGATCACAGAGAGGGACTCCACCGAGACACGATCACAGAGAGAGACTCCACCGAGACACGATCACAGAGAGGGACTCCACCGAGACACGATCACAGAGAGGGACTCCACCGAGACACGATCACAGAGAGGGACTCCACCGAGACACGATCACAGAGAGGGACTCCACCGAGACACGATCACAGAGAGGGACTCCACCGAGACACGATCACAGAGAGGGACTCCACCGAGACACGATCACAGAGAGGGACTCCACCGAGACACGATCACAGAGAGGGACTCCACCGAGACACGATCACAGAGAGGGACTCCACCGAGACACGATCACAGAGAGGGACTCCACCGAGACACGATCACAGAGAGGGACTCCACCGAGACACGATCACAGAGAGGGACTCCACCGAGACACGATCACAGAGAGGGACTCCACCGAGACACGATCACAGAGAGGGACTCCACCGAGACACGATCACAGAGAGGGACTCCACCGAGACACGATCACAGAGAGGGACTCCACCGAGACACGATCACAGAGAGGGACTCCACCGAGACACGATCACAGAGAGGGACTCCACCGAGACACGATCACAGAGAGGGACTCCACCGAGACACGATCACAGAGAGGGACTCCACCGAGACACGATCACAGAGAGGGACTCCACCGAGACACGATCACAGAGAGGGACTCCACCGAGACACGATCACAGAGAGGGACTCCACCGAGACACGATCACAGAGAGGGACTCCACCGAGACACGATCACAGAGAGAGACTCCACCGAGACACGATCACAGAGAGGGACTCCACCGAGACACGATCACAGAGAGGGACTCCACCGAGACACGATCACAGAGAGGGACTCCACCGAGACACGATCACAGAGAGGGACTCCACCGAGACACGATCACAGAGAGGGACTCCACCGAGACACGATCACAGAGAGGGACTCCACCGAGACACGATCACAGAGAGGGACTCCACCGAGACACGATCACAGAGAGGGACTCCACCGAGACACGATCACAGAGAGGGACTCCACCGAGACACGATCACAGAGAGGGACTCCACCGAGACACGATCACAGAGAGGGACTCCACCGAGACACGATCACAGAGAGGGACTCCACCGAGACACGATCACAGAGAGGGACTCCACCGAGCCACGATCACAGAGAGGGACTCCACCGAGCCACGATCACAGAGAGGGACTCCACCGAGACACGATCACAGAGAGGGACTCCACCGAGACACGATCACAGAGAGGGACTCCACCGAGACACGATCACAGAGAGAGACTCCACCGAGACACGATCACAGAGAGGGACTCCACCGAGACACGATCACAGAGAGGGACTCCACCGAGACACGATCACAGAGAGGGACTCCACCGAGACACGATCACAGAGAGGGACTCCACCGAGACACGATCACAGAGAGGGACTCCACCGAGACACGATCACAGAGAGGGACTCCACCGAGCCACGATCACAGAGAGGGACTCCACCGAGCCACGATCACAGAGAGGGACTCCACCGAGCCACGATCACAGAGAGGGACTCCACCGAGCCACGATCACAGAGAGGGACTCCACCGAGCCACGATCACAGAGAGGGACTCCACCGAGCCACGATCACAGAGAGGGACTCCACCGACCCACGATCACAGAGAGGGACTCCACCGAGCCACGATCACAGAGAGGGACTCCACCGAGCCACGATCACAGAGAGGGACTCAACCGAGCCACGATCACAGAGAGGGACTCCACCGAGCCACGATCACAGAGAGGGACTCCACCGAGCCACGATCACAGAGAGGGACTCCACCGAGCCACGATCACAGAGAGGGACTCCACCGAGCCACGATCACAGAGAGGGACTCCACCGAGCCACGATCACAGAGAGGGACTCCACCGAGCCACGATCACAGAGAGGGACTCCACCGAGCCACGATCACAGAGAGGGACTCCACCGAGCCACGATCACAGAGAGGGACTCCACCGAGACACGATCACAGAGAGGGACTCCACCGAGACACGATCACAGAGAGGGACTCCACCGAGACACGATCACAGAGAGGGACTCCACCGAGACACGATCACAGAGAGGGACTCCACCGAGACACGATCACAGAGAGGGACTCCACCGAGACACGATCACAGAGAGGGACTCCACCGAGACACGATCACAGAGAGGGACTCCACCGAGACACGATCACAGAGAGGGACTCCACCGAGACACGATCACAGAGAGGGACTCCACCGAGACACGATCACAGAGAGGGACTCCACCGAGACACGATCACAGAGAGGGACTCCACCGAGACACGATCACAGAGAGGGACTCCACCGAGACACGATCACAGAGAGGGACTCCACCGAGACACGATCCCAGAGAGGGACTCCACCGAGACACGATCCCAGAGAGGGACTCCACCGAGACACGATCACAGAGAGGGACTCCACCGAGACACGATCCCAGAGAGGGACTCCACCGAGACACGATCCCAGAGAGGGACTCCACCGAGACACGATCCCAGAGAGGGACTCCACCGAGACACGATCACAGAGAGGGACTCCACCGAGACACGATCCCAGAGAGGGACTCCACCGAGACACGATCCCAGAGAGGGACTCCACCGAGACACGATCCCAGAGAGGGACTCCACCGAGACACGATCCCAGAGAGGGACTCCACCGAGACACGATCCCAGAGAGGGACTCCACCGAGACACGATCCCAGAGAGGGACTCCACCGAGACACGATCCCAGAGAGGGACTCCACCGAGACACGATCCCAGAGAGGGACTCCACCGAGACACGATCCCAGAGAGGGACTCCACCGAGACACGATCCCAGAGAGGGACTCCACCGAGACACGATCCCAGAGTGGGACTCCACCGAGACACGATTCCAGAGAGGGACTCCACCGAGACACTATTAAAGAGACTCCACCGAGATACTATTAAAGAGACTCCACCGAGACACTATTAAAGAGAGAATCCACCTGCACACTATTAGAGAGAATTCACCTGGACACTATTAGAGAGAATCCCCGAGACACTGCTATAGAGAGAGAATCCACCGAGACACTACTATAGAGAGAGAACCCACCGAGACACTACTATAGAGAGAGAATCCACCGAGACACCATCATAGAGAGAGAATCCACCGAGACACCATCATAGAGAGAATCCACCGACACACTATCAGAGAGACAATCCACCGAGACACCATCATAGAGAGAGAATCCACCGAGACACCATCATAGAGAGAGAATCCACCGAGACACTGTCATAGAGAGAATCCACCGAGACACTATCAGAGAGACAATCCACCGAGACACTATCAGAGAGACAATCCACCGAGACACTAGCAGAGACAATCCACCGAGACACTATCAGAGAGAGACTCCACCGAGACACTATCAATCAGAGAGAGACTCCACCGAGACACTATCAGAGAGAGACTCCACCGAGACACTATTAAAGAGAATCCACCGAGACACTATCAGAGAGAGAATCCACCGAGACACTATCAGAGAGAATCCACCGAGACACTATCAGAGAGAGAATCCACCGAGACACTATTAGAGAGAATCCACCGAGACACTATTAGAGAGAATCCACCGAGACACTATCAGAGAGAGACTCCACCGAGACACTATTAGAGAGATTCCACCGAGACACTATAGAGCAGGGGTGGGCAAACTACGGCCCGAGGGCCACATGCGGCCCGCCAAAGGTCTTTATGCGGCCCACCCACCAAGATCAAGTCATTAAAAAAAAATGTTTTAAATTATTTTTTTTAAAATTTTTTTATTGTTTTTTATTTTTTATTTTAAGGTTAATGGGGGGGGGGCTGTTGGGTTACTGGTATAGGGTGGATACGTTGACTTGAGTAGGGTGATCATTGCTCGGCACAACATGTGTTTCATGTGAAGTTTCTACTTTAAAATATTAATTAATAAAAATTAGTTGCTTTTTTTTGATAAACCTTTTATTTTGGCTATTTTAAATATTAATAATTTTACTTAATATACTATGCGGCCCATTAAAATTGTGAATTTCTGAATGTGGCCCTTGCACGGAAAAGTTTGCCCACCCCTGCTAGAGAGAGACTCCACCGAGACACTATCAGCGACTCCACCGAGACACTATTAGACTCCACCGAGACACTATTAGAGACTCCACTGAGACACGATTATAGAGACTACACCAAGACACTATTATGTAGACTCCACCGAGACACTATTATAGACTCCACTGAGACACTATTATGTAGACTCCACCGAGACACTATTATGTAGACTCCACCGAGACACTATTACATAGACTCCACCGATTCACTATTGTGGAGAGGGAAACTCCACCGAGACACTATTAGAGACTCCACCGAGACATTATTAGAGACTCCACCGAGACACTATTATAGAGATTCCACCGAGAGCCTGTATTGTACAAATATTCCCAAGGAAAGGGATTCCGCGCTTCTTTCCCGGCCGCTCTGTACCCAGTTTCTTGATGAGCGCTGACAGCTCCATGTCTGATCCCCGCCTCCGAGCTCCCCGATCCCCGCGATTTAACCGTCGCGCCGCGTCCGCCGGGATATTGGGTCCGGGTCCGAGTCCGCCCGTGGATCAGCTCCGGGTGAAACATCCGCCTCATTCAACTGTGCGCGAGGCACAAAAATAACCGCAATGACTTTGCAACGAGTATAATTTGACGCATAACGGACATGGTTACTTGTTTGTATTTTAGTTTGAAATAGTGGATTGATTTGTCAAGACTGCCCTCAAACCAACTGTGTTCTGGGATTTGGAGTTGCTCCCAGCCGTCCCTGGGGTGGAGTTCGCATGCGTAGCCGCTCGCGGGTTTCTGCAGGCGGATGGCGGGAAGGCGGGGCTTAGAACGTATGGGCGTGGCTTGGGAAATGTGGGCGGGGCTTAGAGAGGGTCGGCAGTTGGGGAACTCATGGGCAGGGTTGGAAGGTATGGGCGGGGCTTGGAAGGTGTGGGTGGGGCTTTAAGACTGTGGGTGGAGCCTAGAAGAATGTGGGCTTGTGGAAAGGTGGGCTTGGGGGAAAGAACAATAGAACATTACAGCGCAGTACAGGCCCTTCAGCCCTCAATGTTGTGCCGACCTGTGAAACCAATCTAAAGCCCATCTACACTATTCCCTTATCATCCATATGTTTATCCAATGACCATTTAAATGCCCTTAATTTTGGCGAGTTCACTACTGTTGCAGGCAGGGCATTCCACGCCCTTACTACTCTCTGTGTAAAGAACCTACCTCTGGCATCTGTCCTATATCTATCTCCCTTCAATTTAAAGCTATGTCCCCTCAGTAACTTAATTGAAGCCTACTCGTGACAATAAGCGATTTTCATTTCATTTCATGCTAGCCATCACCATCGGAGGAAAAAGGCTCTCACTGTCCACCCTATCTAATCCTCTGATCATCTTGTATGCCTCTATTAAGTCACCTCTGTGATGAATGTGATTCACACTATATATAGTTGCCAATATCACTCCATGTATATATGTTCGTTATCTACCCATTGTAAGTGCAGTTGCACTATCCGACCACCAGGGGGAGTCGCTCTGGGAGTATGCGAGAGTTTGTACTGGTCTCTTCCCTTGGCTCCGCCCAGGACTCCTCCCCCGGGACCGATGTATAAAGATCAGTGCCTTAGAGCCAGCCTACCATTTTCACCTGAAGTTCAACGATGAATAGGCTGGCTCTATTGTAAGTGTATTAAAGCCTCTGTTCAGATCCAACTACACATGTTCGCTGAATTGATGGTTCCATCAATTTAATACACTTAAGAAGCTGCCGAAGTAAAGCATGGAATCCGCTCTAAAACCAGGATGTCTAGAACGCGATCCGCAGGATGCAGAGGCGAAAGAAACCTTCTGCCACTGGCTGAAATGTTTTAAGGCCTACCTGGCCGAAATCAGCACCGCTGAAACTACTGAGGAACAAAAGCTCAGCCTACTGCACGTGAGGGTAAGCCACAGAATTTCTACACAATTAAATCCAGCCGGTTCCTACACCACTGCGCTGGCGATTTTGGACAAAATGTATATTAGGCCCATGAACGAGGTCTTTGCCCGCCATGTACTCACAACTCGCCGACAACGGGCTACTGAAACTTTAGCTGAATTTGCACGCGAGTTGAACAATCTCTCAAATGACTGCAATTACCAGGCCGTAACCGCGGCCAAACATAGGGAGCTTGCTGTGCGGGATGTTTTTGTAGTGGGCCTTCGATCTAGCTATGTACGCCAGAGGCCGATGGCCGCCTCTTCCATTTCCTCCGGGTTCCCTTCGGCGTCACTAACGGGGTTTCAGTGTTCCAACGAGCAATGGACCGAATGGTAGATCAGTACGGGCTGCGGGCTACGTTTCCGTATCTGGATAATGTTACCATCTGCGGCCATGACCAGCAGGACCACGACGCCAACCTCCACCGTTTTCTCCAGACAGCCCAAAAATTAAACCTTACATATAACAAGGAGAAATGCGTGTTCCGCACAAACAGACTAGCCATCCTCGGCTACGTCGCGGAGAACGGAGTCCTGGGCCCAGACGCGGACCGCATGCTCCCCCTCCCTCAAGGCCCTCAAACGGTGCTTGGGGCTCTTTTCGTACTACGCCCAGTGGGTCCCCCAATATGCGGACAAAGCCCGCCCACTATTCAAGGCCACACAATTTCCCCTGTCTACTTACCAAGTCTTCAGCTGCATCAGGGACGACATCGCCAAAGCAGCCATGCGGGCGGTGGATGAATCCACTCCCTTTCAGGTTGAGAGCGACGCCTCAGAGGTAGCGCTAGCAGCCACTTTAAACCAAGCAGGGCGGCCCGTTGCATTTTTCTCCCATACCCTATCCGCTTCAGAACTCCGACACTCCTCAGTCGAGAAGGAAGCACAAGCCATCGTGGAGGCTGTCCGACACTGGAGGCACTACCTCGCAGGTAGGAGATTCACCCTCATTACCGACCAACGGTGGGTCGCCTTCATGTTCGACAACTCGCAAAGGGGCAAAATTAAAAATGACAAAATTCTTCGGTGGAGGATTAAACTCTCCACCTACAATTATGATATAAAATATCGACCGGGGAAGCTCAACGAGCCCTCGGATACCCTATCCCGCGGGACATGCGCCAGCGCGCAAATCAGCCACCTAAAAACCATCCACGATGACCTCTGCTACCCAGGGGTCACCCGGCTCGCCCACTACATCAGAGCCCGAAACCTGCCTTTCTCCAACGAGGAGGTAAAAGCGGTCACCAGGGACTGCCCGATCTGTGCGGAGTGCAAACCGCACTTCTATAGACCAGACAGGGCCCACCTGGTCAAGGCTTCTAGGCCCTTTGAACGCCTTGCGATCGATTTCAAAGGGCCACTCCCCTCCACTAACAAAAACATTTACTTCCTTAACATTATTGACGAGTTCTCCCGATTCCCCTTCGCTATCCCATGCCCCGATATGACCTCCCACACAGTCATTAGGGCCCTGCATAGTGTTTTCACCCTGTTCGGTTTCCCCAGCTACGTGCACAGCGACCGGCGTGCGTCCTTTATGAGTGACGAGCTGCGCAGTACCTGCTCGACAAGGGCATCGCCTCGAGCAGGACTACCAGTTACAACCCCAGGGGGAACGGACAGGTGGAGAGGGAGAACGCGACGGTCTGGAAGACCGTCCTACTGACCCTCAGGTCCAGGAAGCTCCAAGTTTCCCAATGGCAGGAAGTCCTCCCTGACGCGCTCCACGCAATTAGATCCCTCCTGTGTACAGCTACCAACCAAACCCCCCACGATCGGCTCTTCATTTTTTCCAGGGGCACTACCACGGGGGTCTCACTTCCGGCGTGGCTGAGGACGCCAGGCCCGGTTCTCCTAAGGAAGCACGTCAAGGCGCACAAAACCGACCCCATTGTTGAAAAGGTGCGCCTGCTTCATTCCAACCCACAGTACGCATTTGTTGAGTTCCCAGACGGTCGCCAGGACATAGTATCCCTCCGGGACCTGGCACTCGCTGGATCCAGCCCCCCATCTACCCCCACTGAGGAATTCCTTTCCCCGTTCCCTATGCGGCCGCCCCCTTGCGATTCTGCGAGCTCACCCCACCAGTCCCGAGCGCCAGCACAAGCCCACCCCCCGCGCCCCCAGTCTCCATTCGACCAGGCGGTGTATGAGGCTCGGACAAGACTCGCCCCGGAGCCGGCAACCGTACCCCAGACCTCGATGCCCGCCCAGCCATCGCAAGAGGCTGCAACCCCGGTGCTCCGCAGATCAAAACGGACAATTCATCCACCGGACAGACTGACTCTTTGAGCCATCACCCCCGCCGGACTTGATTTTTTTTAACAGGGGGTGAATGTGGTGAATTGGATTCACACTATATATAGTTGCCAATATCACTCCATGTATATATGTTCGTTATCTACCCATTGTAAGTGTAGTTGCACTATCCGACCACCAGGGGGAGTCGCTCTGGGAGTACGCGAGAGTTTGTACTGGGCTCCTCCCTTGGCTCCGCCCAGGACTCCTCCCCCTGGGACCGATGTATAAAGATCAGTGCCTTAGAGCCAGCCTGCCATTTTCACCTGAAGTTCAACGACGAATAGGCTGGCTCTATTGTAAGTGTATTAATGCCTCTGTTCAGATCCAACTACATGTGTTCGTTGAATTGATGGTTCCATCAAACTCTTAACCTTCTCTCTAACGAAAACAACCTCAAGTCCTTCAGCCTTTCCGCATAAGATCTTCCCTCCATACCAGGCAACATCCTGGCAAATCTCCTCTGCACCCTTTCCAATGCTTCCACATCCTTCCTATAATGCGGCAACCAGAACTGCACGCAATACTCCAAACGCGGCCGCAGTTTTGTACAGCTGCAACATGACCTCATGGCTCCGAAACCCAACCCCTCGACCAATAAAAGCTAACGCCTTTTTAACAACCCTATCAACCTGGGTGGCAAAAGATGGGTGGGGTTTAGAACATGAGGGTGGGGCCTGGCATCTTTGGGTGGAGTTTAGAGAGTAGGGGTGGGTCCTGGAGGAAGTGAATGTTGATGGCGGTGGGTGGGGTGGCCATGACTTGCTCTGCTTTACTCTGGATGATGTTGAGTTGCTGTTGGAGTTGTAGACTAGTGTAGAGTATTCCATCACATTCCTGGTTCTTGATGATGAGGAACGGGTTTTAGGGAGTCAGAAGGTGAGTTATTCCCTAAAGAATCCCTCATTCACCATGTTCGACACTCATTCTCTCCACCAAAGGCAGACCATAGCTATAACCTGTACCAGTTATAAGTTGCACTGCAGCAATTCACCGAGGATCCTTTAACACCACCTTCCAAACACACAGCCTCAGGAACAGAGAATCCCGCACTAAGTGTTGACGCCATCGTAAACTCCGTTGCTCCCTACAGGGTAAACTCCGTTGCTCCCTAAACTCCCTACAGGGGGCCAGCATGGCACGGGGGCGACCCACGCCGCTCCAATATATAATGTATAATCGCTTATTGTCACAAGTAAGCGTCAATGAAGTTACTGTGAAAAGCCCCTAGTCGCCACATTTCGGCACCGGATCGGGGAGGCCAGTACAGGAATCCAGCTGCCAATTCCAGTGTCAGATGGGCACCGCAGCGTCCGCGCATGCGCTGTGGCCCTGGCGCCAACGCACACATGCGCAGTTGGACCGGCGCGTTTTCCGCGCATGTGTGGTGTCTCCCTTTTCCGTGCCTGTCCTGACGCAACATGGTGTAGGGCTACAGGGGCCGGCATGGAACAAAGGAGGCCCCCAGCCCGAGAGGCCGGCCCGCCGATCGGTGTGCCCCGATCGCGGGCCAGGCCACAGCTGAGGCCCCCCGCGGGGTTGGACCGCCCCCCACAGGCCGCCCCCGGACTATTCCAGGCCGAGGTCCCGCCAGGTAAGACCAGGTTAGAACAGCGCCGGCGGAACTCGGGTTTTTTGGTATGACCACTCGGCCCATCCCAGGTGGAGAATCGCCGGGGGGGGGGGGGCGTGGAGCGGCCTCCAGCCGGCGCCGCACCGACCGCTCTGGCGCCAATGGCATGGGGAATCATGTCAGGGCGGCGTGGCGCGATTCACGCCGGTCATGGCGATTCTCTGGGCCGGCCCCGGGGTGAGAGAATCCCGCCCACAATCTCCACCTTCTGTCGAAACAAAGACAATAGACACCTGGGGACAGAACCACCTGCAGGTTCCCCTCCAAGCCACACGCCTGTCTTGGAACTATAGCACCATTCTGTCACGATTACTGGATCAAAATTTCCAGTCTGTGGCCTGCTCTTAAAGTCACAGTATTTACATGATTTACATATAGGGAAACATTAATATGGACATGGGGATTCCACACTGAGTACAATAAGAAGCAAAGTTTTATTTACACAAAGGATATATACCATAGGACCAAAATAAGAAGTCTTATAACACCAGGTTAAAGTCCAACAGGTTTGTTTCGAATCACTAGCTTTTGGAGCGCAGCCCCTTCATCAGGTGAATGAAGAGATGGGTTCCACAAACACATATATAGACAAATTCAATAATGTAAGATGATACTTTGAATGCGAGCCTTTGCAGGTAATTAAGTCTTTACAGGTCCAGATGGTGCAACTGGAGAGAGGGATAATCACAGGTTAAAGAGATGTGAATTGTCTCAAGCCAGGATAATTGGCAGGATTTCACACGCCCAAACCAGATGGTGGGGAGTGAATGTAATGAGACATGAATCAATGATCCCAGTTGAGGACATATTCATGCATGTGGAACTTTCTTCAGTTTCTGCTTGGCGATTCTGCGTTGTTGTGCGTTCTGAAGGTCACCTTGGAAAATGCTGACCCGAAGGTGAGAGGCTGAAGTGTTCCCCGACTGGAAGGGAACATTCCTGCCTGGCGATTGTTACGCGATGGATGTCCCGAGGTGCGGTACTTTGGCAAGACCATGCTGACGCTGCGACAATGGATGAACATACATTGCGCGACAATCACCAGGCAGGAATGTTCCCTTCCAATCGGGGAACACTTCAGTAGTCAAGGGCATTCAGCCTCTGACCTTTGGGTAAACATTCTCAAACACGGCCTTCGTGACGTGCGACAACGCACAATCACCAAGCAGAAACTTATAGCCAAGTTCTGCACGCATGAGTACAGCCTCAAATGGAATCGTTGATTCATGTCTCACTATATTTAACGACATTTAACCCCCAACTGGCCGGGGTTTGCAAAATCCTATCAACTGTCCTGGCTTGAGACAATTCACACCTCTTTTACCTGTGATTATCCCTCTCTCCAGTGGCACCGTATGGACCTGTAAAGACTTAATTACCTGCAAAGACTCATATTCAAAGTATCATTGTGCTTTGTCTTGGACTTTATATGCTGTGTTTGTGTAACCTACCCCTTCACTTACCTGATAAAGGAGCTGCGATCCGAAAGCTAGTGATTCCAAATAAACCTGTTGGACTTTAACCTGGTGTTGTAAGACTCCTTACTTTAACTGCCCCAGTCCAACGCCAGCATCTCCACATCGTAATCTAGATATACAAAGGTGAATGACTGGAATATTTGATATTGAGGCATTTATTTATAAAGATAGAGGCATGTTATATCGTTGTTATTTACAAAGAGCCCAGAACTATACCCCCAGGGCGCCACATTTGCTGCTACACAGTAACCGAGCAACGATGTCTCAGTCTGTCAGCCACATGGAGAGCAACAAGAAATACACTTGATGAAACTCCAGCATTTTGAGTCTAAAAGCATGATTGTTTTGCACGTGTGGGAACTGGAAAACACAACACCATCCCTGAGGAAAACCAGTCACTTTCCTGGGATTTTGAACCCCTTTATTTGGCATGAAGACATTCCTGTTCAATTAACTGCAGGGAGGTGGGGGAGGAGAGGGGGGGGGTGGGGGGGGGGGGGGGGGGGCGGGGGGATGAGAGGGCGGGAGTGGTCAAAGCCGGAGGATGAATCAGAGGCCTCCCAGCTTCAGAGGAGCAGCCAGCTGCAACACAAGGTGATTAACTGAGAGGGTGCTTTAAGATGTTCACCCTGGAATCTCACCTCCCCACACTCCCTAGCACACACTGTGTTTTTCATGGAGCTCGCTCAGAACCACTGATCTTAAAAGATTTTGGAATTACTATTTGCTTTTTTCGCACCAGAACTCCATGTGCAACACGCAGCTCTGCTGTCATGTTGTAGAAACCGGAGCAAGATTCTCTGGGCCATCTTTCGCAAAGATATCTTCTCACCTTCTGCAGCATTGGGTTCTTCTTGGTTTCTTCTCTGAGTTTGACATCATCGATACAGGTCATCCATTGTGGAGGTTCTTCATTGCACTTCTTTACATATACCATTGAATTAACCCAGTCTGTAGGGACTTCAATATGCTTAATGTCACTCTCTCTTGTCACCATTACAGTCACCATTACAGTCATTCTCTCTAGCTCTGCCTTTAGTTTATCCCTTAATGGCGCCAGCACACGTCTCAGCGCGTGAACGACAGGCTTCGCATCTTAATTGAATCTTGTGAATGTATGGTAATGGACCAAAATCCTGGAACATTTCATGGAAATCATTCAGAATGGAGTCTCCTGAGGGATGAGGGCCTATTGCAGCATTGGCTGCTCTACAAACTCATCGGACTAGCTGCAGCTTCTCACACGCTTCAACTCCAATTAATACTCGCAATCCGCCGCTGCCACAGAAAATTTCAACTTGTAAAATTTGGGGTTTTTTTAATAAACATTTTTATTGAGGTAGTTTTTGGCTTTATAAACAGTTACAGACATCATCAGAAAGAAAGCAAAAAAGTAAAAAATGTGCAAACATCCACGTACTTTCAGTACTTCCACCGTAACATATTGCACAAGCCCGCTCCCCTCCCACCGGTACTACCCACCATATTTTCCCTCCTACTCTACTCTACCCCCCCCCCCCCCTCCCCCCACCCCCCTGCTGACGCTCACTCTCCCGCAAAGAAGTCAATAAATGGTTGCCACCTCCGGGTGAACCCCTGCACAGATCCCCTCAAGGCGAACTTAATTTTTTCCATCCCCAGGAAACTCGACATGTCCGCAAGCCACCACTCAGTCTTCGGGGGCTTCGAGTCCCTCCACGCCAATAATATTCGTCGCCGGGCTATCAGGGAAGCAAAGGCCAAAATATCGGCCTCTTTCTCCCCCTGGACGCCCGGGTCTTCCGAAACCCCAAAAATTGCCACCCCTGGACTCATCACCACCTTTGTTTTTAGCACCTGGGACATGACCCCCGCAAATCCCTCCCAGTACCCCCTCAGCTAAAAACATGTGAACATGGTTCGCTGGTCCTCCCGCACACCTAGCGCATTTGTCCTCTATCCCGAAAAATTTGCTCATCCGAGCCACCGTCATATGGGCCCGGTGAACGACTTTAAATTGGATCAGCCCGAGCCTAGCACATGTCGCGGTCGAGTTTACCCTACTCAGGGCCTCTGCCTACAGCCCATCCTCCATTTCCCCGCCTATCTCCTCCTCCCATTTAAGTTTCAGTTCCTCTGTCTGGGACCCTTCCTCCCTCATGAGCACCTTATAAATACCCGAGATTCTACCCTCCCCTTCGTCCCTCCCAGAGACTATTCTGTCTAGGATCCCCATTGGCGGGAGGCGCGGGAAAGATGGGACCTGTCTACGCACAAAGTCCCGCAACTGTAGGTATCTAAAATCATTTCCCCTTACCAACCCAAATTTCTCCTCCAAGCTCCTCAAACTCACGAAGCTCCCTTCCAGGAACATATCACCCACCCTTCCCGCCCCTGCACGCCGCCATACTCGGAACCCCCCATCCATTCTGCCGGGGGCAAACCGATGGTTGTCGCAGATTGGCGCCCAGACAGACGCCCCCATCTCCCCCACATGCCTCCTCCACTGGCCCCATATCCGCAGGGTCGCCACCACTACCGGGCTGGTGGTGTACTTGACCGGCGGCAGCGGTAGAGGAGCCGTGACCAGGGCTTCCAAACTGGAGCCCCTGCACGAAGCCGCCTCCACCCGCTCCCAAATAGACCCCGTACCCACCATCCACTTCCTTATCATAGCGATGTTGGCCGCCCAGTAATAATTGACCAGACTCGGCAAAGCCAGCCCTCCCTCGCTGCGGTTCCTCTCCAACATCGCCTTCTTCACCCGCGGAGACTTTCCCGCCCAGACAAAGCTCATGATCAGCCCGTTAACTCTTTTGAAGGAGGACTGTGGGATAAAGATCGGGAGGCACTGAAAAATAAACAAAAATCGAGGGAGGATTGTCATCTTTACAGTCTGCACCCTCCCTGCCAGCGACAGCGGGAGTGCATCCCACCTCCGAAACTCTCCCTTCATTTGCTCCACCACCCTGGCCAAATTTAACTTATGCAGCCTGCCCCAGTCTCGTGCCACCTGGATTCCCCAATACCGGAAATTTTCCTCAACTAGCCTAAACGGTAGCCCTCTCAATCTGTTCTCCTGGCCCCTTGCCTGGACCACAAACATTTCACTCTTGACCGTATTTAATTTGTATCCTGAGAACTGGCCGAACTCCCTCAGCATTCCCAGTATAGTTCCCATCCCGGCCACTGGGTCTGACACGTACAGGAGCAGGTCGTCTGCATAAAGAGAAACCCTGTGTTCAACCCCGCCCCTCACCATCCCCTTCCAACCCTCTGCGGCTCTCAGCGCAATCGCCAGCGGCTCTATGGCCAGCGCAAACAGCAGCGGGGAGAGCGGGCAGCCCTGCCTGGTCCCTCGGTACAACCTAAAGTACTCCGACACTTCTCTGTTGGTCCTGACGCTGGCCCTCGGGGCCTGATATAATAATTTGATCCAATCCACCAATCCCTCCCCGAACCCAAACCGTCCGAGCACCTCCCATAGATAGTCCCACTCCACCATGTCAAAGGCCTTCTCGGCGTCCATTGCCACCACTACCTCCACCTCTCTACCCGCCGGGGGCATCATTATCACATTGAGCAATCTCCTCAGACTGGCCGCCAGCTGCCTACCTTTCACGAACCCCGTTTGATCCTCCCCAATCACCTCCGGTACACAGTCCTCCATTCTAGCCGCCAGTACCTTTGCCAGGAGCTTGGCGTCTACATTAATCAGGGAGATTGGCCTGTAGGACCCGCACGCCTCCGGGTCTTTACCCCGCTTCAATATCAGAGATATGGTGGCTTGTGACATTGTCGGCGGGAGGGTCCCTCTGTCCCTTGCCTCATTGAAAACCCTCGCCAAGACCGGGCCCACCAGCTCAGAGAACTTCCTATAAAACTCTACTGGGTATCCATCCGGCCCCGGGGACTTCCCCGACTGCATGGCCTTTAGGCCCCCCAATACCTCCTCTACTCTAATCGGGGCCCCCAGCTCTTCCACTCGCCCCCCCCCCCCCCCCCCCCCCCAACTGTTGGGAATGTTAACCCGTCCAGAAACCTTTTCATCCCCTCCGGTTCTTCCGGCGGCTCCGAAGTATACAGCTTACGATAAAAGTCCCGGAATACCCTATTCAATTCTGCCGGATCCTCCACTTTGCGCCCCCCCTCGTCCCTCACTATACCTATTTCCCTGGCCGCGTCCCTCCTCCTGAGTTGCTGCGCTAACAGTCTGCTAGCCTTTTCCCCATACTCGTACACCACTCCCCTCGCCTTCCTAAGCTGTTCCACGGCCCTGCTCGTGGATAGTGCCCCCAGTTCCGCCTGTAGCCTCTGCCTCTCCCTGAGTAAAATCTCCCCCGGGGACTCCGCGTGCTCTTCATCTATCCGACCCATTTCCCTGACCAATCTATCCATCTCTGCCCGGTCTGCCTTGGCTCTGTGGGCCCCAATTGAAATCAGCTCCCCCCGCACTACTGCCTTTAGCGCCTCCCACACGGTCGCCGCTGAGACCTCCCCAGTGTCATTCACCTGCAGGTAATTATTTATACATTTCCGAAGCCTCTCGCAGATCCCCTCCTCCGACAGCAGTCCCACATCTAGCCTCCATTGCGGGCGTTGATAACTCGCTCCCCCGAACTGCAGGTCCACCCAATGCGGGGCATGGTCTGAAATGGTAATTGCTGAGTATTCCGTGTTCTTTACCTCCCCCATACAGTCCCTGCTTAGTACAAAGAAATCTAGGCTGGAATATACTTTATGGACGTGCGAGTAAAACGAGTAGCCCCTTCCTGTTGGCTGTCCCTCTCTCCAGGGGTCCACTGCCCCCATTTGCTCCATAAACCCTTTCAGCTCCCTTGCCATTGCTGAGAGTCTACCCGTTCTGGGACACGACCGATCCAAAGTCGGGTCAAGGACCATGTTAAAGTCCCCTCCCATTATTAGCCTGCGAGAATCCAAGTCCGGGATCTTCCCCAGCACTCTTTTAATGAAGTCCACGTCATCCCAGTTCGGGGCATATATATTCACCAGCACCACTCTTCTCCCCTCCAGTCTGCCCCGTACCATCAGGTATCTGCCCCCCCTGTCTGCGGATATGCCCTCTGCCTCAAATTGCACGCGCTTGTTGATCATGATTGCCACCTCTCTGGACTTCGAGTCCAAGTCCGAGTGGAAGATCTGGCTAATCCAGCCCTTCCTTAGCCTGGTCTGGTCTGACACTTTCAGATGTGTCTCCTGCAACATAATTACGTCCGCCCTCAGGGCCCGCAAGTGCGCGAACACCCGCGCCCTCTTAACCGGCCCATTCAGTCCCTTGACGTTCCAGGTGATCAGTCTGGTCGGGGGGCACATCCCACCCCCGTAAAATTTGTTTTTTACATCAACATCAAGCTCACATGCTCCGAAATCCCGGCCTAATGTTGACACCGGCGTCAAAACCGGCGAGAGCGACGCCGGCGTCAATGGGCCTCCAGGACCAGGCATTCACCCTTCCTAGGGGGCTAGCTAGTACGGCGCCGGAGTGCTGTGCGCTCGAAGGCCGGCGCGACAGGGCTGGCACTCGTCAGCGCATGCACGCCACGGCCGGCGTGGGTCCACGCATGCGTGTGGGTTGCCGTCTCCGCGCCGGCCCCCGGACAATATGGTGGAGCCCTACAGGGGCCAGGCGCAGAGTAACATAGCCCCCCCCCCCCCCGGAATTAGCCCGCCCACTGATCAGTAGGTCCCGATCGTGGGCTTGGCCACCGTGGAGGCCCCCCTGGAATCGGATCCCCCGCCCCCACCAGGATAGCCTCCACAGCCGGAACTCCGAGGTCCCGCCGGATAGGACCATAACTAACCCACGCCGGCAGGACTCGGCGTAACTCGGCGGGCACTCAGCCCCTCGAGCGCGGAGAATCACCGTGTGGGCCGCTTTCAACGGCCCCTTACTGGAGCGGTAGCGACCACGTGGTCAAGATTGCCAGCGACTCTCCGGTCGCCGGAGAATCGGTGAGCGGCGTGACCCCATGATGATTCACCGACCCGGCGCGGGAGAGGAGAATCCCGGCCCATGTTAACAAAGAATGTGTCCTCCGGCACACTTCATCAATAGCGCTGATACTCTTTGTTTGTTCAGGCCTTCTCCTTGAATAACATTGGGTTGCAAAATGATTCCTGCCATTGCAGATGGCACACGTGTTTCCATAAGAAGGGCATCGCCGTGGCAAATGCCGTTTGCCAAATCGCGGACACAAAATGGAGGATTGGGACAGCCGCTCAAAATGGCTGCCCACACAGCGAGCACGTTTCTTATTCATCAATGTCAGCACACTAATGGCGTCTTCCGCCTCTTCTGCCTTTGCATCAAAATGCTGGAGATTCAGCTTGCTAAACTGCTTTGCTCCAATCTCACGAGCATGACATATTTGAATCGCACTTTCAAGTTGCAGGTCTGTTTCCCACAGAAGCCACTACCGCACTTTATCATTGGTGATTCGGAAAACTATCTGATCACGGATCATTGACAACTGGAGTGTGCTGAAGTTGCACGACTGCGCCATCAATCGCAAGTCAGTGAGGAAGCTAGTGCATGCCTCTCCCGCATTCTGGGTGCACGTACGGAATATATATCGCTCAAAGGTTTCATTATTTTTAGAGGAGCAATACCGATTGAATTGTTTAAGAACTTCATCAGAGCTTTTGCTGTCAGCCTCGTTTTCAAAGACAAAAATGTTGAAAATTTCAAATGCTTTGGGATCTGCTACAGTGAGCAGCAACGCGATACATATCTCATTGGGCTTTGCCTGCAGACCAAGGGCTGCAACATAAAAGTTTCAACTGCAGCTTGAACACCCTCTCCAGTTCCCATCTACCTTACCGGCAATCCACAGCTGTTGAGGTGCCTTGATGCCTTCTATCCCAGGCTTCAAAGTTTTACTGCGCGTTGAGCACCAGATGCCAGTAGTTTGCAAGGTTAGTGGCAAAGATGTGTTTTCTTCCTTACCCTTCAAAGATATCTTCAGGGTTTCGGACTTTTTTGTACAGAATCTTCTAGTTCTTAGTAAATCATCAAACCTGGTACCATGGCATTTTCTGTAGACTGACCGAAGTGACTGATGAACTACAGAAAATCTAGTTTATATAATTTATTATGGATTAATTGCATGATAAGATAACTAGGATAAATAAAATTTTTAACTACGAACACTAATCAACTATGGTAGAGCTACTGCAAAATACGTCTCTCCTTCAGCATGACCTACTCCCAACCCCCAGACTACAGGGTCACATGGTTGATTTACAATGCCATCTAGTAGTCGGAGGTCGTGCATAACATTATGTACAAACTTGCTTTATGCATATCATCACAACAAGGGAGAGAAGAATCATGCCAAGTATTCACACTGAAGTGGAACGTGATTTGGCTGTTCTTGCAGGATTTTCTGCTCCGTCATTGAACCCGCCCGACATGATCAGGAGTGGCTAATCCCAGCCCTATCTTTCTGCGTTGATCTCCCTCACTAACGTTCTCCCTTTTTCCCCTTATTTCACATGGTATGGATTGCAGAGAGTTAAGATTGTGATGTGTGCTGTTGATGTGAATCACAGAGTTTTGCTAAAGGAATAATGGATGCAGATCACTGAGAACATCCACACCCTCAATCACAAATAATGAACTTAATGCATTTTCAAAAGAATAGGGTAATCAGAAAGGCAAAATGCCACTGAGTTAGCAGGTGTCTGGTTTCATTGGTTTTAATGAACTGTTAATTTTTGTTCCTGGCAGTAAATGATAACAGTGAGGAAGAATCCAAGTGAGATTGATGCTCATGTAACTATAATGATGAATATACCTGAACAAGACTACGGGCAATTTGCAACTGATATAGGAGAGCAGATGGTGGTAACATCCAGAATAACCAACCCCACATTTAAAATGAAAGTACATCCATCTGCAATTAACATGATGCATAGATGAGCATGCAACCTGCAAGTTCAAGGCAAAATGTACAACGCTCTGGAGGATCATGGATTGTGATTCCCAAAATTACAGTTCAAAATCCCAGGACCCAATGTAATGAATAGAAATTGACTGAGTCATTGCGAACTATTGGCGCCATATCGTTCAGCGAACATATTTCAATATCATTTACATGTCATATTTGTGAAACAACATTAGGTGACAGGCACTTTTAGTGTATGAAATAACTTCTACTTTTGAGTAATGGGGTGCAATCTTTTGGCCACACTGGGCCGGAAAAGCGTCTCACTCCGGTGCAACGTGGCTGGTGAAAGCAATAAGACCCCACTCCCTGGATCCACCCGGACCGCAACGCCTTGCAAGATTCAATGCAATCTCGCGAGACGTTGCAAGGAGAATCCCCCCACAATGGGCGGGATCACGTTTTGGCAGATCTGCATATTAGAGCAAGGTTGCTAGCCTTACTCTAATGTGCAGATTTCCAAGGTACCTGAGGCCTTGGGATTCAATCCCTTCGCCTCAGCGACCTTGGCGAGTGCTGTTTGGTACTGGTTCTCACAAATGAGAACCAGATGAAACAGCACTTGTGGTAGTCTCCAAGGGACTTGGAAGCCCCTAGCTGTATGCGATTTGGGCAGGGTGTTGCCCTGGCACTGCTGGTGCCACCTGGATACCTGGCAGTGCCAGCCTGGGAGTCCCACTTGTTTGCCATCCTGGCACTGTCAAGGTAGCATGGGCAGGGGTGCTGCATGGTGCCAGGTTGGCACTGCTCAGGTGCCAAGCTGGCATTTTTTGTTGTTAAGTAATGGGTTAAGATACATTGCAATTAGTTGTCTCATTTATGTTAAGTGTTCAATGATTGTCTCATTTGTGTTAAATGTTCAATGATTGACACTGATATGTAAAGGGGCTTCAGGTGGCCTCTGGATCAGGTAATGTGTAGAGTCCTGTGCAGAGTCTGTTGGGAGAAATAAAGGTGTGTTGGTGAAAAGGGAACAGGACTTTTGTCTCTTCATACCACAGCATGGAGTATGTTTAACAATGGTAGCAGAGGATGGTTGCTGTACAAGTGTGAAGGTTTGAAAGATACAATTTTTCCAGATCAAACCAAGGAGTGAGTGAAAAAGAAAAAAGGGGAGATATGGCTGAACCCAGGATGAAGATGGCTGGATATGACTATCCTCCCTTATTTTCTGAAAGGGAATCATATGACCAATGGAGAAGTGCAGTAGTTATGTGGACTAAGGTGACTGTTTTAGGAAAGAGAAAACAAGGTATGGCATTAGCTCTTTCTTTACCATATGGCAGTAAAATCCGAAACAAAGTGCTTTCTGAGCTGGAATTGGAAGAGTTAGACTCAGAAGAAGTTCTGGCGACTTTATTACTTTATATGGATATGATTTATAAGAAAGATGACTTGTTAAGCGTATGAAGCATGGTTGGATTGTGATATGTTCTGGAAAATGGAGGATTTATCCATGGAAGACTATATAATGGAATTTGGCAGACTATATAAAAGGCTGCAGAAACACAACCTGGAATTTCCACAGTCCGTGTTGGCCTTTAAATTACTTGACTGTGCTAGAGTGAGCAACATGGATAAGCTCCTGGTTTTGACAGGAGTTCAGCTTACGGATAACGATACCTTATTCGAACAGATGACAACAGCTTTAAAAAAAATTCTGGGGAAACATTCGATTCCAATGGCTCTGATGACCCAAATAGGTCAGCCTGCAATAAGGCAGAATATGGAAGATACACTACTAACAGGATGGCGAAATGGTATGGCTACGAACAGGCCTCAAGACTATGAAAGGAGACCGAGACAAGGAAATTATGAAGACAGAAACCCAGTTAGAACCTACAATAGGAGGATGAACCCCAGAAATGCATGGGGATGATAAATCGATGTTTTCAATGTGACTCTCAATACCATTATGCTTTCAACTGTCCAACTCGTTATGATAGAGTATTTGAAGTGACATATGACACGGAAGAGTCAGAAGAGGAAAAAGATAGTGACCAGAAAGAAGGAATTGTCCTATTAACAAACTGTTTTACGCC
The DNA here is from genome assembly GCF_902713615.1 of Scyliorhinus canicula. Taxonomy (NCBI): domain Eukaryota; kingdom Metazoa; phylum Chordata; class Chondrichthyes; order Carcharhiniformes; family Scyliorhinidae; genus Scyliorhinus; species Scyliorhinus canicula. Next base: position 167,113,826 of record NC_052155.1, on the reverse strand, counting down.
GGTAATGAGGGTGTTGGTTGCAGAATCCTTCAACTGTGCTGTATTGGACAGTGGCTGCACATCTACTGTGTGTGGGATTGACTGGTTAAAATGTTATCTGGACTCCTTGGATGCTAAAAATCGTAACTAGGTTAAGGAATTTAAAAGTTCCACAAGTTTCAGGTTTGGGGATGATAATACTCTGAAGTCGCTGAAAAGAGAGGTGATCCCTTGCAATATTGCTGGAGTGAATCATTTTATTAGCACGGATGTTGTATCAAGTGAGATACCTTTGCTTCTGAGCAGACCGTCGATGAAGAAAGCACACATGAAGCTGGATATGGAACAGGATAAGGCAACAGTTTTTGGAAAGACGGTGGACTTCCAATTTACACAGTCGGGACACTATTGTATTCCATTATTGACAAATGATATTTCAAGTAGAGTGGTTAAGGATGTGTTAATGGCAGTTGATAAGGCGACTTTAGCTGATAAAAAGCTTGTTGTAGTAAAACTGCCAAAGGTTGGTACAAAAGTGACATACTTGCCTGAAGGGTCTAGTCAATGGAAGAATGCAACTGTTATTAGTAGAGCAGGGAAGGCCACTGGAAAGTATAAACATTGGTTGAATGTACAGCATTCAGGGGAGGAAGTTAAGACAATGGATTGGGAAAACAAAGTTCAAAAATGGAGGGCACAGTAACGCAGTGCCAGTTCAGATAGTACATCAGATAGTGAACAGGTTCGCAGGAAAAGGTCGAGAACTATTGAAAGGACATCCCGCTACAGAAGAGAAAGATCTAGCAGTACAGAACGAGATACCAGGCAGGTAAGGGGACGTAGTTTATCAAGATCTCGGAACAGGAGTAAGACTATGAATACTAATAGAAGTAGAAGCCCACATGCACGTGAGATTTTGGTGGCTTCAACTAAATTAGATGAAAAAGTTATCAGAGATGCTAAACAGCAAGAATTGCATAGTTGGAGTGAATTTGGGGTATACACGGAAGTACCGGATAGAGAACAAAAAGCTCTATCCCACAGATGGATTTGTACAGAAAAGGTTCTTCCAGATGGAACTTATAAGGCAAAGGCCAGGCTTGTGGCAAGGGGATCTGAAGAAAACTTAGAAGATCAGGACTTAAGGGTAGATTCACCTACAGCAGGAAAGGTTATTTTAAAGATCTTCTTGGCTCTATTGGCCACATGGGAATGCAAATCTATAGATATAAAAGCTGCCTTTTTGCAGAGGCATCAGCTCCAGAGAGACATTTTTCTCCGTCCTCCTAAAGAAGCAGCTAACACAGAAGGGGTACTCTGGAAGTTGAACAAATGTATACATGGATTAAATGATGCATCTAAGGGCAGCACGGTGGCCTAGTGGTTAGCACAACCGCCTCACAGCGTTGAGGTCCCAGGTTCGATCCCGGCTCTGGGTCACTGTCCGTGTGGAGTTTGCACATTCTCCCCGTGTCTGCGTGGGTTTCACCCCCACAACCCAAAAATGTGCAGAGTAGGTGGATCGGCCACGCTAAATTGCCCCTTAATTGGAAAAAATAATTGGGTAATCTAAATTTATAAAAAAAAAATGATGCATCTAAAGTGTAGTACTTTTCGGTAAGGTCAGTCTTGTTAAAGTTAGGCTGTTGCCAGTTGAAAGCAGATCCTGCAATGTTTTACTGGCACTATAAAGGAAATCTTGATGGCATCTTTATGATGCATGTCGATGATTTTTTGTGGGGTGGGACTAGTGATTTTGAAGCTATTGTAATCTCTGGTTTGAGAAAAGAATTCAGGGGTGGAAGTCAGACTTCCGGTGCATTTAAATATATTGGACTGGAAATTGGACAGACTAAGTTAGGGGTAACTTTACGTCAGCAATCTTATTTGGAAAGCATCAGCCCAATAGCAATTAGTCGTGGCCGGGTTTTACAAAAAGACGCAATGGTTTTGAAGATAGAAAAAGAGCAACTGCGAAGTTTAATTGGGCAACTGAACTGGTTAGGTAGACAGACTAGACCAGACGTGAGTTTTGATGTCTTAGAGTTGAGTACAAAAATGAATGATCCCAAAATAGAAGACATAATAAGAGCAAATAAAGTGTTGGCCACACTAAAAATGCAGGAGTGTGTTTTGAAGTTCCCGGTTTTAAGTGACCTTAGGCATTTGAAACTCATAGTTTATAGTGATGCGTCCTCTGCAAATTTATGTGATGGAGTTTCAAGCGCAGGAGGTTTTATAATTTTCTTTTTGGGGAACAATGGTAAATGTTGCCATCTTGTGTGAATAACAAAGAAAATAACGAGAGTGGTCAAAAGCACTTTGGCTGCTGAGACGTTAAGCTTAGTAGAAGCGGTGGATGTGGCCTTTTATATAAGTCAGATATTGACAGAAATTTTGGGATTAGGGGATTTGGGTAATATACCTATTGACTGTCACATTGACAATAAATCCCTGTGGGAAAATGTGCACTCTACAAAATGTGTCAATGAAAAGAGGTTACGGATAGACATCGCAAGTTTGAAGCAGATGTTGGACAGAGGGGAAATAACAAAAATTAAATGGGTTGACAGTAGCTATCAACTATCAGACTGTTTTACGAAAAGAGGGGCTAGTTCACAGAAACCTTTGGATATTGTGAATGAAGGGCGCCTGTTTCTGTGAATGTTGTTTTTCTTCTACTCAAAAAAAAAGGGGGGAATCACGTGTGTGTGTTTTAGTTTCTTGAAATTTTGTTTTCACCTAATTGTTTTTTTTCTCCAAGGAAGGGGAGACTGTTAAGTAATGGGTTAAGAGACATTGCAATTAGTTGTCTCATTTATGTTAAGTGTTCAATGATTGTCTCATTTATGTTAAGTGTTCAATGATTGGCACTGATATGTAAAGGGGCTTCAGGTGGCCTCTGGATCAGGTGATGTGTAGAGTCCTGTGCAGAGTCTGTTGGGAGAAATAAAGGTGTGTTGGTGAAAAGGGAACAGGACTTTTGTCTCTTCATACCACAGCATGGAGTACGTTAACATTTGTGTTTGTGTGATTGGGATGGGGTTGCCCACTGTGGGTGTTGAGAGGGGGGGGGGGGGGGGGGGTTTGGCGGTGCCTCGGAGATTGGGATGCCATTTAAAATAGCAGGCAGTTCCGGCGAGCAGAGCACCCATTGTAAAAAACGGGGCTATGTGCGGCCTTGGCCACACCTTTCCCGTTTATGCCCCTTATTCAACATGAGAAGCATTGAATAGCCACGTGTTTCTCGGCACTGTGCGTGCCAGTTCACACGCCGCTAAACGCGGTTGTTAGAGAAGTTTGTTTCCTTTGGGGAAGATTGCACCCATGATTTCATTTTCACATTTCTTATTCCACAAGACTGCCTTGCAGCATGAAGTACAGCAGCATTGTATTTTCGTCAGTGGGCCTGATATCTGTAACTCTTCCCACATTCAACAGAAGACAGTTAACCGCTGTTTTCTCTATGGCAGTGTCTCTACCAATCAGGGTCCATTTGTCAACCAATCTCTTCCCATGCAGCGTAAATTGCTGTTCATTTTACTGTTGGTTTGACCTCCGCAGTTTCTCCGATGAGTGCCAGATGATAAGCTTCGATAGCATGCTTCTTTTTTCAGCAATAGCAGCATATCATCCATTTGAAGATGTATGAGCTAAAGGAAGTATCAAGTATAATCCAATAACCCGTTTGTCATTTTCTTTATTCGTTCTTGGGTTATAAACATCACTGACAAGGGCATCCCTAATTGTTTGAGAAGGTAGTGGTGAGCTGTATTCTTGAACCATTTGGAACATGTGGTGCAGGGATGCCCCCATTCCTGTTAGGAATGGAGTTCCAGGAATTTTACCCAGCGGTAATATAATTCCAAGTTAGGATGGAGAGAGTCTTGCAGGGGAAATTTCAGGTGGTGATGTTTTCATGCATTTGCTGCTGTGTCCTTCTAATTTGTAGAGGTCACAAGTATGGAAATTGCTTTTGAAGGAACCTTAACAGGTTGCTGCTCTGCCCTTGTAGATGGTACACACTGCTGCCTCTGTGCATTAGTGGTGGGGGAAGTGGATGTTTAAGATGATCAATCAGGGCAACACGGTGGCGCAGTGGGTTAGCCCTGCAGCCTCACGATGTGGAGGTCCCAAGTTCAATCCCGGCTCTGGGTCACTGTCCGTGTGGAGTTTGCACATTCTCCCCGTGTTTGCGTGGGGTTCGCCCCCACAACCCAAAGATGTGCAGGCTAAGTGGATTGGCTAAGCTAAATTGCCCCTTAATTGGAAAAAATGAATTGGGTACTCTAAATTTATTTTTAAAAAGATGATCAATCAGGTGCTGATCAAGCCTGCGGCTTTATCCTGGGTGGTGTTGAGCTGCCTGAGCTTTGTCGTAGCTGCATTTCTTCAATCAAGTGGAGTTGTGCCTTCCAAATGGTGGGCAGGCTTTGGCGAGTCAGGTGATGAGTGACTTGCTGCAGAATATCCAGCCTCTGATCTTCTTTCATAGCCACATTATTTACATGGCTGGGGCTGGTCCAGTTAAGCTTTTCATCAATGGCAGCCGCCAGGATGTTGATAGTGGGAATTCAGTGATGGTATTGCTGTTGAATGACATGGGCAGATGGTTAGGTTCTCTCGCTGGAGATTGCCATTGCCTGACACTTGAATGTTACTGATCACTTATTAGCCCAGGCCTAAATGTTCACCTCTTGCTGCATGTGAGAATGGACTGTTTTCATTACCTGAGTAGTTGCAAATGGCATTAAGCATTGTGCACCCATCAGTGGCCTTCTCCAAGTCTGATTTTATGACAGAAGGAAGGTCTATGAGAAATCTCATATAGCTGCCTGGTTAAGAAAAGGTCAGAGACATTGGAACTACCTTAAGACCAATGGAAGATTACGCATCATTCAAGGACGCGTTGACTTTCCCAATATTAACATTATCTGAACCCAGTGTTAGAGTTCTTCCTAGGGAAACGAACAAAAAACTGATGGGACAATTGCCGATTTTACGGTTCAAATTTAGTTAATGAAACTCATGCAATTCCCTCACAATTTGCACAATGTGCCTTTCAAGGTATACTGTGAGCCAACGGCAGCACGGTGGCCTAGTGGTTAGCACAACTGCCTCACGGCACTGAGGTCCCAGGTTCGATCCCGGCTCTGGGTCACTGTCCGTGTGGAGTTTGCACGTTCTCCCCGTATCTGCGTGGGTTTCGCCCCCATAACCCAAAAATGTGCTGGGTAGGTGGATTGGCCACGCTAAATTGCCCCTTAATTGGATAAAATAATTGGCTAATCTAAATTTATTTTTAAAAAATCAAGTACTGTGAGCCAAACTTCAGAGAGCAGTTTGTGCTTGGCTGAAAACGGGTCATCCATTACAGTTTAGAATTTGGTTTGGAAATCAAGAGTAGTCCATGCTGATAGAACATGATGCATAGGTCTGTTGGACTATCCCTCACAGCTGGGTACATCAGGCTGAAGTTCCTCTATAGGTGGCAACTGAAGATAGGGGCGGGTTGGCAGGCACGATATTGGATTACCTCCCACTTTGTCTGTGAATTCAGTTGGGAGTGTATGTTTACATGGGGGAATCACCTCCTATCCATTGACTTCCCCGCTGTTGCCAGACTCCTGAATGACCATCTTATGGACTGAACCGATCTCTTCACACACCTTCTCTACTGAGTAATACTATACTCTGTATGCTTCACCCGATGCCTGTGTCTATGTAATGACATTGCGTATTTATATATGTCCTATGTTTTTTCATGCATGGAGCGATCTGTCTGGATTGTCCGCAGAACAATACTTTTCACTGTACCTCGGTACATGTGACAATAAATCAAATCCAATCCAATCCAACTTTAATTTTTGTTTGTATGTATATCAAAAAAATGGCAGAAACTTTATCATTTATAATTATGAAATAGCATTTTATGCGTAAGAGTATTGGGCGTGAAAATAGAGAAAAATTTACGGGCAAAAGCAAAAATCTCAAAGAAATATGGACTTGCTGATTACTTGTCTGAACCCTTTGAAGACTCACCCTCCAATTCAAAGACGGCTAATTTCCACTTTGGCTCTGTCACTTTTGCTATCACTCTTTGTCAGGACGGAAAGCCCTTTATTGCCGCTTGTGTGCTGGCAACATCTAAACTTAGGGAATAACAATATTCACTGTAAATGCAGTAACTCCTGCCATAACTCTGATGGAAATATCAGCAAAAGGCAAGGATGCAGGTGAAGTCAATGTTTATGCAAGAATTGTGAGGCATATGTCATTAAGTCAATGAGATCAATCATGATCTTCTTGAATGGCGGAGAAGACCCGATGGGCTGAATGGCCTACTTTAGCTCCAATGTTCTAAGTTCACAACCTCAAATAACATGATGGAACATGTAAAAAAAATCATAATTGGATCAGGAGAATAGACCTTTATTTAATAAAAGGAAATTGAGAATTTAGGGCATGAGGGTGTTACCTTGCACTGTAGGAGTTCCAGGTCCTTATAAGAAAAGAGTCTCTGCCATCCTTCAACTAGTAAGTAATGCCGAGAGGACAGAGCAGGGGGTGGAGTTCCTTTTGGAATCATAAAATCCCTACAGTACAGAAGGAGGCCATTCGGCCCATCAAGTCTGCATTGACCCTCCGAAAGACCACCTTAACCTATGCCCAATCCTTCGCCCTATCACCGTAACCCTACCCTATCTTTTGGCCACTAAGGACAATTTCATCATGGCCAATCCACCGAAGCTGCACATCTTTGGAATGTGGGAGGGAGCCAGAGCACCTGGAGGAAACCCAAGCAGACAAGGGGAGAAAGTGCAAACTCCACACAGACAATCACCCAAGCCCGGAATTGAACCTGGGTCCCTGGCGCTGTGAAGCAGCAGGGCAAACCACTGTGCAACCATGCCAAAAGATGCCAACGGAACATCAGCCGCCTGTACTCCCAGAAAAGTGAAATGCAGTCAGGATCATGTAAGCCATTTAAAATAAAAATTACACAGGGTGAGGTGATGGAGTACTCGAGATTAGCACCCCCATATCTAATCTTAAACCACAGCTACCAATAACAGTAAATATCAGTAAATTACATTTGTTGGCCTATTGTTGAAAGGTCTTCCAAGGGTGCAGGAGATTTTAAGTGAATCACTTTGCTGTGACTAAATGTTCTTGGATGCGTTATCAAAAAGGGACATGGAAACCTCAATATTCTTGAATGTTCAAGTTAACAATTATGCCCATGGTCTCCTTAAATCGTCTCACAGACAGTCACTGATATTGTAACAGAATCGCCAATAAGTGCATTTTGAGACTTTTGCCGTATTTTAATCCAAATAAATTAAATCCATGTTTGTGCTGAATAAAGAATCAAAGGCAGAGAAAAAAGGACATTGGAATGTGAGAGTAACACACCCCTTTGACTGATGCTCACTAAAGCACATTAAAAACTGCTGGTCAGCATAAAAGACTGAGCCTGCAGAACTGTGAATATGAAGGACCATCATTAAAGACTGGCAGCTTAAATAAGGACAGAAACAGCAGGCAACTCTCAGCAGGTCAAGGAGCATCTGTAAAGAGAGAAATAGAGTTAGCGTTTTTGGTTGATGGCTGTTGATGGAACCATCAATTCACCAGACACGTGTTTCCGATGTGAATCTAGGCGTTAATCGACTTACTTCAGAGGCAGCCTGTTACCTGTCGATGAACTCGAAGTGACCCAGGCTGGCTCTGGACACGGATACTTATACAGCTGCACTAGGGCAGGAGTCGTGGGCTGAACCAAGAGTGGAGCCCAGTACAAGTTCCTAGGTGCTCCCAGCGCTATTCCCCCTAGTGGAAGGACAACGCTACTGCGCTTACAACAACAGTGTGAATTACGTATATATTAACATATATTACATTCACCACAGCTGTCTCATCAGCTTAGATATAAAATTGGAAACGGAAAATGTAGTTACATGCTTTGAGGAGGAAAGGTTTGCGGGGGGGAATTAGTTGATTGGGAACTAAACTGACCAATAAGAAGCTCCATTAATGCCATGGGATACTTGTATGGGCTCAGTCCAATGGACAAATGAAAGAATGGGAGAAAATCTTTATAAGTGATTGTTACGAGATAAAATTTCTGAAGCAGCGAGGCAGTGGTGATATTTAAAGAAAGTGTGGTAGTTAACACTAACTGTATATTAGATGTAGTACGGTAAGGCTCCTGTACTAGAGGTACAGGGGTCAGCGCCGGCCCTAGGGTTGCTGGCGCCCCGGGCAAGCTGAACTTCGGCGCCCTTCGGGGGGGGGGGGGGGGGGGGGTCGGTCGGGGCGGGGTCGGGTCGGGGGGGGGTCGGGCGGGGTCGGGGGGCGGGGGGGGTCGGGTCGGGGGCGGGGGGGGGTCGGGTCGTGGGCGGGGGGGGGGGGGGGTCGGGTCGGGGGGGGGCGGAGTGACCTGGTATATGATCGGGACTCACCGATCGGCGGGCCGGTCTCTCTGTCGGCAGGTCTCTGACGCCGGTCACGCACTCGTTGATGGCGCCCCCTAGCACATGGCGCCCCGGGCAACTGCCCGTTGCCGGTACCTTGAGCCGGCCCTGACAGGGGTAAATACCTGCCTGCTGGCTCTGCCCAGTAGGCGGCGTATAAATGTGTGTGCTCGCCGGAGCTGCTCCCATTCTGGTCGCAGCTGCAGGAGGCCACACATCTCAGCTCAATAAAGCCTTGATTATTCTCTACTCTCGTGTTTGTAGTAATTGATAGTGCATCAATTTATTGAGCTGCAATTTTACAACGATGGAACTTCATATCAAGCCTGATCGCCTACAGCTGCACCCTCAAGCAGCCAACGCCACGCAGCCTTTGACCACTGGCTAGCCTGCTTCAAAAGCTACCTCCAATCATCAACTCTCGGATGCACAGAAGCTCCAGGTCCTTTATTCACGGGTGAGTTCTGATATTTTTTCCCTCATCCAGGATGCGCCAACTTCTGCTGAAGCAATGGAGCTCCTGAAAGGACATTGCGTTCGGCGGGTTAACAATCTCTATGCCAGGCACCTGCTGTCCACGAGACAGCAACTCCCCAGTGAGTCCTTAGATGATTTCTGGTGTGCCCTGCACATCCTGGCAAGGAACTGTGACTGCCAGACAGTTTCGGCAGTCGAGAATACAGAACTTTTAATCAGAGACGCTTTTGTTACAGGCATGGGGTCGGCGTACATCTACCAGCCCCTATTGGAAGGGGGCACGCTTGACCTTGCAGCAACCAGGCAGCTCGCAAATTCGCTAACAGTAGCCTCCCGTAACGTACAGTCGTAGGCCCCCGACCGCACAGCATACGCCCCGGACCACATGGCACCCTCATGGACATCGTAGGCCCCACAAGCTAAGGCCCCCAGCCCACCCCAAACCTGCGCCGTGCGGCAGCCAGCCAACCGCGGGGGGCCCAAATGCTACTTCTGCGGGCAGACCAAACACCCCCGGCAGCGCTGCCCGGCGCGGAGCGCGACCTGCGGAAAGAAGGGATATTTTGCTGCTGTGTGCCAGGCCCGGTCGATCGCTGCTGTTTCTAGGCCCAGCATTCCTACACTCTTCATGTGCAAACTGTGGGTGCTGCCAACCAGGGGCTGGTTTAGCACATGGCTAAATTGCTGGCTTTTAAAGCAGACCATGGCAGGCCAGCAGCACGGTTCAATTCCCGTACCAGCCTCCCCGAACAGGCGCCGGAATGTGGCGACTAGGGTCTTTTCACAGTAACTTCATTTGAAGCCTACTTGTGACAATAAGCGATTTTCATTTTCGATCCCACAGAACACGTGCGGCCCGTGGGCACCGCCATCTTTAACGCCACCCACCATGTGCACCCCGTGGGCGCCGCCATCTTCGGCGCCATTTTGGACAGCGCCTCAGGACCCTTGCTCATCGGGAACTTCGTCTGACCGTTCATCGCCTGCCACCACCGCCGACCAGCCCGGGGCTTACCAGCACCAGCCGCAGCTCGCCTCAATCACCCTCGACCAGTCCCGGCCTCACAACCTCGCAACCGCGACAACTTCGGTGAAAATCGATGGGCAGGAGACTTCCTGCCTTTTTGACTCTAGGAGCATGGAAAGCTTCATCCACCCCACTACGGTAAGGCGCTGCTCCCTTGCGGTACACCCCATTACCCAGAGAATCTCCCTAGCCTTCGGATCCCATTCCGTGGAAATCCGAGTGTACTGCATCGCGACCCTCACCATTCAGGACATAGAATTCAGCAACTTCCGACTCTACGTCCTCCCCAACCTCTGCGCTGCCCTGTTACTCGGTCTGGATTTCCAATGCAATCTCCAAAGCTTAACTTTAAAATTCGGCAGACCCCTACCACCCCTCACCGTTTGCGGCCTCACGACCCTTAAGGTCGATCCACCTTCCTTGTTTGCAAACCTCACCCCGGATTGCAAACATGACGCCACCAGGAGCAGACGGTACAGTGCCCAGGACAGGACCTTCATCAGGTCGGAGGTCCAGCGGCTGCTGCGGGAAGGCATTATTGAGGCCAGCAACAGCCTCTACCAGCCAGACCGAGCGCACCTGGTGAAGGCCTCCCGCCCCTTTGAACGCCTCAGCATGGATTTCAAAGGGCCCCTCCCCTCCACTGATCGAAACACTTACTTCCTGAACGTGGTCGATGAATACTCCCGATTTCCCTTTGCCATCCCATGCCCTGATATGACTTCTGCCACGGTCATTAAAGTGCTCAACAGCATCTTCGCCCTGTTCGGTTTCCCCGCTCACATCCACAGCGATTGGGGATCCTCCTTTATTAGCGATGAGCTGCATCAGTTCCTGCTCAGCAAGGGCATTGCCTCGAGCAGGACTACCAGCTACAACCCCCGGGGAAATGGGCAGGTGTCCCGCTGGCAGGAGGTCCTCCCCGACATGCTTCACTCCATCTGATCACTACTCTGCACTGCAATTAACGAAACCCCCCATGAATGCCTCATTGCCTTCCCCAGGAAGCCTACCTCCAGGGTTTCGCTCCCAACATGGCTGGCAGCTCCTGGACCGGTCTTCCTCCGCAAACACGTGTGGACCCACAAGTCGGACCCGTTGGTCGAAAGAGTACAACTACTGCATGCAAACTCGCAGTACGCCTACGTGGTGCACCCCGACAGGCGCCAGGACACAGTCTCCCTCCGGGACCTGGTTCCAGCTGGATCCCCACCCACGGCCCACCACCCGACACCGCCCTCTCCATTTGCCCCAGGGCCACTCACCCTCCCCCCAGCACACCTCACCACAGCCCCGCCCCAGGACGATCAGTCCTCCCACTGGTTCCACTCGGGGATGAGGACGAGGACAACACGTTCCCGGAGTCACAGGCAACCAAGTCAGCGCCCGCATCACCACCGGGACCGAGGCGATCACAGCGGAGGATCAAGGCACCCGACTGACTGAACCTGTAGATTTTGCCTGAACTGTAAATTGTTCCACCACCCCCGCTGGACTCTTTTTTTAACAGGGGGCGAATGTGGTAGTCGCCACTAACGGTATATTAGATGTAGTACGGTAAGGCTCCTGTACTAGAGGTACAGGGGTAAATCCCTGCCTGCTGGCTCTGCCCAGTAGGCAGCGTATAAATGTGTGTGCTCGCCGATGCTGCTCCCATTCTGGGTAGCAGCTGCAGGTGGCCACACATCTCAGCTCAATAAAGCCTCGATTATTCTCTACTCTTGTCTTTGTAGTAATTGATAGTGCATCAGAAAGCAATCCAGGCTTGAGCTTTGTGGTGGCTCAAGACAACAATCTGGAGGCTTCCAGTAGAAACAAAGGGGTTTATTAACAAAAGGCAACGGGTAGTAAATATACAGGCACAGTGCAAAATGGAATGGGCCATGTCTCTTCGGCTCTGGGGTCCACAGTGCCCGAGCCCCTGCTCCCGGGGCCACGCACTAACTCGTCATTGGCTGGGGCTCTCACGGTCTTGCGCGATTGGTCCCGAGCCGGTCACGTGAGCCGCCAGGCCTGTCCCCTTAAAGGGGCAGCACTGCCACAGTCTGCCAGAAGTCCTTGGCTTTCGAATGGGTTTACGATGCAAGATTCAGAACTGTGAGCGGCTGCCAAGCTGAAAGTAAGTGGAAAAAGTACAATTTGTTTTTCTCTCCGTAACCAACCACACAACTAGCATTCAAAACTGACCAGATTTGACACTGGTAGAATTGAAAACGTTAATAGGGACCCTGAGACCCATGGGGAACTCATTAATCAGCATAACATACAAATTATAATTTGTCATGGATTTTAAAACAAAAAATATTATTCGAATCCTTCATTACCATTTTGCAAGTAACCATTTCCCAGTGCTCTCACTCTTTTGCTTTCTCAATTTGTCCTAATCTTGTTCTCTTCTCTGTATTTTTTCACTCTTGTCTCCTAATTCACTTTTACCACCCTACCCGCCCCCTCCATCTGCCATATTTGCTGTCGGAACCTGAAGCAACTTGTTCAGATGAACACATTGCTGTACTACCACTGCCATCCATCAGATGGCAGACTTTCAGTGTGTCAGCTCCAAGACAAAAAAGGGTTTGCTGAAAAAATAATGCAGTCCAACCAGCACGGGCTGATGTGAATGTTGTAATGAACTCTAATTGGCTTTATTGGTTGGCCAATTGGAGTATGAGCTCCCTCAATGATAGCTCATTGAGGGGGCCCATATAATCACCTGTGTAGGTTTTGTGAGCCAGTCTTAAGTTAGAACATAGCACAGCACAGAACAGCACAGAACAGGCCCTTCGGCCCTCAATGTTGTGCCGAGCAATGATCACCCTACTCAAACCCACGTATCCACCCTATACCCTTAACCTTACTTTTTTTTAGGACACTACGGGCAATTTAGCATGGCCAATCCACCTAGCCTGCACATCTTTGGACTGTGGGAGGAAACCGGAGCACCCGGAGAAAACCCACGCACACACGGGGAGGATGTGCAGACTCCGCACAGACAGTGACCCAGCCGGGAATCGAACCTGGGACCCTGGAGCTGTGAAGCATTTATGCTAACCACCATGCTACCGTGCTGCCCCAGTTGACTGGACTGCTAGCAGCACTGTTTGTAGCTGCTCCTTAATATCGTTATTGTAAATAAATATTGGTGTGGTGACGGAACTCCTGCCTCCCGTGGATTACTACAAATGTACAAATTGGCCAGCAGCTTACACCGAGGAAGAGGTAGGCTATGTGTTACAGATCACCTCAAATTGCAGGTGAATGTTTTGCTTCCTTTGCTTTCAGGATGTCTGTGTGTGTCTGATAAAGTATTTAGCTTTATGGGTCATTGATATGTGTAACAAAACTATTTCCTGAAATCATTGGCTTTGTGAGAATGTTATTAAACAATTCTTCAGTTTTCATCAGAAAATTCAATAGGCAGATGATTGAGGATTGGCTACTGAGCAAAAAACAAAGAGTGGGAAAAAATGGATAATTTTCAGGGTGATGGGACACAACTATTGAATTGCTGGAAAGATTCCTCCTTGGGTCTCAGCTATTTACCAACAACATCAATGACTTAGATGAAGGGACCTAGTGTAATGCATGAAAGCTTGTTCATGATACAAAGCTGGGTGGATAAGTGAAATGAAATGAATGAAAAAACTGAAAATCGCTTATTGTCGCAAGTAGGCTTCAAATGAAGTTATTGTGAAAAGCCCCTAGTCGCCACATTCCGGCACCTGTTCGGGGAGGCTGGTACGGGAATTGAAATGTGCTGCTGGTCTGCCTTGGTGTGCTTTAAAAGCCAGCTCTTTAGCCCTGTGCTAAACCAGGTAAACTGGTAAATTGGCTGCAAAGTAACAAACACTGGACAAGGGATTAGGCAAGAACGTGTGAGGGGGAGTGATGTACCGTTAATTACCGCGAGACGAGAATGGTGACACAATCGAGGCTTTATTGCACAAGATGTTGTGCCTCCTGCAGCTGGAACCAGAATGGAAGCAGCGCAGGAGAGCACACACTTTTATACGCCGCCTGCTGGGAGGAGCAGCAGGCTGGGATTTACTGTGGTACGTAATACATGCAATGTGTTCCCAGTGGTGTTTACCACATTCAGCCCTGTTTAAAAAGAGTTCGGCGGGGATGAAGAAAAACATTACAGATTGAGTCTGGCGGGGGCTCTGACCCTCCGCTGCGATCGCCTCAGTCCTGGTGGTGATGTGGGCGCCGACGTGGTCACCTGCGACTCTGGGAGCGTGTTGTCCTCTACTTCGTCACCTCTTAGTGGATCCAGTGAGGGGACGGATCCCGCTGGGGTGGGGGCTGTGGTGAAGTTCGCTGGTGGGACGGTGGGTGGCGCAGGGGTGAACGAGGCAGCCGGGTGGGGGGGAAGGAGCAGTGTCAGGTCGGGGGTTGTGGGTGGGGACTCAGCCGGGTCCCGGAGGGAGACTGTGTCCTGTCGCCTGTCGGGGTGTGCCACATAGGCGTACTGCAGGTTTGCATGGAGGAGGTGGACTTTCTCAAGGGATCCGATTTATGGCTCCGCATATGTTTCCGGAGGAGGACGGGGTCCAGGAGCCATGTTGGGAACGAGACCCTGGAGATGGACGTCCTAGGGGAGGCAAACATACGTTCGTGGGGGGTCTCGTTAGTAGCGGTGCACAGGAGCGACCGGGTGGAGTGGAGCGTGTCGGGGAGGACCTCCTGCCTGCGGGAGACCGGGAGATTTCTAGACCGAAGGGCCAGCAGGACGACCTTCCAGACCGTCCCATTCTCCCTCTTCACCTGCCCGTTTCCCCGGGGGTTGTAGCTGGTCGTCCTGCTCGAGGTGATGCCCTTGCTGAGCAGAAACTAACGCAGCTCATCGCTCATGAAAGAGGATCCCCAATCGCTGTGGATGTAAGTGGGGAAACTGAACAGGGTAAAGATGCTGTGCAGGGCTTTGATGACTGTGGCAGAAGTCATGTCGGGACATGGGATGGCGAAAGGGAACCGGGAGTACTCATCAATTACGTAGAGGAAGTACACGTTGTGGTCGGTGGAGGGGAGGGGCCCTTTGAAGTCCATGCTGAGGCGTTCAAAGGGGTGGGAGGCCTTCACCAGGTGCGCTCTATCTGGCCGGTAGAAGTGCGGCTTGCACTCTGCGCAGACTTGGCAGTCTCTGGTTACAGTCCTGACCTTCCCAATGGAGTAGGGCAGGTTGTGGGCCTTGACAAAATGGAAGAACCCGGTGACCCCCGGGTGGCAGAGGTCATTGTGGAGAACCCGGAGTCGGTCCACTTGTGCGCTGGTGAATGTACCGCGTGATAGCGCATCAAGGGCGCATTGAGCTTCCCCGGGCAATACAAGATCTCATAGTTATAGGTGGAGAGCTCGATCCTCTATCTCAAGATCTTGTCATTTTTGATCTTGCCCTACTGTGTATTGTCAAACATGAAGGCAACCGACCATAGGAGAGTGAATCTCCTGCCGGCCAGGTAATGCCGCCAATGTCGCACAGCTTCCACAATGGCTTGGGCCTACTTTTCATCAGAGGAGTGCCGAATTTTGGAAACATGGAGGGTGCAGGAAAAGAAAGCCACGGGTCTGCCCGCCTGGTTGAGGGTGGCAGCCAGAGCTACGTCTGATGCATCGCTCTCCACCTGAAAGGGGAGGGTCTCGTCAACTGCGTGCACCGTGGCCTTGCCGATGTCTGCCTTGATGTGGTTGAAGGTCTGGCAGGCCTCAGCCGTCAGGGGAAAAATGTGGACTTGATGAGTGGGCGGGCCTTGTCCGCATAATTAGGGACCCACTGGGCATAATACGAGAAAAACCCCAGGCATCGTTTCAGGGCCTTGGG
Source organism: Scyliorhinus canicula (assembly GCF_902713615.1). Lineage (NCBI taxonomy): Eukaryota > Metazoa > Chordata > Chondrichthyes > Carcharhiniformes > Scyliorhinidae > Scyliorhinus > Scyliorhinus canicula. The sequence goes on along the minus strand of NC_052155.1, from coordinate 167,098,045 downwards.
GCAGTGGGGGAAGAGGGAGTTCCAGGAGGGGGCGCATGAGGTCGGGGTCCGGCCCTAGGACTCAATTTTCCACTATATAGCCAAGGATGGCTCAGCAGTTGGTGCGGAACATGCATTTCTCCTTATTGTAGGTGAGGTTAAGGAGTTTGGTGGTTTGGAGGAAGTTTTGGAGGTTTGCGTCATGGTCCTGCTGATCGTGGCCGCAGATGGTGACATTATCTAGGTACGGGAACGTGGCCCGCAGCCCATACTGGTCAACCATTTGGTCCATCTCTCGCTGGAAGACCGAGACCTCATTGGTGACGCCAAAGGGAACTCTAAGGAAATGATAGAGGCGGCCATCTGCTTCGAATGCAGTGTATTGGCTGTCCTCCGGGCGGATGGGGAGCTGGTGGTAGGCGGACTTCAAGTCTACTGTGGAGAAGACTCGATACTGCGCAACCTGATTGACCATGTCAGATATGCGTGGGAGGGGATACGCGTCGAGCTGCGTGTACCGGTTGATGGTCTGACTGTAGTCAATGACCATCCTGTGCTTCTCCCCAGTCTTCACTACCACCACTTGAGCTCTCCAGGGGCTGTTACTGGCCTCAATGATCCTCTCTGTATCCAACTGGGATGGCCACTTTCAGTATACAAAATGGACACTTGCAGAGACTGTGGGGAAATGTGGACAATACTATGCAACAAGCAGGCACAGAGCCTGAATGTATATTTGGAAGGCAGTCTGCAGACGCAACCGAAACTCTGGGTCAATTTACAAATTGATGGCCCATCTCCGGGAAACAAAGACCGAGTGCTCAGGTAGCCGATACTGTTCCAGACAGCCCGGCGCCACTACCCCAACCAAAAGACACAAACAAAGCAAGGCCAACGGCCATCTAGGACACGCCCAGCCATCAAGGCACCCACCCCTTTATTGGTTTAGATTGATGACAATGATCAAGAAGCTGCCCAATTAATTTGGGACCAAGTTTAAGGCCCGCCTAAAAGCGCGGATAGCCCCTCCCAGTATAAGAAGGAACCCCCGCCAAAGGTTCAGCCTCTTGGATTCGGCTCTCAAGCGGAGAGACCCATCCACCAGCACCACCAGAAGCAAGTAAGTTTAAGTTCAACGCTCGCTACCAAACGGTCGACCTTAGCTGTTCTCCTCTTCGAACCCAACAACCTCAGATCTGATCAACGGCCATTGTTCCTCTGACCTAAGTGGGCACCCGAAGTTAAGTATAGGTGTTAGTGATAGATACAGTTTAGCCTGTAGTGTTATTGTGCATGAGTAAATCATACTGTGTGTAAATAAAGTAGTATTGACTTTGAACTAACTAACTGGTGTATTGGCTCTTTGATCGGTATTCGGGTTGAACCTTGAGGTGGTATCGAGAGATACATGGCGACTCTGAAAGCATACTCATAATTATGATTAAGAAAGGCAACCTTATTAACCGCCATATTTATAGGAAGTAAACAGGGCAACACCTCCCGCAGAAGCCGTTGGATCTCCGACTTGATAAAGGTCCTGTCCTGCGCACTGTACCATCTGCTCCTCGTGGCGACGGGCTTGCAGTCCGGGGTGAGGTTTGCAAACAGTGAAGGTGGATCGACCTTGAGGGTTGTGATGCCGCAGATGGTGAAGGGGGGCAGGGGTCCGCCGAATTTCAAAGTAAGGCTTTGGAGGCGACATTGAAAATCAAGACCTAGTAACAGGGCAGCGCAGAGGTGGGGGAGGACGTAGAGCCTGAAGTTGCTGAACTCTACGCCCTGGACGGTGAGGGTCGCGACACAGTATCCCCGGATTTGCATGGAATGGGATCCGGAGGTCAGGGAGATTTTCTGGGTGATGGAGAGTACCGGGAGGGAGCAGCGCCTTACCGTAGCAGTGTGGATGAAACTCTCTGTGCTCCCGGAGTCAAAGAGGCAGGTCGTCCCGTGCCCGTTGATCTTTACCGTCGTCATAGCGGTTCCGAGGTTGCGGGGCCAAGACTGATCCAGGGTGATGGAGGCGAGCTGCAGAAGATGTTGGGAGGTCCCGGGCTGATCAGAGGTATCAGCGTGCAGCCAACGGCCTGACGGGCAGGGGTCCTGAGGCGCGATCCAAAATGGCGCAGAAGATGGCGGCGCCCACGGGGCGCACATGGCGGATGACGTCAAATTCTGGTTCCAGCTGCAGGAGGCACAACATCTTGTGCAATAAATTGATGTACCGTCAATTACCACGAGAGGAGAATGGTGAAACAATCGAGACTTTATTGCACAAGATGTTGTGCCTCCTGCAGCTGGAACCAGAATGGGAGCAGTGCAGGAGAGAACACACTTTTATACGCCGCCTGCTGGGAGGAGCCATCAGGCTGGGATTTACTGTGGTACCTGTAATACAGTGGCAGTACCGTAATACATGCAATGTGTTACCAGGGAGTGCATGTGGAGAAATGTGGAATTATTTGTTACGGTAGGAAGTATACAAAACAACCCTAACCTCTGTCCTTTCTCATTTCAGACACCTAAGAACTGAAACCCGCCAAGGCAGCTGATAAAGATGAAGACAGTGAACACCAGGCAACATCGTCATTCAAACTTACACTCGCAGCCACCAGCTCAGATACTTAAGAGGGTCGAGTACAGGAGGGGTCGGCACGTGGCGAGATAACTGTAGCAAGTGACCTGCAACCAGGATGAGATGAATGGAGGGTGGTAGCACCAGCTCAATGTAAGGTGAAGCTGTGGGCCAGGTTGCTGCAGCGAGCGTCTGGTTTCCAGTGGCGTCCAGGCTATGGAAGAACACGGATGGGTGTCCACAACAAAATGCACTGGGAAAGCCTGCCAGGAAGTCTGGGCTCAATATCAACAATCATGGAGGAGTGCAATGCCGGCTTGCCTCTGGGCTTTGCACCAAGCTTGGACTCTATCTTTTCCAAAATGGAATGGGTGACCACCTCCCTTAAAACACTTGTGGACCCCTACATGATGGTGCAGTCTGGAACACACTTCTGCCTTCACTGGAGAAGCACCTTGGTGAATGAGGAAAGCCACAGGCACTAGCTAAAGGCACAGGATAATTATTTTATTCTTGTATGCATTATTCGATGGATTTTTAACGTGCATTTTCTGTGTTTATATTTTTTCTTGCCGTTGTTGGAAAGAGGATGTTGCAATGGTCTGTGGTATAAGAAAGGTAAGGATTAAGGGACAGCTGTTGAACGGGGAGGTGTGGTTGGGGTCACTGGTATCCGTCAGGAAATATTTGATCATTCAGAGCCCAGGCAGGAAGGGCTGTCTATGTTGTAGTCTCCTACACTGCAGCAAAGCCTCCCTACCGGGAACTGCATCAATTGCCCTGGGGCAAGAGTTCCACCCGCTTTCTCAGGACGGTGACCTGCCCTAAAGGGCTGCCTCCCAATCTGATGGCTGCCTAGCAATAGGCCCGCCCTGCTGAGGAGCCCAGGAAACACCTGTGTGGGGGGCCACAGCGAGGTGGCTGCGTGGGGTGGGGAGCGGGGTTCAAGATGCGGAATAGGCAATTAAGTGGTTGGTGTGGGGAGGGAGTTGGGGGAGGGTGGCACGGTGGCACAATGGGTATCACTGTTGCTTCACAGCGCCAGGTTCGATTCCCGGCTTGGGTCACTTTCTCCCCATGTCTGCATAGGTTTCCTCCGGATGCTCCGGTTTCCTCCCACAAGTCTCAAACCTGTTAGGTAATTTGGGCATTCTGAATTCTCCCTCAGTGTACCCGAACAGGCACCGGAATGTGGCAACTCGGAGATTTTCACAGTAACGTCATTGAAGTGTTAATGTAACCCTACTTGTGCCAATAATGAAAGATTATTATTAAAGGTCCCTGCCTTTCTTGCATGGCCTTCTTCAAACATTTATCTCTCAGCCAATGTATTGACATGGCCGTCTGGCCAGTTACTGCTCCGCTGTAGATGGAATCTTGCTGTGCACAAATTCGGTGTTGTGTTTCCAACGTTAAAACCGTGATGACATTTCAAGAGTACTTCACTGGCTACAGAGCACTTTGGGATACGTCCTAAGGCAATGAAAAACGCTTTAGAAAAGCAAGTACTTTGACTTAATTTAGCCGGTGAATAAATGAAAGTATACCATCAGGAAGATGCAAACGACCTTGCTGATCTTGAATGCCTGTTTTACACAGATAAACGCAGCAGTGGGAAGAACATCTTCTTCAGAAACCTAAGAAATTGAGGGCTGCATTGTAATGCCTTCTTTACCAACCTTTGAAACATGTGCATTGAGGACCGATTGTATAGCAATCAATGCTGATGAGAGAATAGGTGCAAAGAAAGAGAGAGCAGCTACCGATTTCAGGAACACTCCCCCCACTAACTTTCCAGTCTCTATCCTCCTACTTAGATTCCACCAAGTGGAATTTTGACATTCCTGTTCCGCCTAGTATTCTGTCACCCTCTGCTCTAAATCAGAGTGATGAATCTGACAAGCAGAGAAAATTGCATCTCATCTTGAGAGCGAAAAGATGAAAATCGTGTAGCTAACGGGAAATTTCTGTCATGTATTACATATTGCTACTGGGTATTAAGCAATTCTATTCGGGAATGGTGTGAGTATGGGTTGGTTAATGGGGCACGAGGCTTTTGTGTGGCCACCTGAATTTGCTCATAATAGGGAATGGTTTCCTCTAAATGCTTTGGTTAAATTAGATGATTTATCCGCTATAAAACTCAAAACCTTCGAAATTATTTGACAATTTTCAGTTTCTCTCCTATATGGTTCTATTTCAGAAATGAATGAAGACAAAGGTTGTCACTTCGTTCTATGGTTGACTTTTCATAATTAAATTGCCTTCAAGGTACATTGCATAAGATGGCGTATAGGCCGGGCTTTTCCTGTCACATCATGGTGGGACCCGCCGCGGGAGATTCGGCGACCCAACCAGAGGTCCATCGAGATTTTGGCAGGACTGGACAATCCTGGCAGCAGGCAGCGTCGTAAAATCCCGCCCCATAATGTCTTCAGTGTTAGGTTAGCACTGTTGCTTCACAGTCCAGGGTCCCAGGTTCGATTCCCGGCTGGGTCACTGTCTGTGTGGAGTCTGCACGTTTTCCCCGTGTCTGCGTGGGTTTCCTCCGGGTGCTCCGATTTCCTCCCACAGTCCAAAGATGTGCAAGTTAGATGGATTGGCCATGATAAATTGCCCCTTATTGTCCAAAAAGGCTGGGTGGGGTTACTGGGTTACGGGGATAGGGTGGAGGTGTGGGATTAAGTAGGGTGCTCTTTCCAAGGGCCGGTGCAGACTTGATGGGCCGAACGGCCTCCTTCTGCACTGTAAATTCTATGAAATCCTTCAGCCCCAGAACCTTCCCATTGCTCCTATAATTCTGGTCTCTTGAGCATCCTCCATTTTAATCGCTCCACCAGTGGTAGCCATTTCTTCACCAACCAAGAGCTTAAGCCGTGGAATTCGCCCTCCAAACCCCTCTGCTTCTCCACTTCAGTTTCCTTCTTTCAGACACTCTTTGGAACTTATCTTCATGATCAAGCTTTTAGTCATCTGCCCCAAAACCTGCTGAATGTGGCTCGGTTTCAAATTTTTCTTTATTGCAACCTTAAGTGTCTTGTATTGTTTTAATCCACTAATAGTCATAGAGGGTAAAATTTAGCTTTGGCAAGGAGCATAAAATGGGTGAAGGTGATGTACTACCCAGTATATGTCTTACTAGACTTTCCTTCCCATTGATGACACAGAGCCACCATCAGCCCTCTCCATTCACAGGGTCGCCATGCCAACCATATCCTGACCAGAAACATAACTGTTTTGATCAGGTGAGGAAAGGTAGAATGGCTCCCCAATTTTGCCACTCCCTGTTTTAAAATATATATTTTGATTGAAATTTTTTTGAATATACACATCAAATAAACAAGCCCAAACCCCCCCCCCCCCCCCCCCCCCCCAGGTTTTGACAGCTACCAGTTCCTTGAAGTACATGACAAATGGCTGCCATCTTGTGAAAACTGCCAATTGAACCTGTCAACATGTATAATTTTCTCAAGGTACAAAAACCCCTTGAGATCCACCAGCCACGCCAAGGCATTGGGGGGCGGGGAAGCTGGCCTCCATTCCAACGGAACCCGCCCAGTAATCAGCGAGGCAAAGGCTAAGACATCTGTCTCCCCACCTGCCCGCAGCTCCGGCAGGTCCAACACCCCGAAAATAGCCTCTAGGGGTCCAGGCTCCAAGTCCCTTTGCAAGATCGCTGACATGGGTGCGTGAAGAAGGAACATCAAAAGTTCGCTAGCTTAGGGCATGCCCAGATGTTATGTACATCATCCGCTGGTCACCTCCCACACCGCGCACACCTATCTTCTACCCCTCAAACACTCAACTCATCCTAACCCTTGTTAAATGTGCCTGAGGTACCACCTTTAGTTGTATGAGCCCAAGCCTTGCACACGGTGAGGTGACATTCACCCTCTGCAGGTCTTCACACCACCCTCCCTCCTCCACTTTCCCTTAGTTCCTCCTCCTACTTGGCCTTAATCCTTTCCAACGATGCTGTGTCCTCCACCAGAATCCTCGTATAAATTCCGGAAATACTCTCCTCTTCCAGCCCCGCCGTACCCTCTCTCCCAATAATGAAGGCGGCAACATCGGGAAGGTCGGAAAAATCTTCCGAGCAAAATTCCGAAACTGCAAGTTCTGAACATCTCTGACTAGGCTAACCTGTACTTCTCCACCAATTCCTCAAGACTCGCAAACCATCCCTTCAGGAATAAATTACTGCCCATTACTGCCACCTCCTTCTCCTCCCAACTTCTAAACATGGCATCCAATCTAGTCGGTTCAAACGTGTAATTATCCCTAATTGGAGTAATCTTCGACCCTCCTCCGCCTTAAAATTCTGCCATAATTGCCTCGATACCGTTAATGTGGCCACCACCACCACCGGATTCCCTGAAAATCTTCCCGGAGAAAATGGCAGCGGGGCCATCATTAACACCCGCTGCCCTGTCCTCTTACACAACCGAGCCTCCACCTTCACCCAGATTGCCTCCTGATCCCGCACCACCCCAACATCTTCCCCGTGTTCACCGACCAGTAATAGTACATCAGCTTTGGCAGTGCCAAACCCCAAGACTGCCAGTCCCTCTGTAGGCCCCTTTTATGAAACCTCGCCCCCTTACACACTCAAATAAACAACAAGATCAAACCTTCCACCCCCCTCACAAAAAACACCTTTGATAGAAACACTGCCAGGCACTGGAATAAAAACAAAAACCGTGGAAAATTATTCATCTTCACTGATTGCACTCGCCCAGCAAGAGACAGGGAGACTGTTCCGCCTCTGCAACTTCGCCTTAACTAGACTCGTAGAATTTAACTTCCGGAGCCGCCCCCAATCCCAAGCCACCTGCATCCCTCAGTATCTAAAATGAGAGCTCGACAAATAAAATGGCAGTACCCCCAAATTAACCACCAGTCCCCGTGGTCTAACCGGAAAACATTTGCTTTTTTCCAAATTTAATTTCTACCCGGAGAAACCCCCAAACCGCTTAACAGCCCATTATGCCCCCCTTCTTGGGAACCGGGTAATGTACAACAATAGACCATCGGCATAAAGTGACACCCTGGGCGCGATTCTCCGATAATGAGGCGGTGTGTCCGCGCCGTCATGAAAGCTGGCGCGTTTCACAACGGCGCGAAACGGCCTTGGGCATAAACAATTCAGGCCCCGATAAGGGGTCAGCAGTGGGTCTGTGAGAAACGTGGCGGGCGTGGTGCCAGAGCAGCGTCGTCATCGCGTGACGACCGGCTGACGCCTGTGTCATTTAAAGTGTGCGATCTGTGCACAGACGCCCCGACCGATGGAGATGGCTGAGCCCCGCCGTGCCGCGCCCAGGTTCAGGGACAGAGATCTGGACACGATGCTGGATATCGTGGAAGAGCGCAGGGCCATCTTGTGTCCAAGACGTGGGCACCGACAACCAGATAGCACTGTGAGGCATAGCTGGTGTGAGGTGGGTGCTTTGTTATGCTCTTGGTGTAGCATAAGCGGCTTCCTTGATATGCACTCTGACAAAGGAAGGTTCAGACGTGGAGATAACTTCAACACGTTTATTGAACTATTTACAATTCGCCTACTCGGGTTCGCCACTACTGTTAATCCTTCTATAGCTACTCAGACTGACAAACCAGTCTGCTACAATCCATGTGGTGGGCGTGATATTGAATCAACCCTGTGTCTGTACTCACTGAGTGTCTCCACTGGAAAGAGGAAGATCATGTGTGTTGTGTCCTTTATATATGGGTTGGTGTAATGCCCTCCTGTGGTAGTGTCACCTCTGTGTGTATCATGAATGCCCATTGGTTGTGTCCTATCTAACTGATCTATTGGTTGAGTGTCTGTGTCATATCTCTGGTGCTCCCTCTAGTGTCTATCTAGTCTACATTATTTACATTAACCCCTTGCGTATTTACAGTGATGCATATCACCACAGTGGGCACCGGAGTAAGCGCTGTGGGTACCCCCCGGTCTGGAGAACAGTGCCGCAAGAAGCTCCACGACCTCACGAGGGCTGCCAGGGTAAGTACCCCGAGGGTTCCCCCGGGCCACACACCCCCCTCCCCCCCCAATGCCCCATCACGTATCATTGCCCCCCCACTTGCCCACACAGGGGGGTGGGGGGGTTGGGGATACCACGTTGTACCTGACCCACATGGGCAACACATCCCCCTGAGAGCTGCCATGGCGTGGTGCCAAGGGCCCCCCACCCAGTCATAATGGTGACAACTGACAACATCTGCGCGTCTTGATGGTGACCGCCTAACTGATGCTTTCTCCACCCCCCACCCCCACCCCACAGGACAAGATAGCTCACAACCTTCGTGAGCGTTCAAGAACCGTTAGGGGATCACTTGTGCTGCATCCCCTCACCGTCCATGAGCAGAGGGCTCTGGACCTCGCTGGGCGAGGTAGTGCCATGCCAGGTCGGAGGCGCAGATACACTTGAGACTCCCCTGCCTGGCTACACCCCCTCAGCCCATCACCTCCTCCCCCCCCCTCACACTGCACCCCCTACCACTGCCCCCAAGCCCCCCCCTTCCAACCCACCCTGTGACACATACCCCCCATCCCTAACCCCCCCGACACTGCACCCACTCACAATAACTCCCCTGGCCCCCTAACCCCCCCTGACCCTGCACCACTCACAATGTCCCCCCACCCCCTACACCCGACTCCGAGTGTCTAACAATACATGCCTCATTGTTATCAGAAGGGCCAGGAGCCGATTGTCCAGGGACGTCGCGGAGAAGCCCCTGGCGTCCAGATGCAAGCACATCCGCCCCCACGGACGCACGGCAGAGGGGGCAAGGAAGACTGACAGGAGGGCCCTGCCTTGAGGCTATGCCACTGGAGGGGGACGCACAGAGGACGGACAGACATGACAGGGATGAAGAGATGACGGACATTGAGGATACTGATGGCCGTGACTCGGACGAGGAGAGGGCTGTGGGCCGGGACAGTGACGGAGAGAGGACTAGGACTGTGGACAGTCACGCACAGAGGACGGCCAGACAGTCGATGCACATACCGGACAGGGCACCTAACGTGGGCCGCGGACTAGTAGCGCCGGTCCAAAGATCGACCCAGGAGCCCCCAGACCTGGGGACAGATGATGAGCTCAAGTTTGTGGCACTGCTGTCACCCACAATGTCCACCATCGCAGATACACTCACTTCGGATGGGCACATAAGTGATGAGGCTTCGGGCACACTTACTGGTGAGCACCACACAGCCGAACCGGTACAGCAGGTGGAGGGAGGAGCAGTCGAGGAGCTTCACAGTAGGAGGGCAGCCCAGGCCTAGCACACAGCTGCCGCCCAGACTTTTCACGGGTTCCTGGACTTACTAGACCCACCCACAGACCCGATGCTCCCCGAGAGAGGAGGAGGTTCTGGTGGCCGCCTCGGTTACTCCAGCAAGGGAGATCCCGGAACACTCGGACTCCCCCCGTTCCGTCCCTGGTGCATCTTGTGGGCAGCGAGCAGAACAGGGTGGCACCATGCCATCCAGCATGCCCGCCGAGTAACCTGGCCCATTCAAGCCGGGTCGCCCAGGAAACGCATGCCGAAGTGCACCAATATCGCAGGGCAGGAGTCTCAGCAGTTCATCTCCACTCCTGCTGTACTGTCTGGGGAGACACCAAGACGTAGTGGTAGGGCCCGTAAGGCCAAGTGGTTTGACACCTAGTAAGTTGGCACGAGTGCAGGGCACAGCTTAGTTGTAGGGGCTAGGGCACTTGTATGTTAATGTCACAATTAAATTCACTGTAACACCAAATCTAGGAGCCTCTGTGCTATGTCTGGTGCCTGAGGGGCCGTGAGGGGGACCGAGTGATGCTGGGGGTCAAAGTTCCATGCAACGGTGAGGCAGTGTGTGTGTTCTACCCCCAGCCCCCCCCCACCAACACCACGTCACCCTCTGCACACTGACGCCTGATGCCCCACATGGCCATGTGGTGGGTTGTCCGTGACACATACAGGGACCACCGAGGTGGAGGGTGGAGCTGTGGCCATGAGTCAGACATTGTCTAGCGATCCGGAGCTGACTGGTCATCGCAGAGCGGGTTGTCATCATTCAACATGGCACTGATCATACCCGCTGACATAAGCAACTGTGTTAAAACATTCCCGATGTGCCGCAGGTGCTGTGAAAGTGGCGGTGTGGGCGGTATGGTTGTGCGATGGTGTGGGAAGTTAGGGGTACTGGGTGGTGTGGTTGTGTGCAATCCGTGGTGCAAATGCCTTGCTCAACGATGCCCTATTGATGCGACCGTCAATCCACGCGAAACAGAGTAAACTGTAAACTGTGGCTTTAATCGACTAGAACAGTGCCTGCCTGCGAGTTCACGGCACTGAGAGCCGCCTACAGGGCTACTGCTCTTTATATCTCCGCTCATGGGGGAGGAGCCAGGGGCAGAGCCCACAAAGGCACCACTATGATACATCTCAGGTAATACCTTACAATGGTCCATAGGTGGAGCCCTCATGGGCAACAGCGTGGTACAGTTACATATATGGTGAATGGTTACTGCATTACGTTCACCACATTCACCCCCTGTTTAAAAAATGAAGTCTGGTGGGTGTGAGGGGTTCACAAGTTCAGCCTGTCCAGCGCCTGGATGGTGCGCTGTGATCGCCGAAGCTCTGGTATCGCAGCTGGCCCGGGTGTCAAACTCGTCCGTGCGGGCATGGGTAGTGAAGTTGCCAGTGCGGGTTCAGACGCGGACTCCGGGAACGTGTCTTCTGGGGCTTCGTTCCTGGGGGGTCGGTGAAGGGGGAATGGGGGGCGGGAGTGGGTGCGGGTGCCATGTAGGGGCGGGGGTGCTGGTCAGCGTAGGTTGGGTGGGGTAAGTTGGGGTGGCGGTGGTAGTGGAACCTGCGGGTGCCAGGTCCCTGAGGGAAACCGTATCCTGTCGGCCGTCGGGGTGTTCTATGTATGCATACTGGGGGTTGGTGTGAAGGAGCTGGACCCTCTCCACCAGGGAGTCGGACTTATGGCTCCTGACATGTTTGCAGAGTAGGACATGCCCCGGCGTCTTCAGCCAGGATGGAAGTGAGGCCCCGGAGGTGGATTTTCTGGGGAAGACAAACAGGCGGTCATGAGGGGTCTCATTTGTGGCCGTGCAAAGGAGGGACCTAATAGAGTGGAGTGCGTCGGGGTCATCTTGTGCGCTGGCGCACATGGCCGCGGGACAGGGCATCTGTGGGGCTCGTTGAGCTTCCCAGGACGATACACGATATCGTAATTATAGGTGGAGAGTTCGATCCTCCACGTCAAGGTCTTATGATTCTTGATTTTGCCCTGCTGCATATTATCGAACATTAAGGCTATCGATCGTTGGTCGGTGACGAGGGTAAACCTCCTCCCAGCGAGGTAGTGCCCCCAGTGCCGCACAGCTTCCACGATGGCTTGGGCTTCTTTTTCGACCGAGGAGTGGTGAATTTCAGAGGCGGTGAGGGTGTGTGAAAAAAATGCTACTGGTCTGCCAGCCTGATTGAGGGTAGCGGCGAGGGCGACCTCTGATGTGTCGCTCTCCACCTGGAAAGGGACGGACTCGTCCCCCGCGCACATTGCGGCTTTGGCGATGTCCGCCTTGATGCAGCTGAAGGCCTGGCGGGCCTTGGCCGCCAGTGGGTGTCATAATATACACACAAGTAGATGATGGTGCACAGACAGACATTGATTGACACACAGGATGACCAATTAACACACAGAACACAGCAGCCAATCACCAGACAGGACACGGCCACTATAAAGCCAGAGGGCACTAGTTTTCCTGCTCTCTTGAGATGCAGCCTCTGAAACAGCCAGTGCCCATGTAGTAACAACACAAACATCCACCATGTGGTAGCAAGAGAGTCTGGTCAGGTTAGCCTCAGGACTCCAGTCAACGCAGCATAGTGTCAACCCACAGTTCAAGTATGTTTAACAGTTGGTAGTTCAATAAAATAGAGTTGCATTTCTCCAAGTGTTGGAAGCCTGTCTCTCTCACTGCTATGGTAAACGCAGTCCTCGCAGACCCAGTATACCCAACACATCAGTGGGAAGGTGTTGGCCTTGATTAGTGGGCGGGCTTTGTCCGCATAGTTAAGGACCCACTGGGCGTAATAGGAAAAGAAACCGAGGCACCTTTTCAGAGCCTTGGAGCAGTGGGAAAGGGGGAGTTGCAGTAGGGGGCGCATGGGGTCGGGGTCGGGGTCGGGGTCGGGTCCTAGAACCCCCTTTTCCACAACGTAGCTGAGGATGGCCAGTCTGGTTGTGCGGAAAACGCATTTCACCTTGTTGTAAGTGAGGTTAAGGGTTTGAGGGGTTTGGGCGGTTTGGAGAAATCTCTGGAGGTTGGCATCGTGGTCCTGCTGATCATGGCCGCAGGTGGTGACGTTGTCCAAGTACGGAAATGTGGCCCGCAGCCCGTACTGGTCCACCATTTTGTCCATAGTTCTTTCAAAGACCGAGACCCCGTTTGTGACGCCGAAGGGGACCAGGAGGAAGTAGAAGAGGCGGCCATCTACCTCAAAGGCTGTGTAGTGGCGGTCCTCCGGGCGGATTGGGAGCTGGTGGTACGCAGACTTCAGATCCACCGATAGTGTGTGATCTGGTTGTGGTAGTATGACTAGGGGTATTACGGTACCTGGAAGTGTGAGCTGCCATTGGTGCAGAGGACCCGCTGTCCATTGGCCCAGGTATGTCATGTGCCTCTCAGCCGATTGGCTGAGAGGTAGGTAGCTCCGCCTACGAGGCGGGGGTATAAGAACCCGTGTTCCCCGGCAGTCTGCCATTCTTCTGTACGTCTGCTGCCGGGTACACTTCTTGTGTATTAAAGCCTATCGTTCGGACTTTATCTACGTTTCGTGTCCATTGATTGTGCATCACTGGTTAACCATGTCTGCGATCTGGGGAAGGGGGTACTCATCAAGGTACATGTACCGGTTTATGGTTTGGCTGTAATCTACAACCATCTGGTTCTCTTCCCTGATCCTGACGACCACCACCTGAGCTCTCCAGGGGCTATTGCTGGCCTCGATGATTCCCTCCCACAAGAGTCGCTGAACCACGGACCTGATAAAAGTCCTGTCCTGAATGCTATACCACCTGCTTCTGGTGGTGACTGGCTTACAGTTGGCGGTGAGATTTGCGAAGAGCGGGGGAGGCTCGGCTTTTAGTGTCGCGAGGCTGCATACGGTGAGTGGGGGTTGGGGCCCGTCGAATTTCTTGAGGCTCTTGAGGTGACACTGGAAATCCAGTCCCAACAGGAGAGGAGCGCAGAGGTCGGGGAGTACGTATAGCTTAAAATCGGCGTACTCGGCACCCTGTATTGCTAGGGTTGCGGTAGAGCACCCCCGGATCTGCACCGAGTGTGACCCAGAAGCGAGGGAGATGGTTTGGTGCGCCGGTAAGATTGGGAGTGAGCAGCGTCTTACCATGTCTGGATGAATAATCCTCTCCGTGCTCCCGGAGTCGATCAGTCACGATCCCAGTGTTTGGATCGTGACTGGCCCAGGGTGACCACGCTGAGTTGCGGGTAGCCTGCGTGGTTGGAGGTGCTGGGGTGGTCCCAAGATGGCTGCCCCCGTCAGTCGCACGTGTCGGGTGGCGTTGCAGATGGCGGCCAAGATAGCGGCCCCTGTCGGTCGCACGTGTCGGGCGGCGAGTTAGATGGTGTCCAAGATGGCGGCCCCCACGAGTCGCGCGTGACGGGCCGCGTGGGTGAGGATGGCCAAGATGGCGGCCCCGGTGAGTTGCACATGTTGTGCGGGCTTGAAGATGGCTGCCCCCACGGACACCACGAGGCCGATGATGTGTCCGGGGGTGGAGTCGGCAGGCAAGCTGTTACACTGCGGGATCTGCGGGCCTGTGAGTCTGACGGTCGGGCTTGCGATTTTGAGGGTTTGGACCTGGCCAGGCAAACCTTAGCAAAATGTCCTTTTTTTTCGCGGCCGCTGCTGTTCGCGTTCCGGGCCGGGCAGCGCTGCCTGGGGTGCTGATGCTAGCCGCAGAAATAGCAGGGTAGCCCCCCCACCCCCGTGTTGGGCGGGCAGCCGCGCGGCACAGGCCTGGGGTACTCTTTGGTCGGGGGTCCACGAGTGGTCAGACGGGAACGCGTTGAGGCTTTGGAACGCTACTTCTAGGGAGGAGGCTAGCTTTACCGTCTCTTCCAGGTCCAGGGCACCCTTCTCGAGTACGCGCTACCTCACGTAGTTGAACCTGACTCCAGCCACGTAGGCGTCCCGGACGGCGAGGTCTATATGTTGAGTAGCCGTAACGGCCTGGTAGTTGCAACTTCGGGCAAGGATTTTGAGGTCGCATAGGTACTCCTCCAGCGATTCCCCGGGGGATTGGCGGCGAGTAGTGAGGAGATGCCGCGCGTACGCCTCATTCATGGGTCTTACGTAGAGGCACTACAGCATCGCGAGCGGGTCTGCGTAAGCGGAGGCTTCCTCAAGTTGTACAGAGATTCGATGGCTCACCCGGGCATGGAGGAGGCTCAGCTTCTGATTGTCGGAGACGGAAGGCGAGGAGGAGGCGGCGAGGTAGCCTCGAAACAGCGGAGCCAGTGCAAAAAAATCCCTTTGGCCTCCGCGGCCAGTGGGTCGAGTTCCAGTCGGTCAGGTTTGAGGGCAGATTCCACAGTGGTGTTACAGTCGATTAAATTGATGCGACCATCAATTCACGCAAAACAGTGTGTAGATGTGAACTGTGGCTTTAATCGACTAGAACAGTGCCTGCTTGCGACTGCTCTGCTACTGAGAACCACCGACAGAGCTACTGCTCTTTATAACTCCGCTCATGGGGAGGAGCCAGGGGCGGAGCCCACAAAGGCACCAATATGATACATCACAGGTAATACCTTACAATGGTCCACAGGTGGAGCCCTCATGGGCAACAGCGTGGTACAGTTACTGATGGTGAATGGTTACTACATTACGTTCACCACACCTTCCCCATAATTTGTGAAACGTGCGGCGATCAATGCGTCGCAATGCTCGCTCTCCTACCCGGTGTCGTTGTGCAGCCTCCCGGCCATATCCCGCCCCCAGGTCGTGTCTGTGCACCCCCCCCATCCTCCTTCTCCTCATGTTCAGAGGCGTCGCCCCATCGGCCTCCCCTGAGCCTCCTCTTCCAGGACCTCACCCCTCTGCTGGGCAATGTTGTGCAAGACGCAGCAGACCACAACTGTGCACCCGACCCTGTCGGGGTGGTACTGCAGGGCCCTTCCAGGGCGGTCCAGGCACCGAAACCTCATCTTCAGGAGGCCAAAGCACCTCTCCACAACACCATTGGTTGCAGCATGGGCCTCATTATAACGGGTCTCTGCGTCGGCCTCCGTAGAGGCGTCATCAGCCACATCCGCAATGTGTAACCCCTGTCGCCCAGCAACCAGTCACTCAGCCGCCGGGGGGGTGTCCCTCGAAAATAGCGGGAATGAACGGATGAGCGAGTATGAAAGCATCATGCACGATGCCAGGGTATTGGGCGCACACGTGCATAATCTTCATGCGATGGTCACAGACCACCTGAATGTTCATAGAGTAGTTGCCCTCTCTGTACAGGAAAACGGCCCTGTTGTCCGAGGGTGGACGCATGCCGACGTGCACCCCATCAATCACCCCCTGGACCATCGGCATCCCAGCCACGGAGGCTAATCCCGCTGCCCGGTCAGCCTGGTGTGCGCGGTCCTCTGGAAAATTGTCCGCAATGTCATACAGGGGCTGGTTTAGCTCACTGAGCTAAATCGCTGGCCTTTACAGCAGACCAAGCAGGCCAGCAGCACGGTTCGATTCCCGTACCAGCCTCCCCGGACAGGCGCCAGAATGTGGCGACTAGGGGCTTTTCACAGTAACTTTATTGAAGCCGATTCGTGACAATAAGCGATTTTCATTTCATTTTCATTTCATTTAATTTTCATACAGGGCGTCGGTGATGGCCCAGATGCACCGGTGCCTGCGAGATTCCAGAGAGGTCCCCACTCGGTGCCTGGAAGGACCCTGCTGCAAAGAAATTAAGGGCAACCGTCACCTTGACGGCCATCGGGATAGCATGTCCTCCCCCCGTTCGACGTGGTGCCAGGTGTACCATTCGATGGCATATATGTGCCACGGGCGCCCGACTCAATCGGAGTCTTCTCCTGCATGCCGCATCTGGAAGCTCCTGGAATGACATGCGGTCCCGATACACTCGAGGCAGCATGGGGTGCCTCTGGCACCTTGGCACCACCACCTGCTCTTGCTCCTCCCCCTGCGCCCCATCAGGATCCGGTTCAGCGTCCTCCGCATGCCTGACGATGTGGTATTCATTGTCACCCTCTGCCTCCTCATGCACCTGTCGGGCGGGAGGGCCTGTGGCATGAGCGGCTGGCATGGGGCCCTCTGCAGCCAGTCTCTCTGCTGCGGCCATCGCTGCAGCAGCTGCTCTGAGCCGCCTTCGCCGGCGGTGAAGAATGGCTCCCGCCACAGTGGCAAACATTGCTGGATGGTGTGCGAACATAACTACACGAATGGAGTTGGGGAGGGGGGGGTCCACCGCGCACTTAATCCCGTCCCTCCTCATTGTGGCGCCACTTGCCTCGGCCCATCAGCGTTACCTGCACTTGGAAACGTGTCTTCGCCACCGTCCTGCCATGGAAGGCCGGCTGGCATGTTGTTCCCGCGGGTAACCGTGCCTGACATCACCCCCCCCCACCCAACAGCCAGCGGCATAATTTCCTCCACCCACTCCTCCTACCTCCACCCCTCCTCCACATCCTCCTCCTTCCTCCATCCCCTCCTCCAAACCCCCCCCCCCCCCCCCCCCCGGGCATTGCGGCATCCTCCTCCAATCCCCCCCCCCCCCGCACCCTGGGAATTGCGGCATCCCCCTCCAACCCCCCCCCCCCTCCTCCCGCCCCCCGGGCATTGCGGCATCCTCCTCCAACCCCCCCCCCCCCCCGGACCTCGGTGACACCGTTCTCGCCATCTGGGAGAATTGCGGAATGGCGTTGGACCGGCGCCGCGGGAAGAAAATGCGCGAACGGCGATTCTCCCATACGGCACGGCATGGGAGAATCGCGCCCCCTATGTTCCTCCCTCCCTCATTAGCCACTTCCACTTATCTGAACGCCAATGGGGAGAAAGTGCAAACTCTGAACAGTCACCCAAAGCGGGAATCCAACCTGGGACGCTGGCGCTGTGATACAGTACAACAATGCTAACCACTGTGCTACCGTGCCATTCCAAGATGTGGAGAATGCATCGAGCATCTCACTGAAGTGTAATCCAACATTTAACACCATCCCCATAAGTCACCAACAATATGCTGCAAGGCCCTGTTGCAACCAGAATTTTAGGTGTGAATTAACCATCCATTCAGAACTGGAGTAAGTTGAAGAAATTTGCTTGCAATGCACCTTTTCACGCGAGATGTAGTTTTGTTACTGAGCAGCAGGAGTCTTTCGAAATCGGCGCAAAGGATCTTGGCTATTTTAGCATAGCATAAAAATGTGGGGGGCCATTGTCACCCAAATACCCTTGGTTTTCTTCACTGTTAAAATGCCATCATGCCTTATTTATGCTAATGTTTCTGGACAGATATTGAGGGAGTTCCAATCCGTGTCTGTTATATATTACATTTCTCGCTCTTTATTCAGAACAATCTGGTCAGAAATCTCAGGGACAATGGTCTAGCTGTTATGATTGCTTCAATGTAATGATATATTTTGTGCAATTGTGTCACACACAATGAACCACAATTTTCCGATGTAGGAATGGAGCAGTCCCAGCTAGCACACATGAAGTAGAAATGCTCAGACATATATTTAACAATTTCATAAACTCACTCAGCCACTACAAGATTGTTTTTTCTTCCCCCTGTAATGAATCACGGAAGGAGATGGCCCCAGAACATCTAAAGCCTCACAAGTTGTCTCCATCACTGTCTACAATTTGTTATACTGGAGCTATGATCTGACGCCAGTGGAAAAGTATTATTGCCTGACATGACCTTACAACAGCAAGGCCATCAGTAAAAGCTATTTTTCCAATAAACAAAAGAAAAATAACCAGACAATGGCATAAAGTTATCATTCCTTTGGTTTCAGAAGAAAACATCAAAGACAATCAGAAATCACCCACTCAAAAGACAGCCAAACTAGAAGGTGTGGAAAGGGAAAAATATTTATTTTGCTATCTTATCATTGAAGGACAGAACAACAGATCGATTGTTCATGATAAATGTTACAAGATTTTATAAGCAATGTGAGCTGCACATGTATCAACAAAATGCTTCCACTTGTCTCACAGCTTTCTTTTTAAATTCATTTACGGTATGTAGACGGCGCTGGTTAGGCCAGCATTTATTGACCATCCCCAGTTGCCCTTCAAACGGTGGTGGTCAGTTACCTTCTTGAACTGCTGCTGTCCTTGAGGTGTAGGTACACCCACTGTGCTGTTAGGGAGGGCGCTCCAGGGTTTTGCCCCAGCGACAGTGAAGTAACAGCGAGGTATTTCCACGTCAGGGTGGTGAGTGACTTGGAGAGGAACCTCCAGGTGGTGGTGCTCCCAGGTATCTGCTGCTCTTGTCCTTTTCGATGCTATTGGCCGTGGGTTTGGGAGATGCTGTTTAAGGTGGCAAGTTACTGCGGTGCATCTTGTAGATGTTACACACGGCTGCCACTGTTCGTCGGTGGTGGAGGATTTGAATGTTTGTGGAAGGGGGAGCAATCAAGCGGACTGCTTTGTCCTAGATGGTGTCGGGCTTCTTGAATGTTGTTGGAGCTGCACTCATCCAGGTAAGTGGAGAGCATTCCATTACACTCCTGAATTGTGCCTTGTAGAAGATGGGTCAGGAGGTAAGTTAGTCGCCATAGGATTCCTCGCCTTTGACCTGCCCTGGTAGCCACAGTATTAATAACCCCAGTTTTAGTCTCAAAGTGCCAGTCACTTTGACAATAAAACGTTAAAATGTAGAAACAAAGAAGAAAACACATTAAAATGATTAATAACACCTACAAATCTGCGATGATATTTTCCATTGGACGCATACCCAGCCACTGTGTTTGAACAAGTGAACAACTCATGACTAATCTAATCAGTACAGTCAGAATCATTGATAAATTCCTAATTCACATCAGAGTTTAATAATCACATGAAGGTAAAAACATACCAACAAAATAAGCAACATAAAACCAACCAATGTCAAATTGGATACTGGACGCCACTCCGAGAATATTAAAATTGACAATGAGAGCTTCTTTAAATATATAAAAAGGAAGGGGGAGGCCAAAGTGAACGTTAGGCCCCTGAGAAGATGAATCTAGGGAGATAGTTATGAGGAACAAGTAAATGGAGGAGAGTTAAACAAATATTTTGCATCAGTCTTTAAGGTGGAAAATACTTCGAACATCCCATTAATACCAAAGAATATGGGGGAGGAATTAAATACCATCACCATCACTCGAGAAGGAGTATGAGACAAACTAGTGGGTCTAAAGGCAGATAAGTACCCTGACCCTGATGGCTTGCATTCTGGGATCCTGAACGAAGCAGTTACAGTGATAGTGGGCGGGATTCTCTGATCTTGTGGCTAAGTGTTGACGCCGTCGTAAATGCCCCTCAATCGGCCAGCACAACACTGGAGCGACCCACATGCGCAGTGCGACCGGTGCCAATGCTAGCATGTGTAGTGCGACTAGCACAATTACGCGCATGCGCGGTAAGGCAGTGCAACATGCCCTATGCAACATGACACAGGGTTACAGGGGCCGGCACAGAGCAAAAGTGCCCCCAGACCGAGATGCTGGCCCGCCGATCGGTTGGCCCCGATCGCAGGCCAGGCCACAGCGGAGGCCCCCCCCCGGATCGGACCCACCACCCACCCCACCTGGTCCACCCCCCGGGATGCATGGACGTCGAGGTCCTGCCGGGTAAGACCACACCTGGACGGCGCCGGCGGAACTTCGATTTTTTCTATGGTTGCTCGGCCCATCTCTGCTCTCCGGAGAATCGGCGGACCGGTGTCTGGGCGATTCACGCCCGGCCCGGCGATCCACTGAGCGGGATTCTCTCAGCCCAGGCCCGGCGATTCTCCGGCCCGGCCTGGGCTGAGAGAATCCCGCTCAGTGGATGCACTTGTTATAATTTTCCAAAATCCCTTGGATTCTGGAGAAGTACCGGAGCATTGGAAAACTGCCAATGTGACATCCCTATTCAAAAAGCGAAGAAGGCAAAAAGCAGGCAACTATAGGCCGATTAGTCTAACATCTATTTTTGGAATAATGTTGGAATCAATTTTTTTTTTAATAGCTGCACATTTGGAAAATCATAATGTTAACAAGCAGAAACATCATGGCTCCTTGAAAGGGAAATAGTGTCTGACTAATTTATTAGAGTTTTTCAAGGCAGTCTCAACGAGAGTGGACAGAGGGGAATAGTAGATGTGTTGTTTTTGGACTTCCAGAAGGCATTCGACAAGGTACCTCA
Source organism: Scyliorhinus canicula (assembly GCF_902713615.1). NCBI lineage: Eukaryota > Metazoa > Chordata > Chondrichthyes > Carcharhiniformes > Scyliorhinidae > Scyliorhinus > Scyliorhinus canicula. The sequence continues at coordinate 167,077,056 of NC_052155.1, read as the reverse complement.
CAAAAGGTTTAGTCATAAGATAAGAGACCATGGTGTTGGAAGTATATTGACATGGATAGAGGATTGGCTAATGGGCAGGTAACGGCGAGTGGGGTTAAGGGGTGCTTTTACAGGTTGGTAACCTACAGGGATCAGTGCTGGGACCGCGACCGTTTACAATTTATATTAATGACTTGGAGGAAGGACGCGAATATGCTGCAGCCAAATTTGCAGATGACACAAAAATAGTTGGCAAGGGAAGTTGCGAGAGGGGTAGAAACAATTTACCAAGAGATAGTGAAATGTTAAGTGGGCAAAAAGTTGGCAAATGGGGATTAATGGGTGGGATTCTGTCAGCCCAGGCCGGGCCGGAGAATCGCCGGGACGGGCGCGAATTGCGCGACGCCGCCCCAACGCCGGTCTGCCGATTCTCCGGAGAGCGGAGAGAATCGTCGCCATTGGCACCGGCACAGTCGGCGCAGCACGGTCGCGGGCCACTCTATGCAGCCCCCCCCCCCGCCAATTCTCTGCCCGGGATGGGCCAAGTGGCCGACCAAAAAAATCCGAGTCCCGCCAGCGCCGCCCAAGTGTGCTCTTACCTGGCAGGACCTCAATGTACATGCATCTGGGTGCGGCCTGGTGAGGGGGGTCCCACCCCGGGGTGGGGGGGAGGGGCCTCCGCTGTGGCCTCGCCCGTGATCGGAGCTTACTGATTGGCGGGCCGGCATCTCGAGCTGGAAGCCTCTTTTGTTCTGAGCTGGTCCCTGTCGCCCTACGCCATGTTGCGTCGGGGCCGGCGCGGAGAAGAGAGCCACTCCCTATGCGCAGATTGGCGCTGGTCCCACTGTGCATGCGCAGACCCACGGCGCCCATCTGTGATGGGATCGTCAGCTGGAGCGGCATGGGTCGTTCCAGTGCCGTGCTGCCCCACTGTCGGGATCCTAATCGGTGCTCCTGAGGGCATGTTGACGCCGTCGAGAAACGCGACGGCTTTTACAAAGGCGTCAACATTTAGCTTCAGGATCAGAGAATCCCACCCAATGTGTGAAAATGTGAAGTTGCCCATTTTGCAAGGGAGAACAAAAGAGCCGTATTATTTAAATGGCGAACAACAGCAGAAACCAGCAAATCATAGCGACTTGGGGTACTTGTGCACAAAACACAGAAAGCTGGCACACAGGTCCAGCAGGTAATCAGGAAGGCTAATGGAATGTTGGTCCTTATTTCAAGGTGTTGAAGTATAAGAATAGGGAAGTCTTGCTGCAATTGTAAAGACTTGTACTTGTGAGACCACATCTGGAGAACGGTGAGCAGTTTTGGTCCCCTTAATTAAGGAAAGATATCATTTCAGTGATGCAGTTTAGAAATAGTTTACTCGGATGATCCCCGGTCTGGAGGGATTGTCTTATGAGCAAAGGTTAAACAGGTTTGCAGTCTGCTCATTTGAATTTAAAAGAATGAGAGATGTGATCTCATTGAAACATCTCATTGACAGGGTAAATGCTGAGAGGTTGTCTCCCCTCATGGGAGAGGTTAGGACCAGAGGGCATAGTCTCAGAATAAAGGGGTGCCAATTTAAGACTGAGACGAGGAGGAATTTCTTCTCTCAGAGGGTTCTGAGTCTTTGGAACGTCTTGTCACAGGGAGCTGTGGGGGCTGAGTCTTTGTCAATATTTCCAGCTGAGATAGGTAGATTCTTCATCAGTAAGGGAATCAAAGGGTACAGGCAAAGGGCAGGAAAGTGGGCGTGAGGAATGTCAGATCAGTCATGCTCCTGTTGAATGTCGGAGAAGGTTCATGGGGCCGAATGTTCCTATTTCTTATGGTCTTGCGGTGTTAAATATAGCACCTATTGCAAACTAACATCTCAACGACGCCGCACTTATACAGGGTATATGTCACAGGTGCTGACAATAAATCGATACAAGAATTGCTAAACTAAGGGACTGACAGACAGTACATGCAATAGAAACCATTAGAAACCTGCCCAAGTACTTGATCATCCTCAAAACTTCTCATCATTCAAGAGCGTCCCTGAGGGCTGGAATTTCCAGTAATTTTTCAGTTCGTGGTTTAATTCTATTTCCAGTAATAGATGCATCCAGAACATTCCATCCGACGTTTACATAGTTTGCACTTGAGAATTCGGACGTATCAAATAGCTGCAATAACAGAAAATAATCTGACCTCTTCTCCTGCCACTCCTCAGCCATCTGTTTCAGCTGTTTATGTCAGCCTACTTTTGATGCAGATTCATTTTACCATTCAAGTTCCGTTCAGTTAATTACTATTATAGTTCCTTTTTCTCCTTTCACATTCAGCTTGTGTACAATGTAATTCCACATTTTAGAAGCTACTGATTCTTTGAGGTTTTTATGCATTGCACTGAATGCAGGTTGACACAACCAACAAATAACATCGATTTTCAGGGGGGAAATGTCTACTGCATTCGTGGTTCAGCCCAACATGCTGTGAAGAATATACAAGATTCTGTTAAATTCCATTGCCTAATTCTCCGAACTTTTCAGTACAGAATTTTGCATATTTTGTCCTTGGGAGAACTGCACTAATCTGTGTCGGTCAATCCTTATATCAGGCAAAATGTCAAGCCACCATCATTCCGGGGTGCCTTCCTCCCAGCAGCTGGATTCTGAGCATTGCTGCTACTATTTTATTATAGTTATTTTAAAAAATCTATACCTCACCCTGAGGGCTTCACTTGTTAAGCTTCCAACTTCATACTGACTAATCATCATTCTATTCACAATTCAGTTTCAGAGGTTGCAAGGGTGGCACAGCGTTAACACTGCTGCCTTACAGCTCCAGGGTCCCAGGTTCAATTTCAGCCTAGGGCGACTGTCTGTGTGGAGTTTGCACATTTTCCCTGTGTCTGCGTGGGTTCCCTCTGGATGCTCCGGTTTCCTCCCACAGTCCAACGATGTGCAGGTTAGGTGGATTGCCCATGCTAAATTGCCCCTTCATGTCCAAATGGTTAGGTGGGGTTACGGGGATAGGGTGGAGGCCTGGGCTTAAGTAGGGTGCTCTTTCCAACAGACGGTACAGACTTGATGGGCTAAATGGCCTCCTTCTGCACTGTAAATGTTATGATTATATGAATTAAGTTATAATTTAGAACTGAAAATTCATATAAACATGTTGATCTGACTAACAGAATCTCAAAAAAGCAATTTCTTACCGCACTTATTTTTCCACTATATCATTGTATCTGTGTGTGTGTGTGTGTATATATTTAAGTGCGCTTTGAATGCATGTTAATACAAACAGCCAGATAAGTCAAACAAAGCCAATTTTCAGGATAAAATTTCCTTCAGAATTTTTGGTTTAGATTACCACAGCGTGAAAAATATGCACGGTTCGGTTAGCTCCCAGGGCTTGGTTTGCAAACCTCCTTCCAACAGGATTTTTCACTTTCGTTCCTATGGAGAATGGCATTAATCTGCGCTTGTCATGTAACCATTAAATCAATCTGCTTACAGATCTGACACGCTTTAAGCTCTTGGTTTTAAAATGGTTGTCCCTCTGGGGCTACTGCAGATAATCCTCGACAGGTTATTAAACTTTTAAATCTGTAGCCAAGAGAACTGCTGTTAGTGATATTAGAGGATGAATGCTTGACACATTACTTTGTTCGCTATTTTATGGATTATTTTTAAATGTGTTAACATCTCCACTGACATAGCAGACAGAGGGCATGATTCTCCCAAAAAAGTTAATTTATGACAGGTTTTTCAGGGAGTTTTGTGCCAGCTCTCTCGGCGGGTTCTCCACTGCTATTCAATGACACTTAGTCACTTTTTTGGACCCTGGGGAGTTTCTCACCAGTTTAGCCCACACTTAGAATTTTTTTTAGCACTGGTGAGTTGAACTCAGAGATCGGGCAGCCATTTTGAAAGGGTGCCCTGATTTCTACGTGAGCTTGTTGGTCCCCCACACCCCCACTCATGAGCCCCCACACACACGGGCACTACCCAACACCCCTCAAGTGAGGACATCCCACTATGGGGTCCCTGGGGGTTCCCCCTCTTCAGGCCCCCTCCAAACCCTCTTACAGCACCCCCTCCCTTCTAGGACCTCCACCGATCACCCAACCCACCTCCCGGAGGACCCTCTTTACCTGCCCTGCACTCCCCCACCCTTCAGGTCCCCCAACCCTCATTTCATGGACATGGCCCCACTTGCCCCCTGACCCTCAGCATTGCCACCCTGGCACTCAGGCACCCTTTGTACCGCCACCTAGACACCTAGGCAATTTAGCATGGGCAATCCACCTAACTTGCACATCGCTGGACTGTGGGAGGAAACCGGAGCACTCCTGCTGGCTTCGCAGTGCCACCCCGGCACCGTGGCAGTGCCAATGTGGTAGTGACAAGGTGCCAGCTGGGCAGTGCCAAGGTGCCCACATGCCAGTGGCAGTGCCACCCTGTACACATTTGTGTGGACAAGCACTGATTATTGCCCAGCTGGAGCCTTGCTGGGAAGGCCCAGGAATCTGGGAGACTGCTGGATCACGCGCATGTAGGTCGTTCCCGCCCATTTGGGGCGGGTTTCTGATGTCTTGCGGGACTGTGGAGAATCCCAGGACTCGCAGAGCCTGTTGGGCGGCTCGTTGGAGGCTTCTCCCGGCATTCACCGGCCGCATTGCACTCAAGCAAGAGTCCAACGCAGCTGGTGATTCGCGCCCAGAGAAATGTTAACCCGTTGTTTTGTTCACAAATATTCTCAGCAATAATTTCTTGGTTTAATGATTCATTTTTCCCCAATGGACCATGCGTTGGCAGTCACCGCAGCTAATTTGCCTCCACAGCATAAATTACAGATTCTAGTTGTGCCCCTGATCAAAATGCATTGAACACAGTGACTGACTTGTGAATGGATGTTAATTGAATATTTTTATTGTCACGTGTACCGAGGTGCAGTGAAAAGTATTTTTCTGCGAGAAGCTCAAACAGATTATTTAGTACATGAAAATAAAATAAAATAAAAAGAAGATACATAATAGGGAATCACAAGGTACACAATGTAAATACAGACGCTGGCATCGGGTGAAGCATACGGGGGTAGTGAGGTCAGTCCGTAAGAGGGTCATTTAGGAGTCTGGTAACAGCTGGGAAGAAGCTGCTTTTGAATCTGTTGGTGCGTGTTCTCACACTTTTGTATCTCTTACCCGATGGAAGAAGTTGGAAGAGTGAGTAAGCCGGGTGGGAGGGGTCTTTGATTATGCTGCCCGCTTTCCCAAGGCAGCGGGTGGTGTAGATAGAGTCAATGGATGGGAGGCAGGTTTGTGTGATGGACTGGGCTGTGTTCACGACTCTCTGAGGTTTCTTGCGGTCTTGGGCAGAGCAGTTGCCATACCAGGCTGTGATGCAACCAGATAGGATGCTTTCTATAGTGCACCTGTAAAAGGAGGTACGAGTCAGTGTGGACATGTCGAATTTCCTTAACAGTTGTTTGCTTCACATCTTTGCCTAATGTTGCGATTATTTAACCCAGGTATTGTATCAAACTGGACTGTGCTTACAATATTACACTACAGGTTTATGTATATCTTGATTATATTTCCCTTAATATAACACAGGTTGATGTGACCATCAATTCACACGACACGCGGTTGGAAGTGAACAGTGGTTTTAATAGTCTTTCAACAGAGCCTGCCTGCGACGTGATGAACTGGCAGGCAGGCTCAGACTGCCAAGCTTTATACTTCCGGTTAGTAGGAGGAGCCATGGGCAGAGCCAAGGGTGGAGCCCAGTACAAACTCCTCATCTCCCCCTATGGGCAGAGCCGCGCAACTGTTCGTATACCGAGCTTACACAGACACAGTACATCATATATAATAACAGTGTGAATTACACGGACTGTGATTCACCACATTCACCCCCTGTAAAAAATTGAGTCCAGCGGGGGATGATGTGTCTACAAAATCCAAATTACGAGTTACAAGTTACAATTTACAGGTTATAAATCACAAATTAAGTCGATCCGGCGGCCGGGTCGTCCTCTGGGATCGACGAAGCACCAGGGTTGCAGCCTCTTCTGGTGGCTGGGCGGTGGCAGTCGGCGAGGGGACCATGATGGACTCCGGGGGTGATTTGGTCAGATCTTCATATCCAACTGGTTCGACTGGTGACGGGGAGCACCGGGAACCCAAGGGCGTGGGGGCGCGGAGCATGGGCAGCGAAACTGCAGGCGTGGGGGCGCCGGGCGCGGGGGTTTGGGAGCGGTATAGTGCGAGGGGTATCTCAGCGGAGGTGGTGTCGGAGTTGGATCCTGCAGGCGCCAGGTCCCGGAGGGAAACAGTGTCCTGGCAGCCATCAGGGTACTCTATAAATGCGTAGTGTGGGTTCGAATGGAGCAGGAGCACTCTCTCTACGAGTGGGTCAGTTTTGTGAGTCCGAACGTGCTTCCGGAGGAGAACCGGGCCCGGTGTCTTCAACCATGCTGGGAGCGAAACCCCCGTGGTAGTGCCCCTGGAGAAAACAAATAGCCGCTCGTGAGGAGTCTGGTTGGTGGCCGTACACAGGAGGGACCTAATAGCATAGAGCGCGTCGGAGAGGACTTCCTGCCAATGGGAGGTCGGGAGCTTCCTGGACCGGAGGGTCAGTAGGACGGTCTTCCAGACTGTCGCGTTCTCCCTCTCCACCTGCCCCTTCCCCCTGGGGTTGTAGCTGGTAGTCCTGCTCGACGCAATGCCCTTTTCGAGCAGGTACTGACGCAGCTCGTCTCTCATAAAGAACGAACCCCTGTTGCTGTGTACGTAGCTGGGGAAACCAAACAGGGTGAAGATACTATACAGGGCCCTAATGACTGTGTGGGAGGTCATATCGGGGCACGGGATAGCAAAAGGAAAGCGAGAGAACTCGTCGATGATGTTCAGGAAGTACACATTCCTATTGGTCCAGGGAAGTGGCCCTTTGAAATCGATAGCGAGGCGTTCAAAGGGCCGGGAGGCCTTGACCAGGTGGGCCCTGTCTGGTCTATAGATGTGCAGTTTGCACTCTGCACAGATCGGGCAGTCCCAGGTGATGGCTTTTTTTTTTGTTTTGTTTTTATAAATTTAGAATACCCAATTCATTTTTCCAATTAAGGGGCAATTTAGTGAGGCCAATCCACCTACTCTGCACATCTTTGGGTTGTGGGGGCGAAACCCACGCAGACACGGGGAGAATGTGCAAACTCCACACAGACAGTGACCCAGAGCCGGGATTCGAACGTGGGACCTCGGCGCCCTGAGGCAACAGGGCTAACCCACTGCGCCACCGTGCTGCCCTAGGTGATGGCTTTTACCTCCTCAGTGGAGAAAGGCAGATTTCGGGCTTTGACGTAGTGGGCGAGCCGGGTGACCCCCGGGTGGCAGAGGTCATTGTGGATAGCTTTCAGGCGGTCGTCTTGCGCGCTGGCGCACATGCCGCGGGACAGGGCATCTGGGGGCTGGTTGAGCTTCCCCGGTTGGTACATAATGCCGTACTTGTAGGTGGAGAGTACGATCCTCCACCGTAGGATCTTATCATTTTTGATTTTGCCCCTTTGAAAGTTGTCGAACATAAAGGCAACCGATCTTTGGTCGGTGATGAGGGTGAACCTCCTACCTGCGAGGTCGTGCCTCCAGTGACGTATAGCTTCCACGATGGCTTGTGCTTCCTTTTCGACCGAGGAGTGTTGAAGTTCCGAAGCAGAGAGGGTTCGGGAGAAGAAGGCAACTGGTCTCCCTGCCTGGTTTAGTGTGGCTGCGAGGGCGACCTCTGAGGCATTGTTGTCAACCTGAAAGGGGGCGGATTCATCCACCGCCCGCATGGCCGCTTTGGCGATGTCCTCCTTGATACGAGTGAAGGCCTGACAAGCCTCATCCGATAGAGGGAAGAGTGTGGCCTTAAATAGTGGGCGGGCTTTGTCCGCATACTGAGGGACCCACTGGGCATAATAAGAGAATAATCCCAGGCACCTTTTGAGGGCCCTGGGACAATGAGGGAGAGGGAGTTCTAAGAGGGTCTGGGTCGGGGCCCAAGACTCCGTTCTCCACGACATAGCCGAGGATGGCTAGCTTGGTCATGCGGAAAACGCATTTCTCCGTGTTATACGTGAGGTTGAGCTTCTGGGCCGTCTGGAGAAATCGGTGGAGGTTAGCGCCATGGTCCTGCTGGTCGTGGCCGCAGATGGTGACGCTATCCAGGTACGGAAACGTGGCCCGCAGCCCGTACTGGTCCACCATTCGGTCCATTGCTTGTTGGAACACCGAGACCCCATTAGTGACGCCAAAGGGAACCCGGAGGAAGTGGAAGAGGCGGCCGTCAGCCTCAAACGCTGTGAAGTGGCGGTCTTCCGGGCGGATTGGGAGCTGGTGGTATGCAGACTTCAGATCCACCATGGAGAAGACTTTATAATGGGCGATCTGATTCACCATGTCTGCAATGCTGGGGAGGGGATATGCGTTAAGGAGCGTGAACCGATTAATGGTCTGGCTATAGTCCACTACCATTGGGAATTTCTCCCCGGTCTTGACGACCACCACCTGAGCTCTCCAGGGACTGTTACTGGCCTCTTTGATCCCCTCACGTAGAAGCCTATAGACCTTGGTTCTGGTAAACACCCTGCAGGCTGTATCGCCTGCTGCGAGTGGCTACAGGTTTGCAGTCCGGCGTGAGATTGGCAAAGGGTGGAGGGGGGTCGATGTTTAGGGTGGCGAGGCTGCAAATAGTGAGTGGGGGCAAGGGCCCGCCAAAGCTGAGTGTGAGGCTTTTCAGGTTGCACTGGAAATCAAGTCCCAGTAGGAGTGGGGCGCAGAGTTCAGGGAGCACGTACAGCTGGAAGTTTGAGTAGCTGGTGCCCTGGATTTTTAGGGTTGCGACAGTGCGCCCTTGGAGGTGAACAGAGTGGGAGCCCGAAGCGAGGGAGATAGTTTGCCGTGCAGGAAAAATAGGGAGCGAACAGCGTCTTACCAGTTCTGGGTGTACGAAGCTCTCGGTGCTCCCGGAGTCGAAGAGGCACGGCGTCCTGTACCCGTTGATTTTAACGGACATCATTGAGTTGCGGAGGTGCTTTGGACGTGACTGGTCCAACGTGACCGCGCTGAGTTGCAGGTGGTCGGCGGCTCGATCAGCTGTGCAGGAATGGCCCCGTGATGACTGCCCTCAGAGTTCGTAGTCGTCGAGGTGAGTTTCAGAGTTTGAAGAGGATGGATCCCAAGATGGCCGCCCCCATGAGTCGCACATGTCGGGTGGGGGCGGAGTTGGCATACAGGCTGCAGCATTTCGGGGCCTGTGGGCCTGTGAATTTTGGAAGCGAGTGCTTTGGGCTGCGGGAGAGTTTGGAGAGGGAGATTTCTTCACCAGGGAGACCCGGGCATAGTGTCCTTTGCGACCGCAGTTGCTGCAGGCCGCGTTGCGGGCCGGGCAGTGCTGCCGTGGGTGCTGGGGCTGTCCGCAAAAGCGGCACACTGGGGCTGCGTGATGGCTGGGTGGCCACGCGGCGCAGGCCAGGAGCAGTCGCTGGTTGGGGGCCCAGGATGGGGTCGCTAGGTCCGCGGGGAACGAGGTGAGGCTGCGGAATGAGACCTCCATAGTGGTAGCTAGTTCAACTGTGTCCTCTAAGTTCTGGGCCCCTTTTTCTAGCAACCGCTGGCGCACATAGTTCGATCTGAGGCCTGCCATGTACACATCTCTAACGGCAAGTTCCATGTGCTGTTCGGCTGATACAGCCTGGTAATTACAGTCCCGAGCTAAAATCTTTAACTCCCGCAGGAATTCTTCCAACGACTCCGCGGGGCGCTGGCGGCGGGCCGTAAAAATATGGCGCGCGTAGACCTCGTTGATGGGCCTCACGTACATTCGATCTAGCATGGCTAGGGCCCCCCGTATACGAGTTGGTACTATTGAGTTGAGAAGATATACGGTGGCTCACCCTTGCGTGCAGTAGACTGAGTTTCTGCACTGTAGTTTCAGCAGTACTTGATTCAGCCAGGTAGGCCTTGAAACATCTGAGCCAGTGCTGAAAGATTTCTCTTGCCTCTGCAGCCTGCGGGTCAAGTTCTAGTCGGTCAGGTTTGAGGGCTGATTCCATAGTTGTTTCTTCGATTTCTTCTTGTTTCCAAAGACTATTAAATTGATGTGACCATCAATTCACACGACATGCGGTTGGAAGTGAACAGTGGTTTTAATAGTCTTTCAACAGAGCCTGCCTGCGGCATGATGAACTGGCAGGCAGGCTCAGACTGCCAAGCTTTATACTTCCGGTTAGTGGGAGGAGCCATAGGAGGAGCCATGGGCGGAGCCATGGGCGGAGCCAAGGGTGGAGCCCAGTACAAACTCCTCTCCCCCTATGGGCAGAGCGCGCAACTGCTCGTATACTGAGCTTACATAGACACAGTACATCATATATAATAACAGTGTGAATTACACGGACTGTGAATCACCACACAGGTTTACTTTGTTCCACTTTTGATTTCAGTGCAATAATGAATTTGCTGAATTTTCTATTCAATTCTTCAGGAGCAATTTGATAGAATTCCAGTTTGTTGTTTAATATACCAAGTTCAAAACCAAGCTGATCATCTGTAGGTTATTTTTCATTTTGGAGAAATGTACAGGTAACTCTAATGAAGACCGTTGGAAGTCTGGAGTTAGCTGAAGTCAGAAAGTCTTTATTACAAGCACGCAGGGGGGAGCCTTCAGCGAATAATAATCTGTCAAAAGAATTTCAGTTATAGTAGATTCGTTTGTACAGCAGTTTCAGGGAGAAGTGCTCCTTTGTATAATCACCTTTTTGTGCCTTTTTATAATCACATTTGTGGCCCGTATGCACAGATAACGCACTCAAAGAGAGAAAAACAGCTTTAACATGAACTCTGCAAAAGAAGCAAATGTGATGTGAGAATTTTCTTTTCACACAGCGAGCGTTTGGGGTCTGGAATGTGTTGCCTGGACATGTGGTGGAGGCAGGTTCAATCCATCCATTCAAGAGGGCATTTCATGATTATTTGAATGTATAAATGTTCAGGAGACTCGAGAAGGTGAATCAAAACGGCAGTTTATTTTCAGCCAAAAAAATAATAATAATAATCTTTGTTAGGAACACAAGTTGGCTTACATTAACACTGCAATGAAGTTACTGTGAAAAGCCCCGAGTCGACACACTCCAGAGTCTGTTCAGGTACACTGAAGGAGAATTCAGAATATCCAGTTCACCCAACAGCATATCCTTTGGGATGGGTGGGAGGAAACTGGAGCACCCGGAGGAAACCCATGCAGACACAGGGAGAATGTGCAGGCTCCGCACCAACAGTGACCCAAGCCGGGAATCGAACCCGGGTCCCTGACGCTATGAAGCAACAGTGCTAACCATTGTGCTAACAAGGCCGCAACAAGGCATTCAGCACATCGGTAACAACCTGGACCACCGATCATGCCGGTCCCAATCCGGGCTGGCATTTAAGAGTTGATTCTATGCGCCTCTGCCTATCAACAGGAGAGCTCACATACCACGGCTCCCCAGGGGAGATCGATTAGGTCGTGCTTGTTGGTATTGTGAGGGTTATTACAGAATAGAAACAGTGTGCAGGGGTACAGAGGAAAAGGCTGGAGAATGGCACCAAGCCACAATGCTGGTTCGGAGAGCTGATGCAGACAAGATGGGCCAGATGGCCTCCTTCTGCACGTGAACAATACTGTGATTCACTTTCCACATCAGTGATCATTAACATTTGATTGTTATCATGAGGATATATTTCTGGATTTCGCAGTTGACAGTGGTAAATCGAATGTGAGCACATGGTTACCATACAAACCTTAATTATCCCTGTCAGGTCCATTTGCTGTCATTCTGGTTTTACTGGTTCTGAAGGAAAGATTTTCATTTGGATGTCATCAAAATTCCAATACAAATGAATAAACGTAAAACATGGGGTAGAACTTCAAGGATGGCGGGGGTGGGGGGGGGGGGGGGGCAGTCAGTGCTTGCTATGCCGAGAGTCAGAGCTTAGTACGCAGACGCCGACTCTCAACTGCCCACTGCCATTTAACGCTCACGAGGTCAATAGCTCTTCTACCCAGCCAGGCACAGCGCTGCGGTGGCCAGAAGCAGTACTGCAGCTCTCTGTCTGGGACTCAGTTTGGAGGAGGGGGAGGGGTGCGTGGGAGTTTATGGGCAACCTGAGGGGGGGGGGGGGGGTTGAGAGGAGGGCAATCACTTTGTCTGAGGGTAGTCCAGGGGTGAAGGGGGTCCTGGAGCTCCAACGTCCTACGGGGAAGGCATTCCAACTGTCAGGGGACATTCAGAGTGAGGAGACCCTTCAGTTCTCCCCCGAGATGGGGAAATGTGCAAATGTGGCTTTCCCACCCAACCTGCACCCGCTTCCACCAGCCAAAGGATTGAGGCCTCTTAAGGACATGAATAGGTGAATGGGCAAGTTTCCCACCCAAGGAAGTACATGTTAAGGTGGAGTGGCCATGCTAGATTGCCACGCAGCACTTGTACAGATCCCAGCATCTAAAAGGGGCTTTTGGTTGCCTTCCTGGGTTTATCCTTTCCTCAGGAATTTTCTTTTACAGGCATTTCATAGTAACATTTGATGTGTTAGGCAGGTTGGTTCGATGTGGACTGCACTCGATGCAGGGAAGTTAGAAACAGACATCTAACACTGGAGAAGATCCAACATTGTTTTATTCAACGACATAACTAATATACATGCTCAGCTGTGGGTCGACACTATACTGAACTGACTGGAGACCATGTACTAGCCTGACCAGACTTACTAGGTACCGCATGGTGTTTGCACTGGCTAGCCCGTGGACTCTGACTGTCTCAGTGGCTGGGTCCAGAGAGAACGGGAAACCTAGTGCCCTCTGGCTTTATAGTGGTAGTGTCCTGTCTGGTGATTGGCTGCACTGTGCTGTGTGCTTACTGGTCATCCTGTGTGTCAATCACTGCCTGTCTGCACCTCATTATATACATGGGTGGATATTATGACAACATTCACTCAAAAACAGTTCAGTTGTGAAAAACTCAGCAGTGTGTTATTTTTAATAAGCTCTCATTTCCACCCAATTTGCTCAACATATTGTCGTAAACGCCATAATTTATTTTTATGGATCCATTGTTCTGTTGAACAGATAATTTCTGGCCAGCAATTTTGCTTGGAGGTCATTGAGCTGCTGACTGTTTGATTGTTATTAGTATGTACAATAAAATTACTTCGCTTCACAGAACATTAGCAAACACCTGCAGGCAATTAGAAGCAACTGTCTCCATTTTGCCACATGGGTATTCAAAACCACTTTACAAATGTGTGAACGTATGCTGCACAATGATTATTTAAATAGTCACGCTCAATAAATACCCCCTAAAAACCCTCTCTGAATTTCTGATGGTCTGTTTGAATTGTATCACTTCATTGTATGATCATGAACTGAAGGAACCCATGCCAGGTGTAAATATATCTTAATTCTGTCAAAGTTTGTTTAAAAACAACAACATATATTCATTTCATTTTTGAGGTTTGAAATGAATCAGTGACGTGGTGCCCTGTCTGTGACTTTCCTTCATCGGTCCAATTGTGCCTATATTTGAGAATGCCTTAATACATCACCAAAGTGAAGTGACTTCACCTAAAATGTTGTGCTGTCAACAAACGTGTATCTTATGGTGAATTCTGAATACGATAGCAGCCAGGTTTGTGTTTGCTGAGCTTTTTTTCCTCGTGGCAATAAAGATAAGGATCAAAGGCTGAATTTCTTCCATTACGTACAAAAACTAGGGCGACTATCAAATTCTAGGCCCACTACCCACATTCACTAAACTCTCACCTTATTTCTTCCCCCAACCACGCGCACACACCCACCCCAGAACACGTAGCTGACAACTGGCTTGAACTAGTCCTGTCAACATGGGGCCGATTGGGGAGGGTTGTAGGCGCAGCCGAAGTTCACAGCAGGAGGCTGGGATGAGCTTGAGGAGGTTCTTGGGTTAGGGAGGTCTGCAGGTACTGGAGGAAGTTACTGTGATAGAGGGAGCAGTACAATGTGGAGGAGTTCAGAGAACTAACAGGGGGTAGAGGATGGGACAGAGCTCCAGAGTGTGGAAGGGCTGGAAGTCTTCAGAAAGATTGGGGGCTGTCGGTTACAGAGGCAAAGTGGGTAATAATGTTTGAAGGTGTCAACAGAAAGAGAGGGGTGTAGGATCTGGATGATGTTACAGAAGTAAGGGGGCGGGATTCTCTCAGCCCGGGGCTGGAGAATCATAATATCCACTCATGTATATAATGAGATTCAGACAGGCAGTGATTGACACATAGGATGACCAGTAAGCATACAACACAGTACAGCCAATCACCAGACACGACACTACCACTATAAAGTCAGAGGGCACTAGGTTTCCCGCTCTCTCGGGACCCAGCCACTGAGACAGTCAGAGTCCACGAGCTAGCAAGTGCAAACACCGTGCGGTAGCTAGTAAGTCTGGTCAGGCCTATAAGGTCACCAGTCAGATCAGTACAGTGTCGACCCACAGCTGAATATGTATAGCAGTTCTATAGTTGAATAAAACAGTGTTGGATCTTCTCCAGTGTTAGACGTCTGTTTCGAACTTCCCTACATCGGGTGCAGTCCACATCGAACCAACCTGCCGAACACATCATGGTACCAGAGTGGTACTGATATTGATGGACCTACCTCGAGTGAATCAGCATTGACCGGCAAGCAGCCATCCAGCGAAATGGAAAACATCCAGCCTCCTCCGCAACTCCGCATCTCGGCGCCAACTGGAAAATCTTCAAGCAAAAGTTCCTCTTGTACATCGAGGCCTCCGACCTCGAGGCAGCATCGGATGCCAGGAAGATTGCACTATTTCTCTCCACTGCGGGGGTATCATGCCATCCATATCTACAACTTCCTTACTTTCGCTGACAGCGAAGACAAAACCAAATTCAAAACAGTCCTCCTGAAGTTCGACAGCCACTGCGACATTGAGGTGAATGAGAGCTTTGAACGGTACATCTTCCAGCAGAGGCTTCAGGGTAAGGATGAACCTTTTCACTCCTTCTTGACCCATCTCCGCATCCTAGCGCAGTCATGTAACTATGACTCAACGGCTGATTTCATGATCTGGGATCAGATCGTTTTCGGGGTCCAGTCCGACTCCCTGTGGCAGCAGCTCCTGAAAATCAAACAGTTCACCCTCTCTGTTGCTATTGAGACGTGCGTTGTCCATGAGCACGCCAAGAATCATTACTCCCACATCAAGGCGGTAGAAACTGCAAAGCTGGCCTCCCACGAGGCGGAAAGGTGCAGGCCATCGCACAGATGCAGGGCCTGAGCATCGTGGAGAGTGGCTGTTTCGCGCGCTTTTCCCGGATCCCTGCGCATGCGCACCACGACCGACGAGATCGACAACCCGACTGCACAGGTGCATACATCGACCGACTGCACTGCGCATGCGCGATGGCACACGGAACCCGCTGACGTCAGCGTCATGACGTGTCCGAATTGTGGCTCCGCCCACTTAAAGCGGCAAAAGGACGCTGATGTCTCCAGTGTGGCAAGCTTGGCCACTATGCAGCCCTTTGCAGATCTGCTCCATGGCTCAGCAGCCAGCGATCCCAGCTGCGGCGCAGAAGTATCCGCTCAATACAGCAAGGCATGCCAGATTCCGATCCCGACAGCCCAACGGACCCTGATGCTGACTGTCTCAATCTCCATATCGGGTGGGCATCATAACCACACCTGAGCTGGTCTCCACCACACCTGCTCGATGCCTCTCGATCCTCAGTGTGGATCCAGACGACGAGTGGTGTGCTGTCCTCACAGTTAACAAGGCTCGCATCCAATTTAAACTGGACACCGGCGCGTCTGCGAACCTCATCTCACAATCCGACCTCGACACCATCCAGGCCCGGCCAAGCATTCTTCCACCGGCCTGCCAACTCCTTGACTACAATGGCAATGCCATAGCTGCCAGTGGCTCGTGTCAACTAGGGGTATCCAACAAGGTGATCAAGGCAACATTACGGTTTGAAATAGTCAGGCCCTGCTCAGTGCTCGAGCCTGCAAGCTCCTGAACCTGGTTCAGCGAGTCCACACCATGTCATCATCACCGGCGACGGCCTCGCCCGATGGAAATTTGCAAGCCGACATAGACGACATTATCACGCAGTTACACAGCGTATTCGATGGAATGGGCACGCTCCCATACCGATATAAAATCCTGCTCAAGCCGAACGCCACCCCTGTAATTCATGCACCACGCCGGGTGCCAGTGCCCCTCAAGGATCGTCTGAAGAAGCAATTACAGGACCTCCAAGACCAGGGCATCATATCGAAGGTCACAGAGCAAACAGACTGGGTCAGCTCCATGGTCTGCGTAAAGAAGCCATCAGGGGCGCTCCGCATTTGCATTGATCCTAAGGATCTAAACCGCAATATCATGTGGGAGCATTACCCTATCCCGAAACGTGAAGAGTTAACCAGTGAGATGGCTCATGCCAAATTCTTCACTAAGCTGGACGCCTCCCGGGGCTTTTGGCAAACACAGCTGGACGCGTCCAGTCACAAGCTGTGCACGTTCAACACACCGTTCGGTCGCTACTGCTACAACCGCAAGCCTTTCGGCATCATATCGGCCTCCTAAGTGTTTCACCGCATCTTGGAGCAGATGATGGAGGGCATCGAGGGGGTGCAAGTATATGTGGATGACATGATTATCTGGTCCACAACGCCCCAGGAACACATCGCTAGCCTCAAGCAGATCTTCCAGCTAATTCATGAATATGGTCTCCAGCTCAACAGGGCCAAGTGCTCATTTGGTCAATCGGATATTAAGTTTCTAGGTGACCACATCTCGCAGCAGGGTGTGTGGCCAGACGGCAACAAGGTCTTGCCGATCAACGCCATGAAGACCCCGGAGGACAAGAAGGCGGTCCTCCGCTTCCTCGGGATGGTCAACTTTCTCAGGAAATTCATTCCCAATATGGCATCCCACACCACAGCCCTCCGCCATCTCGTCAAGAAGTCAACGGAATTCCAGTGGCTGCCCACACATGAAGCGGAATGGCGTGAGCTGAAGGCAAAGCTCACCACAGCCCCAGTTCTATCGTTCTTCGACCCAACCAAGGAAACCAATTTATCAACCGATGCAAGCCAGGACGTCATTGGGGCGGTGCTCCTCCAGCGAGATGACTCATCATCCTGGGGTCCAGTGGCATATGCCTCCAGGGCCATGACGCCCACTGAGCAACGGTATGCCCAGATCAAAAAGGAGTGTCTGGGTCTCCTGACAGGAATAATCAAGTTTCATGACTACGCTTACGGCCTGCCGAAATTCACGGTGGAAACGGACCACAGGCCTCTAGTCCACATAATCCAGAAGGATTTAAATGACATGACACCTCGGTTACAGCGAATTCTTCTTCGACTCCGCCGCTATGACTTCGAACTTGTCTACACGCCAGGCAAAGAGGTGATCATTGCAGATGCCCTATCCCGGTCCATTACCACACCGTGTGATCGTTGGAGTTGCAGATAGCGAGGAGGACTGTCAGAGAATAAAGCAAAATATAGATAGATTGGAGAGTTGGGCAGAGAAATGGCAGATGGAGTACAATCCAGGCAAATGCAAGGTGATGCATTTTGGAAAATCTAATTCAAGAGTGGACTATATGGTCAATGGAAGAGTCCTGGGGAAAATTGATGTACAGAGAGATCTGGGAGTTCAGGTCCATTGTACCCTGAAGGTGGCAATGCAGGTCGATAGAGTGGTCAAGAAGGCATACAGCATGCTTGCCTTCATCGGACAGGGTATTGAGTACAAGAATCGGCAGGTCATGTTAGGCCACTTTGGTTAGGCCACATTTGGAATACTGCGTGCAGTTCTGGTCGTCACATTACCAGAAGGATGTGGATGCTTTAGAGAGGGTGCAGAGGAGGTTCACCAGGATGTTGCCTGGTATGGAGGGTGCTATCTATGAAGAAAGGTTGAGTAGATTAGGTTTGTTTTCGTTGGAAAGACGGAGGTTGAGGGGGGACCTGATTGAGGTCTACAAAATTATGAGACGTGTGGACAGGGTGGATAGCAACAAGCTTTTTCCAAGAGTGGGGGTGTCAATTACAAGGGGTCACGATTTCAAGGTGAGAGGGGGAAAGTTTAAGGGAGATGTGCGTGGGAAGTTTTTTACGCAGAGGGTGGTGGGTGCCTGGAATGCTTTGCCAGCGGAGGTGGTAGAGGCGGGCACGATAGCATCATTTAAGATGCATCTGGACAGATATATGAATGGGTGGGGAACAGAGGGAAGTAGATTCCTGGAAAATAGGTGACAGGTTTAGATAAAGGATTTGGATCGGCGCAGGCTGGGAGGGCCGAAGGGCCTGTTCCTGTGCTGTAATTTTCTTTGTTCTTCTTTGTTCTTTGTGTGAACAAGGTGACTTCATCTGCCACATAGAAGCGCAAGTGCAATTGTGCGCCACCAACCTCCCAGCCTCTGATGAACGGGTGGTCCAAATTCGTGAGGAAAAGGCCAAGGATCCTCTACTGCAGCGTGTGATGTAGCACCTTACCCATGGCTGGCAGAAGGGACAATGTCCCCAATTCTTTAACGTGAAAGACGAGCTGACGGTTGTGGAGGGAATCGTTCTGAAACTCGACAGGATCGTTATTCCTCAGAGCATGCAGGCTATGGTGCTGGGTCAACTCCATGAGGGTCACCTTGGAGTCGAGAAATGCCAACGGAGAGTTCAGGAGGCTGTTTATTGGCCGGGCATCAATCAGGACATTGCCAACACGGTCCTCAACTGCTCCACCTGTCAGAATGTTCAACCGGCTCAACCCAAGGAAACACTGCAACAGCACGAGATCGTGACCTCTCCGTGGTCCAAAGTAGGTGTAGACTTCTTCCACGCCAAGGGGCGTGACTACGTACTCCTGGTCGACTACTTCTCCAGTTACCCAGAAGTGGTGAAACTGTCCGACCTCACGTCGAAGGCAGTCATCAAAGCCTGCAAAGAAACGTTCGCCAGGCACGGGATACCACTCACGGTAATGAGCGACAACGGTCCATGCTTTTACAGCCAGGAATGGTCGGATTTTGTACAGTCCTACAACTTCCGTCACGTTATCTCCAGTCCCCACTACCTGCAATCAAACAGGAAGGCTGAGAAAGCGGTCCATATTGTCAAACGGTTGCTGTGCAAAGCTGCAGACTCAGGCTCCGACTTCAACCTCGTGCTGCTGGCATACAGGGCAACCCCGCTGTCCACTGGGTTGTCTCCAGCGCAGATGCTCATGAATTGCACTCTGAGGACCACAGTTCCAGCCATCCACGTTCCAGACCTTGACCACCTCACGGTTTTACAAATAAATGCAGCAGTCCCGGGCCCAACAGAAGGCCACACATGATGCTCATGCCACGGATCTACCCGAGCTGGCTCCAGCCGATCATGTTCGTGTCCAGTTGCCTGAGGGCGGCTGGTCAGCCACAGCTGTAGTTGCCAAACAAGTTGCCCCAAGGTCTTTCCTTGTCTGCATGGCTGATGGCTCCCTGCTACGGCGCAACAGACTGGCATTGCGAAGAGTTCTACGCCCACCACCTGACCGCAGTGCTCCACCGGCTATCATACTTCCTTTGGATGTACTCTTCCACGAGGCCACCGATCTGCCAGCGATCCTGCCGGCCCACGCGACCACTGCGATGGCAGCGATTCCACCTATCCATGTGCAGGCGGCTCCTGATCCACCTCTGCGGCGATCAACAAGAATTCATCGCCCACCACAAAGACTGAATCTGTAGACTGAATTTTTGTAAATTTTGTGACTGAATTCATCGATTTAACCTTTGTAAATATTGCTTTGTTTGCCATGTATCTGTACTATCGACACCTTCCCATGTATATACGTTTGTGCAAGCACCGTTTGTATATAGTCAGGTATATATATATATATACACACGTATACATACCTCAGTATTTATTTAACTAAAGAAAGAAAGGGGGAGATGTCATAATATCCAGTCATGTATATAATGAGATGCAGACAGGCAGTGATTGACACATAGGATGACCAGTAAGCATACAACAGAGTACAGCCAATCACCAGACAGGACACTCGGTTTCCCGTTCTCTTGGGACCCAGCTACTGAGACAGTCAGAGTCCACGAGCTAGCAAGTGCACACACCATGCGGTAGCTAGTAAGTCTGGTCAGGCTACTACAAGGTCACCAGTCAGATTAGTATGGTGTTGACCCACAGCTGAATATGTATAGCAGTTCTATAGTTGAATAAAACATTGTTGGATCTTCTCCAGCGTTAGACGTCAGTTTCTAACTTCCCTGCATCGAGTGCAGTCCCCCACGAACCAACCTGCCGAACACATCATGGTACCAGAGTGGTACTGATCTTGATGGACCTACCTCGAGTGAATCAGCATTGACCAGCAAGCAGCCATCCAGCGAAATGGAAAACATCCCCAGCTCCCTCCGCAACTCCGCATCTCCGGCATCCTCGGCACCAACTGGAAAATCCGCAAGCAAAAATTCCTCTTGTACATCGAGGCCTCCGACCTCGAGGCAGCATCGGATACCAGGAACATTGCGCTATTTCTCTCCACTGAGGGGGATCACGCCATATCTACAACTCCCTTACGTTCGCCGACGGCGAAGACAAAACAAAATTCGAAACAGTCCTGCTGAAGTTCGACAGCCACTGCGACATTGAGGTGAATGAGAGCTTTAAACGGTACATCTTCCAGCAGAGGCTTCAGGGTAAGGATGAACCTTTTCACTACTTCTTGACCCATCTCCGCATCCGAGCGCAGTCATGTAACTATGACTCAACGGCTGATTCCATGATCCGGGATCAGATCGTTTTCGGGTCCCACTCCGACTCCCTGCGGCAGCAGCTCCTTAAAATCAAACAGTTGACCCTCTCTGTCGCTATTGAGATGTGCGTTGTCCGTGAGCATGCCAAGAATTGTTACTCCAACATCAGGGCGGCAGAAACTGCAAAGCTGGCCTCCCACGAGGCGGAAAGTGTGCAGAACCTGCCTAACACATCAACCGGCACGCGATTCTTTGCAGAGCAGAGAATCGGCGCCATTGGCGCCAGCGTGATTGGCGCGGCGGCGGACGGGGGCTGCTCTACACGGCTAGTCCGCCGATTCTCGTCCCTGGATGGACCGAGAGGCCGTCGTAAAAACGGCGTGACCCATCGGCGCCGTCCATACCTGCTCTCAGCCGGCGGGAAATCGGCGTGGAATCCTGCATGCGCAGATCCCGTGGCGCCCAGTTCACACCGGGATCAGCAGCTGGAGCTGCGTGAACCGCTCCAGTGCCGTGCTGGCCCCCTGTAGGGGCCAGAATTGCTGATCCTGAGACTGTGTTGCGCCATCGAGAAACGTGACGGTGTTTCCGATGGCGTCAACGCTTAGCCTCAGGATCACAGAATCCCGCTCAGGATGTTTACAAGGGCTGGAGGAGACTCCAGGGAATGGGAAGATTGTGTACGCACAAGGTCGGTATCTAATTTTGATTCAGGAATCATTCCCTACTCCCAATCGGCATTGGAAACTAGCAAAAGAACAATTTTGACCCTCCATCCCCCTGTCAATCACCTTCAAAATCACAGTCTCGTAGAAACCCCTACAATGCAGAAAGAGGTCATTCGGCCCATCGAGTCTGCACCGCCCCTCTGAAAGAGCACTTTACATCGGCCCACGCCCCACCCCATCCCCTAACCTTTTGTACATGAAGGGGTAATTTAACATGGCCAATCCACCGAAACTGCACATCTTAGGACTGTGGGAGGAAACCAGAGCACCTGGAGGAAACCCACGCAGACGCAGGGAGAAAGCGCAAACTCCACATAGACAGTCACCCGAGGCCGGAATTGAACCCGGGTACCTGACACTGTGAGGCAGCAGCGCTAACCATTGTGCCACCGTGACGCCCACAAAGATTTGCTCACATATAAATCCGGCCCATTATCTTATTTTCAGCAAACTTCAAAATATGATTGTTCCTTTAATGTAATGATGTGCTGGAAATACTGGAAAATTAAGTCACTGCTGATTGTTTTCTTCTCCCACTTCTCAAATTTCTCCTTTTAGTTTTTTAAGAAAGGTCAGTGGGTAAGTATTGCCTTGTGCCCACAGACAGTTGCTTCTAGTGTATGACTCGGTAACATATTTGGAGACAACGGCCCAACAGGTGAACTGTGTCAAAAGTTTCCTTTCTGGGTTAGTTTTTTAAGATGTTATTTGCAGTAACGTACAACGTGTGGCAGATTTTACACCCATTTATGGTCTTTCGGGTGAAAAGATTAGCCTTACATAGAATTTAAATCGGTGGGAAGTAATTGCTAGATATATTTTATCCTGTATAGTTAGTGATGTCAGCTGACAAATACGGTTCTTCTCACATCTAACCAGCCCACCACGGCTCTCGCCCACCTCTTGGCTGCTTCCGGACCACCTCCGGAGGTGGAAGACGCTACTTGATCACCCCCACGACTCACTAAGACTCTACTGTTTCAGCCCCCTGGCCTCCCTTTTATGTCGAGGTGCGTCTGTCAAGTTGGGAAACTTGACGGCTCAGATTAAGTGCCACAGTGGCAAAACATCCGGACCAATATCTCAAGAACAGATGAAGTCATTTCAGTGACACATGGTGCACAGATGAGGTACGACTGAAGAAGGAACGGAGTAATTTTTGGCGAGGTGCCGTTATCGGAGGTCTTGTGATGTAGTGAGTAGTGTCCCTGTCTCTGAGACAGAAGCTCCCGATTTGATTCCCACTCCAGGACTTGATGGCCAAGGAAGGTGTGTTCAAAGAGCAGGTTGAGTGTCAATACACAAATCCTTCCAAACACACCAATGGCTGGTGGTAGGAGTCGGAGAGACTCCTGGTCAGCCAAGCTTGATGTGGAGTGACGCCTCTCATGCTATAAGCCCCTGGCAACAGACAAGTGACTTATTTCAGGAATTCCTAGTTATATAAACAGATGAAATCTGCCTTTGTGCACCACTAGGTGCAGGAAGGGAATTGGAAGCTGCAGATCCATACCTGCTATCATTGGGTGAATTGACTTTGTTTTAAAGAAGGCTGTGGGTTGGTTTATTTCGAATGTTGCTGACTGATTTAGAAACGTGGGGAATCTCTCAATTGCTGTGGTGCAGTTTGTTGCAGCACTAAAAATGCGAGCAGTGTTTTCAGAGCAGGTTATTGGATGTGCACAGAACGGAAGCCACCTCAGTGAGATGGAAACTCTTAACAAAAAATAATTCTTTCTTTCAGCTTTGCAATTATAGAGCATCGACCAGGTGGGAAAATCTTACAGGATGAGCTACTTAATTGTGAAACGTTGAGTTAATATGGCATGGTGGAGGTATGCGCTTAATGAAGCTTTAAAAAAATTTATATTTTGTTACAGCTCATTGCCAGCACCTCTTTAAGAAGGAAACACTTACAACGTTGTTTAACAATTTGATTTAAAACCTGTCAATATTGATTTACATAAAATCTAAATATCGTCAAAAAGCACCACACTCTTCATTGAGTATTCAATTAGATGCTTAATTAGAACATAGAACATAGAACAGTACAGCACAGAACAGGCCCTTCGGCCCTCAATGTTGTGCCGAGCCATGATCACCCTACTCAAACCCACGTATCCACCCTATACCGGTAACTGAACAACCTCCCCCTTAACCCTACTTTTAACACTACGGGCAATTTAGCATGGCCAATCCACCTAACCCGCACATCTTTGGACTGTGGGAGGAAACCGGAGCACCCGGAGGAAACCCACGCACACAGGGGGAGGACGTGCAGACTCCACACAGACAGTGACCCAGCCGGGAATCGAACCTGGGACCCTGGAGCTGTGAAGCATTTATGCTAACCACCATGCTACCCTGCTGCCCCAATTAGGTGTTTATATTGAAAATTAATATGCACCTCACTTATTGGGCACTGAAAATTCCACAATCGGGGGATTAATAGGACAGGAGATTATTGTTGCTTTGATTTAACCATGTTTTGCATTGAAAGCAACAAAACAAAATGTTCGTCTCTCTAATCTAGCACAGTTAAACCTGGAAAGTTCATGTCTAATTACATCCTAACATCTAGGTGGCACAGTAGTACAGTGGTTAGCATTGTTGCTTCACAGCACCAGGGACCTGGGTTCGATTCCCAGCTTGGGTCACTGTCTGTGCGGAGTCTGCACGTTCTCCCCGTGTCTGCGTGGGTTTCCTTCGGGTGCTCCAGTTTCCTCCCACAAGTCCCGAAAGACCTGCTTGTTGGGTAAATTGGACATTCTGAATTCTCCCTCAGTGTACCCGAACAGGTGCCGGAGTGTGGCGGCTGGGGGATTTTCACAGTACCTTCATTGCAGTGTTAATATAGGCCTACTTATGACACTAATAAGGATTACTATTATTACATCTTCAGCACATTTGTCCTGTTTCAGACGGCATTATGTTGAGCACTGATTAACTCGAAAGCTGCTTCTATTAAGTGCATGTTATTCTGGTAGATAGTGATCGTAAATCAAAATGAACAGTCCCAGGACATCACTGCAGGAGTTCCTTGGGGTAGTGTCCTAGGCCATACCACTCTTAGCTGCTTCAACAATGATCTTACTTCCATCGTAAGGTCAGGAGTGAGCATGATTGCTGCATCATGCTTTAGACCATTCACGACTCCTCAGAAACCGAAGCAAGACCGGGACAACATTCAGGCTTGGACTGATAAGTGACAAGAGAATTTGCGCCACACATGTGCCAGGAAATGACTATTTACAACAAGAGAGAATCCAACCATTTCCCTTTGACATTCAATGGCATTACTATCGCTGAATCCCCCGCTATCAAAATCCTGGGGGTTACCATTGACTAGCCATGTAAATACTGTGGCTGCAAGAAGAGGTTGGAGGCTGGGAATTCTGTAGAGAGTAGCTCATTCCTGACTCCCCACGGCTTGTTCACCATCTTCAAGGCACAAGTCAGGAGTAATGGAATACTCTCCACTTGCCTGGATGAGTACAGGTCCAACAACAGTGGAGAACCTTCCAAGCGATTTTTCACAGTGCTCAGCAAAGGTTTATACCAACAAAAAGGAAGGACGGAAGAAAGAGTGAAAATCGACTGTGGATATCTAAGGAAATAAGGGAGAGTATCAAATTGAAGGAAAAAGCATACAAAGCGGCAAAGGTTAGTGGGAGACTAGAGGACTGGGAAATCTTTAGGGGGCAACAGAATGTTACTAAAAAAGCTACAAAGAAGAGTAAGATAGATTATGAGAGTAAACTTGCTCAGAATATAAAAACAGATAGTAAAAGTTTCTACAAATATATTAAAAAAAAGAGTGGCTAAGGTAAATATTGGTCCTTCAGAGGATGAGAAGGGAGTTTTAATAATGGGAGATGAGGAATTGGCTGAGGAACTGAACAGGTTTTTTGGGTCGGTCTTCACAGTGGAAGACACAAATAACATGCCAGTGACTGATAGAAATGAGGCTATGACAGGTGAGGACCTTGAGAGGATTGTTATCACAAAGGAGGTAGTGATGGGCAACCTAATGTGGCTAAAGGTAGACAAGTCTCCTGGCCCTGATGGAATGCATCCCAGAGTGCTAAAAGAGATGGCTAGGGAAATTGCAAATGCACTAGGGACAATTTACCAAAATTCACTAGGCTCTGGGGTGGTCCCGGTAGATTGGAAATTAGCAAACGTGACACCACTGTTTAAAAAAGGAGGTAGGCAGAGAGCGGGTAATTATAGGCCAGTCAGCTTAACTTCAGTAGTGGGGAAGATGCTTGAATCTATCATCAAAGAAGAAATAGCGAGGTATCTGGATAGAAATTGTCCCATTGGGCAGACACAGCATGGGTTCATAAAGGGCAGGTTGTGCCTAACTAATTTATTGGATTTTTTGAGGCAATTGTATAAGGTGTTAGTGAGGCCACACCTGGAGTATTGTGTTCAGTTTTGGTCTCATTACTTGAGAAAGGACGTACTGGCACTGGAGGGTGTGCAGGGGAGATTCACTAGGTTAATCCCAGAGCTGAAGGGGTTGGATTACATGGAGAGGTTGAGTAGACTGGAACTGTGCTCATTGGAATTTAGAAGGATGAGGGGGGATCTTATAGAAACATATTAAATTATGAAGGGAATAGATAGGATAGATGCGGGCAGATTGTTTCCACTGGCGGGTGAAAGCAGAACAAGGGGGCATAGCTTCAATATAAGGGGAAGTAGATTTAGGACTGAGTTTAGGAGGAACGTCTTCACCCAAAGAGTTGTGAATCTATGGAATTCCTTGCCCAGTGAAGCAGTAGAGGCTCCTTCATTAAATGTTTTTAAGGTAAAGATAGATAGTTTTTTGAAGAATAAAGGGATTAAGGGTTATGGTGTTCAGGCTGGAAAGGGGAGCTCAGTCCACAAAAGATCAGCCATGATCTCATTGAATGGCGGAGCAGGCTCGAGGGGCCAGATGGCCTACTCCTGCTCCTAGTCTTATGTTCTTACAGCACTCAAGAAGCTTGACACCATCCAGGATAAAGTAGCCCACTTGACTGGCACCATCAACATTCACTGCAATGCAAATTGGCAGCAGGGTGTACCATCAACAGGGTGCACTGTAGGAACTCACCAAGGCTCCTTTGGCAGCATCTTCCACATCCATTACCTATCTCACTCAGAAGGACAAGAACAGAGGACACATGGCAACGCCATCACCTGAAGGTTCCACTCCACATCACACATCCCAACTTGGAAATAAATGAAACGAAAATCACTTATTGTCACAAGTAGGCTTCAAATGAAGTTACTGTAAAAAGCCCCTAGTTGCCACATTCTGCCGCCTGTTTAGGGAGGCTGGTACGGGAATTGAACCCAAGCTGCTGGCCTGCCTTGGTCTGCTTTCAAAGCCAGCTATTTAGCCCTGTGCTAAACCAGCCCCTGCCTGTGCTAAACCAGCCGTTCTTTCACTGTTGCTTGGTCAAAATCCTGGAACCCCCTCTCTAACAGCACTGTGGGTGTATCTACAACACATGGTTACAACAGTTCGAGGAAGGCCGCTCATCACCACGTTTTCAAGGGGATATTAGGGATGAGCAATAAAAATGCTGGTTGAGCCAGCGACGTCCACATCCTGTGATAGAATTTAAAACTATATATTTTTGTCCTGACTTAAACACGTTTTATGCTGAAAACTAAAAAAAGTTGATCTCTCCAACTTAATGGAGTTAAAACCTGAAGGCTCATGTCCTATTACATTTGAGCTAGGTAAATACCTGCAGCACAGTTAGCCTATGTCAGGTGGCATTATTCGGCTATTGGTACATTCTATCTAAACTTTATGCCACAATTAACACCTGCTTCAGTCTTTAACACAATTATGACTACTCCCCGTGCCTCATGTCCATGATATCTTTGTCATGTAATCCCTCCTGGACTCCAACCTGTTATAAAGGTTCATTTGGTCCATCATTAAGAAGTCTTGAGACAAGAATGTTTAGCAGACCATTTATTGTTAACCCATAAATGTGTGCATACCCCCAGGTACTGCCATGCATGGCTGCTGCCTCCACAATGGCTCCTTCCAGACTATTCCTCAGTCCCACATTAACCCTTACTCTGCCGTATACTTTATATTAGAATGGTATGCTGCTACCATATACAACACAACATATCACAGAGTCATAGAATCCCTGCAGTGCAGAAGATGGCTATTCGGCCCATCAAGTTTGCACCGACCCTCTGAAAGAGCCCCCCACCTAGGTCCACTCCCCCACCCTATCTTCGTAATCATGCAACCTCACCTACCCTGCATACCCATGGAAACCTCGGGGCATTTTTTAGCATGGTCAATCCACCTAACCTGCACACCGTTGGACCTTTACCCCTGACCCTTTACTTTGCCCCAACCTCCTCTCTTCAACAGCGCAAAGCCCATTGCATTTCCACCTCTCTTCAGCTCTGAAGAAGAGTCACGCGGACTTGAAATGTTAACTCTGTCTTTCTCCGAAAAGCTGCCAAACCTGCTGAATTTTTCCAGCATTTCAGGTTGCACTAATTTGGCCACTGATAACTCTAGCACTGCATCTGTTAAGCACATGCTCTACTGGTAAATAAAAAATAATGTTCGAGCATTATTTATCTGGAATCAGTGATTAACTGGGAAATAGATCCTGCACTCAAAGCAATGCATAAAATATCAATGAAAAGATGCCATGAACAGAAATTCCAAACTGAAACTAGTTGCATTACACAGGGACACCAGTAGGTGGACCAACGAGTCCACATTTTGAGTCTGAATCAACTAATTGACAACAACATTTTTAATATTACTGAGCTCTGCAGAACAGAACTGATATGTTTTGCCAATTTATTTTGCCATCTAGTACAGCTAACTCCCAGTTTTTTTTTGCAATGAATTAATCACAAACACTGAATATTATATTCAAACTGGAAAAGTGGCAAATAAACTAACAATTAGCAGGTTTCAAATGATAGCAGTAATGACATTGGACTGAAATTCATATGGCCCTGCTTTTGGGTGCATGGGGTCGTGATTTGTGGCTTGCCAGTTCTGATCGAGGTAAACGATTTGCAAATTTGGTGGGCCCAACTCATCAGCACAATTGTAGGGTGTGGCTGAGGAGTTCCTGTGCTGATTCCTTCTTCCTTGTGCTTCTGACTGCCTCTGAACTCAGCAGGGGGCTGAACAACATTATGCATACACCACTGTGGCTTCGTCACCCTGCTGTTCTTAAAGGCACACTGTCCTTCTTAAAGGGCAGATGGCAGAATGCTGGCAGAATTTAAATGGTGGAAATTTGACCACCAGGATAGAGAGAGGGTTCCAGTGTGACAGGTGCGTGGGGCTGGGGAAATGTGATGGTACTCTGGGAACCGGGACCTTAGAAGGGAGTGGGAACAGGATGCCAGCGAGGCCAGTTCCTGGCAACTGGGCACGAGGATCTGGCAGCCATGCCACAAGAGTGGAGAGTCAGTGAATGCATTTTCACATGATAATTACGACTGATTTTGTTTTTCATGGTGCTCAATGCATCACACACCCACCACTCACTCAGCATCACTCCCTGGCACTCAGGACTCATATCTAACATCCAGTCACTTCACCTCGATCTCACACACCTAAAATTGTTGCCAGCTTCACAACCACCTCTCACTGCCTCCACTGACCACCAGCCATTCGGCTATGAGAGGAACATCAATCAAACACCGTGCAACACAATCACTGACATTCCACCAGCTCCCTCGCAGGACAAGGTGGGAAAAGTAGAAGGGAGCAAGGCAGGCGGGTGGGAGCCCCCTGGAGAGGTTCACTCATCCTCAGCATCATGTGACTGGCAGTGCCAGAGCTCGTGGCATCCAGCATTGCCAAGAGAGAAGATTGCAGATGATGGGATGTTCCTGCTGTTCCACAGGCCCCGCCCTCATAGAACATACAACATACAGTGCAGAAGGAGGCCATTTGGCCCATCGAGTCTGCACAGACCCACTTAAGCCCTCACTTCCACCCTATCCCCGTAACCCAATAACCCCTCCTAACTTTTTTTGATCATAGAGGGCAATTTATCACTGCCAATCCACCTAACCTGCACGTCTTTGGACTGTGGGAGGAAACCGGAGCACCTGGAGGAAACCCATGCACACACGGGGAGAACGTGCAGACTCTGCACAGACAGTGACCCAGCGGGGAATCGGACCTGGGATCCAGGCGCAGTGAAGCCACAGTGCTATCCACTTGTGCTACCGTGCTGCCCTACCCATCACCCCTGGGTGCAGCGCCGGCTCTAGGGTTGCTGGCGCCCCGGGCAAGCTGAACTTCGGCGCCCTTGGGGAGGGGGGGGAGGGGCCGAGGGGGGGGGCGGGGCCGAGGGGGGGGCGGGGCCGAGGGGGGGGCGAGGCCGAGGGGGGGCGGACCCGAGGGGGGGCGGGGGGCGGACACGCGGGGGGGCTGACGCGGGGGGCGGACCCGAGGGCGGGGCGGGGGGGCGGACCCGAGGGCGGGGCGGGGGGGCGGACCCGAGGGCGGGGTGGGGGGGGCGGACCCGAGAGGGGGGCGGACACGCGGGGGGGGCGGACCCGAAGGGGGGGAGGACCCGAGGGGGGGCGGACCGAGCCGGGGGGCCGCCCTGGGGGCGGGCGGCCACCGCGCATGCGCTGGTTGGCACCGGCCCAACTGCGCATGCGCGGGTCCCGAGTCTCTGGCGCCCCCGAGCACATGGCGCCCCGGGCGACTGCCCGAGTTGCCGGTGCCTTGAGCCGGCCCTGCCTGGGTGTCAGTCACACACTTGTGTCTGAATGTTTGAAGTTTTGTGGCACTTGGTAAAAAGTTCTCAAGCTTTTCAGAAGGGTATCTCACCCCTCCATAAAACTCTGGTAGCTTTAGGCCTTTTCCTCAAATTTGTAATATAAATCATGTTTCAGAAACCAGGATGATGGAAATTGCTTTTTTTTAAAATTAATTTTTACTGGATATGGGCTTTTCTAGCGAAGCCAGTATTTGTTGCCCATTCCTAATTGCCCATGAGAAGGTGGTGACGAGCTGCCTTCTTGAACCACTACAGTCCATGCAGTGTAGCTACACCCACTGTGCTATTAGGGAGTGCGGTCCAAGATTTTGACACAGCGACAGTGAAGGAACGGCGATATATTTCCAAGTCAGGAAGGTGAGTGACTTGGAGGTGAGCTTCCAAGTGATGGCGTTCCCATGTATCTGCTCCCCTTGTCTAACTGAAGACAGCCGGATGCTTAAATGGGCTATTGCCTCAGTGGATTATGAATGTGTCAAGTGCATCCCAGACCCATTCCCCCCACCACCCTCTCCACCACAAACCTCCCCAACAGAGGCTCACCACTCACAGTCTGCCGGCACTGCCCCCAGGGGAAAATGCAGTGGGCAGTGCCAAGGGGCAGTGCCAGGGTAGCGCCCAGGCATGACGATCTCCCCCACTGGGGGCTGTACTTACCTGTACTTTCCTGGTGAGTTCTGTTTGCCAGTTCCTCATTTTAAAAAACCTGTCAGAAACCTTGTCAGCATGACGTCATGCAGTGGGACTGGAGAAACCTTCGTACGTGGGGCCTGCTAATTACACTCAAATGTATATTAGGGTTCCCATCATTGCATAGAGTACTGGTTGTCATAATATCCACTCATGGATATCATGAGGTGCAGACAGGCAGTGATTGACACACAGGATAACCAATGAACACTAACGACACAGAACAACCAATCACCAGACAGGACACCACCACTAAAAGGCCCACAGGGCATTAAGGCTCTCCCCTCTCTCACAGGACACGGCTAAGGAGATAGTCACAGTGCACAGGCTAATGAACATCATCACCATGTGATAGAGAGCTAGTCTGGTCAAGCCAGTCGGAGGTTATCAGTTAGGTTAATAGAGTGTCAACCCACAGCAGATTGTGTTCAGCAATCAACAGGTTCAATAAAACAGTGTTGGACCATCTCCTGTGTCGGAAGCCTGTCTCTCGTTTTACTGCATCCAGATGCAGTCGATGTTAGACCAACACAGATAACACATCACTGGTGGCTATGAACTTGAATAAAAGGAGAAACCCCATTGTCATATCACCCCTCACCCTCAAAATTCAGAGATTTCCTTTATTTATCTTTGAAGCCATGCACTAAAGTGACATCAGGGGTTTCACATTTCAAAGCAAAATCTGAACCATTATGTTT
Organism: Scyliorhinus canicula; assembly: GCF_902713615.1. Taxonomy (NCBI): domain Eukaryota; kingdom Metazoa; phylum Chordata; class Chondrichthyes; order Carcharhiniformes; family Scyliorhinidae; genus Scyliorhinus; species Scyliorhinus canicula. Next base: position 167,045,351 of record NC_052155.1, on the reverse strand, counting down.
TGGTTTTAACTCTTGATCTCTATTTGCTCTTTTTTTTAACAAACAATTTTAATGAGGTATTTTTGGCATTACAAACAGCAACAGTATAAAGACAATGTACAAAGAACAATAAACATAGTGCAAACACCGACTCCCATCTCTCTAAGACCCGCCTATTTAACCCCCTATTCTACGCTACGCTAGCCCCCCCACCGGCCGGCCCTCCCCTGCTGATGATTAATTCTCTGCGAAGAAGTCGATGAATGGTTGCCACCTCCGGGCAAACCCTGACAAAGACCCTCTCAAGGAGAACTTAATCTTCTCTAGGCCGAGAAAGCTCGCCATATCGGTTAACTAGGTCTCCGACTTCGGGGGCTTTGAGTCCCTCCAAAGTAATAATATTCGTCTCCGGGCTACCAGGGAGGCAAAGGCCAGAGCATCTGCCTCTTTCCCCTCCTGGACTCCCGGATCTTCCGACACCCCAAAAATCGCCACCTCTGGACTCATTGCCACCCTTGTTTTCAATACTCTGGACATGACGTCCACAAACCCTGCCAATATCCCCTAAGTTTTGGACATGCCCAGAACATGTGGACAGGGTTCGCTGGGCCTCCTGCACATTTTACACACCTGTCCTCTACTCCAAAGAATCTACTCATCCAGGCCACTGTCATGTGGGCCCGATGGACCACCTTGAATTGGATCAAGCTGAGCCTTGCGCATGTAGCGGTCGCGTTGACTCTGCTCAACGCGTCCGCCCATAAGCCAGCCTCCATTTCACCCCAATGCTCCTCTTCCCACGTACGCCTCAGCTCCTCGGTCTGCGTCTCCTCCGCCCCCATAAGTTCTTTATAAATGTCCGAGACACTCCCCTCTCCCACCCATCCCCTAGAGACTACCCTATCCTGGATCCCCCTTAGCGGCAGGAGTGGGAAGGATGATACCTACCTGCGCAGGAAGTCCTGCACCTGCAACTATCTGAATTTGTTCCCTCTTGCCAACCCAAACTTCTCCTCCAGCGCCCTCAAGCTAGGGAAGCTGCCTTCCAGGAACAGGTCCCCCATCCTCTCAATTCCCGCCCTTCGCCATACTCAAAACCCCCCATCCAGGCTCCCAGGAGCAAACCGGTGGTCACATATTGGGGACCAAACCGATGCTCCCACTGCTCCAAAGTACCTCCTCCACTGACCGCAGATCCTCAAGGCCGCCACCACCACGGTGGTGGAGTATCTCGCTGGCGGGAACAGCAGAGGTGCCGTTATCAATGCACCCAAGCTGGTGCCCTTACATGAAGCTGCCTCCATCCGCTCCCAAACCGACCCTGCCCCCACTACCCATTTCCTAATCATAGCAATGTTGGCCGCCCAGTAGTAATTACTGAAATTTGGCAGGCCAAGCCCCCATTCTCCCCGATTCCTCTCGAGCATCACCTTCTTCACTCGCGGGGACTTACCCACCCAGACAAAGCCCAGAATGATTTTGTTAACCCTCTTAAAAAGGACCGTGGGATGAAAATTGGGAGGCATTGGAATACAAATACAAATCTCAGTAGGATCGTCATCTTAACCATCTGTACCTCCCAGCCAGTGACAGCCGTAGCGCATCCCATCTCCGAAACCCGCCCCGCATCTGTTCAACCAACCGGGACAAGTTCAACTTGTGTAACCGGCCCCAGTCGTGCGCCACTTGTATCCCTAAGTACCTAAAACTGTCCTCCACTAACCTAAACGGTAACTCCCCCAGCTGACCCTCCTGTCCCCTTGCCTGGACTACAAACATCTCTCTCTTTGTCATATGCAGTTTATATCCCAAAAACCGACCAAATTCCCCCAAAGTTGCCATGATTTCACCCATCCTTGCCCTTGGATCTGCTACATATGAGCAGGTTGTCCGCGTACAGCGAGACCCTATGCTCCACCCACCTCCCCCCCGAACCAGCCCTTTCCAGCCCCTTGAAGCTCTCAGAGCAATCGCCAGCGGCTGTATAGCTAACGCAAACAGCAGTGGGGAGAGGGGGCATCCCTGTCTTGTCCCCCGGTACAGTCTAAAATAGTCCAAGGTCATCCTATTCGTCCTTGCACTAGCCTCCGGGGCCTGGTACAACAGCCTAACCCAGTCGATAAAGCCCTACCGAACCCAAATCGCCCCAACACGTCCCATAGATAGTCCCATTCCATCCGGTCAAACGCCTTCTCCACATCCATGGCCACAACTACCTCAACCTCCCTACTCTCTGGGGGCATCATAATCACGTTGAGCAGCCTTCTTATATTGGCCACCAATTGCCTGTCCTTGACAAACCCGGTTTGATCTACCATAATCACCTCCGGCACACAATCTTCAATCTTGGAGGCCAAAACCTTGGCCAGCAGTTTGCCGTCCACATTAAGCAGTGAGATTGGCCTATATGACCCACAGAGCTCCGGGTTCTTGGCCTGCTTCAATATTAACAAAATAGTGGCCTGTGACATTGTCGGGGGCAGCACCCCTCACCTCATTAAAAACCTTGACGAGCAACGGCCCTAATATCCCCGAGAATTTCTTGTCGAATTCCACCAGGTACCCGTCCGGCCTCGGGGTATTTGCTTTGATTATGACATAATTTTTTAATGCCCAAATCCACAAAGAAAGTTTCACCCAGTGTTGGAACCAACAAATCTACGGACACGTGCTTGTTGGATTAGAATAGCGGTTTTAATATACTTACAACAGAGCCAGCCTGTTTGCCGTTGAACTTTCGGTGAACTGGCTGGCTGATCCTGTGGCACGGATCTTTATACAGCAGCTCCAGGGGGAGGAGTCCTGGGCGGAGCCAAGGGAGGAGCCCAGTACAAACTCTCGAGTACTCCCAGAGCTACTCCCCTGGTGGTCAGGTAGTGCAACTGCACTTACAATATTGATGCATATATACACAGATTATAATACCGTGTGAATTCTCATTCACCACATTCACCCCCTATGAAAAAAATCGAGTCCGGCGGGGGTGGTGGCTCACAGAGTTAGTCTGTCCGGTGGACAAATTGTTTATTTCGATCTGCGGAGCACCGGGGTTGCAGCCTCTTGCGGTGGCTGGGTGGGTGTTGAGAGCTGGGGTACGATGGCAGACTCCGGGGCGGGTCTCGTCCAAACTTCATACACCTCTGGCTCGACTGGAGACTGCGGGCGCTGGGGGCGGGCTGGAGCTGGCGCAGGGAACAGGTGGGGTGAGCTTGCGGAATCGGGGGCGCGAGGGGGTGGCAGCATAGGGAACGGGGTAAGGGGTTCCTCAGTGGGGGTGGGGGGGCTGGATCCAGCGGGTGCCAGGTCCCGAAGGGATACTGTGTCCTGGCGACCGTCTGGGAACTCCACGAATGCGTACTGGGGGTTGGAATGGAGGAGGCGCACCTTTTCAACAAGGGGGTCAGTTTTGTGGCCCCTGACCTGCTTCCTAAGGAGGACGGGGCCTGGTGTCCTCAGCCACGCCAGAAGTGAGACCCCCGTGGTAGTGCCCCTAGAAAAAATGAAGAGCCGCTCGTGAGGGGTTTGATTTGTAGCTGTACAGAGGAGAGATCTGATTGCGTGGAGCGTGTCTGGGAGGACTTGCCATTGGGAGATTTGGAGTTTTCTAGACCGGAGGGTCAGTAGGACGGTCTTCCAGACAGTCGCGTTCTCCCTCTCCACCTGCCCGTTCCCCCTGGGGTTGTAGCTGGTAGTCCTGCTCGAGGCAATGCCCATGTCGAGCAGGTACTGATGTAGCTCGTCGCTCATAAAGGATGAACCCCGGTCGCTGTGCACGTAAGTAAACATAAAGGCAACCGATCGTTGGTCGGTGATGAGGGTGAACCTCCTACCTGCGAGGTAGTGCCTCCAGTGACGAACAGCCTCCACGATGGCTTGTGCTTCCTTCTCGACTGAGGAGTGTCGGAGTTCTGAAGTGGATAGGGTACGGGAGAAAAATGCAATGGGCCTCCCTGCCTGATTTAAAGTGGCTGCTGGAGCTACCTCTGAGGTGTCGATCTCAAGCTGAAAGCTAGTGGATTCATCCACCGCCCGCATGGCTGCTTTGGCGATGTCCTCCTTGATGCAGCTGAAGGCCTGGCGCGCCTCAGCTGACAGGGGAAATCATGTGGCCTTAAAGAGTGGGCGGGCTTTGTCCGCATATTGAGGGACCCACTGGGCGTAGTATGAAAAGAACCCCAAGCACCGTTTGAGGGCCTTGGGGCAATGAGGGAGGGGAAGTTCTAAGAGGGGGCGCATGCGGTCCGGGTCTGGGCCTAGGACTCCGTTCTCCACGATGTAGCCGAGGATGGCCAGTCTGTTTGTGCGGAAAACGCATTTCTCCTTGTTATAAGTGAGATTTAATTTCTGTGCCGTCTGGAGAAAACGGTGGAGGTTGGCTGATGAGCCATCAATCGAACGCTAGACGAGTTGCTGTACAAAAGTTAGGCTTTAGTAAGCTAGAAGTTAGCATTGCAGTCGACTACAGTAAATGGACGACCGCCGGGCGTTCTGACTATTTATACCTCGGTACGGAGGCGTGGTTCTCAACCTCTCGGCCAATCGGAGAGCCGTCACATGACTGGTCTCAACCAATCGGTCGAGAGGCACATGACCGACCAGGGCCAATGGTAAGCCGGTGTTCTGCACCAATGGCAGACAGCTATGCAAATCATACCACCACATTGGCGTCGTGGACCTGCTGGTCATAGCCGCAGATGGTAATGTTGTCCAGATATGGCAAACGTGGCCCGCAGCCCGTACTGGTCTACCATTCGGTCCATTGCTCATTGGAACACCGAAACCCCGTTAGCGACGCTGAAGTGAACCCGGAGGAAGTGGAAGAGGCGGCCATCGGCCTCGAACGCCGTGTAGTGGTGGTCCTCCGGGCGGATTGGGAGCTGGTGGTATGCAGACTTCAGATCCACCATGGAAAATAGCCGATATTGGGCGATTTGATTAACCATGTCTGCAATTCTGGGGAGGGGATACGCGTCCAGGAGCGTAAAGCGATTTATGGTCTGGCTATAGTCGACGACCATGCAAAATTTTTCTCCGGTCTTGACGACCACCACCTGAGCTCTCCAGGGACTATTACTGGCCTCTATGATCCCCTCACTGACCAGCCGTCGGACCTCCGATCGGATAAAGACCCTATCCTGTAGGCTGTATCGCCTGCTGCGAGTAGCTACTGGTTTGCAATCTGGAGTGAGATTGGTGAAGAGAGGAGGGGGGGGGGGGGGCGATGCGCAGCGTGGCTAGGCTGCAGATAGTGACTGGGGGCAGGGGCCCGCCGAAGCTGGGGGTGAGGCTCTTGAGGCTCCTGGAAATCCAGGCCTAATAAGAGTGGCGCGCAGAGGTCAGGCAGGACATAAAATTTAAATTTTGAATAACTAGCGCCTCGAATTGTGAGCGTAGCGATGGTGCGTCCTTGGATTTGGACTGAATGGGAGCCCAAAGCGAGGGCGATAGTTTGGCTCACAGGATAAATAGGAAGCGAACAGCGTCTTACCAGCTCTGGGTGTATAAAGCTCTCGGTGCTCCCGGAGTCAAAGAGGCATGGCGTGTTGTACCTGTTGATCTGGACCTCCGCCATAGAACTTCGTAGATGCTTGGGGCAGGATTGATCTAGGCCCTAGATTCTAGGGTGACCGTGTTGAGTTGCGGGCTGCGTGATGAGTGCCCGGGAAGGTCGTAGTCTTCCGAGTGGGCGTCCGGTCGAGTAGATGCCGGTACATTCTGGCGAGCTTGATGCAGGATCGCTGCGCTGAGTTGCGGGCCGCGTGATGTGTGCCCGGGGAAGTCGTAGTCTTCAGATGAGCTTTCTGAGCATGCCGATGCAGATGGGGCCCGTGGATCGCACGTGGGGGGCGGCCCCCCTGAGTCGCACGTGGCCGGCCGCATGGTGGGGGTTTGCCAAGATGGCGGCCCCCATGGATCGCACGTGACGGGAGGGGGAGGAGTCGGGGCATAGGCCGCAGCGTTTCGGGCCCTGCGGGCCCGCTGGTGTTGGGAGCGATTTGTTCTCTCTACTGGGGAGTTAGAAACTGGGGCCCTTTTCGCAAGGCACACTCTGGCATAGTGGCCTTTCCTCCCGCAGCTGCTGCAGGTCGCGGATCGGGCTGGGCAGTGCTGCTGCGGTGCTGGCTTTGGCCACAGAAATGGCAAGCTGGGGCAGCTGAGTAGCTGGCTGGAGCAGCTGAGTAGCTGGCTGGGGCAGCAGAGTAACTGGCTTTGGCAGCGCGGTAGCTGGGGGGCTGTGCGGCACAGGCCTGTGGGGATTGTTGGTCGGGGGTCCACGATGAGGTCGCGGGGTCCGCGGGAAACGATGTGAGGCTGCGGAAGGAGACTTCCATGGTGGTAGCAGCCTCCACAGTGGTATCAAAGTCCTGGGCCCCCTTTTCTAGCAGTCTTTGGCGCACATAGTTAGATCTAAGGCCCGCTACGAAAACGTCCCGCACAGCAAGCTCCCCATGTTCAGCCGCGGTAACGGCTTGATAATTACAGTCATTGGAAAGATTGTTCAGTTCCCGTAGAAACTCAGCTAGCGTTTCTGTAGGCCACTGAAGGCGAGTCGTAAACACATGGCGTGCATAAACCTCGTTAATGGGCCTAACGTACATTTTGTCCAATATCGCCAGCGCTGCGGTGTAAGAACCGGCCGGATTTAGCTGTGTGGAGATTCTGTGGCTTACCCTCACGTGCAGTAGGCTGAGTTTTTGTTCCTCCATTGTTCCAGCGGTGCTGGCTTCTGCCAGGTAGGCTTTAAAACATTTCAGCCAGTGGGAACAAATTTCCTTAGCCTCTGCATCCTGTGGGTCGAGTTCTAGGCGTCCGGGCTTGAGGGCTGCTTCCATAATTTACTTCGACTGTTTCGTAAGTATATTAAATTGTTGGAACCAACAATTCTACGGACACGTGCTTGTAGGATTAGAATAGCGGTTTTAATATACTTACAACAGAGCCAGCCTGGCCTAGTGGTTAGCACAACCGCCTCACGGCGCTGAGGTCCCAGGTTCGATCCCGGCTCTGGGTCACTGTCCGTGTGGAGTTTGCACATTCTCCCCGTGTCTGCGTGGGTTTCGCCCCCACAACCCAAAGATGTGCTGGGTAGGTGGATTGGCCAAACCAAATTGCCCCTTAATAGAAAAAAATAATTGGGTAATCTAAATTTTAAAAAAAACAGAGCCAGCCTGTTTGCCGTTGAACTTTCGGTGAACTGGCTGGCTGACCCTGTGGCACGGATCTTTATACAGCAGCTCCAGGGGGGAGGAGTCCTGGGCGGAGCCAAGGGAGGAGCCCAGTACAAACTCTCGAGTACTCCCAGAGCTACTCCCCTGGTGGTCAGGTAGTGCAACTGCACTTACAATATTGATGCACATATATACAGATTATAATACCGTGCGAATTCTCATTCACCACACCCAGCCAAATAGTCTGCATAACAATTGAATTCACCTTATCCTGTTTAAATTCAGGAGCAATGTTAACTTGAAATGCTTTTCCATGACTTAACCCTTTGGTCTTCTTCTGAGGAAATGTAGGTTTAATGCTACTTATGTGCCAGCAATTCATTTTTCTGTCAAGTAAAATCCTCCGGTGCTACTTTAAGAATTTTGTTGAAATTATTTGGACGTTCTGAGAAGAAAGCTTGATACTCCTTTTTGAGCGTTCACAATTTAAAAAAATTATATTTTGCTTTTTGTCCTCCCATTGCATTCAAACTTTGTCTAATTTATTTCCAGAAAGAGTGATTGCGTCATCATTTTGAAGATTTAACTTACATTGAAGAACTTGGGTCCTGGCAACTTTTATTATTTCAAGGTTGATACAGCTGTTCCACTCTTGTTCAAAGCATTCCTTTATTTGTTTCCTCATTAGCGTTGAGTACTGTTGTTATATTCTCTGCCACACCATGCTTATATTTTTCCTGTACTTGTAATTCGGATAGTTTTCACTCAGCTTCAGCAACCATTAACTCTATATTTTTATCCTAATGTTCCAATGACATTTTAAAACCAATAGGCTGTTTCTGACTCTTTGGATGGGTTTTTAGTTGAAACATTACTTCACGCACCAGGGTTACTGAAGGTAATGAATTATTTTAAGTCACACAGCTTTTCGTGGACAACTTTAGTTTCAACAGCCTGAATGGTCCTTCCCAAAACTGCTGAAGATGGCAATACTTTATCCCCAGCCAAATAATTTCTTAATTTAAAAATCCATGCCATCAATAAGCAAATTATGAACCATTCCCACAATTACAGGACCATTAATTAAGCTACGCTTTAAATTAACTCTATACAAATAAATGAATAAACATTTTCCATGAATGCTCCGTATCAATAAATTTTTATGCAGCAAATTCAAGGAGAGAAATTTCCATCGCCTGTCAACAACAATGACTGTGCTGATCCTATATCTCTAAGAACAATAATTGGCTTCCTTGCCGTACCAAACATAAATGAGAACACTTCACCTTTGAACAGAAAGTCCTCTGTAATTTCTTTCAACCTTTCTTACTTTCCTAATGAATAGTGAAAACCCTACATGTTTGTCATTGTCTTTATCACTGGGATAGTATTTTCTGGAGAACCATGGTGCAATCTTACAAATCTTACTGTTTTGCCTTTTAATTTCCAACATTCAGCCTTCAAATGTCCATTATCATGAAAAGAATAACATACTGACCCCCTTGATTCAACTTTAACCTCCGGACCGTTTCTCTTACTACTCTGAGGAGAGTTTATTTCTCCCCCAAAGTTATATTCCTCATTAAGCTCCAACCCCTTGTCTTTCCAGATTCCCTCTGTGAGTTCACAAAGACTTGTCACCATCATGCGTGTGAGATAGCTCGCCGTCATCAGCCATTACTGCAGCCTCCCTTATCTGAGAAACTTTGTGGCTCCAGGTGTTTTGCTATTCCCAAAGGGAATCTATTTTTCAATACTTCCATTAGCATCACTTCTCCAAGATTTTCAAAGTCTTGTTCCATTTTCATTGACCTATAACACCTATCAAACACCATGGACGAGATTCTTCGACCTCCCAGTTGCGGGTTTCCCGGCACCGCGCTGTACGTTGGTGGCGCGATTCTCTGTTCCTGCTGCTGTCAATGGATTTACTATTGAAGCAACCCCACACCATCAAGAAACCGGCGGGAGGGGGTGCGCTGTGATGGGACTAGAGAATCCTGCCGCCAGCCTGTGGCCTGAGAATTCCGGACTATTTGTCTTTCCCTAACAAATTCCAATAAAAGTCTGACACTTTGTTTTGCTTAAATTTCTAAATTTCTGTCTGTTAGCCTCTGGAACCACCTAATGGGGATTGAGAACAGCAGTTCCCATAGTCACGAGACTGTCCATCTGAAAGAGATCAGTGCACCTCCAAGCTTTTCCTTAACAGTAAAATTGTCTAACTTTCTCGAGGCCACCGCGATTTTCTAAGATGACACAAAATAGGAACGTAGGGTTAGGAGGAGGAGTAGGCCATTCAGCCCATCGAACCTGGTCCACCATTCGATAATCTTGGCTGATCTATGTGTGGTCTCCCTTCCACTTTCCTGTCTCTACTTTCCCCTCTTGACTCCATGTCCATCAAAAATCTACCAGTCATCCGTGAATGAATTCAATGACCCAGCCTCCACTGCTTAATGGCAAAGAGATTTCCGTAAGCTAACAACAGCCCACAAAATGAAAGAAAAGTCATCATCTCCATCTTAAAAAGGAGACCTCTTATTGTTAAACTGTGTCCCCTAGTTCAACTCTCCCCCACAAGAGGAAACATCCTCCCTCTATCCACTCTAATTATAAAGATACAGGAGGCAATTTTGAGCCCATAAACGGCGACACGGGCCCAAAGTCTTGTGAGTGTCGTGAAATGAGATTCCCGTCAGTGAGATCTCATTTCTTGATTTTACACGCCCCTCGTCCATGATGTAACAAAGTTCACGCCTGGAAAGGTCAGAAACCTCATTTTAATGTATAGCTTAATTAGCGAGCCATCCCACCGTCACTTCCCAAGCTCTTTCAATATTCCATCCGTACCAGCACAGTTTACAACTGCTCAACAGCTCTACAAAAACGTGAACCTAATGACCTAATCTCTGAGGGGGGTATCGGAGTTGAGTGGGCAGGACGTCATTACCCACCAGTGAGTCCAATGGAGAGGGGAGAGGGGGCATTGGAGAGGACTGGGGGAATCAGTTAAGTTAGTTAGTCAGATCAGTTAACATCCATCATCTGGGATATATCAAATCCGACGCCATAGGATGTTGCTGTCCTTGAGCACACAATTATGCCCAAGCATGTTCATAAACTTATAAACCTTTGTCCAGCAGATGAACTCTACTTCTAATCCTTACTTCACAGGAGAATCCCTTGTTTAATCTTATTACCCCGTATTTATAACTGGATTCCTCACACACTGTAATACAAGATGTTCTCTATTAGATTTACTTTCAAATATCCAACATTTTTGTTTCATCCATATGAGTAAACCTGTTGTTACATTAGTTGAGACACTGTTAAGTTATACTTACACTGAATATATGAGCAAGCCACAGGGCAACCAACAATTTACTGTAAAGAGCATACATTAGCTATAATATACTAGAAATTAGCCAATCTGGGGCCTGGGCAAGTCCTCAGCGAACACAAAATGCACCACAGATGTTTTGGGATGTCAGGGTGAACAAAAGTCATTGACAAAGGTAGCTGGATCTTAGGGAGATACAGATCTCAAGGCCAGAGCAAAAACAGAAAAAACAAGTGCTTTGTCAAAGGAAGCTATTGCATACCGCCAAGGTTAAGCAGGAAGGGGAAAGATACAGGCACGACTATCAATAATGATTTGTCCGAGAATCTCAAGGGCAGCAAATGGAGTCCCTAAGGGGATTGCTTGTTGTCATGATGGAGGAACAGGAGACCTTAATGACACAGATGCAGAGGACAAAGCTGATGCACATGGGGGTGATTTGGCCTCTCCTTATTGCAGGAAGAGAGTATATTGCTGTTTCCGAGCACAGACTTCAAAGTCAGCTGAAGTAAAAGTCGGCAGGACGTTTGGTTGTTTGGAAAATGCAAATGGACTATTTTAAACTTGGGAAACGCTTGTCAGAAGAATATATAGTAAGAGAATCGGTGACCCATGTTTCAATAATGTTTTTTGTGCAGGCAAAATTATAGGAGTGAGTCGAGTTATGTATAATTATTTATCAATGTAATTTTTATTGATATTGTCCAGGATTATTTTACCTAACCCAATTTGTTAGCCCAGCTGGACAAAGTTGTTAAATTATTTTGCTATGGCAATACGTTGCATTTTCACTTTCACCATTTTATTCAGTGTTTTAAGTGAGTTCAGGCGACAAAATAACAGGTGATATCAGCTGCCGCTCTGTGGGGCTCCAATACAGTAGAATTTTCATAAAGAAACATCATGCAACATCACTTGGTCCGGTCGTTTTTCTGTCTTTCACTCAATGCCAGTCAATGGCACTACTATCACTGAATCCCCCACTATCAACATGCTGGGGATTTACCCATTGACCAGAAACTGAAATAAGGTGTGGTTACAAGAGCAGGTCAGGGGTGAGGAACACTGCGGAGAGTAATTCATCTCCTGACTCCATGTACAAGATACAAATCAGGAGTATAATGGAATACTCCCCACTTGCCTCAATGAGTGCTACTCCAACAACACTCAAGAAGCTTGAACATCATCCAGGATCAAGCAGCCATTTGATTGGCACTCCATCTACAATCATTCACTACCTCTACCACTCCTGCAGTGTGTACCATCTACAAGGGGCTGCAGAAGGACTTGGACCGGCTAGGAGAGTGGGCAAAAGAATGGCAGATGGAATACAATGGGAAGCAGTGGCGTAGTGGTATTGTCACTGGTCTCGGAAACCAGAGACCCAGAGTAGTGCTCTGGGGGAACCCAGGTTCAAAACCCGCCACTGCAGATGGTGAAATTTGAAAAACAAATCTGGAATTAAAAATCTAATGATGACCATGAAACTATTGTCGATCGTTGTAAAATCCCATTGGGTTCACTAATGTCCTTTAGGGAAGGAAATCTGCCATCCTTACCTGGTCTGGCCTACATATGACTCCAGACCCACAGTAATGTGGTTGACTCTTAACTGCCCCCTCAAGGGCATTTATGGAGGGGCAATAAATGCTGGCATAGCCAGTGACACCCAGGACCCACGAACAAATTTTTTTTTAAGTGTGAGGATATGCACTTTGGAAGAATGGAGGCATAGAATATTTTCTAAATGGGAAATCAGAAGCACAAAGGGACTCAGGAGTCCTAGTTCAAGATTCTTTAAGGTTAACTTGCAGGTTCAGTCGGCAGCTAGGAACGCAAATGCAATGTTAGCATTCATGTCAAGAGGGCTAGAATACAAGACCAGGGATGTACTTCTGAGTCTGTATAAGGCTCTGTTCAGACCCCATTTGGAGTATTGTTAGCAGTTTTGGGCCCCGTATCTAAGGAAAGATGTACTGGCCTTGGAAAGGGTCCCGGGGAGGTTCACAAGAATGATCTTTAGAATGAAGTGCTTGTCAAAGGAGGAGCAATTGAGGACTCTGGGTCTGTACTCATTGGAGTTGAGAAAGATGAGGGGAGGGGGGATCTTATTGAAACTAACTTGAGACAGAGAGGCCTGGATAGAGTGGATGTGGTGAGGATGTTTCCACAAGTAGGAAAAACTAGAACCCGGGAGCACAGCCTCAGACTGAAGGGACCAAAGCTCATTGAGGAGGAATTTCTTCAGCCAGAGGGTGGTGACTCTGTGGAACGTATTGCTGTGGAGGCCAAATCACTGGGTGTCTTTAAGACAGAGATAGATAGGTTCTTGATCAATAAGGGGATCGGGGTTATGAAGAGAAGGCAAGAGAATGGGGATGAGAAACATATCGGCTATGATCAAATGACGGAGCAGACTCAATGGGCCGAATGGCCTAATTCTGCTCCTATGTCTTTTAGTCATGAATTGCAGTGGTCGAAGGTGGCGGCTCATCACCACCTTTTCAAGAGCAATTCGGGATGGGCAGTAAGTGCCGGCCTAGCCAGTGATACCAACATCCCATGAATAAATTTTAAAAGCTGGATGCTTCCAGTGTGATTGTGCACACACCACCGCAGGCAGCCACACACAATGTCATTACTTCAGTATTCATAAATGTACCAAATAAGTAAAAACAAACCACCCAATCTCCACTAAAGCAAAATGCTGCAACTTGGTATTCTACAGTTTCTTAATAAAGCCAGTGTTTTACAGCATTTTTGGTATGAACATTATACATCATGAAAAATGGTGATTTCCATATGTTTGCTGAGATACTGAAGCCTTCAGTCCCCACCACCAAGTGTATATCCAAGCCACAACTCCATCCTCCACCCTAGCTACTGTCTGAAGTTGAACCAGACCTCCTGCAACCTCAAAATGCTTATCCGTGCATTTATTACCTCTGACTCATCCCAATGCCTCCTCCAGCCTCCCAGTGACTGTCCTCCATGAACTCAACGGAACTCTGCTGCCCACATCCTAACCCATACTATGTTCGACTCAACCATTATCATTGTTTTTGGATTTTTTGGATTTGGGTAAATTGTCACGTGTACCGAAGTACAGTGAAAAGTATTGTTCTGCATACAGTCCAGACAGATTGTTCCACACTTGAAAACAAAATAGGATGTATGATAGATACACAGTGTCAATAGGCATTGACATCAGGTGAAGCATACGGAGTGTAGTACTACTCAGTAGAGAGGATGTGTGGAGAGATCAGTTCAGTCCATAAGATGGTCATTCAGGAGTCTGGTAACGGTGAGGAAGAAGCTGTTTTTGAATCTGTTATTGCATGTTCACAGACTTTTGTATCTTCTGCCTGATGGGAGAGGTTGGAAGAGAGAGTAACCCGGGTGGGAGGGGTCTTTGATTATGTTGCCCGCTTTCCCAAGGCAGAGGGCGGTGTAGACAGAGTCAATAGATGGGAGGCGGGTTCGCGTGATGGACTGGGCTGCATTCACGACTCTCTGTAGTTTCTTACAGTCTTGGGCTGAACAGTTGCCATACCAGGCTGTGATGCAGCCAGATAGGTTGTTTTCTATGGTGCATCTATAAAAATTGCTAAGAGTCAATGTGGACATGCCGAATTTCCTTAGTTTCCTGAGGAAGTATAGGCGTTGTTGTGCTTTGTCGGTCGCAGCATCAACTTGGGTGGACCAGGACAATTGCTGGTGATGCGTACCCCGAGGAATTTGAAGTTGTCAACCATCTCCACCTCGGCACCATTGATGCAGATATGGGTGTGTATGATACTTTGTTTCCTGAAGTCAATGACCAGCTCCTTATTTTTGCTGACGTTGAAGGAGAGATTGTTGTCGTTACGCCACGCCACTAGGTTCTCCATCTCCCTCCCATACTCTGACTCAATGTTGTTTGAGATCCAACCCATTATGGTTGTGTCATCAGCAAACGTATAGATTGAGTTGGATTTTGCCACACAGTCGTGCGTGTATAAGGAGTACAGTATGGGCTAAGTATGTAGTCTTGCAAGGCCCCGGTATTGAGGACTATCGAGGAGGAGGTGTTGTTGTTTATCTTTACTGATTGTGGTCTATGGGTCAGGAAGTTGAGGATCCAGTTGCAGAAGGAATAGCCAAGACCTAGGTTTTGGAGTTTTGTTATGAGCTCGGCTGGGATTATGGTGTTGAAGGCGGAGCTGTAGTCAATGAACTGGAGTCTGACGTAGCAGTCCTTGTTGATGAGATGCTGTGTCTCATGACCAATGTCTGGAAGCACTTCATAATGATAGATGTCAAGGCCACTGGACGGTAAACGTTGAGGCATGTTGACGGGTTCTTCTTTGGCACCGGTATGAAAGTGGTCCTCTTCTGCTTGTTGACCTGCATCGATCCAGCAATCCTTGAAGGCAAACTTCGCATCCTTGTTTCCAAATCCCACCATGGCTTTGTAGCTCCCTACTGGCAACCTCCTTCAGGATTATAGTCCTCTAAAATAGACCTACAAAGAGAGGCAAACACTTACATTTGCAAAAGGCGAGAAACAGGATTAATACAGAAACGTCATTGAAAAGTTCTGAATTATTAGAATTCTCACCAATGTTTCTCCCAGTAAAGGTCGCAAACCCATAGTTGGATACATCTACACTTAACTAAGGAGATCTTATTGAGCAAGCAGCACTCTACCTTAGATTTTGATAGATATTCTCAGGTATTTTGCTGTAACATTGTAGGCCTTGGACTATTGGATTCTACATTCAAAATAAGGGGTGGAATTCTCCGGTCCCCCAGCTGCGTGTTTATTGGCGGCACGCCGTTCACTGGCAGCGGGATTTCCCTCTTCCCGCCGCTTGTCAATGGGATTTTCCATTGAAGCTACCCCACGCTGCTGGGCAGGGGTGCACCTCTGGTGGAAACAGAGACTCACAACGGCCGGTGAACTCTGGCCTTGGTTCAGTGTACCTAGCCACTTAAAGCTTATTGCAAGTTTAGTTCCTGAATACATGTAAAAACAAATTTATATGTGTGTTAATATATTATCTCACATAAGTAACTCCAAGAACCTCTCTGCTCACTCCTAAGTGGGGAGATACATTATTAATAAAAAGAGACCCCCAGACTCTCATAATATCTGGAATATTTATAAGCTAGTTGATGCCTATTAAAGACAGCTACCTGGGAGAAAGTAATAGTCTTTGCTAATTCCCTTCTTTCGATCAGTTCTTCAGGCCCAAGCAAATGCCTGTGAGAGTGAGAGTAATTATCGGAGAAATATCTCCGATCTGACATAGTCCCACAAGGAGTTAAGGTTATAAACCATTTCCTCCCAGAGATGCCAGGAGGAAATATTCTGCTGAGAATCTGTTGGTTGTGATTTGGATGCATAGCCTGGAAGTGGAATGGAAGCAGGTTCAATAACACCTTTCAAAACAGAATTAAAGAAACACTTGAAGGGAAAAATCTGCAGGATTCTGGGGAAAGAGCAGTGAAGTGGGACTAATTGCTCAATGAGGTTGACTGCTTCCTTCTGTTCACTATCATTACGATTCTACAATAAGCCCCCATGCCATTTGTGAACATCTTCTGATATCAATCATTTAATGGATTATATGTATCAATATTATGTGAAATGTGATGAAGTTTTTAAAATGCTTTTTTTAAAAATTCAGTCTTCGTATGTGGGCGTCATTGGCTGGACCAACATTTGTTGCCCATCCCTTATTGCTCTTGAATGGAGTGGCAATTTCAGTGGGGGGCAGTTGAGAGTCAACCGCATCGTTGTGTGAGTCTGGAGTCACATGTAGACCAGACCGGGTAAGGACGGCAGATTTCCTTCCCTGAAGGATATCAGTGAACCAGATGGGTTTGTACAGCAATCAACAATGGATTCACCGTCATTGTTAGACTTTCAGTTTCTGATTTTTATTGAATTAAAATTTCATCATTGCCATGGTTGGCTTCAAACGCACGATCCTAGAGCATTAGCCAGAGTCTCTGGATTACTAGTCCAGTGACAATACCACAACACCACTGCCTCCCCTAATTAATGTTAATGCATAATTGGGAAATGTCCAACCACACAGACCTTTCTGTCTAACCTTGATTCTAGCACTATATGTTATCATTGGCGTTGCCAATTTTGCTGATTTATCAGCTAAAATAATCAAAGCTGTAGTCAAGTTTTGAAAATGATTTCATGTTCTTCTTTACAATTATATGAGTAAGCACTAGCGTGAGAAAACCCTTACATTATTACCAGATAGTCTTCTCGTACTGCTAACAGTAGGGTTTATTAAATTAAGTTTCTGCATTGAAATTTGGTAGGTGATTATGTACTGCATGGATGTAGCATCCTAGTCCATTAACTCTCTAAAATAAGGAGCTGGTTGACTTTCTGGACTGAAAGTTAGAAGGTATTAAAGTTTTTTTTTTAAAGTAAATTTAGAGAAACCATTTTTGTTCCAACTCAGGGCAATTTAGTGTGAAAAGCCCCTAATCGCCACATTCCGGTGCCTGTTCGGAATCCACCTTCCCTGCACATCTTTGGGTTGTGGGGGTGAAACCCATACAGACATGAGGAGAATGTGCATACTCCACACGGACAGTGACCCGGGGTCGGGATCAAACCCGGGTTCTCGGCGCCGTGAGGCAGCAGTGCCGTCCTCAGTACTAAAGTTATTTGTGTAACAAAATTGTGTTTTCAGGACAACTTTGTCAAAAGTATATTTCTGTTTTCAAATCTTTAATTGAGTTTAAAAACTTTTTGAAAGTGTAAGTCTGGACAGACAACATGGAACCTTCCTGTGTTTCTTCAAACCTTATCAGACTCGCGTAATTCTGGAGCTTGCAACAAAGAATCACCACAAAAACTCTTCCTGTCCATTAAATCTTCTAAAAGGTCTGAAATCCCTTTGGCTTCTAGGATCAGGAAGGGACTTCAAAGGAACTCAACATGATTGGGGCTGATTTAGCACAGTGGGCTAAACAGCTGGCTTGCAATGCAGAACAATGCCAGCAGCGCGGGTTCAATTCCTGTACCAGCCTCCCCGAACAGGTGCCGGAATGTGGCGACTAGGGGCTTTTCACAGTAACTTCATTGAAGCCTACTTGTGACAATAAGCGATTATCATATTATTATTATTATCCTTACTTGTTTGAAACAATGACTTATTGAAAATTAGCATAACAGCCATTTCTGTGTTGTTCATAGATCATAGAATTTACAGTGCAGAAGGAGGCCATTCAGCCCATCGAGACTGCATGGGTGATCTTGCCCATGGAATGATTACCCTATCTAAGGCCACACCTCCACCCTATCTCTGTAACCCAGTAACCCTGTCTAACCTATTTGGACACGAAGGGCAATTTAGCACGGCCAATGCACCTAACCCGCACATTTTTGGACTGTGGGAGGAAACCGGAGCACCCAGAGGAAACTCACACAGACACGGGAGAGAACATGCAGACTCCGCACAGGCAGTGACCCAAGCCGGGAGTCGAACCTGGGACCCTGGAGCTGTGAAGCAACTGTGCTAACCACTGTGCTACTGTGAACTCTCTTCAGGAAGCTGTAAAATCCAGAAGACCATAAGAAGTCAGTTGCAGCCCACAGCTGAACTTGCTATGGACAAATATGTGAGAGCTGTGTTTCACTCTGCCACTGGGAGTTCAGGGTAAGGCTTCTGATAGAGTATATGGAGAGAATCTGTTTCCACTAGCAGAAGGGTCAATAAACAGAAGACACAGAGTTAAGGTAATCGGAGAAAATTCCAGAGGGGAAATGAGGAAGACTTTCTTTTTAAGTGCCGAGTTGCTTCATCAAGTATGCACTGCCTGAAAGCGTAGAAAAGTAGATTCAATAGTAACTTTCAAAAGGGAGCCAGATATATACCTAAAAAGCAGAAATGTCCAGGGCTATGGGGCAAGGTCGAGAAGGACGGGGCGAATTGGATAGCTCTTTCAAAGAGCTGACTTCCCAAATAGCCACGTTCTGCTCTGCATTATTCCATGATCAAATTGAACACAATTGGTTCGAGTGGAGCGGAGACCATATAAAAGTCATGTCAACTGTCGTAGGGGAATAATTGGGTTGAGAGATAGTAATCTGGGACAGGGGAGAAGCAAGCTGAAACTTTGCAAAGTTTCCTCACAGAAAAGGAGACATAAAGTGCAGAATAGAAGTAATTCTAAGTTTCTGTGGCAGACAAGATCGTGATGAGCTAGCCTTCTTGTCATAATATCCACTCATGTATATAAAGACTCCCGCTCTTTTCGGGACCAAAACACTGAGACAGTCAGAGTGCACAAGTCAGTGGAAATTATTGCCATGTGGTAGCTAGTAGGTCTGGTCGAGCCAGTAAGAGGTCGTCAGTAGGATTAGTAGAGTGTCAACCCACAGCTGAACATGTACAGCAGTTCATAGTTAAATAAAACAGTGTTGGATCATCTCCGGTGTTAGACGTTTGTTTCTAGCTTCACTGCATCCAGTTGCAGTCAACGTCGAACCAACCTGCCTAACACATCACTTCTCGCCTTCCATTTCTCTTGTTCTGCATCAGAAATCTAGTTAGAAAAACTGTGCGGGGTAATGAATGTGCAGCTGTTGACCTTGGCAGCACCAGTATTTGGAGGCTCGCGAAAACAAACCTCGAGTCTGATAAGCACAAGCCAATTCACAATCCCCTCGAGATCACCAAGAAAAACACACCAAGAAGATTCTTCGCACCCCCGCATCCTGAGCACGATTGAAGAACACAGATCTCAGTATCAGACCACCAGCAGTTTAAACAAAAGGGAAGGTTTCATTTTATAAAATGAAGCAGTAATTTTCAGAGGAATAGAACACAATAGCGGGGAGGTAACAAAAGATTCAAACCGGACTCGGTTGGACCACACTTTAAATCTTGTGTACAGTTCTGGTCTCCATGAATCAAAGGTCATTGAAGCACCACAGAAAGCGCGGAAAGAATTTACAATGAAAGTTAACAAAATTGAGAGGTTGCGACTATCAGAGAAAAGGGAGCAAGAAAAAAACAAGATTAAAGAGGATGAGTCCTGATTGAAGTGTTTAAACTTATTAATGTATTGATAGGAGGGATATCGAAAACTGGTTCCACTTGTTGATGACCAGGGGACATAATTAGATGATTGTCATCAACGTAACAAGAATTTAAGAGAATTCCTTACATAGCAAGTGGTGAGAATGGCTGTGAGGTGGTTCAAGAAGGTAGCATTGGCGCCAAGAGAAGTTTTGATGGGCGGCATGATGGCGCAGAGGTTAGCACTGGTGCCTCACCGCACCAAGGACCTGGATTCGATGCCAGCTCTGGGCCACTGTCCATGTGGAGTTTGCACATTCTCCTCGTGTCTGCATGGGTCTCATCCCCACAACCCAAAAGATGTGCAGGCTAGGTGGATTGGCCACTCTAAATTGTCCCTTAATTGGGGAAAAAAAAGAATTGGGTACTCTAAATTTATTTGTAAAAAAGAGAAGCTTTGATACATACATGAGGAAAGAGGAGGGATTCGACCAAGTTGGGAGTGGAAAGATGTGGAGAGTGGGAAGAGATTCTTGTGAAGTACAAGGACTGACACAGACCAATTAGGCTCAATAGTCGTTTTCTGTTCTGTAAATTGTATGTGGAAAACTATGCCTAGAAATAGAACTAGTAGACACAGTTATGCCTTACAGATTGGGAAAATCCCAGTCTCTCGTCTCTGCTAAGACAGCTGCTTATTAACACAGGTAGCATAAGAGGCACTCCAATTAGCCTCACTTTCCAAGGGCTGGGTGTGGTGTATGGCGGAACTTCAGTCAGGGTTCTCACTTGATAACAATCCAGCAGCTGCACTGAAAATGGGCTTGTGTTTAATTTGGAACAAGCATAGGATTTGGTGGGCCTCAATGCCAACTTCCCAGAGTCAAGTCAAGGCTTAATTAGGAATCAGAATTAGGAAGCTGCATCCATCAGGGAAAAGATGGAAAGGGGGATTGAAGCAAAAACTGCAGTGAACTATACAAAATTCAGGGAACTGGAGGTGACGTAAATTGGCATCCTTCGGGTCCCATTGTATTAAGAGTTTTGTTTGGCCTTCATCCCTATAAAAGTAACCTTCCTCTTTAGTTCCTCATTTTAGAGATATTGGGCTAGATTCTCCACCGCCCGTCACCGGTGTTCCCGATGCATCAGACAATCCAGAGCAAATGAGCTTCCGGTCTTCCAGTCCCTCGGTGGCAGCAGCATCTAGGTTCAGCCCCGCGCCAACAGGAGGATGCAAATGGGTCAAAATAACTCATCTGAATTCTATTAACGTGCTGGACACCCGTTTCTCCATGCTTTTGTGATTCTCCGGCCCTCTGGGTCAGGGTTCATACGGCCGTGGATTGGTACAAGTGTTTTTGAGCTCATGGTGAGCCAAGGGGGCAACTATTTAAAGTAATGACCCTCAAAGTCTATTGGAGAGCCCACTCCCCCCCAACCATGCAAATCCTGCCCACACCTTCTCACCTGACCCCCCCCCCCAACAAACCCCCCACCAGAGGCCCCCGTTCCAGAGACACACCCCACCAGTCAGCTCCATATCAGAGACCCCCCCCATATCAAATGCCCCATAACAGAGAATCTACCACATCAGAGACCACTCATAAATGAGAACCTCCAATATCAGAGAACAACCCATAACAGAGAACCCCCCCATATCAGAGAATGCCCCCAATGCAGAGAACGATCCATAACAGAGAGTCTACCATATCAGAGAACCCCATAAAATAAATCCCCCTCCGAAACAGAGAATCCCCTATATCAGAGACCTTCACAACAGAGAACCAGACAGCTAGCAATGTTTAAAAACACCTAGGAGTTAGATGCTTTCACTTCTTTTTTTCTCAGCAGAAGGCAATTATCTGCTTTGATGTGGTCATGTACTGTCAACCATAGCTAGATGTTTATAACCATTGCAGTCAGTTTCACATCAGATTACTTGAGATCCATTCAGGCATGAAGGGAAATTAAATTAAAGAATCAGGACATTTGGGCATCTGGCAACTATGACACTGTCAATTACAGCCTACTAAAAGTTATTTCTCTTTCAAGTGAATAGAAGCTTTGCAGATTGAAAAATCTGAGGAGGTTTAAAGCTTTGTGATGTGGTTTTCACTTTTTAGTCATCTGCCTGAGGCAGAGCTGTAAGGGACTGGTGAGTGAAAAAGTATCAATCCAGGCAAGTGGAGGTTATTCCATCACACTCCTGACTTGTGCCTTGTAGATGGTGGACAGGCTTTGGGGATTCAGGGGGTGAGTTACTCACCTCATACGTTCTGGCCTCTGATGGCTCATACAGCTGCAGTATTTATATGGCTGGTCCAGTTCAGTTTCTTGTCAATGATAACCATCAGGATGGTGATAGTGGCAGATTCAGCGATGGTAAAGCAGTGAATGTCAAGGGAAAATGGTTAGATTCTTTCTTGTTGGAGGTAGCCATTGCCTGGTACTTGTGAGGCAAGAGTGATATACTTGCCACTTATCCGTCCAAACCTGATAATTGTCCAGGTCTTATTGCATATGGACGTAGACTGCTGCAGTATCAGAGAAGTCACAAATGGTGCTGAACACTGTTCAGTAATCAGACAACATTCTCACCATTACTCCCTTGGGAAGGTTGGCTAGTGGCGAACACTGGCTCTTCAGAGTAACTTCATTGCAAGCCTACTTGTTACAATAAAGATTATTGTAAAGATTATTATGAAAGCATCCTCTCTGCCATCACACTCGATACTGGAAACCATGTAATAACTAGAGTTAATAGCAACTGAGAAGCCCACGGCAAAATTAGAAAATCTAGTAAAACTGGTAGCTTGACTTGAGTGCGAAGGAAAGTATTAACTCAGCTTGGGAGGAACTAACATTTCAATTAGTGCCAGTTATGCAACGCCCAGCTTGGTCATGGAGTGTTGAGCAATCTCGGTGCAAAGCAGTGACATGTTCAATTAGCTGGCTGTTATAAGCGCTGGGTGTGACTCAGAGGGGCCGCAATAGGTGTGGCTCCACACTTACAAGGCTGTAATTTGTCTGGGAATAAAACATTGCAACACATTTTGGAAACATTCTGCTGTTAAGATTGGAATGACACAATGTGGGATCAACAGTGACAGTGGAGGCTTGTCAAAACGCTCGGTAATATAGACCTAAGGAGGTGGTGTGACGAATGACCCTGCCAGTGTGAGGTCATGTCAATCTTTTGAGTGGAATATGCTACAAGCCCTTCCGCATTTGAGAACATGGAAGTTGAACACTGAAACACCACCTTCGTCAATATTTGGTCGCAGGCAAACAATCTGTGGTTGAGTTAAGAAAAAAGTCTTAATTTATTTTTGAAATCAACTAAAATAAGTAAAAAGCAAATCTAGGAATCTGCCACTAAAAACTGAAGAAAGTAGATTCATACATCACCAAATACACCAGGATTAGTTACACATTTCAATTTTCTTGTACATTTTATTAATTAATATCGTAAAGAGATCAATGAACAGGCAATATCACAAAGTATGGACACAATTAATTCTGTTGTGCAGCAATTTATGTACCTGTTAGAGCTATAAAAATACATTTGCAACTAAATAAAATATTTGTAGGAAATAAATAGAGCTATTTTTTCCTCAAATTAAATGTAGTGAATCAGCGGTGAATATGACTTAGTCCTTACTGTTCTTTTTTTCCGCTAAAATTAGTGGACAAATTAAAATGTGGCTCAAAAGGTTTTTTTTTTGCATTCTTTCATTACAAGTATGACCAAGCACATATACTATGAACAAAGAACAATACAGCACAGAAATAGGCCCTTCGGCCCTCCAAGCCTGTACCGGTCATGATATCACCCGTGGCCAAAACCCTCAGCACTTCCTAGTGCCATATCCCTCTATACCCATCCTATCCATGTATTTGTCGAGATGCCTTTTGAAGCGAGCAGCAGAAAATGTCAACGGGATTGGAAGATCCCGCCAGCAGCCAATGGCGAACCGCCTCGGCGGCTGGAAAACAAGCCAAGGGGGTGTTGGAAAATCCCACCAGTTATTACCTTCATTCCTGCTCCTTTTTCTCCATCTGTGAAGATGCCATAAGAGCTTTTAAAAGGGTGTTGGAGTGGAGACACTTGGAGGTGTATGTACTTAAATCTTTGAAGGATAAGGTTGTTGAAAAGGACATGGGATCTTGGGCTTTATAAACAGAAGTAAACAGTAACGAAATAAATGAAGTTACACCAATCTTTTTAAAAACATAAGCTTTAGCTGCTGTACTGTGTTCCTGAGCATCACACTTGAGGAAGGATGACAAGGCGTTGGAGAATGTGCAGTATAGTGCAGATTTAGTATAATAATAGTGATGAATGGCTTTATTTCTTTGGAAAAGTTTGGAGAAGCTGGGGTTGTTCGCCTTAGAACTGAGAAGGCTTAAGAGGAGATCTGATAGCCACAGTCAAAATGATGAATGGTTTTGAATGGCATAAAATCCAGAGGCAACAGGAGGGAACGCTTTCTTTTATGAAGTAAACTGTGATCTGGAACACACGACCTGAAAGGTGGAAAAATATTCAAAAGTAACTTACAAAAGGAAATCGAATAAATGCTTGAAGGGAAAAAACTTACAAGGGTATGGAAAGAGCAGGAGATTGTGACGAATTGAATAACTCGACCAAAGTGCTTGCACATGCACAAGGAGCCAAATAGCTTCCTTCTGTGGCTATATTATTCCACAATTCTATTGTTCGATAGAGATTTGCTTTCAATGCCTGCCCTGACAGATATTGGAGATGATGGCAGTGTCTGTAGAGGTTCAATTTACTATTGTCTCCAAATCAGTTAGAAACAAGTTTTTGTTTGTTAGTCATTACAAAATGTAGGCGTCACTTACAAGACCAGCATTTATTTCCCATTCCTGGTTTTGGTAGTGAGTTATCTTCTTGAACTGCTGCAGCCTACCCAGCACCGTTAAGTAAGGAATTCCAGAATTTTGATTCAGTATTGGTTAAGGAACCTCAATACGTTTCCCCGTCAGGACTTGCATGACTTGGAGACAAACCTGCAGGTGGTGGCATTCCCATGCAGCTGTTGTCCCTATCCTTCTCATGCCCCTGGGTTGGTTGGTAGAGCGGAAGATGTCTTGGCGACCAACTGCTGTGCATAATAGCCATATTGCACCAGGGATGGAAAGTGTGCTTAAGGTAGTTGATGAGATGTTGATCAAGTGAGCTACTTTGTCCTGGATGATGTTGAGCATCTTGGGTTTTGTTGGAGCTAGACTCACCTAGGCAAGTGGAAAGTATTAAAATCACACTCCAGACATGTGCCTCAGAGGTGGTGGATAGGATTTCGGGAGACATGAGTAAGTTTCTTGCTGCATAATTCCTAGCTTATGAGCTGTTCTGGTAGCCACAGTATTTATGTATTTTTTGTTATGTTTTCTGATAAGTGGTAACTCGCTGAATATTGATGTTCAGGAATTTGCCCATGTCGTTAGATGTCAAGGGAAGGTGGTTGTGGTTATCCTTTCTATTGTTACGCTGGGCCTTGCTGTATGCTGGTATGGACTGTTACATTATCAGTAGAATTACAAATAGAACTTAACATACGCAATCATCAGCACTTCTGAACTCCTTAGATATGGAAGCGGTCCATGCTGCGAGACCCGGACAACATTCAGGCTTCAGCTGATAAGTGGCAAGCCGCACTCGTATTATACAAATGCCAGGCAATGACCATCATCACTGAATGGCATTACCATTCCTGAATTCCCCCATTACAGGTCGAATGTTCATTATTTGTAGCTCCTGGGGCCAATTGCATTTCAGATTTCAAACGATTTTGGTTTTCGGATACCACATATGAGCCAAGGTCTACTTACATTACAATGCCTGAGGCCGAGGCTAGCTATAGTCCAAAGTAAATAAAATGGTTAGAAAAGTAAGATGTACCATTGAATAATAAATACAAGGTAACGGGAATAGGTTTCCACCTATGGCGCCATCTGCTTATAGGAGAGGGTTTGCAAGGTAAGCAGGGCAGACAAACCATTAGACTTCCTGCACTAAAGGTTGGGTGCGGTTGGCAAGGTTCTTGTTCACTAAGCTCATGTCAACTCGGGTTGGAGACTCCTTGTGCAAAAAAAAAAATGCAGTTTCTGGATGGGTTCAGTTTTCACATTTACGGATAAAGAATACTTGACCCGTATCTCCATCCTGGGGATTAGCATTGACCAGAAACAGAAATACTGAGGCTACAGGAGCAGATCAGATTCTGGGAAGTCTGAGGCGAATGACACATCTCCTGACTCCCCAAAACATGTCCATCCACAGGACACAAGTTAGGAGTGTGATGGAATACTCCCACTTGCCTGGGTGAGCACGACTCCAACAATACTCAAGAAGCATTGCACAATCAAGGACAAAGCATGATTGGAACTCCATCCACCACTTTAATCTTTCACTCTCTCCACTATTGGCAAATTGTAGTAGCAGTATGTACCATGTACAAGATATATTGTAACCACTCACCAAGGCTCCTTCGACAGCACCTTTGGAACCCATCATTTCAAACTCCTTGAAGGACATTGGCAGCAGATGCATGGGAGCGCCATCAGCTGCAAATCTCCCTCTAAGCTACAGACCATCCTGACTCAGAAATATATAGTTGTTCCTTCATTGGCCCGAGGTCAAAACCCTGAACTCCCCTCCTGTCAGCATTGTAGGCATACCAACACCACATGGACAACACGTCAACGTGACTCACCAGCACCTTCTATGGAGCTATTAGGGCTGGACAGCAAATATTGGCCGAACCAGTGGCATCCAATCATCTGAAAGAATTTTTAAAAACAAAATGGGTGAAGAGGTCTGGAAGGCTGACACATTCCTATTCAAAAGATAGGGCATTGTTCCTGGAGCTTGAATTGAGCCTCAGAGGTACATATTCAAGGCCAAGGAGAGGAATAGCAGTATGAGAGCAAACTGGAGGATTAAAATTACAGGCCATAGGAAGCTCAGGCTAATGCTTGAGGGTTACTCTTGAGGGTTCTACTATTCACTGTATATTCCCGACCCGCATTAGACCTTCCAAAATGCATTACCTCATATTTGTGCGGATTAAACTCCATCTGCCGTCTCTCCGCCCAAGTCTCCAAATGATCTAAATCCTGCTGTATCCTCTGACAGTCCTCACCGCTATCCGCAATTCCACCTAACTTTGTGTTGTCTACAAACTTACTAATCAGACCAGTTACATTTTCCTCCAAATCATTTATATATACTACAAACAGCAAAGGCCCCAGCACTGATCCCTGTGGAACACCACTAGTCACAGCCCTCCAATCAGAAAAGCACCCTTCCATTGCTACTCTCTGCCTTCTATGACCTAGCCAGTTCTGTATCCACCTTGCCAGCTCACCCCTGATCCCATGTGACTTCACCTTTTGTACCAGTCTACCATGAGGGACCTTGTCAAAGGCCTTACTGAAGTCCATATAGACAACATCCACTGCCCAACCTGCATCAATCATCTTTGTGACCTCTTCGTAAAACTCTATCAAGTTAGTGAGACACGACCTCCCCTTCACAAAACCATGCTCCCACTCACTAATACATCCATTTGCTTCCAAATGGAAGTAGATCCTGTCTCGAAGAATTCTCTCCAGTAATTTCCCTACCACTGACGTAAGACTCACCGGCCTATAGTTCCCTGGATTCTCCTTGCTACCCTTCTTAAACAAAGGAATAACATTGGCTATTCTCCAGTCCTCCGGGACATCACCTGAAGACAGTGAGGACCCAAAGATTTGTGTCAAGGCCTCAGCAATTTCCTCTCTCACCTCCTTCAGTATTCTGGGGTAGACCCCATCAGGCCCTGGGGACTTATCTACCTTAATATTTTTCAAGATGCCCATCACCTCGTCTTTTTGGATCTCAATTTGACCCAGGCTATCTACACACCATTCCCCAGACTCAACATCCACCAATTCCTTCTCTTTGGTGAATACTGACGCAAAGTATTCATTTAATACCTCGCCCATTTCCTCTGGCTCCACACATAGATTCCCATGCCTATCCTTCAGTGGGCCAACCCTTTCCCTGGCTACCCTCCTGCTTTTTATGTACGTGTAAAAAGCCTTGGGATTTTCCTTAATCCTATTTGCCAATGACTTTTCGTGACCACTTCTAGCCCTCCTGACTCCTTGCTTAAGTTCCTTCCTACTTTCCTTATATGCCACACAGGCTTCGTCTGTTCCCAGCCTTCTAGCCCTGACAAATGCCTCCTTTTTCTTTTTGACGAGGCCTACAATATCTCTCGTTATCCAAGCTCCTGAAATTTGCCGTATTTATCCTTCTTCCGCACAGGATCATGCCGGTCCTGAATTCCTTTCAACTGACATTTGAAAGCCTCCCACACGTCAGATGTTGATTTACCCTCAAACATCCTCCCCCAATCTAGGTTCTTCAGTTCCTGCCTAATATTGTTATAATTAGCCTTCCCCCAATTTAGCACATTTACCCTAGGACCACTCTTATCCTTGTCCACCAGCACTTTAAAACTTAGTGAATTGTGATCACTGTTCCCGAAATGCTCCCCTACTGAAACTTCTACCACCTGGCCGGGCTCATTCCCCCATACCAGATCCAGTACAGCCCCTTCCCTAGTCGGACTGTCTACATATTGTTTTAAGAAGCCCTCCTGGATTCTCCTTACAAACTCTGCCCCATCCAGGCCGCTAGCACTAAGTGAGTCCCAGTCAATATTGGGGAAGTTGAAGTCTCCCATCACAACAACCCTGCTGTTTTTACTCCTTTCCAAAATCTGTCTACCTATCTGCTCCTCTATCTCCTGCGGGCTTTTTGGAGGACTGCAGTAAACCCCCAACACTGTGACTGCACCCTTCTTATTCCTGATCTGTCCTTCCCTCAACAAGGTCTCTGCAATGGCAAAAACATCATAGTTCCAAGTACTAATCCAGGCTCTAAGTTCATCTGCCTTACCCGTAATACTTATGCATTAAAACATATGCACTTCAGGCCATCCGCTGTTTTCAGCAACATCTCCCTGTCTGCTCTTCCTCAGAGCAATACTGGCCCTATTCTCTAGTTATCCCTCAATATTTTCACCTTCTGACCTATTGCTCCGGTACCCACCCCCCTGCTCTACTAGTTTAAACCCTCCCGTGTGACACTAGCAAACCTCGCGGCCAGAATATTTATACCTCTCCAGTTTAGATGCAACCCGTCCTTCTTATACAGGTCACACCTGCCCCAGAAAAGCTCCCAGTGGTCCAGATAATGGAAACCCTCCATCCTACACTAGCTGTTTAGCCATGTGTTTAGCTGCTCTATCTTCCTATTTCTAACCTCACTGGCACGTGGCACAGGGAGTAATCCCGAGATTACAACCCTAGAGGTCCTGTCTTTCAACTTTCTGCCTAGCTCCCTGAACTCCTGCTGCAGGACCTCATGCCCCTTCCTGCCGATGTCATTAGTACCAATATGTACAACAACCTCTGCCTGTTTGTCCTCCCCCTTCAGGATGCCCGCTACCCGTTCGGAGACATCCTGGACCCTGGCACCAGGGAGGCAACATACCATCCTGGAGTCTCTTTCACGTCCACAGAAGCGCCTATCTGTGCCCCTGACTATAGAGTCTCCTATGACTATTGCTCTTCTGCGCTTTGACTCTCCCTGCTGAACATCAGAGCCAGCCGTGGTGCCACTGCTCTGGCTGCTGGTGTTTTCCCCTGATAGGCTATCCCCCCCAAAGGGTATACCTGTTCGAGAGGGGGACAACCACAGGGGATTCCTGCACTTACTGCCTGCCCCTTCTGGTGGTCATCCATTTCTCTGCCTGCACCTTGGGTGTGACCACATTTATATAACTGCTATCTATGATGCTTTCCGCCACCTGCATGCTCCTAAGTGCATTCAACTGCTGCTCCAACCGAACCATGCGGTCTGTGAGGAGCTCTAGTTGGGTGGACAGTCTCAGATTGTGAGACTGCCACATCTCACAGTCAGAGCACTTCACCCCTCTAATTGACATTGCGTGAATTAATTAGTAAATCAAATTTTAAATTTTTTTTTTTTAAAGTTACTGTTCACTTTAAGTTTTCTAGCACTAGATTTCTACTATAAATGTGAAAGTTAAATACTCTCCGATCTATGGCTTAGATACCCCTCTAAATTATAATTAAGTAATTATGTTTAATTAGTTTAACAATGCTTAATTTTTAAATTTAGCGTAGATTCCCAACCAGCCAATAAGGTCATAGCTTTACTGTGATGTCACTTCAGTCCCCCCCCCCCCAACCCCCACACACACACAATTTGAAAAGGTAATAAAAACAAAAATGAATAAAAATCACTTACCTTCCCAGGTTCTCAGATGCTCTCTGGTTCTCTCCCTGCAGATTAAAAGTTACAGGCCAGAAGAAAGGGAGAGAACAAAACAGTAGGGAAAAAGCACCTTCTCCCACTCTGCACCGAATTACCTCACTGCACCAGATTACCAAGTTCCAAATTCCCACTCTGGATGTGTCTCCTTCACTTGCGCAAAGCTATGAATGGAATGGAGGTGTGGTGAATCACAGTAGCGTAATTCACACTATATTACACATGTTGTACTATGTCTCTGTAAGCTCGGCACACGAGCAGTTGCGCTGCTGTGCCACTAGGGGGAGATGCACTGGGAGTGTACGGGAGTTTGTACTGGGCTCCACCCACGGCTCCTCTCCCTAACCGGAAGTGTAAAGGTTGATGCTGAGAGCCTGCCTGCCAGTTCATCTGGAGTTCATCTTGTCACAGGCAGGCTCTGTTGTAAGACGATTAAAACCACTGTTCACTTCTAACCACGTGTCGTGTGAATTTCTGGTCTCATCAATTTAATCGTCTTAAGAAACAGTAAGGAATGACCATGGAATCAACGCTCAAGCCTAATCGATTGGAACTCGACCCGCAGGATGCAGAGGCGAAATAAATCTTTTCGCATTGGCTCCGATGTTTTAAGGCCTATCTGGCTGAAGCAAGCACCACAGAAACGACGGAGGAGCAGAAACTCAGTCTACTGCACACAAGGGTGAGCCATCGTATATCTACTCAGCTAAACTGTACCGGCTCATATACAGAGGCCCTGGCCCTACTCGATAGAATGTACGTGAGGCCTATCAATGAGGTCTACGCACGCCACGTTTTTACTACTCGCCGCCAGCGCCTTACAGAATCGCTAGAAGAATTCCTCAGAGACTTAAAAGCCTTATCTCGGGACTATAATTATCAGGCTGTAACTGCTGCAGAACATACAGAACTTGCTGTCCGCGATGTCTTTGTTGCAGGCCTTAGATCAAATTACATGCGCCAGCGAATGCTGGAGAAGAGGGCCCTAAATTTAGAAGATACTGTTGAACTCGCTACAACTATGGAGGTCTCATTTCGTAGCCTCACCTCATTTCCTGCCGACTGTGCGACCCCGTCATGGGCCCCCAACCAGCGACTCCCCCAGGTCTGTGCCGCACGGCCACCCAGCCACCATGCTGCCCCAGCCTGGCACTTTTGTGGCCAGTCCCACCACCCGCGGCAGCACTGCCCGGCCCGCAACGCGACCTGCAGCAGCTGCTGCCGAAAAGGCCACTACGCCAGAGTGTGCCTGGCAAGGAAGGCCCCAGCCCCTAAACCTCCAGCGACACAAAGTAATCGCCTTCCGCACTTGCAGGCCCGCAGGCCCAGGAACGCAGCAGCCTATGCCCCGACTCCGCCTCCACCCGCCACGTGCGGTCCATGGGGGCCGCCATCTTGGCGGACCCCCACCACCGGTCCACCACGGGCGACTCATGGGGGCCAAAATCTTGGACGCCATTTTCCTCGCCGCCCGCCACGTGTGATCCACGGGAGCGGCCATCTTGGGCCCCATCCTCTCCACACTCAGAAAACTCGATTTAAGACTGCAACCTCAGCGGACACTCATCGCGGGGCCACCCCAGCGCAGCCGACCAAGCTGCCGACTACCCGCAGTCACACTGGACCAATCGCGCCCAAAGCATCTCCTCAACGCGATGGCGACGGTCCAAATCAACGGGTACAGTACACCGTACCTTTTCGACTCCGGGAGCACTGAGAGCTTCGTACACACAGATCTGGTAAGACGCTGGTCGCTCCCCGTTTTCCCTGCACGGCAAACTATCTCCCTCGCTTCGGGTTCCCACTCTGTCCATATCCAAGGGCGCACTGTCGCAACTCTAACAATCCAAGGCGCTAGCTACTCTAACTTCCAACTATACGTCCTGCCCGAACTCTGCGCCCCACTCTTATTGGGACTCGGCTTTCAATGCAATCTCAAGAGTCTCACCCTCAGCTTCGGCGGACCTCTACATCCACTCACTATCTGCAGCCTAGCCACGCTGCAAATCTCCCCCCCCTCTCTTTTCCAACCTCACTCCGGACTGTAAACCCGTAGCCACTCGCAGCAGGCGGTACAGCCTACAGGACAGGGTGTTCATTCGATCCGAGGTCCAGAGGCTTTTATGTGAGGGGATCATAGAGGCCAGTAACAGTTCCTGGAGAGCTCAGGTGGTGGTCGTCAAGACCGGGGGAAAATTCCGCATGGTCATAGACTATAGTCAGACTATTAATCGGTTTACGCTCCTCCACGCGCACCCCCTCCCCAGGATTGCAGACATGGTGAATCAGATCCCCCAGTATCGGATTTTTTCCACAGTGGATCTGAAGTCTGCATATCACCAACTCCCAATCCGCCCGGAGGACCGCCACTTCACGGCGTTTGAGGCCGATGGTCGCCTCTTCCACTTCCTCCGGGTCCCCTTTGGCGTCACGAATGGGGTTTTGGTGTTCCAACGAGCAATGGACCGAATGGTGGACCAGTACGGGCTGCGGGCCACGTTTCCGTACTTGGATAACGTCACCATCTGCGGCTATGACCAGCAGGACCACGATTCCAACCTCAACCGATTTCTCCAGACGGCCCAGAAGCTTAACCTCACATACAACAAGGAGAAATGCGTTTTCCGCACAACCAGACTAGCCATCCTCGGCTATGTCGTGGAAAACGGAGCCCTGGGTCCCGACCCGGACCGTATGCGCCCCCTCTTAGAACTCCCTCTCCCTCATTGTCCCAAGGCCCTCAAACGGGGCTTGGGATTCTTTTCGTATTATGCCCAGTGGGTCCCTCAATATGCGGACAAAGCCCGCCCACTCTTTAAGGCCACACGATTTCCCCTGTCAGCTGAGGCTCGCCAGGCCTTCAACTGCATCAAGGAGGACATCGCCAAGGCTGCCATGCGGGCGGTGGGTGAATCCGTCCCTTTCCAGGTTAAGAGCGATGCCTCAGAGGTAGCTCTTGCAGCCACAGTAAATCAGGCAGGGAGACCAGTTGCATTTTTCTCCCGAACCCTCTCCACTTCGGAACTTCGACACTCCTCAGTCGAAAAGGAAGCACAAGCCATTGTGGAGGCTATTCGTCACTGGAGGCACTACCTCGCAGGTAGAAGGTTCATCCTCATCACCGACCAAAGATCGGTTGCCTTCATGTTTGACAACTCGCAAAGGGGCAAAATTAAAAATGACAAAATTCTGAGGTGGAGGATCGAACTCTCCGCCTACAAATACGATATTATGTATCGACCGGGATAGCTCAACGAGCCACCAGATGCCCTGTCCCGCGGGACGTGTGCCAGCGCACAGAGCGACCACTTAAAAGCCATCCACAATGCCACCCGGGGGTCACCTGGCTCGCCCACTACATTAAAGTCCGAAATCTGCCTTTCTCCACCGAGGAGGTAAAAGCCATCACCAAGGATTGCCCGATCTGCGCGGAGTGCAAACCGCACTTCTACAGACCAGACAGGGCCCACATGGTCAAGGCTTCTAGGCCCTTTGAACGCCTCGCTATTGAAAGGGCCACTCCCCTCGACTAACAGGAATGTGTACTTCCTGAACGTCATAGACGAGTTCTCCCGTTTTCCCTTTGCTATCCCGTGCCCCGATATGACCTCCCACACAGCCATTAGGGCCCTGCCTAGTATCTTCACCCTGTTTGGTTTCCCCAGCTATGTACACAGCGACCAGGGTTCATCCTTTATGAGCGACGAGCTGCGTCAGTACCTGCTCGGCAAGGGCATCGCCTCGAGCAGGACTACCAGCTATAACCCCAGGGGGAACGGACAGGTGGAGAGGGAGAATGCGACGGTCTGGAAGACCGTCCT
The DNA here is from genome assembly GCF_902713615.1 of Scyliorhinus canicula. NCBI lineage: Eukaryota > Metazoa > Chordata > Chondrichthyes > Carcharhiniformes > Scyliorhinidae > Scyliorhinus > Scyliorhinus canicula. Next base: position 167,011,617 of record NC_052155.1, on the reverse strand, counting down.
ACTGACCCTCCGGTTCAGGAATCTCCCGATCTCCCATTGGCAAGAAGTCCTCCCCGACACGCTCCACGCTATTAGGTCCCTCTTATGTACCGCTACCAACCAGAACCCTCACGAGCGGCTCTTTATTTTTTCCAGGGGCACTACCACGGGGGTTTCGCTCCTGGCATGGTTGAAGACACCGGGCCCAGATCTCCTCCGGAAGCACGTCAGGGCGCACAAAACTGACCCACTTGTAGAGAAAGTGCTCCTACTGCATTCAAACCCCCAGTACGCCTTCGTAGAGTTCCCTGATGGCTGTCAGGACACTGTATCCCTCCGGGACCTAGCACCTGCAGGATCCCACCCCCCCCCACTACCACCGCCGAGGCACCCCTCACACTACATCCCACCCAACACGCCCCCCCCCCCGCCCCAGCACCTACCAGTTCGCTACATTTGTTTTGTGCGCCCGCGCCAGCTAGCTCCCAGCGCCCTCAGTCCCCAGTCGAACCAGACGGATACGAAACTCGGGGGGAATTGCCCCCGGAGTCCGCCATCGTACCCCAACCGACGGTGCTCATCCAGCCACCAGAAGGGGCTGCAACCCCGGTGCTCCGCCGATCACAGCGGACAACTCAATCTGTAAGCCACCACCCCCGCCAGACTTGGTTTTTTTACAGGGGGTGAATGTGGTGAATCACAGTAGCGTAATTCACACTGTATTACACATGTTGTACTATGTCTCTGTAAGCTCAGCACACGAGCAGTTGTGCTGCTCTGCCACTAGGGGGAGATGCACTGGGAGTGTACGGGAGTTTGTACTGGGCTCCACCCACGGCTCCTCCCCCTAACCGGAAGTGTAAAGGTTGATGCTGAGAGCCTGCCTGCCAGTTCATCTGGAGTTCATCTTGTCACAGGCAGGCTCTGTTGTAAGACGATTAAAACCACTGTTCACTTCTTACCATGTGTCACGTGAATTGATGGTCTCATCAGGAGAATGGAATACAGTTGTTACAGCAAGCATTGTGTGAGGAAGTATAATCAAGGTAGCTGTGCAAGTCAGTATTCGTAAAGTTAATATTTGTTGATAGCTTATCCCCAGAAATGGGGACAGAGAAATCAAGGATGGGAGACGGATTTTGTGAAGGTGAGAGAAGGTTGGAAAATGGAAGCATTGTTGATGAAGTTTCCCAGTTCAGGATGAGAGTAGGCAATGGCACTGATAATATCATCCATGTACCAGAGAGATTTTTGGAAAGGGGCCCAAATAGGACTGGAACAAAATATGTTTTACAAACCCAACAAAAAAGCAGCATAGCTAGGATTCACGTGGGCACCTGTAATAATATATTTTATTTGGAGGACGTGAGATGAGTTAATGAAGGAGTTTTTAAATAAGGGAAACGTTCAGCCAGGCGGAGTAGGGCGGTGGTGGATGGAACCTGGTTGTACCTCGATTCAAGGAGAGCCCTCGGTCCATTCTTACGGGAGATGGAGCTGTAGAGGTTGGGAGTTCATAGTGAAGAAGAAAAGCTTAAGGCCAAGAAATTGGAAACCGTTAAAGTGACAGAGGGCAATAGAAGAAGAGGGTTAAACCTCTCCGTTGATTATAGGATTGGCTTGTTCTGTCCATAACATGCTGCTTCTGCTTCATAGCATGCACCCAGTCCTGAGCTGCAGCTTCATCAGGTTGTGATCTCATTTTATGATATTCCTGGTACTGCTCCTGGCATACTCTTCAGTATTCCTCTGGCTTGATGGTAATGGCAGATTCTGCGGGCATACAATTCTGCTGATGATGGTGCCCCCCCCCCCCCCCCCACCCCCACAATGTCTCATGGATGTTCAGATCTAAGCTGCCACGTCCTCTAAGTCTATCCCATTTAGCATGGTAATAGTGCCACAAACGTGATTGAGGCAGTTGGGATGGAGATGCAGCCTCAACTCGACAAGGACTGTGCAGTGATCATTGCTCCCAATATCCATGGACAGATACATCTGCTACAATTGTACTCATGATAACAAAATCAAGTCAATTCTGTTGTTTCGCAACTTGCCCCAAGCCTAGGCTGGAAGCTACATCCTTCACGATAGTTTTAAAGCCCTCTTATTTATGGACATAACTCTTATTAATGGACATGAAATTTCCCCAACCAGATTACATTCTGGCACCCTGCTACTCTCAGTGCTTCTTCTGAGTGCTCAAACGCTGAGATGATGGTGCTCAATATCATCTCAGAGAGGGCAGTAATTTCTAATTGACAGGTCTCCGTGCCCATAAGATTTCATAAGGTTGAAAGTCAAGGTTCAATAGTCCCAAGCCTGTTGCCTCTGGACAAAATGTCATTTTCTCACCAGCCCAGCTGTTTCTGTCCTGCCGGTGGGTCAAGATATACTCATGATAATGGAGGAGTCTGCGACGTTGTCTGTAAGGTATGATACAATGACTATGTCAGCTAGTGGACTGGTTTTCTGAGACAGCTCTCCCAATTTTGGTACAAGTTCCCAGAAGTTAGTAAGGAGGACTTTTCATTATTGTTGGGGCTGAGTATACCTTTGCCATTTAGGAGTCTGATAGTTCAATGTTAAGTGGTCCACCCAGTTTTCCTTTTCGAATGTAAAACATTCTCAAATTGTTCATACTTTCTGGCTACATTTTGTAAGCAACATATATGTTCCACATAAGCCTGCATTTTGGAATAACGATGCCATTAAGTTACTGATGAGCCAACTTGGCTTACTTTTCCAGTGCTCCAGCTGACAATGAAGATTTTGAGGCCCAAGTCAGTCTGAATTGCCAAGAATGCCAGATTCAGCCTGAGTAACACCAGTGTTCACTCATTCAAACCACTGATGCTGGAGTCTCACAATGGCAATTTGATATTCCAGTCAACAGCCAAGTAGTTCTAGTCACAGCCATAACACTGGCATTTACCCGGCAATGTGGAAAATTGCACAGGTATGCCCTGTACACAAAAAGCAGGACAAATCAAACCAGGAAATTACCACCCTATCAATCTACTCTCGATCATCAGTAAAGTGATGGAAGGGGTCATCAACAGTGCTATCAAGTGGCTCTTGCTTAGCAATAACCTTTTTTTAAAATTTAGAGTACCCAATTCTTTTTTTCCAGTTAAGGGTCAATTTAGCGTGGCCAATCCACCTACCCTGCACATCTTTGGGTTTGTGGGGGTGGGGCCCATGCAGACACGGACAGTGGCCAGGGCTGGTATCGAACCGGGGTCCTCGGTGCCGTGAGGCAACAGTGCTAACCATTGCGTTACCGTGCCGCCATGCTTAATAATAACCTGCTCATTGGTTACAGTTTGAGTTCTGCCGGGGCCACTCAGCTCCTGATCTCATTGCAGCCTTTGTTCAAACATGGACAAAAGAGCTGAATTCCAGAGGCGAGGTGTAAATGACCGTCCATGGCATCAGAGCCAAATTCAACTGAGTGTGGCATCAAGAAGCCTTAGCAAAACTGGAGTCAATCGGAATCATGGGGAAAACTCTCCACTGGTTGGAGTCATACCTAGCACAAAGTAAGATTGTTGTGGGTGTTGGAGGTCAGTCATCTCTGTTGCAGGACATCACAGCAGGAGTTCCTCAGGGTCGTGTCATAGTCCCAACTACCTTAAGGTCAGAAGTGGAGATGTTCGCTGATGATTGTGCAATATTCAGCACGATTCATGACTCCTTAGACATTGAAGCAGTGCCCATCCCAAATATAGCAAGACCTAGAACATATCCATGCTTGGGCTGAAAAGTGGCAAGTAACATCCGTGTCACACAAGGCGCCAGACAATAACCATCCACAACAAGAGAGAATCTAACCATCATCCATGACATTAAACGGCATTACCATCACTGAATTCCCCGCAATCAACACCCTGTTGAGGGTATGGGGGAGGTGTGGTGTTGGGGGGGGGGGGGGGGGGGGCAGTTAATATTGACCAGAAACTGAACTGGACTTGTTATATAAATACTGTGACAAGCCAGAGGCTAGGAATCCTACAATGAATCCTACAACTCACCTCCTGACTCCCCAAAACCTGCCCACCATCAACAAGGCACAAGTCAAGAGTCTGATGGAATATTCTCCACTCACCTGGTTAAGTGCAGCTCCAAGAACACTTAAGATGCTCAACACCACCCAGGACAAAGCAGCCCGCTTGTTTAACACCCCATCTACAAAGATTCGCTCCATCCACCACCGACGGACAGTAGCAACAGTGTGTATCATCTACAAGATGCAATACAGGAACTCACCAAGGCTCCTTATACAGCATTGCCTAAACGCAACCACTACCACCTAGAAGGACAAGGGCAGCAGATACACCACCATGCTATACTTGGGGCATGCCTGCTATTCAGGTGAAGCCCATGGCCCTCATGCCCTGGCTCTGGTCAAAGTTAATGTACGTGTGGGTCCTCACAAATAGCACATCTGTGACCTCCCTTATGCATATGCACTGCTGACTGTGAAATCCCACACAAGTCACTTGTGCAGCTCTAAAATGAGCCACTGGCATGGAAGTTCAGAGTGGCAGTAATGTTCACAGCCACTGGCAATGGTGACCTCCCTGCCCATGCGGTGCCAAATTCTTGTATCACTTGGCACTCTTTGTCAGAGTGCCCCACTCTGACCATGCAGCCTGGCATCTGATAGGACCCACCCAGGAACCTCACAGTTTCCCCCAGTGCTGACCCTGTGGATTCACCTGCTCCCACCCACTTTCCAGCTGCCAGTCTAGAAGGGCAATGGCTGAGCACTCACCTCCAACATCCTCTTCGAAGGGGAGGGTGCCAGATTCTCCTTTTTATACAGCTGTTGTAAATCGTGCCGGCTGGCGAGTGAGGAGATAGGTTTCCCGGTGGGAGGGTTCGCTAATAGAACATAGAACATAGAACGATACAGCGCAGTACAGGCCCTTCGGCCCACGATGTTGCACCGACATGGGAAGTCAAAAACTAAAGGCCATCTAACCTACACTATGCCCTTATCATCCATATGCTTATCCAATAAACTTTTAATTGCCCTCAATGTTGGCGAGTTCACTACTGTTGCAGGTAGGGCATTCCACGGCCTCACCACTCTTTGCGTAAAAAACCTACCTCTGACGTCTGTCCTATATCTATTACCCCTCAATTTAAGGCTATGTCCCCTCGTACTAGCCACCTCCATCCGCGGGAGAAGGCTCGCACTGTCCACCCTACCTAACCCTCTGATCATTTTGTATGCCTCTATTAAGTCATCTCTTAACCTTCTTCTCTCTAATGAAAACAACCTCAAGTCCATCAGCCTTTCCTCATAAGATTTTCCCTCCATACCAGGCAACATCCTGGTAAATCTCCTCTGCACCCGTTCCAAAGCTTCCACGTCCTTCCTATAATGAGGCGACCAGAACTGTACGCAATACTCCAAATGCGGCCGTACCAGAGTTTTGTACAGCTGCAACATGACCTCATGGCTCCGGAACTCAATCCCTCTACCAATAAAGGCCAACACACCATAGGCCTTCTTCACAACCCTATCAACCTGGGTGGCAACTTCCAGGGATCTATGTACATGGACACTGAGATCCCTCTGCTCATCCACACTGCTAAGAATTTTACCATTAGCCAAATATTCCGCATTCCTGTTATTCTTTCCAAAGTGAATCACCTCACACTTCTCTACATTAAACTCCATTTGCCACCTCTCAGCCTAGCTCTGCAGCTTATCTATGTCCCTCTGTAACCTGCAACATCCTTCCGCACTGTCTACAACTCCACCGACTTTAGTGCAAATTTACTCACCCAACCTTCTGTGCCCTCCTCTAGGTCATTTATAAAAATGACAAACAGCAACGGCCCCAGAACAGATCCTTGTGGTCCTTGTGGTAATGATACTATAATCTATTTAGATGAGGTACCCGGACTTCCGTGGCGGGATTCTTGTTTCCCCACTGGGGGGGTGGGGGGCTGGAAAAAAATCGGGAAATGCCGGCTTAAAATTCCACCCTTCATTTCCAGTGTTACCACAATTGACTTGAAAATTCAATGCAACAAACTCACCAGGGAGCGGATGACTCATTGCTTCTCTTGGATTGTGCAAGTCTTGGATACACACCAACCCGCAGCTTTGGGTTTTATTGGTGGACCAATTTGTGAATGAAAGCTATGACTACAGCACTGAGGAAATGAGTCATAGCAACCAATTTTGACCCTTTGTTTTGAAAGGTTGCCAACAAACATTTTTTCTTTAATTAAAACTATCAAGTCCTGATGGCATAGAAGGAGGAAAACTCTGTTAGTATGCTCAATATATCCTAAAACTTTAAACATTTGTCCCTCTTCTGCCTGTACGTTGGTCTCGGTTTCAGCTCGATCTTTCAGGGAACTTCATTTCTCCATCCTACTAATTGGTACCTGCCACCTCATCGGCAGTAAACCATCAACTCTCCACTCCTTCTTGATCATTAACGGTTCAGAAGCAGGAACAGGAGGCACGCTGTCTCTGATGCCTAATTTTTGGGCATTCCTATCTCCAGTGGAAATTGAAAAGTCTGCCCATTAACTCTAAGTCTCTCGCCACAGATGCCGTCTGAACTGCTGGACATTTCCAGCATTTTTTAAAAAGTAGGGGATACGAGAGTGATTTGGCCTCCACAGCCTTCTGCGGTAAAGAGTTCCACAGAATCACCACCCTCTGGCTGAAAAAATTGCCCCTCATCTCAGGTTTAAGGTTCGTCCCTTCAGCCAGAGATGGTACTGTACACAACAAACACCCTTTATTTTCAATAACAGATAACTGACAAGTCATATCTTAATTCTCAAGATGATGATCTCTCCACCCTGAGAACAAGTTGGCTGGCTCAACAGGCATAGGCATCAGGAAACTGCAGGATTGAAGAAGACAGAATTGTATATGGTGATGTGGGAATGAAAGCCAAGGAAACTTGTATAAATGCCATGTTTTTGGCACATTAAAAAAAATCTTTGCGATTTAATTTAAATACCATAAAAAAATTATTTTATCTATCTCATTTACAAATTCAAGGAGGCACCAGTGGAAAATAAAGTTGGGAGACAACATTACACACACTTCTACCAGCCAGAGGGAAACCAATCAGCTCCGAGGAAATGGGTCGGTCAGTAAGGAGGCCTCCATTTTTACAAGCTTTTAATTTTGAACACAATTTGTTAGTTTTCCTGGGACATAGTAAAGATTAAGAACATACGAACACACAAAACAGCAACCGAAGTAGGATATTCTGCCCCTGAGCCTGCTCCGCCATTCGATAAGATCTTGGCCGACATGTTTGTGTTTCGAATTCCACATTCCCATCTACCCCCAATAACCTTTGATTCCCTTGCCTAACAAAAATCTATCGACCTCTGCCTTAAAACTACTTAATGATCCCACCTCCACCCCCTTCTGAGGCAGAGAGTTGCAAAGTCGCACAACCTGCTGAGAGAACAAAAATTAACCTGATCTCTGTCTTTAATTTAAAAACATTTCCCCTCGTTCTGGACTCAGTCCATCCTTTCCACATCGACCATGTCAAGACTATTCAGGATCTTATATACTTCAAACAATCAACATCACTCTTCTAAATTCTAATGGAAACAAGCCCAGCCTGTATAGATTTTCTTCATAAGATAAGCCATTAATTCCAGGCACCTATCTAGTAAACCTTCACTGAACTATCCCTCAATGTATTTATATCCTTCCTGAAATAAGGAGTCCAAAACTGCACACAGTATTCGAGATGTAGGGCGAGATTCGCTGGCCTCCCTGTGGCGTTTTTCTTGCCGGCGGGAGGCAGCCTGCCATTGGCCGGCGGGAGGCAGCCTGCCATTGGCCGGCGACACCAATCTCACCAGTCAGTGGAGTTTCCCATTGAATCCATCCCACCCTGCCGGAAAACCCATACCTGGCGGGGCTAGAAGAACCCGCCGGCCTGAACAGCCGGAAGATCCCGTGCATATTCTCATCGAAGCCCTGTATAACTGAGGCATAACACCTTTACTTTTATGTTTAATTCCTCTTGCAAGGAAGGGCGGCATTGCATTAGCCTTCTTAGTGAATTGCTACACCTGCATACTAACCTTTTGTAACTGCTACACCTGCATACTAACCTTTTGTGACTCATGCAGAAGAACACCCAGATCCCTTTGTACCTCAGAATTCTGAAACTGCTCTCCGTTTAAGTAACACTCTGCTTTTTTATTCTACCTGCCAAAGTGAAAAACGTCACATTTTTCCCCTTTATATTCCATATACCACTCATCAACCTATTTCTATCCGTCTGAAACCTCCTATATCTGCTTCACAACATACTTTCTTACCTATCTTTGTGTCATCTGCAAACTTAGCTACCATGTCTTCACTCCCTTTAATCGAAGCCATTGATGGAAATTGTAAAAAGTTGAGGGCTCAGCACAGGCCCCTGTGGAACTCTACTCAGCACATCCTGTCAATCAGAAGACTTATGCATATTCTGGCTGGCTGGAGAAAACGATGTTCAGTCCGTGCAATACGTTACCCCCAACATCATGGACTTCTATTTTCCACAATAACCTTTGATGTGGCACCTTGACAAATGCCTTCTGAAATCCAAGTTCAGCACATCTATTCAGGACAGCTTCTCTAGTGATCGTAATTTTACCAAGCTCCCTTCCACCTCTTTATTTACAGCTATTATTGGCATGTTTTTTGTATCCTCTTATGAGAAGACAGAAGCAAAATATTTGCTCACTTCATCCATTTCCTATTTGTGTCCTATTAACTCTCCATTGTCACTCTCTAGAGGACCAAAACTCACATTACTTACTCTTTCCTTTTTTAAAAACTCTCGCTATCCGTTTTTATGTTTCTAGCCAGCTTCCTCTCACGCTCTAATTTCCTTCTTCTGATTACCTTTTTAAACATTTTCTGCTGTTCTTTATATTCTGAGCATCTGCCATTCATCTTCCCACAAATGTGTGCTTTTTCCTTAAACTTAATGCTTTCCTTAACTTCTTAGTTAACCACTGATTTTTCTGAGTAGTCTGAAATATCCCTCTAAATGTCTGCCACAGCTTCTCTAATGATATATCCCCTAGTCTAGTGTCTCAGTTCACTTCAGCTAGCTCAGCTTTTGTGCCCCAATAATGGCCCTTATTTAAGTTTAAACTGCTAGTCTTAGACCCACACTTCTCTCTTTCAAACTGGATGTAAAATTCAATCATATTGTTGTCACTCTGAGACCATTAAGTTAACCCTGTCACATTATACAGTGCCAAGTTTAATTAATATAACCAACTCTCTGGTTGGTTCCACAACATACAACTCTAAGAAACTATCTCAAAAGCATTCTATGAATTCCTCATCCTGCTCTGCCCATCTGATTTTTCCATTTTATACGGAGTTTAAAATTATCCATGGTTATTGCCATGCCTTTATCACAATCACCTAATATTTCTTCTTGTATACTTTGTCCTACAATGTAGTTACTATTATGGAACCTGTAGACCACTCCAATTAGTGACTTTCCCCCCCTACTATTCCTCATCTCCATTCACTCAGAACCTACATCCTGATCTTCTGAACTAAGGTCATCTCTAACTATTCCACAAATGTCATCCTTGATCAACCGTGCTACCCTTTCACCTTTACCTAGTTTCCTAATCCTCTCGAATGCCATACATCCCATAATATTCAGGATTCAATCCTGATCATCCTGCAGTCATGTCTTTGTAATGGTTATCAGATTATAGTTATTTACTTGAATGTGCTCTTTCAATTCATTTATTTTGTTATGAATGCTACATGCATTCAAATACAGAGCCTTCAGTATTGTCTTTTTGTTATCTTTGTACATCTAGTCTTGACTATTGATTTACTCTTAGGTTTTATCTCTTTGTCCCTGCCTGCTATTCTTTAACCTTTATTTCCCATATTATATTATGGTTTCCCGCCTTAAATCTACCCCTTGATTTGCTACATCTACTCGAGCTTAATCCTGCATTGCCCATTGAGTCTGCACTGACCCTCTGAAAAAGCACCCTACCCAAGCCCATTCCACTGCCCTATCCCTGTAACACCACCTACCCTGCACATCTTTGGACACTAGGGGGCAATTTAACATGGGCAATCCACCTAACCCACACATCTTTGGACCGTGGGAGGAAACTGGGGATCTAGGGGAAACCCAGGCAGGCATGAGGAGAAAGTGCAAACTCCACAGTCACCCAAGGCCGGAATTGAACCTGGATCTCTGGCAGCAGTGCTAACCACTGTGCCACCGAGTTGCCCCAGTCTGGCGTGTAGATCTCACTTCCACCCACACAAGTTGCAAGCATCTCAATCCTGTTTGACAATTGCAAAGTCTGAGGCTACTGCTGATCCCTTTCCCTACCTCACTCACCGTCACATCCTCTTGTCCCTCACTGCTGACCATAACAGATGACCCTATTGTAAGAGGTGTGACCATCTTCTGGAACAAAGTGACCAGGCATTTCTCCCCCTCTCTTAATGTTGAGCAGTATCTGCAGTTCAGCTTCTAGATCAACAATCCTAACCCAGAAATACACTAGCTGCTTACAGTTTCAGCAAACGTGTTTGTCCTGGATCACAACGGCGTCCAAATACTTCCACATTCCACAGCTGCAAAGTAACACCTGCCCTGCCATTGTAATTTAGGTTAATTGGTTAACTTAATCTAATTACCCACTTAATTAGAATAATTCCCGTGGTATGCCACACTGCTTCCCCTGTGCATTAAATTCTCACGTGAGCCTAATTTGCTACTCACTCAGCGTCCGTATCACTCTGGTCTGGTTTGGTAGGCCATGAGGAGCAACAAGATTTCTCCAGAACAAACATGTTTATCTATTGTCAGCTCCATAACTGCTGACTCTCACCCCCACACTCTCCCCTGACCATGATCTATGCCACAAGCAGTCCCTGTTCTCTCGGTCATCCGCATCACCCCCACATTGTATCTGATCAAACCCTGGATCTATCCATACCTAACCGATCTCTCTCTCTCTGCATGCTCTCTGTTCCAGTCAGATAGGCTAGTTGTTGGGCAGGAAACATTTAAAATACGTCTCACCGTTATTATCCACAGGACATCTGGGAAACCTATCCTTTCGGTTTTCTCGCTCAGATGTAAAGTATTTTATCTCATATGTTGAAAGATGTGGGTGAACCCAGCAGTGTTTTAATCTGAAGAATGACCCAGCAGTCAGTGTGTGTGGAGAAGGATTCACCTTGACTTCCACTTGAAATCTCATTCTAACTTTAATCAATTCCTTAAGTCCTTTTCTTTCTTTGTACAGATTCACTTACGCATGCTTCCCTGCTGCTGATCACTTCCCCTCTATTGTTCCTGTGTTTCAAATCTGCTGGTCCATGTCAGTGTTTATTCCCCACCCAAATCTGCTCCCATTCTGATTTCCTACGCCCACTCTCCACCCAAATCCGTTCATTTCCTTCTTCCCCATTGGCACATCAAACCGCCTCTTCTATGCATTCAACCACCTCCAAATGGCTGCAGATTCCGTATTCCTGGCACGTGTGTGCAAAGAAATTCCCCTAATTTCTCCACAGAAAAACCTAAATTAAACACACATTTTAATTTCAGGCGGAAGTCAGTGGATCTTATTTAACAGCGGAATTAAATGCAGCTTTGAGACTCAAGGACAGAAAAAAAACATTAATGGGGCGGATTGTGGGGTTGATGGCGGGTTCAATCGTTTCAGTAAGTGGAATGTTTTGTTTATCTTGGACACGTTCTTCAATTGTCTGATTCATTTCCTTGTCTCTCTTATTTGGATTCTTCACAAATGTAGCTTTCTGTCACAGTGCAAACATCCATCCCAGGAGAATTTGGAAATATGATTAGGAAAAATTAGTTGTGTGAGACTATCTATAGTTCCTCAACGTGATTAAGCTCCCTGATAATCAAAGGCAAATGATAGACGGGGCACACTTAAAGGACCAGGACCAAAGGAAAAGGGACTCACGCACTAAGGTAAAGTTATAATAATAATAGTAATAATCTGTATTGTCACAAGTAGGCTGACATTGCAATGACGTTACTATGAAAAGCCCCTAGTCACCATATTCCGGCGCCTGTTCGGGTACACAGAGGGAGAATTCAGAATGTCCAAATTACCTAACAGCACGTCTTTCAGGACCTGTGGGAGGAAACCGAGCACCTGGAGGAAACCCATACAGACACAGGGAGAACGTGCAGATTCCGCACAGACAGTGACCCAGCCAGGAACATTTGTTGCAACTTGAAGAGCCAGAACCCCTGACTCATAAACATTTCCACAACCACCACTGGTACGTGGAGCTGTTTAAGAAGCTGTATCGTCCTGTCCCCAGCAGATGGGATGTTCTACACAGAAACATAGATATATAGGAGCAGGAGGAGGCCATTCAATCCTTTGTGCCTGCTACGCCATTCATTATGATCATATCTGGTCATTCAACTCAGTTACCTGTTCCCACTTTGTTCCATATCCTTTGATCCCTTTAGCCCCAAGTGCTATACATTACTCCTTCTTGAAGACATAAATATTTTGGCCTCAACTGCTTTCTGTGGCGTGAATTCCTCAGGCTCACCACTATCTGGGTAAAGACATTTCTCCTCATCTCAGTCCTGAATGGTTTTTCCCTTATCTTTAAGCTGTGACCCCTGGTTCTGAACTTCCCCACCATTGGGAACATCCTTCCTGCATCCACCCTGTCTAGTTCTGTTAGAATTTTATAGATCTTTATGAGATTCCCCCCTCAGTCTTCTAAACTCCAGCTCATATAATTGTAACCGACTCAATCTCTCCTCATACATTAGTCCTGCTCTCCCATGAATCAGTCTGGTAAACCTTCGCTGTACCCTCTCTATAGCAAGAACATCCTTCCTCAGAAAAGGAGACCAAAACTTCACACAATATTTCAGGCGATCCAGGTGTGGCCGTACCAAGGCCGTGTATAACTGCAGCAAGACATCCCTGCTCCTGTATGATGTGTTATGTACTCTGGGATAACACAGGCTGCAACTGGACGCAGCTTTAACCAAAAGATACTCCAGACCTTGAAGTTAGTTCAATCTGAGTTATTGAACCAGTCGCATAGTTAGCACAGTTCTCTATGAGTTTGACTCTCTGCTAACCTAAGTGTGGTTACTCTGCCTGACTGAACCAGACTAGCTCTTAGCCACGTGCTGGAGGCGCGATACTGTACATACACCCTGACTCACTCTGTAGATGTTCATCAGTGGAAAGAGGCAGAGTGTGAGTGCTTTGTGCCTTTTATTGTGAGATAACACCCCTGAGTGCCCTGCCTGCTCATTGGTCACGTCCTGTTCTCTGTGTTCATTAGCTGCCTGTCTGTATATCATTATTTGCATGTCTGCATATCATGACACTGTACTCGAAGCCTCCTGCATTGAAGGCCAACATACCATTTGCCTTCTTTGCTGCCTGCTGTGCCTGCATGCTTACCTTCAGCGACTGGTGTACGAGGACACCCAAGTCTAATTGTGTATTTCCCACTCTCAATTTATAGCCACTCAATTCTATTGTGGTAACACCAGACTTTATGGTCTGACATAAAACTAGCAAAATTCATTCTCAGGCACAAATTATATCAATATGAATATTGAGCTGCCTCAGGTCGTCAACCCTTGATCATCTGGTATTTGACCATTTATTTCCCATGCAAGTTTGAACAAGAATTCTCAGTTTAACCGGCAGGATAAGCACATCGCCGGTCTTTTGTTCTTCTGGGCCTTTCAGCTGAGAACAAGAAATTGAACTACATTTACAACGGTAAGAAAGAATCTACATTTATATTGTTTCTTTCACCACCTCAGCACATCCCAAAGTGTGTGAAAAGTGCACTCATTGCTGTAATGTGACTAACATCAAAGTTTAGCGCAGGTGAAGGAGACACAGCCTGAGTGAGACGCATCCAGATTGGGAATTTGGAACTTGGTAATTTGGTGCAGTGAGGTAAACAGGAAAGGTAAGTGGTAAGTCTAATTCTGTTGTTTTTCAGTTAAAAGTGCAACGTGTAGCTTAGTGTCTGATTGGCTGAAGCTGCCCCCACCCTAATTGCTGAGAGGCAGTTATCTGTCAGTCACCTGAGGCCTGTTTAGTGGCACAAGGGTGTACGTTATATTATTCTGTTTGAAGCTTAAGTAGTGTGAGTCACCCTGGTTATCTGTGGTCTGCATAAAAGACAGGCAGAAAGCGCACTCAGTAAGCTTTGCGCAGGTGAAGGAGACAGAGCCTCAGTGAAACACATCCAGAGTGGGAATTGGAGCTTGGTAATTTGGTGCAGTGAGGTAATTTGGTGCAGAGTGGGAGAAGGTGCTTTATACCCCGCTGTTTGTTCTCTTTCTTCTGGCCTGTAACTGTTTATCTGCAGGGAGAGAACCAGAGAGCATCCTGGGAAGGTAGGTGACTTTTATTTTTATCACCTTTTCTAATTGTGTGGGGGAGAAAACTGAAGTGACATCACGGTAAAGCTGTGACCTGATTGGCTGGTTGGGAATCTGTTAAATTTGAAAAAAAAAATTACAAAACAAATCTAATTGATTAACTAGATAGTGGAGTAACTAAACCCGAGGGCAGTGATCGGTATTTAGCATTTAATTTTACAGTAAAAATCATCTAGTGTCAGGGCCATATAGTTAATTATAACTCAAGCTAACAATAATTCAAGTGTTTATTTTAAATTAATTAATTAGTGCTTAAATGTCACTCAGCGGGGTGCAGTGCTCCAACTGTGAGATGTGGCAGAGCTGTGACTCTTCCAGCGTTCCGGTCAACTACATCTGCAGCAAGTGTAACCAATGGCAGCTCCTCATAGACCACGTGGTTCGGTTGAAGCAGCAATTGGATGCACTTAGGAGCATACAGGTGGTGGAAAGCGTCATAGATAGGAGTTATAGAGACGTGGTCACACCCAAGGTGCAGGCAGAAAGATGGGTGACAACCAGAAGGGGCAGGCAGTTAGTGCAGGAATCCCCTGTGGTTGTCCCCCTCTCGAACAGGTATACCTCTTTGGATACTGTTGGGGGGAATAGCCTATCAGGGGAAAACACCAGAAGCCAGAGCAGTGGCACCGCGGCTGGCTCTGATGTTCAGCAGGGAGAGTCAAAGCGCAGAAGAGCAATAGTCATAGGGGACTCTATAGTCAGGGGCACAGATAGGTGCTTCTGTGGACGTGAAAGAGACACCCAGATGCTATGTTGCCTCCCTGGTGCCAGGGTCCAGGATGTCTCCGAACGGGTAGCGGGCATCCTGAAGGGGGAAGGCAAATAGGCAGAGGTTGTTGTACATATTGGTACTAACGACATCGGCAGGAAGGGGCATGAGGTCTTGCAGCAGGAGTTCAGGGAGCTCGGCAGAAAGTTAAAAGACAGGACCTCACGGGTTGTAATCTCTGTATTACGCCCTGTGCCACGTGCCAGTGAGGTTAGAAATAGGAAGATAGAGCAGCTAAACACATGGCTAAACAGCTGGTGTAGAATGGAGGGTTTCCGTTATCTGGACCACTGGGAGCTCTTCCAGGGTGTGACCTGTATAAGAAGGACGGGTTGCATCTAAACTGGAGAGGCATAAATATCCTGGCCGGGAGATTTGCTAGTGTCACACGGGAGGGTTTAAACTAGTATGGCAGGGGGGTGGGTACTGGAGCAATAGGTCAGAAGATGAAAGCATTGAGGAAGAACTAGGGAATAGGGCCAGTATGGCTTTGTGGAAGAGCAGACAGGGAGATGCTGCTGAAAACAGCCACTCTGGTGGCCTGAAGTGCATATGTTTTAATGCAAGAAGTATAACAGGTAAGGTAGGTGAACTTAAGAGTTTGGATTAGTACTTGGAACTATGATGTTGTTGCCATTACAGGACCTGGTTGAGGGAAGGATAGGATTGGCAGCTAAACGTTCCAGGATTTAGATGTTTCAGGCGGGATAGAAAAAGGGGTGGCGGAGTTGCACTACTGGTTAGGGAGAATACCCCAGCTGTACTATGGGAGGACACCTCAGAGGACAGTGAGGCGATATGGGTAGAGATCAGGAATAAGAAGGGTGCAGTCACAATGTTGGGGGTTTACTACAGGCCTCCCAACAGCCAGCAGGAGATAGAGGAACAGATAGGTAGACAGATTTTTGAAAGGAATGAAAACAACAGGGTTGTTGTGATGGGAGACTTCAACTTCCCCAATATTGACTGGGACTCACTTAGTGTTAGGGGCTTGGACGGGGCAGAGTTTGTAAGGAGCATGCAGAAGGGCTCTTAAAACAATATGTAGATAGTCCAACTAGGGAAGGGGCTGTACTGGACCTGGTACTGTATTGGGGAATGAGCCCGGCCAGCTGGTAGAAGTTTCAGTAGGGGGGCATTTTGGGAACAGTGACCACAATTCACTAAGTTTTAACGTGCTGGTGGACAAGGATAAGAGTGGTCCTAGGGTGAATGTGCTAAATTGGAGGATGGCTAATTATCACAATATTAGGCAGGAACTGAAGAACCTAAATTGGGGGCGGATGTTTGAGGGTAAATCAACAATTGACATGTTGGAGGCTTTCAAATGTCAGTTGAAAGGAATTCAGGACTGGCATGTTTCTGTGCGGACGAAGGATAAATACGGCAGAATTCCGGAACCTTGGATAACGAGAGATATTGTAGGGCTCGCCAAAAAGAAAAAGGAGGCATTTGTCAGGGCAAGAAGGCTGGGAACAGACGAAGCCTGTGTGGAATCTAAGGAAAGTAGGAAGGAACTTAAGCAAGAAGTCAGGAGGGCTAAAAGGGGTCACAAAAGTAATTGGCAAATAGGGTTAAGGAAAATCCAAAGGCTTTATACACGTATATAAAAAGCAAGAGGGTAGCCAGGGAAATGGTTGGCCCACTGAAGGATAGGCAAGGGAATCTATGTGCGGAGCCAGAGGAAATGGGCAAGGTACTAAATGAATACTTTGCATCAGTATTCACCAAAGGGAAGGAATTGGTGGATGTTGAGTCTGGCGAAGGGTGTGTAGATAGCCTGGGTCACATTGAGATCCAAAAAGACGAGGTGTTTGACGTCTTGAAAAAGATTAAGGTAGATAAGTCCCCAGGGCCTGATGGGATCTACCCCAGAATACTAAAGGAGGCTAGAGAGGAAATTGCTGAGGCCTTGACAGAAATCTTTGGATCCTCACTGTCTTCAGGTGATGCCCCGGAGGACTGAGAATAGCCAATGTTGTTTCTTTGTTTAAGAAGGGTAGCAAAGATAATCTAGGGAACTACAGGCCGGTGAGCCTTTCGTCAGTGGTAGGGAAATTACTGGAGACAGGATCTACTCCCATTTGGAAGCAAATGGACGTATTAGCGCGAGGCAGCATGGTTTTGTGAAGGGGAGGTCGTGTCTCACGAATTTGATAGAGTTTTTCGAAGAGGTCACAAAGATGATTGATGCAGGTTGGGCAGTGGATGTTGTCTATATGGACTGCAGTAAGGCCTTTGACAAGGTCCCTCATGGCGGACTGGTACAAAAGGTGAAGTCACACGGGATCAGCGGTGAGCTGGCAAGGTGGATACAGAACTGGCTAGGTCATGGAAGGGTGCTTTTCTGATTGGAGGGCTGTGACTAGTGGTGTTCCACAGGGATCAGTGCTGGGACCTTTGCTGTTTGTAGTATATATGAATGATTTGGAGGAAAATGTAACTGGTCTGATTAGTAGATTTTCAGACGACACAAAGGTAGGTGGAATTGCGGATAGCGATGAGGACTGTCAGAGGATACAGCAGGATTTAGTTCATTTGGAGACTTGGGAGGAGAGATGGCAGGTGTAGTTTAATCCGGACAAATGTGAGGTAATGCATTTTGGAATGTCTAATGCAGGTAGGGAATATACAGTGAATGGTAGAACCTTCAATGGTATTGACAGTCAGAGAGATCTTGGTGTACATGTCCACAGGTCACTGAAAGGGGCAACACAAGTGGAGAAGGTAGTCAAGAAGGCATACGGCATGCTTGCCTTCATTGGCGGGGGCATTGAGTATAAGAATTGGCAAGTCATGTTGCAGCTGTATAGAAACTTAGTTAGGTTACACTTGGAGTATAGTGTTCAATTCTGGTCGCCACACTACCAGAAGGATGTGGAGGCTTTAGTGAGGGTGCAGAAGAGATTTACCAGGATGTTGCCTGGTATGGAGGGCATTAGCTATGAGGAGCGGTTGAATAAAGTTGGTTTGTTCTCACTGGAACGACGGAGGTTGAGGGGCGACCTGATAGAGGTCGACAAAATGATGAGGGGCATAGAGAGAGTGGATTGTCAGAGGCTTTTTCCCCCACAGTAGAGGGGTCAATTACTAGGGGGCATAGGTTTAAGGTGTGAGGGGCAAGGTTTAGAGGAGATGTACTAGGTGTGTTTTTTTACACAGAGGGTAGTGGGTGCCTGGAACCCGCTGCCGGAGGAGGTGGTGGAAGCAGGGACAATAGTGACATTTAAGGGACATCTTGACAAATACATGAATAGGATGGGAATAGAGGGATATGGATCCAGGAAGTGTCAAATATTTTAGTTTAGACGGGCAGCATGGTCGGCACAGGCTTGGAGGGTGAAGGGCCTGTTCCTGTGCTGTACTTTTGTTTTTTGTTCTTTGTCATAGTTATAGTTATATTCACAAACTGCAAAGAGGTAGATAACCAGATAACATGTTTTCATTGGTGATTCAGTTGAATAATAAGTATTAAGTAGAGAAAGAGCCAAACTTCCCAGTTATTTTGCAAATAGTACCATGGAATGTTGTGTGCCCACCCGAGAAAGGAGACAGGGATACATTTAACATCTCATGTGAAAGGCGATGCCTCTGATAATGGAGCACTGCAGTGCCCAGCTTGATTTTGGGTATGTGACATTTTGAAAGGATGGGAAGCTAGAAAAAGGTGAGGGTATGGCTCTGTTAATTACGGATGGCATAGGTACAATAGAGAGAACTTAATTCCAAAATTCAAGATGTAGAATCAGTTTGGGTAGAGGTAATAAATAGAAAAAGTTAGAAGTCACACGTGGGATGATTTGTAGGTCCCCTAAGAGAAACCACACTGTGGTATGCGGTAAACAGGAAGAAATAATGGAGGCTTATTGTGAGAAAGGTATGGCAATAATCATTGATGATTTTGATCTATCTATGGATTGGATGAATCATATTGGCAAAGATAATCTGGAAGATAGATTCTGACATGTTCCGGAGGCAACCGGAGAGCAGGCCATTCTAGATGTAGTAATGTGTAATGCAGCAGGATTAATTTGTGACCTCATTATAAAGACATCCCTAGATAGAGGGTGGCACAGTGGTTAGCACTGCTGCTTCATGCACCATGGACCTGGGCTCGATTCCAGCCTTGGGTGACTGAGTGGAGGCCACAAGTTCTCCCTGTGTCTGTCATGGTTTCCTCTGGGTTCCACCCACAGTCCAAAGATGTGCAGATTAGGTGGACTGGCCATGCTTAATGCGCGGGGTTACTGGGATAGGGTGGGGGATTGGGCCGAGGTAGAGTGCTCTTTTGCAGTGTCGGTGCAGACTCGATGGGCTGAATGGCCTCCTTCTGCACTGTAGAGATTCTATGAATAGCAGTGATCATAACATGAATGAATTTCACATATAATGTGAAGGAGAGAGGGTCTGTCTGGAAGGAGAGAGAGTGGGCTAGTTTAGCACAGTGGGCTAGACAGCTGTCTTGTAATGCAGAACAAGGCAGCAACGCGGGTTCAATTCCCGTACCAACCTCCCCGATCAGGCGCCGGAATGTGGCGACTAGGGGCTTTTCACAGTAACTTCATTGAAGCCTACTTGTGGCGATAAGCGATTATTATTATTATATAATATTATTATTAAGGAGAGAGGGTGTGTCTAAGAATAGTGTTTTAAACTTAAATAAGGGCAATTATGGGTACACGAAGACAAAGCTGGCTAAAATGAACTGGGAAATTAGGTCAAGGGATAAGTCAGGCGTGATGCCGAGCAGACATTTAAGGATATAGCTCATAACACTGAACAAACCAGTGAGCAAGAAAGACATTAGACTAAGGGCACACCATCTATGACTAGCTAAGGAAGTGCATGAAGTATCAAATTGTAAGGAAAAGGGTGCAATTCAGCAAAGATTAGTGGAAGGTCAGAAGATTGGACAGAATATATAAAACAGCTAGCAGAAAATACAAGTCATTTTGGGATTGGCAAGATGTCACAAGTGGAGTGCCACAGGGATCATTGCTGGGGCTGCAACTATTTAGAATCTTATCAAAGTTTGAAGAACTTTGCCTCCAGGGTAATTTGAGGTAGATTGGGCATTTCCAGGTCCGAAAGCCTTTGACCAATTTGCATAGTAGGGTGATACATGTACATAGAACATAGAACAGTACAGCACAGAACAGGCCCTTCGGCCCTCGATGTTGTGCCGAGCAATGATCACCCTACTCAAACCAACGTATCCACCCTATACCAGTAACCCCACCCCATTAACCTTATTTTTTAGGACACTAAGGGCAATTTAGCATGGCCAATCTACCTAACCCGCACATCTTTGGACTGTGGGAGGAAACCGGAGTACCCGGAGGAAACCCACGCACACACGGGGAGGATGTGCAGACTCCGCACAGACAGTGACCCAGCCGGGAACTGAACCTGGGACCCTGGAGCTGTGAAGCATTTATGCTAACCACCATGCTACCCTGCTGCCCTTAATGTGACTGTTACGCAGTGGCTATTCCCATAACAAATGTTTTTTTCCATAAAATATCATTCCCAGACATAATAAACCTGAGACTGTAATTTTAACTAAACAGATTACTGTTTTTCTTTGAGGGTGTAAATAATTAACTCAAAACCCATGGGTGTTGTGTGTTTGGATTCCCGTATGACAGAGTCATAGGTAGAATGATTAAACTCACAGATGATTCAAAGCTAATAAAGATGGGAGATTCCAAAGTTTGTTGCCAATGGTGAACTGATCAAAATGCCAGATTAGAGGAGTATGAAGTTTTCAAAGGAATGTAGGACTGGAGATTATAGAGGTAGGGAGGGTCAGAGGGGGAATTGAAAACGCAGCTGAGAATTTTACCAGACCGGGAGCCAATTTAGTTCAGCGAGCACAGGTGGTGGGTGAGCAGGATTTGGGGCAGAATGTTCACCCCCGCTGCCCCCATGATATGAGCGGAGGGTACAAAGTTGGGCAGGTGTGGAAATTAAAGAGCGGTAATGGTCTATTAAGGCCTATTGTTAAAGGCTGACCAGAAGTTTCCAGTGACCTGCAAGCCCCCACCAGGTGTCGGGAACGAGGTCAGCTGCCTGGAGGCAGCCGCTTGGCCGAAGACCAGAGGGCCGGTGCTCCAGGCAGATTGGAAGTTCTTCTCACCTGCATGGCCAAAGCTGTAATCACATGCTGAGGCCAAAAAATCTAAAGCGTTTAAAAGGTGTTGAGAGAGAGAAGCAAAAGTGAAGGGCCCTCACCCTCTTTTTTGTTTTACCTGAGCTGCAGGTTGGCACACCTTCCAGGTTGGAGGGCCTTCCATTGGTCCTCCAGCTTCAAAAGCCCTCCTGTCCTTATTTGACTGGTGGGCTCCACTTCTGGCTAATTGAGGGAAAATCACTGCCATGTGGTTGTTTCCTCACACAGTACACGGTCCTGAACCCTCCCTTTGACACTGACATTGAGGTCTCAACCCAAAACCCTGCCCTTGTTGTGAGTTAACTCACCTAAGCTGTCGATGGCCTCAGGTTAATGTACGGTGAAGGATGGAAGGCCAGGAGTGCATTGGAGGAGTCAAGGTGATAAATGAATGAGGATTACATCAGCAAACGAGCTGAGGGAGGGGATTATATCTTGCGATGGGAATTTAGCCAGGCAAGGAATTGGTCAATGGACCCAATCACACATGGTTGAGACTGAGGCCCCCGCGCCACTGAGGCTACTACACTACTGAGAGTGTGAGGCTACTGCAATCACAATGGGCGTGTTGCTTTGAGCTGTGATCAGTAAGAATGTGCCAGAGTACTTGGAAGTGTGTAGAAAGGGAGAGAGACACAAACACAAGGGAAAGAGGGAGAGAACGAGACAAAGAGAAATAAAGAAAAAGGAGCCAGGCAGAATAGGTAAAGTGTTTGGGATTGCAGAGTAAGCTAATTATGGCAAAATATGTGAGGTCATCTGATAGCAAAGGACATTCAGTACCGTCAGAAGCTTTCTGAAATCATAAACTTATTACAGGCACAGAACTTATTGTATTAACATATGTTAAGGGCTTCTGTTAACACCATGTCAGCACAGTTTGTATCCAGTGGAATAAGCAAATCAAATACATTCACCATGCTTTTCTCAAAAACACTACCTTCAGTCAGGGCTCAGGGCTAACCCTACTGGGTCAAAGTGCTTAATACTATTTAAGTAACTGCAAAGGCATGAGTGCTTCACGACTGCAGCCACATATAAGCTCGTTACACACATCAGGATATTCTCTCATCATTGTAAAGGACAGCACAAAATACTTTTCTGACCTCACATTAAAGTGAGTCCCTGTTACAGCAGCCTAATAGCTCTAGTGCTGAATGAATAAACAAGCCAGAAATCATGACCTCCGGTCTTATTGTGGCAGGTTATGAAATTGAATTCAATAAATCTGGCAAATGGAAAATTACCACGACAGCTGCTAGATTGTTGTGAGAATCTTTAGGGACAAGAACCTGCCACCCCTATCCATCCAGCCTACGCGCAACTCCAGTGTCCTGAAATGCAACACATTCATCGCCTCGTGTTTTAATGGTAAGCAGCTGCTACAAAATAGAACACCAATAGTAATAACAGACAGGCCCATTGGCAACAACCTGGGTATTCGATAAGTAAATATCAGCCCAAGTCAGGAATTGGTCTATTTGCTGACAGTTCTGCAGTGTTCAACTCCATTCACAGAGCAACCTGTGCCATCTGACAGCAAGACTTGGACTCCACCCAGGGTAACAAGCGGAAAGTAACATTTGTATTAAGTGCCAGGCAATGATCACCACCTCCGAATGTTGAATAGCACCAGAATGACTAAGCACCCCCATTCCATAAGAAAAACCTGTCAGCCAACATTGACCCGATGCTTAGTTGGATCAATGATATTGTTAGCACTGTGGTTCCAAGAAGGCAGCAGAGTCTGAATACTCGGTGTGACTCTCCCCTTACCGCTTACAAGAATAGAAGACATGAGAGCAGGTGTAGGCCACACATGCGACAATCGTGGCTGAACTTGAGCCTCAACTCCATTTTCCTGCCCACTCCACATGTCCCGAGATTCCCTGAGAGACCAAACAATCTGCATATTTCAATCTCTGTTTTATTCAATGACGCACAACCTTCTGGGATAGAGAATTCCAAAAACCCACAAACCTTTTGAGTGACGTAGTTGACCATCTCAGTCCTAAATAATTGGCCCCTTAGCCTGAGACTGTGCCGCACCCCCCCCCCCCCCCCCCCAACCCCCGGTTTGGAATTCCTCGACCAGTGGAAACAATCTCTCAGTGCCTACAACCCCCTCATCATCTAAAAGGCATTCAACAGAGGTTAGAATGAATCACTTGAGTGAGTGAAGCTGCAACTTGCTCAATGAGACAAGACAGAACAATTCGCCCTTTCACATACCAGCATTAATATAGAATATAGTGCAATATATTGCCAAGTTTAATTCATCCCAGCAGAACAACCACTACCACCAGAAAAAGTGAGGATGAAGGAATTAGATGCTCAAATTGAAGAAAATGTTGGGCAATGCCAGTCTTGTGCAAAGCTATGGATTTATGCTGGTCCACTGGAGGGATGCACGTTCTTAGTAACTGCGAACACACGCTCAAAATGGCCAGAAGTCATGATAATTAAGTCAATGTCGACTGAGCAGGCCATTGAAAAACTAGGAAAAATATTTGCAAGGTTCGGCACATCGGAGCAGATTGCCAGTGATAATGGTGCGCAGTTTACGTCAAAGGAGTTTGAGGATTACTTGGAAGGGAACGGTTCACACCACATCAAGTCAGCTTCATATCATCCAGCAATGAATGGATTGGCTGAACATTTTGTGCAATCATTAAAGCATTCTATCAGAGCATCGAAGGACCAGGGGACATTATTAAGAAAAGTAAACACATTTTGAATATCTTAGTGGAACACTGCACACTGCCATGCAAAGTTTATTAACAATGCTGCTGTTCTAGAGGAAATGATAAACAGTTTCCCATAGAAACCCCACAGTGCAGGAGGAGGCTATTTGGCCCATTGAGTCTGCACTGACCCTCCGAAAGAGCACTCCCCCCCCCCCCCCCCCCATCCTATCCCCATAACTCCATCTAATCTGCACATCTTTGGACACCAAGGGGCAATTTAGCATGGCCGATTTACCTAACCTGCACATCTTTGGACTGTGGGAGTAAATTGAAGCACCCAGAGGAAAGCCATGCAGACATGGGAAGAACGTGCCAACTCCACACAGTCACCCAAGGCTGGAATTGAACCTGGGTCCCTAGTGCTGTGAAGCAGTAGTGCTAATCACTGTGCCACCCCATTTGATTTGTTAATTCCACCTGATACTTCAGAGATCGTCAAACGACAGCAACAAGCAAAAATTGCTAATTGGGAGAAAAAAAAAATCGAGTATTGAACCAGATAAGAGTGCTAGCTAGGATTTACACCACCAACAAGAAATGGGTACCAGCTATGATGCTAGCAGAGATGGGTCCAATATCATACACCATACAGACAGATGATGAAAGAGTTTGGCAACATCATGCTGATCAATTCCTTGCTGCACAAAGTGAGTTTGCAGAAACTTATCAAGAGGTTCTACCTTTAGAAGACCCGGAGAGCTGTACTTTGGAACAGAAGCCTGAGTCAGTGATGTGTCCAGACTCTGTTTCTGAGGCCTTTTCAATGCCTATAGTGACAGATCCTGAAATAACTATTCAAGAAGTACCACCCACAGAAAGGAACAAGGACACTTTTGAGGTTGCAAGCAGCCGAGTTCAAGATTGCCGAATTCCACCAAAAATGAATAGACATCTACCACAGAGACTGTCTTATTGAATTATAGATATGTACAGAAATAACATAACAGGGGATCTGTTGTATTTGTTGCCATTCTGCTCATGAACAGGATGTTCTGTATCTGAGAATACCTTCTTGCTGGTTCTGCATAATGTGATGTATCATGACGTCAGCAGAGTGTTTGCACAGACTTTGGAAAGATCACCATCTTGATTGTATGAGCAACACCATTAAATTGCAAGAATCCAGAGTGTGGGCACCTCCATACCTTTTCTCTTTGCAGCAACAAAAGAATATAACAGTATATATTATATTTAACTCATGGGGACAAAACTAAATTCTAGATCCTCTACTCTGAGATTAGCTAGCTCAACATAGCAGGGAACAAACTTGTTTTGTATGGCTAACTTGTACATCAAATAAGCGAACCACCAGGAGCCTATGTTTTGCTCGTGAGCAAATGGATTTGAAATCTGTACCCCTCACTGACTAGAAATGTCACTGTTAATTTCCTCAAGGTTAAAACTTTATTTATTGGAGTTTTTTTTTTAAAAAAGGGAAAAGTTATTTAACGTATGCCTGAATAAGGAAATGACCTTTTTGAAAAAAGAAATCAGTTCAAACTTTGGCGAAAGAAACAAACATTAAAAGCATTATTAGCAACTAGTGAAGACCACTGATTTTAATGTTCTCCTTTTCACGATCAAGTCACCTCTAACTGGATAGATCACTGGCCAGAGCTCCAGCCAAGGACTTTGGTCACCAAAACAAACAATACAGAACATTCTTCTCTCTCCACTGGAAGAATATAAATCTGAGTGTTAGATGTCAATACAATTAATTTTAAAGTAACAGATTTGTTGTACTTGTGTAAATAAGTAGGTCATTTCATCTTTGTTTGCTTGAGAAGAAGCTAAACTATTTTAGAAAATACATTCTTTTGCCAGTGACATTTCATAGCACGAAACAGTGGTGACATTGATCTCCACAGAGATTGGACCATTCCCTCCTACTACTAAAAAGATGACTCTGTTGCTGCCTTGAAATCAAAGTTTATGCAACAATTCAATGACTGTTCCTTTCTCTCCAAGCAAAGATCATCAACACATTTCTGCAACAAGAGATTCTGTTTGTGGTAGAAGTCATCAGCCTACTAGTCCATTCTATTTTTCAACTTCTAAGATTTTTGATAATCGACTCATGACATTTGTATATCCTTTGGCAGTGTAACATAATCCCCGTGCTGAGTGTTGTACTGTTGCTCATACCCATAGGTATTGGCCAGCTGAATAAGCTTTCCCCCTTGCATCAGCATCTCCTTTTCTCATCAGCAATGAAGATATTTTAGATAACTTCCACATGACATACATATTGTTTGCACCAAGAGAGCATTCCTCTCAGACTACGAAAAACTGCAGTTAATCATGACAACATTTCCTGCCAATTTCATTGCAAGACCTTTTCAAGTGGAGCATGAACATCTTTCAGTCCACATCAGCATCATCAAACCTATATGCTGCAAAACAAATCTGCTCTGGGGCAGTCATTTTCTCCACAGAATTTGGGTGCAAAAATGGCATCCGTGCCATGTGTGCACACTTCTGAATGCCGGCTATGCTGGACTCCATTTTGGCGAGTATGGGTGCCAGGAACGTACAACACAAAAATGCAGAGTAGCCTGATCATGACGTGCAACTCTTGATTCTAGCAGTTTCAATTTTGCCTTCAACACTCAAACACCCTTTCCCCTATCTTAACCTCACAGTGCCAAACAAAGGACCCCTAACCAGGGCTATTCCAAGGAACCATCAACCACTTTCGGGTTAGTCGCTGATTGACTTTTACCAGTTGTTCCCCAGTTAGAAGTGTCATGGGTCAGGGTTTAGAGAACCCCAAAATGTATCATGGAGTTCACCTGACCCACAACTTCTAATAGATTGTGGTATGGGGAGCACACGGCCCACTCTACAGGTGTGATACAAGCAGAGATCGAAAAGTAATTCTTAAAGAAAAACAATGTTTATTCTATGAACTCGGGTTAACCATTTTAAAACATAGTGAACATCTTAGCAACCATCAATTCAAATACAACCTCCAAAGAATACAACACTAAGTAATCCTTAAACTTTCTTTTTAACATCCATAAGACTTTAAAAAAACTTTTCACAGAAACACACCAGGTTTAAATTCCCTACAGAGAACAGTTATCACTCTGAATTCACCAAATGATCAAGAGATAGTCTTCACATGGCTGAGGGAACAACATTACACCTTCTGTGGCTGACTGCAGCTCCAACACTAACACAAAACCAAAAACAGACACACCCAAGCTTTTCTCTAAGTGAAACTAAAAACTAACAGACAGTCCAGCTCCACCCACACTCTGACACCACTGCAGTAACATGAGCAGACAAACATTTCTTAAAGTGACATTCTCATGACAGAAGCGTTTGCAGGTGTGTGCACGTAACATGTAGCAAGTAGGGTATGACATGGTAAAAGCCTTGGTTGTCGCTTCCAAGTGATTGCTCAGATCACTTTCTCCCACGTCATGGGTTTTGCAATTATTACCCTCCTTCGCTTGCAACATACTTGGAAAATAACCAGAGGCAACACAGCAAGGGATAAACTGCTCAGTGGGAATGAGAAGGACTCTCAGCAGTAGGCCATTTCTACCCAGGATCTTGATGAAGTGATTCTCTTTGCTCAACCTTAGCAAGGAATGGTGTGTGCAACATCTCTATTTTTCTAAGGTGCTAACTGAAATTGGCCAGCTATTGAAGACAAATCTGCAGCCTGTGATGCACACACCTGTATCAACAATAAAGGGAGCTGAAGTCCAAATAAATGAAGGTAAAAGAACATATGATTAATTGTCATTGAGGCACGATTGGTATTGACACTACAACTGATTAAGTTAACTGGTTACTTGGATGTAGGCCAATGTAGAAGATGTTGCAAATATCACATGATCTCAGTTCACTGATAGAGTTGACCTCAAACCAGGCAACGCACTTATTCCAAAAGAGAGAAATGGAGAGAGCAGCCCTCAGCCTGCTTCTTCTGCCAAAGACTTTCTTGACATTGCCCATGTCACTTGCAATCTCTCTCTCTCGAGTGGCTGGGCAACCTTGCCTCGAAATACTTCACCCATTGTGTATTACCAAGAGATTTTGGGTGGATCTGTCTGTGGCAGCCATATCCAGTACTTTGCACTTATTGGGCTGAATTCTCCGCCGTCGGGAATCTCCATTTTGCTGGCAGCATGGGGTTTCCCGACGGCAAGGGGCTGCCCCACAATGGGAAACCCCATTGACCAGCCGGCGAAACGGAGAATTCCGACGGTGTGTCGCACCAGAAATCTGGTGCAGCGGGATGGAGAAACCAGTCCATAATGTCTCTTCCTTAAGACAGTTGTGAGTTTCAATGGGTGTCCAGATGATAGGAAATGTCCCTTCCCCCCCTCTCCAGGGAGGGTGATTTATTGGTTTCTCACTTTCACCTTGGAACGTGGTCTTGTAGTTTTAAGCAGTTTGACCTGTCTCAGTTAAAATTGCACCATTTCAAAGAGTTTGAGAAGATTTGTTTTTTAAGAAGAGGTGTGGTGAGGCTGAGAAGTTTAGTGAGGGAGTTTCGGAGGGTGGGGCGTGGACAATTGAACGTTCTTGCAACAATGGTGGGTAAAGGAAGAAGGAAACGCACAAAAGGCTGGATTAGAATAAGAAAGCTTTGGGTGGTGGAGGGGGTTTCGGACCAGAGATTAGCGGTAGGGTGGAATGAGAAAATGGAAGGATCTGCAGTCTAGGATTTAAAATATATGGTGGATGGGAAGTCAATGTAGGATCATGAGGATAGGATAGTGAGAATGCGGGATTCGGTATGCGACATCACTGGTGCAATAGTTTGGAACTAGTCGTAGATTAAGAAGGCAGCATGGAGAAAATTAGAGTTCTTCACTCTGAAAGTGAAGGAGTCATGCATCAGCTGCAAATGCACTGTTGTAGGGATAGAGTTATAGGGATAGAATTGCTATAGAATTGAAAATCTTTATGATGGAAAGAATACAGAGCCCGATTAACTATTCATCATGAGTTTGTCGCAACATATAACTGCAAAAACTTGCTTGGTCAAACCTCAGCCCAGCTGTATGCACTGCACTTCACAAACATTTCTGGACTTTTAAAAGGATAGTCAGAACAGCAGTTTTGGTCCTGCATGTAATATGAGAAAAGAAAAACACTCCCATGGATTAAAATTTCAATTTTGGCAGCAGGATAAATTGGAAATCACAAGATAAGTTGTTTTTCCCTGATGTCCTGGGACACCAGTCAACATACGCATATTTTAAAACATTATCGGAGGAGGACACATCTGAAGGACTGATACAAGTATACATTTGGGCAGATTCCAGTGCACATGTTCTCGCTTTGTAATGACTCAGCAATGCAAACCCTCGGGGAAACGAGCCAGGTTTGAGAAGTTGAAATAATAAAGTTAGGAATTAAGTAAACGGTTCGAATTTCACTGGCAATGTTGAAGGATATTTAATGCTTATGCTTTCATTTGATTTTTTGTTTTGCATCATTTTACCATCTTTCCTACCTCACTTTTCCTTAGGCTTCAACTGAGGCAGACAGACGAATAATTGATATCTTTGCAAATGACTTGTATTGCCCCTGGTAGAATGCCTGACAGACAACCCAGGCTGGTTCCATCAGCTGGACCCATCACCTTGCACAAAGATGTGCTCAATAGTCAACGTTACAGATTTCCTTTATTTTCTTTTTGGGGAGGTGGGTGGGGCATGAGGAAAGACAAAAAAAAAATCAGAATGCAAATTCAATTTTTAGCAGGAATTGCAAAAGGCTGCAATGAATTTATTCTGCTTTGCAACTGGGGCACCAGTTTGTTAAGGAAAACTCGTCAGTCTCCAGTGGCGTCAGAGGCAGATGTCAACATAAAATGTAATATTCAGGGAAAGCACGGTTTGAAGGGTGGGAACAACTGGATCCAGGCAGGGGTGGAGGGAAGGAGGCAGGTAAAAATCAGAAAGGGTAGAAAGGACTGACTGGGGAGGAGGCAGCAAAAAAGCAGCGAGAAAAAGGAAGAGGAGGAGAGAAAAATATCGGGGGAAGGAAATAACCTAAAAAGGAGAAAATGGGATGGAGACACATGGGAGTTGTGCTGATCTTTTATTTTCAGTCCCAACATGCCCTGGAATTTTGGGACAGCGTTCACAGAATCGTTATGGCACAGACCATTTAGCCCATCGTGTCTGCACTGGTTCGCAGTATGGCTTAGTGGCTTTTCCCCATGTCCCTGCGTATTATTTCTATTCAAGTAATCATCCAATGCCCTCTTGAAGGCCTCAAGTTAAACATACCTCCACCAGACCTCCAGGCTGTGCATTCCAGACCCAAACCACTCGCTTCTCACATCACATTTGCTTCTTTTGCAAATCACTTCAAAACTGGGTCGTGTCTTTTACAAGCAGGAGCAGTTTTGCCCGACCTCCTCTGCCCAGCCCCCTCATGATTTTGAACATCTCTATCAAATCTCCTCTCCGCCTTCTTCTTTTCAAGGAGAACACCCCTAACCTATCTATCCTTGGACTGAAGTTTCTCATTCAAGGAACCATTCTTGTAAAGCAGGCAGAGGCTGTTTTGTTTTGTTTTTACCTAGTATTTAAGATGATAATAAGATCTCTTCCCAACAGCCAATCTCCCAGCTGGGGGAGAAATTGATGAGGAAATAGTGGAGAGACAAGAAGAAGGGTATGGGATAGCGATAGCTGACATGAGGAAGGTGTAGTTAAGAAGCAAAGGCTTTTTAATGTTAGGTAATGGTGGCTGGAGGATAAGGTGACAGGAGATGAGCAATGTTATATAACACTCCCACCACTCAGGTTTCGGAGGGTGGTTTGCTTACCTTCCTTTCCAGCCAATCCTCATTACGCTCTCATTATTGAACAGGAGAGAGGCTGAGTTACTATTTCATTCAAACATTCACTCATGTTGTTTAAGAGTTGAGAGTCCTGGGCAACTATAAATCAATGTGAGAACGAGAATAGGGATCTATTGGGTTGAAGAAGAATAGGAATGGTTAGGTCGGCTAAATAATCTCAGTAGATTTTTAAGTTCCTTCTTACTTCAATATTTGATACCTTTCACTTTGTGTCTACCTACAGCAATATGGCTGCTGGTGGAGACCACAGAGGCTAAAAGAGGGCGCTGCATGGCAATTCTTCCATGCCCAAAACTACAAGGATTTCTGCCTTAACCATCTGCATGCCTAGTAGCCATTCTTTTAGCAGCTAACTTCTAGCAATAAAATAGAGACCTTGGTTCATACTCCAGTGGCTTTCCCCAGATTGTGTTGTCGATCTGTGTCCCACAAAAACGCATCCTATCCCCAATAGGATGTATTCTTTTATTTCCATAGAAATTACACAAAAATGGTCCTGCTGTCAGTGAAAAGGCTTCATTTGAACCACTCTATATTTTTCAATTTACCAGGGGTTACATCGACAATGAGTTAACCATACTGCAAACGATGGTCTCGATGTGCTCAAATCAACATTCTGAATCTTGGTCCTTCCTGCCTCTGCAATCTCTTCCAAGTGCATTATCACAGTCCATGGGACAAATTCTCCATTTGAGAGACTAAGTGCTGCTGCCAGGACTGAATCATGAGTGAACGAACGTGGTGCCAGTCCCGGAGCGATTCAGGTCCTATTAATGATTAGCACCAGTGCCATGTTGAACTTGCGTAATTCCAATGCATGCCTACCCTCATCCCAGCCAAGATTATGGCACTGGTTGCTCTGGAGCACACCCATCCCTCTGATGGATTGGTTGGGGCCAGAGGGTACCTAGGAAGGAGGCCTGGGATGGCACTCATATGCTAAGCTCCCAGCGGGCAGTCAGCAGCGTGCACAGCCATATGTCTGCAGAATGCAATGGCGGTCCATGCCCGGCCACCCTGACCCCAAACCCACCTGCTAGCCGTCCCCCGCTACTCCCTCTGGCACTGGCAGACTGCCCCGGCACTGGTTGCACCCCCTCCTGCACCCTCAGCGGACATGGTGCCTGTTTCCCGATTTTTAGTGCAAAGTAAACCTTGCCGGCGGTCATTTCTCCCGACGGAGGCGGAACATTGCGGAAGGTCCAGAAAATGCTGGGTCACGCCCGTTAACGTTATGCCAAGTCTTTACTGTACTATTTGCATGCCCATGGTGACGTGCGCATTGAACACATTCACGCCGCTATCAAGAGACCGGAGCATGGCATTTTCGGTTGACGCCGAATCCTCCGACCAATCATGTTTCCCGATTCTGGCGTCAGCCGGCATAGAATCCCGCCCCATGGGCGAGGAGCGGCGGCGCGTGACTCCCGAGCGCCCGGCCTTGACGCTTGCGTCAAAGCGGCGCGCCGGGAATGATGCGGCCGGCGTCGCTGAAGTGACGTCAGCCGCTCATGCGCAGGTTGGCCGGCTCCAACCCGCGCATGCGCGGTTGCCGTCTTCCTCTCTGCTGCCCCGCAAGACATGGCAGCTTGATCTTGCGGAGGGAAGAGAGGGCGTCGTTTACAGACGCCGGCCCGACGATCGGTGGGCACCGATCGCGGGCCAGACATCTGATGAGCACGCCCGTGGTGCTCGATCCTCTCTCCGCCCCCCCACAGGCCCCACACTTTTTTCTAAAAACAATTTAGTGTACCCAATCATTTTTCCAATTAAGGGGCAATTAAGCATGGCCAATCCACCTAGCTTGCACATTTTTGGGTTGTGGGGGCGAAACCCACGCAAGCACATGGAGAATGTGCAAACTCCACACGGACAGTGACCCAGAGCCGGTATCGAACCTGGGACCTCAGCGCCGTGAGGCCGCAGTGCTAACCCACTGCGCCACCATGCTGCCCTTACAGGCCCCACTTACCGGTCGCGCGATGATCACGCCGGCAGCGACCAGGTGTGGTTGATGCCGGCGTGAACCGGTCGGATTCGTCAGGCCGCTCGGCCCATCCGGGCCGGAGAATCATCACCTGGAGAAACGACGAGTGGCGATTCTCCGAGCGGTGTGTCACAAAATGCGACACAACCTTTTGGGGGGGGGGGGGGGGGGGGGAAAAGAAGGTGTGGGAGAATCTGCCCTCGTGTGTAGTTCCTCTCCCAGACATTTTAACATGGGTGGCGGAACGTACATCTGTATCTATCCTCTCTGGATAGACCCCTACCTTGTTACTTTCATCTCCCTTTGAAAAACAATTCTCACGACTTTCCCAACTTTTATTGTTGGTTGTTTTCCCCTCTGGGAAGTTCCTACGGGCATTTACCACATGAAAATGACCAAAAACAGGATGCGTTTTCACTACATTTAAAAGAGTGTATACACCGGAATACAGGTCATTTTTGAGACTGAGGTTATAGGGGAATATCCAGGAAATGGAATCTGGAAATTTAGGACTTCACAGGACCCTCAGCTACAAGGGGCCAGACATTTTTGCTGAGCAGAACACATATAGACAGAAGTTTAAGATAATTACAAACTAAGTAGTCAGCTGTAATTATCATTCACTTTGTAATTATCCACCTCCTACCTATGAATTCTACATTTTAAACAACAAGGCTCAAAAATCATCCAATATTGCAACCTGAAACATTTACAAAAAGATTTATTTGGAACATAGTTTGCTTTTGTTCCTGTTACAGTGATATTCTTCCTCAGCTCCAGGTGATGAAATGCTATTACCATAGCAATTTAAAATGGAGGTCTGCAAACCTTACCATATCTTGATATTTGAAGACGTAACCAGTAGAGTTGACCAGGGAAAATGGGTGGATGTGTTTTATTTAGACTTTCGACAAGGTCTCACATAGCAGATTACTATGTAAAGTTAAAGCGCATGTGATTGCGGGTGTCTTGAGATGAATAGAAAGCTGGTTAGCAGATAGGAAGCAAAAGGTTGGAATAAATGGGTCTTTTTTCCAATTGGCAGGCAGTGACTAGTGGGGTACCACAGGGATCTGTGCTCGGACCCCAATTGTTCACATAATATGCTAATGATTTGGATGAGTGAACTAAATGTATAATCTCTAAATTTGCAGATGATACAAAGTTGCGTGGGATGATGAACTGCGAGGAGAATGGAGAGGTGCTTCAGCGGGATTTGGACCGGCTGAATGAGAGAGCATATGCATGGGAAATGCAGTATAATATGAATAAATGTGAGGTTATCCGCTTCAGTAGCATAAATGGGATAGCAGATTATTTGAATGGGTGTAAATTGAGAGAGGTGGATACCCAGTGAGCATCAGTCGCTGAAAGTAAGCGCGGAGGTACAGCAGGCAGGAAAGAAGGCAAATGGTATGTTGTCCTTCCTAGTGAGAGGATTAGGTATAGGAATGCTTTACTGCAACTATATAGGGCATTGATGAGGCTACACCTGGAGTATTGTGTGCAGTTTTGGTGTCCTTATCTGAGGAAAAAGTTTCTTGCTATGGAAGGAGTGCAGCAAGCTTACAAGGCTGCTTCCTGGGATAGCGGGACTGTCATATGAGGAGAGACTAAATTGGTTAGGATTATATTCAATGGAGAGGGGGATCTCATATAGACTTATAAAATTCGAACAGGATTAGACAGGGTAGATTCAGAAAGAATGTTCCTGATGATGGGGTAGTTCAGACCAGGGGTCATAATTTGAGGATAAGGGATAAATCTTTTAGAACTGTGGTAAGATTAATAATAATAATCTTTATTGCCACAAGTAGGCTCACATTAACACTGCAATGAAGTTACTGTGAAAATCCCCTCGTCGCCACATTCCGGCGGCTGTTCGGATACACAGGAGGGAGAAATCAGAATTCTCAGCTGGTACGGGAATTGAACCCGTGCTACTGGCCTTGTTCTGCATCACAAACCAGCTGTCTAGCCCTCTGAGCTAAATCAGCCTTCCTGAGAGTGGTGAATCTGTGGAATTCACCACCACAGGACGTAGATGAGGCCAAAACGTTGTACAGTTTCAAGGAGTTAGATATCGCTCTTGTGGCTAAAGGAATCAAGGGATATTTGGGTGGAGGGGGGTGGGGAAAGGTTGGATCAGCAATGATCATAATGAATAGCAGAACAGGCTCAAAGGGCTGAATGGCCTCCTCCTGCTTCTATTTTCTATGTAATTACAGAGTGAAATCTGACCAGTCAGCAAACCTGTATCACATAGAAAGGTCAGGAGTCTTTCAAGGCCCTATTCACTTAATGTCAACTATGAAATAATTGAATCTATTTTGACCCCAATTTGTTTATTTACTTCATCTGTTCACAGGATGTGGGAGTCACTGGCTAGGCCAACATTCATTGCCCATCCCTAATTGCTCTTGAGAAGGTGGTGCTGAGCTGCCTTCTTGAACTGCTGCAGTCCATGTGGTGTACATAGAACATAGAAAAATACAGCACAGAACAGGCCCTTCGGCCCACGATGTTGTGCCGAATTTATGTCCGAGATTAAGAACAAATTAATCTACACCCCATCAAGCTACCGTAATCCATGTACCTATCCAATCGCTGCTTGAAGGTCCCTAATGTTTCTGACTCAACTTCTTCCAGAGGCATTCCATGCCCCCAGTACTCTCTGGGTAAAGAACCTACCTCTGACACCCCCCCCCCCCTATATCTTCCACCATTCACCTTAAATGTATGTCCCCTTGTAATACACAAACGGTGCCATTAGGGAGGGAGTTCCAGGACTGACCCAGCAACACTGAGGGACAGCAATATATTTCAAATCAGGATGGTGTGTGGTCGGCAGGGACTTTTCAGGTAGTGGTGTTCCCATGTATCTGCTGCCCTTGCCCTTTTAAATGGTAGTGGTCATGGGTTTGAAAGGTGCTGTTGAAGAGACTTAGTGAGTTGTTGCAGTTAGCCTAACAATATCTCCGGGGGGGGGGGGGGGGGGGGGGGTAAATGAATCTCCCCCTTGAAATGAAACAGAACTCTTCAATAATGACTATAATGAAAATGTCAGGAGCGAATGGTGATTTTCTTTGCAACTGTCGCAGTAGAGTCAGAACAGCCAGCTGAGATCAGTAAAACAAAGTAAATATCGTGGCAAATTAAACATATTGCCTCAGCCTTTGTCTTGCGCTCAGCAGGATGAATGCAAGAACGGCAAATTTCAAACGATCACAACAATTAATATTACAAAGAAAAGGGTGTGTGGATTGGTTGGCAAGGCGACTCCCAAGATTGACCGAGGCCATGGAGGGAAAAAAAAAACTGGGTAATTCAACAAAGATACAAGACTCAAATATATTCCTTTGTGTATGGAGAATGGAACTCTGCACATCAATGTATGTTGCTTCTGGTAGCAGTAAGTGAAACCCAAAACAAGATGTCTACCGTTAGATGTAATTATGCAACTGGGCAGCTCTTGCTAAACAATCCCAGGTGTGCAAAGCGCTACGCCGCTTTCAGATAATCAGTCAAGCTCATAGAATGGAATTTTTCTCTCATTTATTAATTCTTGGGATGTGGGAATTGTTGCCCAACTGCCCTTGAACTGAGTGGTTTGCTCGGCCATTTCAGAGGGGGCAGTTAAGAGTCAACCACATCTGAAGTCACATGTAGGCCAAACCGGGTAAGGACAGCAGATTTCCTTCCCTGAAGGACATTAGTGAACCAGATGGGTTTTTACAGCAATTATTTCATGGTCATCATTATACTTTCAAGTCCAGACTTTTATTGAATTCATGTTTCACCATCTGCCATGGTGGGATTCCAATCCGGAACCCCAGAGCATTACCCTGGGTCTCTGGATTACTAGTCTAGTGATAATACCACTACACCACCTTTATCCTTGCTCGAAGCTTGGTGAGTTAAAAATTTCCCTTTCACCTGTGTAAAGCTGTAAATATTAATGGGGCAAAATTCCTCTGGACAAAAGAGAAACAGGAAAATGCCTAATTTCTCTCTCTCTCATAAGTAGTCAAGCAGTAAGGTGAAAGGGTACAAAGGTGGACTGGAGATGGGGGGATGTCCTCCATGGAACAAGGCTGAGACACCAGAGGAATGTCATCGGGTGAGGGATGGAACTAGAGTTAGAGCACTGAACAGTACAAGCTGAGACAGTTACAGAGGTAAGGTGCGGCTAACAACACTTCAATTAATTGGAAACACCACATCACTGTGTTTCTTTAATTAAAATCGAATTCACAGAACTCTTAGGCCTTCTGCCATTTTGTTAACGGCCCAATAATTACGGAGCGAGACAAACATTTTTTCACTTCATTTTGAAGAGGAATTTCAAGGTTCATTAAAAAAAAATCACAGGCTCACTATCGTGTTGCAAATGCTTCAAACTACATGGTTATGCTAAGCGATTTTAGAATAGGTACTGAAAAACAATTTAAACAAAAAACAAATAATTGTGAGTTGGATATTTCTTTTGTCGTAATTCATTCATAAAAGTACATTTTGTCACATTGACTCTCAGATGATTTGTACAAGGCATTTGTTACAGTTAGACGTCCTGGACAAGACTGGAGATTCATGCTCATGTTGAAATCAAAATGTTTGAGTCATGGGGCATACCCTTCTTCTACTCCTGCAGCAGCAATTTACCCTGGATAAAGAACTAGACAGTGACATGCAAGTATTGGACGGGGCATCGAGTATACAAACCGGCAAGTCATGCTACAGTTGTATAGAACCTTGGTCAGGTTGTACTTGGAATATTGTGCACAATTCTGGTCGCCACACTACCAGAAGCATGTGGAGGCTTTGGAGAGGGTGCAGAGGAGGTTTACCAGGATGTTGTCTGGTCTGGAGGGTGTTAGCTATGTGGAGAGACTGAATAGACTTGGACTGTTTTCATTAGAAAGACGGAGGTTGAGGGGTGACCTGATAAGAGGTCTACAAGATTATGAGGGGCATGGATAGAGTGGATAGGCAGGCACTCTTTCCCAGTGTGGAGGGGTCAGTCACCAGGGGGCATAGGTTTAAGGTCCGCAGGGCAAAGTTTGCAGGAGATGTGCGAGGCAGGTTTTTTTACGCAGAGGGTGGTGAGTGCTTGGAATGTGTTGCCAGGGGAGGTTGTGGAAGCAGATATATTAACGCCTTTCAAAAGGAATCTTGACAAACACATGGATAGGATGGGTATAGAGGGATACCGCACAAGGAAGTGCTGAGGGTTTTGGCAAAGGTTGGTATCATGACCGGTATAGGCTTGGAGGGTCAAAGGGGCTGTTCCTGTGCTGTATTGTTCCTTGTATTTTCCAACCTGTTAGCCATTGTCCTGGTTTGCTCTTCCTGTGTGCGTTTCCAAGGTAACTTTCCCTGCTTATATCATTAGGGTAGATACAGGGAGAAGAGATTTTAAGTCTGTTGCAAGAAATGTAATGGGTCAAACAAGAAAGAACTGATATTTTAAAAAATGCATCATGGATACCAGTGGGAATTTTGCTGCTATGCAGAATCATGGATTTTTGTAGGAAAAGCAATCTTGGGTTACCCTATGGGAAAATAGAAAGGATCATTTATATATTTACTTGAACAGTGTGTTAGGAAATAGGACCGGGGGGGGTGACATTTAAAAACAGCAGGATATAATTCTTGTTTAATAAAGATTCTTTCTTCCCTCCCCTGAAATGACAGTCGTATTATTTTGCATCAGAGCTCAATTTACTTACAGTGCTGCAAAGCAGACCTTCCAGTAATTGCCGATTATATGTCAAGTAGGGTTGCGAGGCAATCTGACAAAAAAAAATGCTTCTGGGATATTGAGTTATTGTTTGAGGGGATCACATCAAATCCATCTCCTTAAGCCTCTCCAGCATGCCCTAATGCAGCATGAGCCACCAGAACATCAATCTCTTTTGTAAAATTAAACCATGACCGACGATTAGGATCATGGTTTTACTTCATGGAGCAATAGGCACTGCATTTTCAACATTCTGTGGACAAAGAAATCAAATGGGTCATCTATCAAATTTTCCAAAGCATCAGAAAATGGGAGTGCTCGAGCGACTGTTCATATTGAAGGTGTGCCACCCTAACACTGAATAAAAATGCAAACTTCAAGAATAAAACATTTTAAAATCATTAATGCTCAACCCGAAGCTGCATGTCGTTAAGCACAAAACATTTGCGCCGTCAACTCTGTAACAGTATTTATGGGTGTCAGACCCTCTTCTGTCTTCCAACTAAAATGGTTGCAAACAGCTTCTCTAACAGGGAGAATGCGAATAATTGCAAAGACCACTGTACCCATTAACCAGGGAATGCTGCATGCATTACTCAGTGAACAAAAGTTTGTTCAAATGAAGAATCTTAAAAAACACCCCCTGAAGATTATGAAATAACTACATTTGAAGTAGCTCTTGTGCTCTCAAATTCACTGGTGCCTGAATATGGCGAAGACTCAAAGTTTAACATTCATGTGGCTCTCAGTGTTTGTTGCAAGACCAAACTAGAACAAGGTGTTGTGCACAGCTATGAATGACAATGCACGCTAATAATGAGCATATTATAAATGATTTTATAGGAACAGTTTGACCTGTACACTTACAGAAGTTTTCTATATGGCAATACAGGAAAATGTGAAACTGAACACAATCTAAAAGTGCACAAAGTACTTCAACAGAAAGAGGAAAAGAAAGAAATTATTGCTAAGTTTCAGTCAGTTGGTCTATTGAAATACAAATGAACTACAGTAATAATATTCCAACTGCTCAAAAACAAAATCACAAAAAACATCCAATTTACCTCACTGGTATGATTAACCAATCTTTACCTGGCGGTTACAAGGACATAGAGACGTTGAGTAATTGTTCAAAGTCCTCAATCATGATATCCAAATTACAATTCATATGACTCAATTGAAAAACAAACAAATCCATTAAAAGTCACTCCGTATTACCTCATAGAAATTAATGTTGATATCCTACAACTTTTTTAAAAAAAAAAAAAGAAAACAATTTGAAATACGCAAATAAAGCTCATTAGTTCCCTTTAAAACCAGGGATAATACTCTTCAACATTTACTGTACTCAATGTGGTCTCCCACTGGATTTTAAACCATTACTCAAAATACTGGCATGATGGCCCTTTATAAAATTGGTCCATGGGCAAACAAGCACAAACTGGCATAAGAACCGTATGCGCAAACCAGATGTGTGAAAATATGTTGTGCTCTACAATAAAAAAGTTATTTGGAAACTACCTTTCAAATCAAACTCAAAAATGCTGACACAAGTAGCACAAAAGAATAAAGATGGCAAATTCTATATGAAAACAATTCCAATCCAAAAGAAAAAGCAAAATTTTGGACTCATGCACAGGTCCATTCAAGGACCAAAATCAGAAAATACTGGACAATCTCAGCAGGTCTGACAGCATCTGTGGAGAGAGAAAAGGGAGCTAACGTTTCGGAGTCTGGATGACTCTTTGTCAAAGCTTCCTGTTAATGGAGGTTTTGGTCAGGAATACAGCAATTTGTATGCAGGAAAAGCCATAAGGTATCACACTTAAGGTTGTCAGCTGTTGATAATGCCAGTACGTTTAGCCAATTAAAAAGGAAATTATACATGGGTCGGTGTGCCCTGTGTACTATCTACTGCACTGAACATTGTCTTGTTTGTTTTACTTCATTCAGTGTTCTTGAATTCAATTAAAAACAAATCACAGCTCGACTTTAAAGAAGATGAATTGTACCAGGTGTTGCCTCATTTGGTGCACGCTGCTACTGGGAGGTCACTTGCTTTTGAGCAGAGCCAACCTACACAGAAGCACCGTGTACAACCTGGCCATTCTCAAGGGACTTGGTCTTTATGTAGACTCAAAGGTCAGGTTAGAAATCTGCAGTTACCAGTGTAAAATTTATAAAGATTGGGCATGGATTGGGCCCAGCACTCTCATAGGTGGCTGAGAAAATAGTGTTACTGCTCAACATGAAAAATGGGAAGACTTTATTTGGCAAATAGACTGTGCTCGACATCTGTTGGGTGCAGAATGTGGTGGAGTGGGGAGAATAAAAGAAAGAGAACAGAGGCCTGTGATTACAAAATGAAGGAGCACCTAAACAAGGATTTTTTAAGCTAATTTTTGATAAATTATATTTAAAAAAAAACATATTCCAATGCATTCCAGTTCCAAAAGTGCAATCTGCAAGACTTTAACACTTTTCAGTAGTGCTTCTCCTGCAAATAATCCTTCATTTTGTTTGGCAGAGGCAGTTTTTGAATTAAGTCTATTCGAGTGTACTGGCGAATAACAAAACGGCACAGGTATTGCAATGACCGCACTTGCATGAACCGGGAGACTGGGTTTGTTAATCTTACAGGATAAGTTGCAGAACCAGGTAGACGAGACCTAGAATAGCAAAACGCGCCATTTTCAGAGTCCTTAATTGAATGCTCAATCAGTTCTACAATTGAAGTATGCCCCTCCACATCAGGCTGTTCATAAAAGCTAAACCTTCCGTTCGAGTGTTCTATTCTCGTGTGAAGAGTCTTGCCTTGTGAACGGAAACTCAGGCTTAAAAGGTAACGGTCATCAGAACTGTCACGTACAAGAAAAGAACCATCAGGCACATTGGCAAGCTTCTCCTCTGCCTCCCACCGTGTTATGGGACCCCAGTACCATCCTTGCCTTGCAAGTTTTTTCAGCTCCTCGGTGAGACTTGTGACCACCATGGGACCATTATTTTGTACAGAGTCGTAAACTCTCCCGACTCCAGGTGCAGAATTTGGATCAAAGTTCAAATGGTGAAGAACTCTTTCTGCTACGTGGGCCGCTGTGCCACTAAACCCAGGAAACGTCAATTGCATTTGATTTGGAATCGGAGGTAGGAGTGGAGATAGTGGAGGGATGTCAACATGGTTGGAACTGGAGTTCTGCAACATGACACCTGTGGTACCAATCAATAGACCATTTACAGGTGGGTCCAAGAATATATCAGAGGCAACCACTAAATCTGGGACCATTTGGCTGTCATCTATCTGTAATGTGCTACTACATACATGGGATGGCACCGATGCAATTTCCATTGGCAATGGATTGTCAAGGCAACAGGTACGGGACCCATCCATAGGAAACATTCCCTCTTCTAAAGGCATTGTGTACTGAATGTAGTTCTGAGGCATTATTCCAATAACCACAGGAACATGACAGGATTCATCAATATTCAGATGGGAATGGCCATTCTGGGGCTCAATTTCTTTGATTGTGCTGCTCTGTTGCTGAAACACATGATCTGTTTGCATATCGTGGAACTCCTTACGAACACCATTTAATGCCTGGTTTGGGCTATTATTGTGGACTAATGCTTTGACCTTAACCTCCATCTTAATGCAGGTTTCTTCTGAGCTAGCTGATCGTAAAGGCCAAGGTGTAGGGCTGTAATGGTGGCCACGAAGTGATGTAGATCTTAAGGGTCGCTGAGCTTTTAAATCATTAATGCTTGTTGGAGTTGAAGAGGAGGAAAATCGATCATCTTCCACCAAGTTGACAGAAGGTGCATTCCCTTTAACCTTTTGTTTCTGCTTTGCAGAAAGCCTCCTTTTCAGCGTGCCCATCAAGCCTTCACCTTTTGCCTTATTTTTTGATCCTTTGTCATCCTCATCTGCTTTGTTTAGATCATTGCCAGCCAAATCTTTCCCATAACAACTAAAGAGCGAGTCCTCCTTCCCAAAATCGTTGACAAGTGATGGTGGCTGTACAACCACAAATTCACTTTCGTCTTTGCCTTTGTTCAAGTTAAACGATTTTTTGATTGTTTTAAGGCTGATTTTCTTCATCCTGGACAAGCTGTGCAAGTCCTTTTGCACAGCAATGGCTCCAATGATGCTCTTTGGGCCAATCTAGCCGACACACTTTTCTTTGTTCAGGACACAGCTAAACACCAAGATGTCCATCTCCTGCAACGGTAAACAAACAGGTTAACTTTTCAACTTTTAAATACATATATTTTAAGATACAAAGAACAAATTCTGTAAAATCCAAAGTGTTAAGTCTATTCCTCATATTAAATACAACAGTGTACAAAGTTAACTCATATCTCTTCTGACAAATGTATACCACTTAAAGTATACAAAATAAAAAGTTCTTAAAAAAACTGTTAAAAATAACTTGAATTTCCACCCCCTCCATGCAACTCCATCATCCTGAAAGAGCCTGGCAAACAACTAATGTGTTTTTAGTCACGGTTTGTCAACTTTGAATAAGGTGCTTTGAACGATTGTTAGAACTGATTTGGATCATCGGTAGCTCTATCGGGAAAGCAGGCTCTCTTCTCCTTCCACCAAAATGTGTTACTCCAATGTTAAACTCTTAAGAGTAAATGTCACCATTACAGCTGCAAAACACAGCCAGTTAACAATAGACAAGAACACTTTTACTAACAGAAAGATAAGGGTGCAAAAGGAACAATTTCTTCAGTGCTGAGTCCTTTGCTGCTCGGACAATGTAGAGATGCCACAAGAGAAATCAGCCGCGAGGAGGTGAATAGGCTGTCAGCATGATAAACCTCAACTTGCCTGAAGAAATGAAAAGAAGAAGCCTGTATTGATCTCTTTGCAGTGTGTTCGGTGCAGATAGGGACAAAAAATAAAATTGCAAGTTCAAAAGAAACACTTCGCCAGATTCAACTTGGTAATTATGTAAACGGAGACCAAACTGTAACTTCATCAAGAATATCTTCATTAAACCTGACCAATCTTCTCAAATTTTTCCCAAGTGCATTGAACAATGGGTGACACAAAGGGTTCGGCAAGTACAACTGAAGACAAAAAGACACGCAAGGCTAGACTTTTAGGTCCACAATAATACATACTTTGATCTCCAGAAAGTTCACAAAAGACTACATTAGCTTTTGTTAACAATCCATTGACAACCATCGAAATACTGCTCACAGAGGCTACAAAGTGAATCGGACATCTGACCTGCCCCTGTCCCTCATTTTTCAGTGAACTGCATGGAAAGCAGTGCTATGACTCGAGCTCCTACGTGCCAGGAACCCTGCTGTGGCCTTCATCTCAAAGGTGAATCGTTTGATTCACTCAGAAACTGTCTTAGGACTCATTTAAATGTTGGATATTTTGCCACCATTGGATCAATGTGGTTTAACAAAATTACTTTGCAACCTCAGGGCATCATTATGCCTAAATCAACTTTCTAACCACCGCAAAACTGCTATTCAATTTCTTAAAATAGTTTTAGTGGTGATTGAAAATTAAGTCTGTTGTTCTGCAGATGAGTCAAGAAATAACTTAGAAAACCTGGTCATATCTCGGCTTTTCACCATCATCGTGACCAAAAATCTGGGCCATAATGATTTTCTCACAACTGAGACCTTGTAGTTGCATTTTATAGTTTATACATATCATTAACAGTGGTATGCCTGGAGTTTGCAGATATTTTGATTTGACAGTCCACATCATAATTAATGCCGAAACCCATTCACCATTAAAGGCAACATTTGACATTGTTCCCAGTTGCCCTTACTCTCTGGAAAGTAGC
This sequence comes from Scyliorhinus canicula, assembly GCF_902713615.1. Classification (NCBI taxonomy): domain Eukaryota; kingdom Metazoa; phylum Chordata; class Chondrichthyes; order Carcharhiniformes; family Scyliorhinidae; genus Scyliorhinus; species Scyliorhinus canicula. Next base: position 166,967,083 of record NC_052155.1, on the reverse strand, counting down.
AGATAATGTGGATATTGAGCTATGCACAGTCGGAGCCGATTGAAGATGTGGAAATGGCAGAGAATGAGCTCATTAGAATCCAGCCCTAACCATATTGTAAAAACTGGGCAAATGGGCAATTCAATGATACACCATGCCCTTGCGTAAAATACTGTATGATGATCATATGTGTGACAGGGCAGCATGGTGACATAATGGTTAGCACTGTTTCCTCACTGCTCCAAGGACCCCATTTCACTTCTGGCCTGTGGTGACTGTGTGAAGTTTGCACCTTCTCCCCGTGTCTGCCTGGGTTTCCTCCGGGTGCTCCGGTATCCTCCCACAGTCCAAAGATGTACAGGTTAGGTGGATTGGCCATGCTAAATTGCCCCTCAGTCTTCAAAAGGTTAGGTAGGGTTACGGGGATAGGGTGGAGACGTGAGCCTAAGTAGGGTGCTCCTTCCAAGGAGGAGATAGACATACCTCTGATTAAAGAAAACGGGTTAAAGGGATATGGAGAACAGGCAGGGTGTTGTATTTGAGACCAGAAGAGATCAGCCATGATCTGATGGAATGGCGGAGCAGGCTCGATGCCTACTTCTGCTCCTAATTTCTATGTTCCTAAATAAAACATTGAGAATCACAAACAGCTGGTCCCAGATAAGGGTCACATGTCTAGAAACGTGTGCATCACCAATATATTACAGGACACAATTTTACACAGTGCTGTATTTGGCTTAAAATGTAAAAGCTTTGCATTCTATATGACCTCAAACACTCATGGTATAATATAACAGATGAAGCAAAATACAGTACGCTGCTTTGGATAGCTTTGGACCTAAAATATTAATAGCCTGGCTTGGAATTGATTCCATGAGCACAATATTAAAAATGGAGAACCCTGCCTACATTGATTCCTCTAGGACATCGTATTTTACAACTTGACCAACCTCCTCATCCTGGAGAAATTCCTGTTTGTATCAAATATATTACTAAATGTATTACCATCTGGATCTGAAATGTCAATTCCACTTATTGCATTGTGAATCTGATACACAATTAAGCCCAAGGTTATTAAATTGAACTATGATCCACGAAGAGATCAATTTGAGCAAAATAAATGTTGATTCAATACACAGGATGTACGGCACAGCAGGAGAATACTCAGCCCAACTAATCCATGTTGACTTTGATGCTCCACTTGAGCTTTCTCCCATCTTAATCAGTCATTAGAATCACCCATTCCCTTCTCCTCCATATGCTTGTCTAGTTTTCCCTTGTATGCATCCCTATCATTCGCTTCAGCCACTCTGTGACTGCAAGTTCCACATTAATCAACTTGCAGATTGGGCAAATTGGAGAATGAAGTGCAACACGTAACAAGTAACTGTTCATCTGCAGGGAGTGAACCAGAGAGTATCCTGGGAAGGTAAGTGATTTTTATTACCTTCTCAAATTGTGTGTGTGTTTTATCAGAATGGTTTTGTTAACCTGTGCCATAACCCTTTAGAGATTGATGCATTTGTCCTGAGATTGCTTTGTTCATGCGGATGAGAGCCATCCCAAGTTCTAAGTGTCCTCCCTATTCTTCCTCCCAAAATTTACTATCTAACATTCATTGGTGTTGAACTTCATTCTCCAATTTGCCCAATCTGCAAGTTGATTAATGTCCTTCTGTAATTTGTTGGGAGTCTTCCTCAGAAATGGCTACCGCCCCCTCACCTACCCAATTTAGCGCCATCTGCAAATTGTGTTTTTGATTCTAAAATCCAAATCATTCACGCAAATTCTGAATAACAATGATCGGAGCACTGATCCTTGCGGAACACCACTTCCTATCCTTCATTCCCATTCTCTTCTTTCTGTCTTAAAGTCAGCCAACAAACCATTCCATCACTTTTTCCGACCCCACATTCTTGGAACTTACAAGTTAGTCTGTTAGTGGGTACCTTATAAAAGGGTTTTTAAAAATGTGGTGATATTACATCTACTTCATTACCATTCTCTCCTCTCTTTGTTGGCTCCTCAAAATATTCACCTATCAGCAAGATTTTCTCTTTCAAAATTCTTGCTGAACACATTTAAAAAATTTTTACGAGCCAATATTTTTCCATCTACTTTCCTGTTCTTTCCCTTTATTGGAATATATTTTTTGTGTACTCTTTTGAAACACTCTATTTGATGTTTCCCATTATTGTTTTAAATCATATAGTTGCCCACTTCATTTTCCAAACTTTTATTCTCAGCACCTCAATTCAGCCTCGCACCAATCTAGTTACCTTGTGTCCATCATACACATGTCCTTCCCTATCATTTGTGGGCATTATTGCCTCGATATTCCCCTACTTCTTTTAGCTGTTCAAGTTCATTCTCCAGTCCTGGATCCAATAGTAAATCTTCCGTTGTCGCATACTGGATTAGAAAGGAGCTCTGTACACATTGTAGGAACTTCATTGCCTTATCCCCGTTATCTTCCTCTTCTGTCCAATTAATATCAGGGGCACTGAAATCTCAAGATTATTATTCTATATTTTTATTCAATTCCCCATTCCTTCTGCATATTTGTTCTTCTACCTCTCTTCTGCTATTAGGTGGTCTGCTGACTATATCAATTGGTGTGATTGATCCTTTATGATTTTTAAAATCTCTACTTGGATAATACTTCTGGCATGCTGTTAGCTGCAGTTTCAATTATGCTATCCTGAATAAATCAGCTCTTATACCTTCCTGTTTTCCCTTTCTATCTTTTCTAAATGTTATGTCCTGCATTGCTTGAGAGATTTCATAATTTATGGAGAATGTGTTGGGGCAGTGCTGTTTCGCCGAGTGATCTTTGCCTTTTAAAAAAAAAAGTATTAGTAGCGATGCCGTTCATCATACATAGATAAAATTATATACTTTTAGAAATGGGTCTGTAAAGAAATAAGCTTTTTCTTCCAAAAAAATCCTGCATAGCTTTTTGTTTATATTTTTCCCATGCGATTGATACACAATAAAATCCGGAACTGGATTGATATGCAACACTGCTGACATTAGGCAGTTTTGAATTTGATGTTATAAGTTTCAAAAAAGTTCAGTCCAAAGTCTCCATTAGCTCCTGCAAAATGAATCTTGTCAGCTGCAAACCAGTTTCTTGTGGAGTTAAAGTGCACTACTCGTATTGGAAACATTAATGGGACTGAAAGCCCCCGGGAGCTGATATTATGCATAGCATGCATAACAGGAGATTAAAAGAGGTTGCTATAGGGATCGTGGATGCATTTGTGATCATATTCAAATATCAATAGATTCTGGAATTATTTCTGAAGATTGGAAGCTAGCATGTAGGGAAAATGCTGGAATCTACTATAAAGGATGTGATAAATAGTCACTTGGACTATCATGATCTGATTGAGCACAGTCAACATGGATTTATAAATGGGAAATCATGTTTGACCCAGAGATTTTTGAGGATCTTCCTACAAAATTGGTAAAGGAGAGTCGATGGACATAGCATATTTGGACTTTCAGAAGACTTTTGATGAAGTTTTTTACAGGAGGTTAATTAGCAAAGTAAAAGCACATGGGATAGGAGGCAATGTACTGGAATTGATTGAGGATTGGCTAACAGGCGGAAAACAGAGAGCAGGACTAAACTGGTCATTCTCGCATCGGCAGGGTGTGGCTCGTGGGGTACCGCAAGGATCAATACTTGGAGCCCAGCTATTCACAATATATAGATCAATGATTTGGATGTGGGGGCCAAATGTAATATTTCCATGTTCAAGTATGATACAAAGCTAGGCGGGAATGTGTGTTGTGAGGACAATGTAAAGCAGCTACAATAGGATTTGAACAGACTGAGTGAATCGGCAAGAAAATGGAGATGGAATATAAGTGGAAAAATTTTGGTAGAAGGAACAGGCGTGCAATGTATTTTCTAAATGGTAAGAAATTAGAAAGAGTAGGTGCACAATGGGACCTGGGTGTCCTAATTCATAAGTCGCTGAAGGTTAGCATTTAGGTGCAACAAGCTATTAGGAAGGCGAATGGAATATTCTCCCTTTTGCCACTCAGAATGCTCTCCCTCACCTTACGAGGCAAAAAGACACCATTGCGTACGTGCCAGGAAAGGCTTCAAAATTATATCCTGCCTCAGAATTTAAGACATTTGTCAAAAACAGGAAATCATTGAATACATTCAGCTATTTATTAACTCTGCCATCAACTATGATTCATATTAGCTATATTGGTGGTGCAATAGGTTTAGGTTTCTTCAAATGCATCTGCTATGGATTGAGCAATTATGTGGCTACAAATGAGCAGAAACATTTGCTAATGCCCATTCTTGTAAGTGCTCACTTCACCATTAAGTTGTTGCTTACCAACAATACTTTCTTTCCCGTTAGTCCCAAATTTGAGATGAAATAAAAATTGCCCATTTCTCCTTTTCTCTGCATAAGTTGCAAATACACATTTGCCCTTTGGGAAAAGGTGTACATTCATCCACCATTCAAAACAAAAAGTTTAACTTTTGTACGGAGTCTGCACATTCTCCACATGTCTGTGTGAGCTTTCTATAGTGCACCTGTAAAACCTGGTACGGTTTAATGTGGACATGCCGAATTTCCTTAGTTTCCTGAGGAAGTCTAGGCGCTGTTGTGCTTTCCTGGTGGTAGCGTCGACGTGGGTGGACCAGGACAGATTCCAGTCCTCCCTACAGTCCAATAGTGTGCATGGCACAGCAGACCCATTCTGGAGGTGCACACTGAAGAACACACCATCTTCAAAAGAACTAGTGTGCAGCAGTTTGTGAAATCAAGCAGATGTCACCAGCAAATCCCTGGAAGGGGCTGGAGGTGAGGAAATTAAGAACTATGGTGACCTTTATGGCCACTAGCAACGCATGCTCACCTGGCCCTTTTGGAAGGTCTTTTTCCAGGCTGCAGGTGTCAACAATGACCTGCTGTGAAAGCCTAAGCACCAGCTGATTCTATCTGTCTACCCCATGTTGGGGTGGGGGGGGAGGGGCATCTCCTTCTTTGAGCTGCAATTCTGTTTCCATCCCCTCTATCCTGTGGAGTGGCATGTTCGGAGGGGAAGGAAGTTGCTTTTGGTCTTGTTGCCACTGCTTCTCCAGTTGGTTATTTATGGTTGATTGCGGAGCTGCATAAGAAGCTACCCTCTTACAACGAACAATGACAGCAGCAAAGCTCAGATCCAGGTGAACAAGTGCAATCTTGCAGACTGACTCGAAGAATGTTGGTAACCACTTGTAAAGCAATGGAAATACTCTCAGAGCAAGCGCAGTGGGTCAATGTCTTTCACTAGGTCAGGAAGCAGCTGTGCACTTTCAGTGTTTAAGACTTTCCAGCCTGTCAATTCCCGCTGTACCGTGGCAAGTTGAACACAGCTTGGGAGACCCATGTACTGGCTGTTCAAGTGAGAACATTGTATTAAAATCAGAATTAATTGCCTCATTACACGATTTCCCATATGCTGGTTAAAGGTGTGAGTGAGTGGAACCATGTTAGGTTTCTGACAAATAGGCATTCTTGGACATTTAATCCGTCCTGCCAACAAGGAAATCCGCTTTTCTTTCATGGTTAATATTCAATTTCTTAATTCTCTCTCTGCATCTGATTTGACATTGAATTCAGTCACTCCAATCTAATGTTCACTTCTGTTGATTTCCCAATCTTTCAATCTGACTGGGTAAGGAGATACACAGTTGTTTATTTACTCAGGTTCAAGATGCCCAGCTTCCCTTGCGCGAACGTATGCGCTTGCAATTGCAGCTACTTGCCAGCAAATCCTTTGAAGACCTAACTAGGCACGGGTGAGTTTAACTAACAATAGACACATTCACAGCTTTGCTGAAGAAATTATGGCTGTCTTTTCTAGTGGTGGTAATAGTTTTGTGATATTCTTTTATGACAGTTTAACTAAAAAGAACCAGTTCCAGCACAATACAAAAACAGAATGTACTATTATGTAAGTAGGGTGTTCTTTCCAAGGGCCGGTGCAGACTCGATGGGCCGAATGGCCTAATTCTGCACTGTACGATTCTATGTAAGGAATGGGAGCCATCTGTTCACATTTGGTATGTGCTCAAGTACATTATCTAGAAGGATATTTGGAGGTAGCGATATTGCAAATATCGTATGGATCTTTGCTTCCCCAGTAGAACATGGCTATGAAGTTTACAATGCCCAAGTTTGAGTTGCTGCAGTGCATCCTATACATTGTACATACTGCAGCTGCAGTATGCAGAGGGGTAGACTGGAGTTCAGTGACCGGTACACCCTTCAAGTCAACTATCCTGGGTAGGGGTGTCAAGCTTCTTGAGTGCTGTTACCTTTCACATGGGTGGGAGCATTTGCAAGTATTATCTCATCTCCTGAATTAAGCCGTGTAGATCTTGGACAGATGTTGAGGAGTCTGAAACATTCCTTAGTGAATACACAATCTGTTTTGCTCCTGTAACCCTGCAACAGTAGTAGGCCTGCAACAGTAGTAGACTCGCCAAATTTAAGGGCATTTAAGTGGTCACTGGATAGACATATGGATGAAAATGGAATAGTGTAGGTCAGATAGGCTTCAGATGGTTTCACGGGTCGGCGCAACATCGAGGGCCGAAGGGCCTGTACTGCGCTGTAATGTTCTATGTTCTAACCACAAAATTGACTAGGCTGGTCCCATTAAGCTATCATTTGAGATCACCTTCATGTGACTAGGCAATGATTTTGTCATTGAGGTTCAGGGGGACATGGCTGACCCTTTGCTGTTAGAAACAGTCATTGCCTGTGATACCAGTGTCAGTCACTATGGTAAAGGAAGCCAACTAGTTTGGAAATCTCTTGGCCCTGTACCATAGAAAATATTAAATCCAAATTAGGATAGCTACTGAAAAAGTATTAGACAAACCAACATATTAGGATTATTATATCAATACTTGCAACTTTTAAAAAGGCTATATTAAGTGAGTGTGAGCTTTAAAAATTTTATTTGTAAATATCGCCAATCTAATTTGGACATTCTGAATTCTCTCTCCATGTACCCGAACAAGCGCCGGAATGTGGCGACTAGGGGCTTTTCACAATAACTTCATTGCAGTGTTAATGTAAGCCTACTTGCGACAATAAAGATTATTATTATAAGTATTGCCAGTCATAAATTATTTTATTCCTTCCAAAATATGTTCTATACCTAAAATAATGGCCAAGATGAGGAGGCAGGGAGTATTCCTGTTGAGTATTCCTGTCTAATCCTCCCAGCTGACAGGATAGCTGGGGAGAGCTACTGAGTTGCATCATTATTTAAAACCACATTATTCCCAGTATAATCATAGCAACAACCAATTTCAAATGATCCATCTCTTGCCCCAGAGATGCCAGATGCTCAACATTTACAAAAGCTTCATTAATTACATGTGACATTACAAATGTTGACATGTTTATATCAAAGTTTTTCTTACGAGTAGCAGCATAGACAGCAATTTGTGACAACCTCTGACTTCCTGTTGCTGAACTGGAGTATGACAGCATGTTATTCACAAGTTGATACATTAACTAAATACCCACAAAATAAAAGAACCGGTGAAAAGGTCTGAATACAGAGGTTGCGATTGAGATGAAACTAGAAATTATTTTAAGGATAAAACAGATCGTTAATTTAATCATACACTGGGTAAAGCTGCTACAGAGGAACACCGATGCCATCAGAAATGTTCACATTTTGTTTTCGCAGCAGAGTAACATCTGCTTTTGCTAACTTGTACCTCTTTTAAGAAGGCTGGATGGAAATATTTACATGCATAATTAAAAAAAAATATTTTCCTCTCAATTTGAGTTTTAATGATTTTCTTTAGCTGCTACATTATACGTTAATGCACGGAGAAAACAATTGACAGTATTCAAAGGGCCTCAATTGGTAGATATCTCTCCAGGTCATGAGGTTAGAATTGGACCTTAAATGATAATCAGGTGTGAATGGCTTATGGAGGAGAAACAGATTATAGATGATTGGGAAGGTCCATGAGATATACATATGTTCAGGTCTAATCGAGGAAGTGATTAGGGGCAGACACCCGAATACACAGAAGGCATAATCAAAGAACAACAAAGGTATAATTGCCTACACCCCGAGAAGCCAGGAGGAGCAGTTACCATCTAGCAGTCTCAGAAAGCGGACTGGCACTAAGTCTTAGAGCCAAGGCAGTGCGGAAAACCTTTGAAATAGTTGAAGATATCTTCGCTGGGCCAGGAAAAGGATGGTTCACAGATTGGAGGAGCACCCCTGTATTGTGTGGTAACTATAGCTGATTATTCAATTTGATGTTATTTGGGGAACAGGGGAAGTCTTAAAAGAGGCCAGGTAGCGGAGATATATTGTGTAACAAGGGGTAGATTCTATATAAATTGTGTGCATGCATTGTGACGGAAAATGCCACACTAGCCAGTTGGTAGCATTTTATGCACTATAATAGAATTTTTACAAGAAACTTAAAAAGAATTAGACAGACTAGGCTATTGTGCCCCACAATCCTTTCCCTATGGATTATATTAATCGATATAAGTATTGTAAATAGAACCACAGTAAATCCTTATAGTGTATGTCAGCCAAAGTTCAAGTTATTGTCTCAAATTTAAACTGCCAAAAAAACGGAATGATGTTTAGCATTATCACATAGAGCATGTACAGTACTGCACAGTCACTTCCAGTTTTGGCTTTCTCATAATCAAATCTGTTAAGAATGCTATTGTCCTTTGATAATGTTAGCACAGAATCCTCTCCACAAAATCAATGTTTTGATTTTTAAAAGTCAGACAATTAAGGAACTTGTAAAAGGAAAACCAGACACACTCTATAATGTCACAAGCTACTTATGAAAGTTGACACTGATTCAGATTCATTGGAATAAAACTTCCAAATCTTCAATAATCCAATATAACAAAATCTGATACCATATATTGTTACATTTTGTCTCTTTCACAAAACATCTTCAATGGTAACGAAGGTATTTATAATATGTATATATTATTAAATGACTCGAAGCATGGTAAATGACATGGTAGCACAGTGGTTTGCGTGGTTGCTTCACAACGCCAGTGTCCCAGGTTCGATTCCCGGCTTGGGTCACTATCTGTGCGCAGTCTACACATTCTCCCCGTGTCTGCGTGGGTTTCCTCTGGGTGCTCCGTTTCCTCCAAAAGTCCCGAAAGACGTGCTGTTAGGTAATTTGGTCATTCTGAATTCTCCCTCAGTGGACCCGAACAGATGCCAGAGTGTGGCGACTAGGGGAATTTCACAGTAACTTCATTGCCGTGTTAATGTAAGCTTACTTGCGACAATAACAACATTATTATAATTCTTATGTAAGCTTGTTGCTCAACTATACCAGATGAAAGGTCGAAAACTCAACCAATATAGACCTCAGACATACAGGTGAATCATTAAGATGAAAGAAGAGATGTAATTTACTTCAGTCTTTTTCCTGTTAAGTGCTGCTTGCAAGAAACTGCCACAAGAAAGAAAGTCTCCTGTTGTAAATAAAATAAGCTGTCAATTATGCAGCTATTCCCTTCATCAGAATTAGATGAGCAAACATGTTATGCTGCAATTTTAACTCCACAGTTGATCTTGCTGGTCTACTTTCCTATTTGGGTCAGAGTCCCACAGCGTATCACAGTTGGAAAACAAATGCAAACCAACTGTGGTCAAAGAGTCACTCGTTTCAGTTCCCATATAAGCTGACTCATGCGGTAGTCATGAGATTTTCCAGAATTCAATGGCATTGGGTATTTGAAATGCTACACACTGCAGTCAAACAGTATTGCATTCGCACAACTTACAACTATCCTGAACAACATCTGTTACATATGTAAAAGCACCAGTTATATCAATGTAGAAAATGTTTACCGACTAGAACGTGGCAGGGGAAAGGCCAGAACCAAGGGCAGAAGGCAAAAAAAAACACAGACCACGGAAAAAAGAAACGTTCTAGAGCCACCAGTTCTCAACATCCATGTAAACTAGGATATATGATATAGAGACAAGCCGCTTTTACCATCTACCCCACCTTTAGGCTGTAGGCCTGGTCAGAATATGATTTGCACTTCAAACACATTGTCAAAAGGCGAGCACAAGCACACATTTTAGGCAGCCACAAGATATAAACAAGGAAAAGTAATTCACCAGTTTGATGGCAGCTCTCAGCAATATACTTCACTGAAATCCTGGTGGCGACCCCGACAGGTTTTTAAACAAATGCTCAACCCGTTAAAGAAAACATAAGTATGCAATGCCAACAGTAAAGCGAACTGGAATGTGGTTGCAATTAAGCCAAGGTACATGATACCTAATTCCTTATTTTTAAAGTTAATGCTGCAAGCAATCACATCTCTAACCTTTAACACTCACATGTAACACTTCAAATGTATTGCTAGCAGTAACTCCAATGTTCTACACTTCTTGCAGTGGTGTTATCAGAAGGTTAAATTCACTGCATATTCTTGTGACAACACACAAATCCTGTGATCATTAAACACAAAATAATTTTACATGGAAATTATTCATCTTAATTCACCCATGCAAATATAAGCACATATCAATTCCATGACATCCAATTGTTCCTGAAATGATTTCCAGGTTTTGCCATTAATAAAACATTCTGCAAGGTTATTGCAGTTATTAGCCTAGGCCTGTTTTTCTATCTTCTTGATATCAGTTCTAAAATGATGTTTGGTTCGTTTCAACCTAAATGCCTCGTTCTACTCCCGAAGTCCAAAAGTGGTCATATTCTGTAATGTTTTCAGATCCTGAACAACATTTTGAGATCTCTATAAGATTACCTCTCAGATATCGGGCGAGATTCTCTGGCCTCCCGGGTTTCTTGACAACGGGATCTTCTGGCTCTGCCGCTGTCAATGGGATTTCCAAATAGATCCACCCCTCGCCGCCGGGAAATCCACGGCCGGGGATGCGTCATCGACGGGACCAGACGATTCTCCCAGCGTGAGCAGCAGGAAGATTTCACCCACATTCTCTCAAAGCTGAATTGCTCACGCTGCTACAACGTACTGGATCCCATCGTATCCCAGGACCATCCAGAAGTAGCCGCCGACCCAGCAAGCGAGGGAAACACCGAAAGGCATCATCGAGCAAAGTGAAGGGTGGAGGGGTTTACCTCCTCATCAACTCCTCCTGATGCTCGGACGTGGCGACCCTGGTAAACTACTGCTATCCGGTCCTGGAATACCTGACTGTGAAGTGCAGCCCATACCACTTTCCACACAAGTTCACTTCTGCCATCATCACTCCGGTCTACATCCCACCCCAGCCGTAAGTGAAGAAGATGCTTGGTGAATTATACACTGCTATAAATAACAATGAAACAATACCCGGAGGCCTTGTTCATCGTGGCAAAGGACCTCAACCAGGCCAACCTCAAGAGCATACTGCCAAAATTCCACCAACACATTTCCTGTCCCACCAGGGGCCCCAACATCCTTGACCACTGATACACATACATCAAGGGCGCCTACTGATCAATCCCGTAACCGCACTTCGGAAAATCGACCACAAGACAGTGCACCTTCTGCCATCAGCAGAAACGTAAGTGGGAGAATCCGGTTAAGAAAGTTGCGCAATGCTGGTTCGAAGCAACAGAAGAGCTCCTATGCGACTGCTTGAAGTCAGTGGACTGGACAATATTCAAGAACTCAGCGGCCAACCTAAACAGGTACAACACCACCGTCACAGACTTCATCAGTAAATGTGTAGAAGATTGCATGCCAAATAAGGTAGTTTGTGCATTCCCCAACCAGAAACCATTGTTTAACCAGGAGACTCACTCCCAACTGAAGGCCAGATCCAAGGTGTTCAGAATAGGCAACCCTGACCTGTACAAAAAAACCTAGGTACGACCTCTGCAAAACTATCAAGGAAGTCAAGAGACAATACTAGACTAAGCTGGAGGCGTAGATTAACGACACAAACTCTTGTCAGTTGTGGCAAGGGTTAAACAATATAACGGGCTACAAAGCAAAGCCAAGTAGAATCTCTGACAACAGAGCACCCCTCCCCGATGAATTCAATGCATTCTATGCTCGTTTCGAGCAAGAAACCAACAAACCACTGTCAACTGCCCCAACAGCCTCGGACACACCCATACCTAACGTCACAGCTTCCAAAGTCAGATCAGCCTTCTTGAAAGTGAATCGTCAGAAAGCAACAGGTCCTAACGGAGACCTTGGTCTTGCACTCATCCCCTGAGAGGACCAACTGGTGGGTGTTTCCGAACATCTTCAACCTCTCCCGACTCTGTACCGAGGTTACCACCTGTTTCAAGAAGACCACCATCATACCGGTGCCAAAGACGAACCAGGCAATATGCCTCAATTATTACCGTTCAGTGGCCTTGACATCTATCATTATTAAGTGCTTCGAGAGGTTGGTCATGAGACACATCAACGCCATACTCCCAGAATGCATTGACCTAGTATGCAATTCGCATACCGCCACAACCAGTCCACAGCAGACACTATCTCCCTGGCCCTACACTCATCCCAGGAACATCCCAACAACAAGGACTCCTATGTCAGACTCATATTCATTGTCTGCAGCTCCGCCTTAAATACCATAATCCCAGCCAAGTTCAAATCAAAACTCTAAAACCCAGAACTTAGCTCCTCCTTCTGCAACTGGATCATTGACTTCCTGACCCATAGACCACAATCAGTAAGGATAAACAACAACACCTCCACCACGATAGTCCTCAATACCAAGGCCCCGCAAGGCAGCATATTTAGCCCCCTATTATAGTCCCTGTACACACACGATTGTGTGGCAAAATGTGGCTCCAACTCCATCTACAAGTTTGCTGATGACCGTAGTGGGTCGGATTTCAAACAACGATGAGTCAGAGTACAGAAGGGAGATAGAGAACCTAGTGGCGTGGTGTAACGACAGCAATCTCTCCCTCAATGTTGGCAAAACTAGGGAGCTGGTTAGTGACTTCAAGAAGCAAAGTGTCATACGCACTGCTGTCTGCATCAATGGTGCTGAGATGGTTAACATCTTCAAATACTGAGGTGTGCACATCATCAACAATCTGTCCTGGTCCACCCACGTCGACGCTATAATCAAGAAAGCACAGCGCCTATACTTCCTCAGGAATCTAAGGCATCGAGAGCATCACGGGAGCACAGTTGCTTCACAGCTCCAGGATCCAGGTTCGATTCCCTTCTTGGGTCACTGTCTGTGCAGAGTTTGCACGTTCTCCCCGTGTCTATGTGGGTTTCCTCCGGGTGCTCCAATTTCCTCCCACAGTCTAAAGATGTGCAGGTTAGGTGGATTGGCCATGATAAATTGCCCTTAGTGTCCTAAAAGGTTAGGTGGGGTTACTGGGATAGGGTGGAAGCATGGGCTTAAGTAGGGTGCTCTTTCCAAGAGCCGGTGCAGACTTGATGGGCCGAATGGTCTCCTTCTACACTATAAATTCTATGAGTCTATGTCCACATTGATTCTTACCAATTTTTACAGATTAACTATAGAAAGCATTCTAACTGGCTGCATCACAGTTTGGTATGGCAACTGCTCGATCCAAGACCGTAAGAGACTATGGAGAGTTGTGAACACAGCCTACGGAGAGTTGTGAACACAGCCCAGTCCATCACGTGAACCCGCCTCCCATCTATTGACTCTGTCTACACCTCCCGCTGCCCTGGGAAAGCGGGCAGCATAATCAACGACCCCTCCTATCTGGGTTATTTTTTCTTCCGACCTCTTCCATCGGGCAGAAGATACAAAAGTCTAAGAACACACACTAACAGATTCAAAAATAGCTTCTTCCCTGCTGTTACCAGACTCCTGAATGACCCTCTTATGGACTGATTTGATCTTTCTACGCATCTTCTCTATTCTGCAGCATTGCACTCCTGCTTCACCTGATGTCTATGCCTATGGATTCACATTGTGTCTTTATTGTATGTCGTATGTTTTTTCATGTATAGAACAATCTGCCTAGACTGTATGCAGAACAATACTTTCACCTTATCTCGGTACACGTGACAATAAATGTAAATCAAACCAAACATTTCCCCCCTCAATTTTGGAGTTCTTCTCCCTCTAGGATTTGAATGTCTATATTGTTTCTTGGCAACAAAGCTGGACAGAGCGGTCTAACTACAGCAAAGCTTTGATAAGCACTTCCTCCGATTTCATCGGATAGCAAGTGCTTTGGGATGCCCAGAGTTTGTGAAAGGCAATTTCCTTTCTTAGGTCTCGTCCAGCATCAACCTTAGCTATTTCAACACTTTCATGGAGTATGTTCATTGTCTATCTTGCCATAGGAACACACTTTACAATTATATACATTCAATTTCATTCACCATTGATTGGCCATTTAATTATTTTGTCCAACAGCGACAACGCCTCATAAAGTACCTCACTGGCTGCAAACGCTTTAGGACATCTGGTAGTGGTGAAATGTGCTTATATAAATGCAAGATTTTACTTTCTTGTTAACTCATTCTGAACTTCTGAAGTATCTCTTTTGATTCCAGCACTCCTGGTAGGTTGGTGCCATCTGCAAACTGCCACTTTGCATTGAATCTCTGAATGCACATCATTTGAGAAAATCAGAAACAGCAGCCAGTGGTCCCAACATCATGCCCTGAGGCACTGGGCCTGTCAGCTCTGGTTCCACATACTCCTGGAGGTTTAAGCATATAAGCTCCAGCATTCAACCATATCACACATGCACATACTCCTGCCATTGGTCACCATTCACATCCGTCCTCATGGGCTTCTTGATGACCCACATCAACCAGAAAGCTCTGCTTTGCACAACTGGTTGATTCTTGACCTGTATCAATTTTTTTTAAATTGCAGAGGTTGACCTCCTTCATTCATATTGACTGCTCAAACTGTTGTAGAACAATGCTTTGTCTCTCCTGTTGCTCAAGACATTCCTCAAATATTATTTATTTGATTTAAAATGTTCAAACTTCAATGACATCTGAACAGTGGTCCATTATAAATGTCATATTTCCAATGAAGCTAAAATTGATACAAGCTTTACTTTGACAAGCTAATTACATTTAAACGTCTTTCATTAACAGTAAATTTAAACTCTCACTATCCAGACTATGAAAATCATCAGTACATTGATTTCACGTACTGCTATGTTTATCACTCTTAAAGTGCTTTCCAAGTAATTCCGAGTGTTTTTCTGCTTAACTGAACAAAGATTTTACAGCCATCCAAATGGATTTCCTTATAATAAAATGGCATAAGCCATTTCAACACACCATTTACATGTTGTGAAACAGCAAATAACAATTCAGATTCTCCATTACCAAGTGGGAATGCAAGACTCCATTTATAATTATCACGCACAGGATGGAAAGAAAAGTACTCAATTTTCAACACTTTCAGGGATCATACAGAGTATGGATTTTCAGGAGGAACATAACATCTGCTTTGTTATTGCTAATAATGATTTAACACCACGTTCACTTGTTACGCTAAGGCATAGACAGATTAACATTTGCATTTTGGTCGTCACAGTGGAAGACACACCCGAGGAATCATTAAATGCTTACACCACACACAATCACTGACAAATTAAATTCTGCAAACCTCAACAAGGTGACACACAATGTGGAGTAAATATCCCACTTTGGCAGATTGTGGGAATGTATTGCAGTATAAAATGTTAAAACTCAGAAATGTAGTAAATGGTGATGGATATGACAGCAGACATCAAGAGGACCGAGGTGGGCAGATGCTTGACAGATGCAACATAATACAGAGAATTGTGACATGATGCACTTTGGAAGGACAAATGAGGAGAGGCATTATAAACTTAATGATACAACTGTAAATGGGTGTGTAGGAGTAGGGAGCTGGGAATTTGTGCACACAAATTGTTGTGGGGTTAGGTTGTTAAAAGAATAATATATAGGACCCTGGACTTTATAGAGATGTAGAGCACATAAGCAAAGAAGTTAAACCTTTATAAATAACTGGTTAGGGCTTGTGTCAAAATCTGGATACCACAGCAAAGTGAGGAGCAGATTTACGGGAATCGTACCAGGAATAAGGGTCTTCAGAAATGTAGAGAGGCTAGAGAAGTTGAGATTGTTCTAATTAGAATAGAGATGGTGAAGGTAAGACTTGATAAACATGTTCAAAATTATTATTTTTTTAAATCTCTTTTTTGAAAATATTTTTATTGAGGCATATATAATTTTAAAAAACATTTAGAGTACCCAGTTCATTTTTTCCAATTAAGGGGCAATTTAGCGTCGCCAATCCACCTACCCTCCACATCTTTGGGTTGTGGGGGCGAAACCCACGCAAACACGGGGAGAATGTGCAAACTCCACACGGACAGTGACCCAGAGCCGGGATCGAACCTGGGACCTCGACGCCGTGAGGCCGCAGTGCTAACCCACTGCGCCACCGCGCTGCCCTAAGGCATATATAATTTTTAACAACAATTTTCAAGGGGAACAAATACAACAGAACACATAACATCCCCCAACCAACAACCAAACCCAGCCAGCATGGCTTACATACACAGTTTCCCCTGTCCCCCTTTCCCGCTAACTATTTCCCACCTCAACCAACACCCCGCCTCCCCCCCCCCCCCCAATCTTATATCTGCGGAGAGCTTAATTTTCCCCAAAGGAGTCAATAAACGGCTGCCAACTCTGGGCGAACCCTACCATCGATCCTCTCAGGGCCAACTTGATCTTCTCAAGCCTGAGAAACCCAGTCATGTCACTGACCCATTCCTCCAATTTTGGGGGTTCCGAGTCCCTCCATGCCAATAAGATCCGTCTCCAGGCTACCAGGGAGGCAAAGGCCAACACATCAGCCTCTCTCGCCCCCTGGACCCCCGGGTCTTCCAACACACCAAAAACCGTCACCTCTGGATTCGGAACCACCCGTATCTTCAATATTGTGGACATGATATCAGCAAATCCTTGCCAGAATCTCCAAAGCTAGACATGCGCAAAACATGTGGAATGATTTGTGGACCCTCCCGCATACCACCCACACCTATCCTCCATCCCTTCAAAGAACCTGCTTATACGGGCCACAGTCATATGCGCCCTGTGGACCACCTTGCACTGTATCAGGCTAAGCCTGGCACACGACAAGGACGCTTTAACTCTACTCAGGACATCCTCCCATGACCCCGCTAATTCCTTGCCCAACTCTTCCTCCCATTTTCGCTTCACCGCCCCTATTGAGGTTCCCTCCCATTCCATGAGTTCTTTATAAATTTTCCCTCCCCCACTCCCATTTTCGGCACTACCTTGTCCTGTATCCCCTACGGGGCGGTAGGTGCGGAAAGGTCGAAACCAGCCTCCGTGCAAAGTTCCTCACCTCCTCCTCCAAGCATGGAAAGCTGCTGTCAATAAACAGGTCCCCAAACCGCTCGATCCCAGCTCGCTGCCACCTCTGAAACCCCCCCCCCCCATCCAGCCCCCCCGGTGCAAACTGGTGGTTGCCACAAATAGGTGTCCATAGTGTTCAAAATTATTAAGGATTTTGATAGAAGCACGTACAATGAGCTGAATTGCCTTATTGTTTTCTAGAAGATTCTACGAAGGTGGCAACAATGTTAGTTAACATCAATGAGTCACCCGAGTTAAATGTAAGGACCAAAAGATTTCAACCAGTTTTAGGTTGCTTAATTAACTCAGCAAAATTATTTATTTTAAAACAAAATTTAACTTTATACCTTTTGAGGATTGCCATTTTGTGATAATTCAAATTAAGGTTGAATGTCGACATGACAAAATCCCACTGCATAATTTTTAAATCCACTACCAATTAACCCATGTAAACATCCTCCCACCACCTTTCAGTTCATGAAAAAGTGTTTAATTTGCACTGAAAGCCATTAAAAAAGCTTAAAGACAGACATTATGTTGATGCGTTTAGTGGAATTATTTTAACCCAACAAAAAATGCCATGGTAACAATGCAGTTGTACTTAATCTGTGACAATCTTTGACCCAGAAGCAGTACAGTGAGGATATTTTTGAATTTCTTAAATACAATTACAGATTCAACAGAGCTTTTAAAGAATGTTTGAAAAGGTGTGCACCAATTATAAAGAGATCAATTCTAACTTTCTGCGATCCATAAAAAATATTGGTCCATATGACTTGATGCCCTTGAAACAGCAGGAAGGGGAAAATAGAACATAGAACAGTACAGCACAGAAAAGGCCCTCAATGTTGTGCCGAGCATTGTCCAAAACCAAGATCAAGCTATCCCACTCCCTGTCATTCTGGTGTGCTCCATGTGCCTATCCAATAACCGCTTGAAAGTTCCTAAAGTGTCCGACTCCACTATCACAGCAGGCAGTCCATTCCACACCCTAACCACTCTCCGAGTAAAGAACCTACCTCGGACATCCCTCCTATATCTCCCACCCTGAATCTTATAGTTATGCCCCCTTGTAACAGCTACATCCACCCGAGGAAATAGTCTCTGAACGTCCACTCTATCTATTCCCCTCATCATCTTATAAACCTCTATTAAGTCACCTCTCATCCTCCTCCGCTCCAAAGAGAAAAGCCCTAGCTCCCTCAACCTTTCCTCATAAGACCTATCCTGCAAACGAGGCAGCATCCTTGTAAATGTTCTTTGCACCCTATCCAATGCTTCCACATCCTTCCTATAATGAGGTGACCAGAACTGCACACAATATTCCAAATGTGGTCTCACCAGGGTCATGTATAGTTGCAGCATAACCCTGCGGCTCTTAAACTCAAGCCCCCTGTTAATAAACGCTAACGCACTATAAACCTTCTTCGCGGCTCGATCCACTCGAGTGGCAACCTTGAGATCTGTGGATATGAACCCCAAGATCTCTCTGTTCCTCCACATTCCTCAGAACCCTGCCGTTGACCCTGTAATCCGCATTCAAATTTTTTCTACCAAAGTGAATCACCTCGCATTTATCAGGGTTAAACTCCATCTGCCCTTTTTCGGCCAGCTCTGCATCCTATCAATGTCTCTTTGCAGCCTATAAAAGCCCTCCACCTCATCCACTACTCCACCAATCTTGATGTCATCAGCAAATTTACTGACCCACCCTTCAGCTCCCTCCTCCAAGTCATTGAAAGTTAAGAAAGATGCCTTATGGCTGGCTGACACAAAAGGAAAGCTGCAGACACAAAGCAGAACTACAGGTAGAGGCGCTGGAGGCTGAAGGTTATCAGTGCACTGATACAGGCACAAAGAGACAGCAGACAGAGATAAAAAGAGGAACACAGAATTCTTGATAAGTTAAGCAGCAAATTACTCGTGCAGCAAATTACTCGCAGGAAGAGGCCAGGCTTTTCTGTTTGGCAGAAAAGGAGACAGTAGAGGTACTGTGTGAGCTGCTAAAACCTGGAGGTTGAGCGAATGGCTTGGAGACACTAAGCATTGGATATTTTCCCAGAAGTTGCCAAACCATGAAACGGGGTATTATTGGGTAGGCCAGCTGAAAAGGAACTCCAGAAAACCGCACCATCAGGACTGTTGTCATTGCCACTTCAAAACATCCCATGAACTTGATTGGTGATAAATAGTCAGAAGTCTGCTTTTGTCAGCGTACTTACTTTTTACCCCCAAACAAAACACACTGTTTGCAGCCAATTCATGAACATGTTTTTGCAATTACTAGCAGTTCTGACAAATGTAAAATTAAAGGAGAAAAATTAGCACTATAAATCACTAATCCTGTCATTCTTCTACTAGCAATCAGCAATTTAGAGACATTAAACTGAGAAGCACTTCAGTCATGGCCATTATTTTCAATACAAGTCTCCAAAATGAACTGCCACTACATTTCCTACTTAAATACAAATCATAGTCTAGTTTCTGAGGGAACATGGGAGAGAAAGGAGGTTTGGATAATACCTCATTACACTTGGCTCATACAAAAAGATGATTCAAGATTGTTTCATCTCTGGACTGGAGGGATTTTTTTTTGCTTTATAAACATTATGAATTATTTAAAGGAGTTTTGCTTGCAGCACAGAAGTTTAGCCCAGGGCTTCACTGGAGCAGTCAACAGAAAAGCAAGTTTCACATCTAAAGCCCTCAATTAAAAGAGAAACCACATCAGCAGAGCAGTACCACATGCTACAATAGTCAAGCTGCTTAAATTGTTTATTCCACTCTGCCCCACCAGCAAAGAGAAAGTAACGGAAGCATTCTGGATCCTGAGAGCAAGTATTTTGTCTGTGGCACATCAAGAAATCTTAAAATAAAAAGCAGCATTTTGAAAAATGTATGCAATGGAGGAGAAAATAAAATTGTTCTATATCAGGTTAATGATTTTTGTCCTTTCCACCCCTAACTTGTAGAGTTGGTGAATGTTTTGGGCAAAAAAAATCAGCAGGCGGTTTGAAGTTGTCTGTGTTAAATGAAAGTCTCTCCCTGTCAGTACACAACCTCTCCATCAGCAAGTCTTCAGCTGTCCCACCTCATGGCAACATACTAAAACTGGGGCCCTGTCGCCCCAGGCTAAAGATCCAGAGGAACGAGAGGATGTTTGGCCCTCGGGCATGCAGTGTGCAGGCCCTGGCACTCATGAAACAAACTCCCAGTTATGGCCGAATAGCTCTGCTATCTAGTGGAGAGTTGTGGGAAAAGGGAGCGATGCCTGACTACAAAATCTGGAGCGGAGCCTAAAGATGTTCCAAGTAAGTCATCTTTCCAGCAACTTCTTCAGGCAAGTCAGTGCTAATCCTTTGGATGGGTCCTGATACTTGGGCATCGCAGAGTCTCCATAAATTTTGCCCAGGTCTGCACCCTGGAAATTACACTCCAATTTTGTCACACAGTGTTTACACAACATTGGAGACAGACCTAACACAGTCATCCACTACTGTGTAATCCATCATCTTATGGGTCGGGAGGCTACCACTGTGTTCCGATTCCCAGCTGTTTGTAAGGAGACACAGTCAAAGACATAGACACTTCTAACCCCTTCCTCAAAGTTACAATAAAAAGAGAAACAAATTTATTTTCTTAATTTTGCATGACAGGTTTCAGCATGAAATTCAACAATCAAGGATTCAGCCACGCCTTCATACAATTTAAAAAAAAACATGCTACAAACTGGTTATTGCGATGGTGAATACTTTACCGTATGTTACAGGGTTCCTGAAACTCTGCCACAGCAACCACCAACCTCCCTTCCTAACCTCAGGAGATCACTGAAAAACCTAACGAAAGAGCCATTTTCCACCTTTCACCAATCTCCTTCAAAGCTGCCACAGCAACCGGAGAGAACCATCCAGGAATATCTAGACCAGAATAACTATTATCCCTTTTGGGGCAGAACGGTGGCACAGTGGTTAGCACTGCTGCCTCACACCGCCGCGGACCCGGGTCCATTCCCGGTCTCGGGTCACTGTCTGTGTGGAATTTATAAATTTTCCCCATGGGCCTCACCCTCATAATCCAAAGATGTAGGGGCGGCACAGTAGCATGTGGTTAGCACTGTTGCTTCATTGACCAGGGACCCCGGTTCATTTCCCAGCTTGGGACACTGTCTGTGCGCAGTCTGCACTTTCTCCCCATGTCTGCATGGGTTTCCTCGGGTGCTCCGGTTTCCTCCCACAATCCCGAAAGACGTGCGTGCTTGTGAGGTGAATTGGACATTCTGAATTCTCCCGCAATGTGCCCGAACAGGCGCTGGAGTACGGCGACTAGGGGATTTTCACAGTAACTTCATTGCGACATCAGTAAAGATTATTATGCATCATTTCATTCTTCTAATATCATATCTTTGCATAATTTTAAAATATTGGGATTGTTGATTAACTAACAAGGCAATATAATGGATCAGCAAAGAGAGAAGAGGAATGGAAAGCACCAATCAAGTTAAAGGATACTACAAATCAAAATTTGCAAAGAAGCTACTGGAAGGTGGGGGGTGTTACAAAACAGAGATGTCAGGTTTGGATCGAAGATGTAGTGGGAAATTTAGGGGTTAACAGACTAAGGGTAAAACTGCTAGCACTGAGTCAAAGGCATACAGCCACACCTGGCCTGAGTTACATTCTCCCATTCAGACTTAAACTTATTAAGTTGAATAAACAGGATACCCCTGTTCAGCCGGGATGATTCACCCAAGGTACATTGTCCTCCGGGACATTCTGGTCTGACCAGCCATTTAACTATGATGGCCTCTTTTGTCTGTAAATTGGAGGTTAATTACATACTCATAACATGGCCCTGTTCTTTTGTGTAAATGAGAGTGGGTAAGCATAAACCTAGATAGCGATGATGAATTGAAGTCTGGACATGCGTGGACAGAACGATCTTTGAAGGGCTGGGTAGAGCATAGAGAGATAAAAGAATCCTGTTCGAACAGATGGGGGCAGAAGACTTAGAAAGCCACTAGGAGAGATCATGAAAAGCTGCCACAGGGGTAAGTTTTTGGAAAGGGTTTGAAGGAACTGAACTAACAGCAGGAGTATGTTCTGCCAATTCAAGAATCACTTTTGCCTGCCTGCATAAGTAGTTGAGAGCTCTATGTTCATTTTACGTACTGTTTTTTTTTATAAATTTAGATTACCCAATTATTTTTTCCAATTAAGGGGCAATTTAGCATGGCCAATCCACCTACTCTGCACATTTTTGGGTTGTGGGGGCGAAACCCACGCAGACACGGGGAGAATGTGAAAACTCCACACGGACAGTGACCCAGAGCCGGGATCGAACCTGGGACCTCAGCGCCGTGAGGCAGTTGTGCTAACCACTAGGCCACCGTGCTGCCCTTTTTACGTACTGTTTAATGGGAAATTGTGTGCTAGGGTTAAGAGATACATGTATTATCTCATTAAGAAGTTTAAAATATTGTTTTTCTTTTGTTTTAATAAATTTTGTTTGTAAAAAATAACCAAGCCCTATTTCTGATGTAATCACTTCTGGAGAGAATCAATCTTTCCGCACAGTCTTAAAACATTGTGGTTCTGCTCCAGTATCTTAGCTACTTTTGGGATCTGACCAGGCATCGTAGCACTTGAGTTGAGCACTAACTATTAGAAGGGTTATTTATAACCTCCGAAAAGCACAAAGATTTATATATCCAACCATAAAAGTGCAACACTTACCTCAAGTTTGCAAATCTTTACATGTTGCAAAATGCCAAAATTAGTCACAAATACAACACAAAGTATCATTTGTTTTCTCTTGTTGTCGCTATTCAAGTTTCTTGTCCACGTAGCTGGGATTTAATATCATGATTTTTAAAACTTGTTGCAACAGCATGTTTCCCTCTAAAGTGTTACTTTCAAGTAAAATATCATCTTCAAAGACTGAGTCACATTATAGCAAATTTAGGTTCATTTCTCTTA
Source organism: Scyliorhinus canicula (assembly GCF_902713615.1). Classification (NCBI taxonomy): domain Eukaryota; kingdom Metazoa; phylum Chordata; class Chondrichthyes; order Carcharhiniformes; family Scyliorhinidae; genus Scyliorhinus; species Scyliorhinus canicula. The sequence goes on along the minus strand of NC_052155.1, from coordinate 166,943,736 downwards.
TTCATATGTTAATGACAAACTTAGTTATATTACATAGGACTTCTGCTCAAAGAAATATAAAGATCAAACTTCATGAGTTCCCAGACATAAATAGTAGCAGCTCTTATCACTTACTGGAAACACTGATAAAACTTAACTCTTACATAACTCCTTGGATAGGACTTTAGGTTCAGTTTTTAAGCTCAGGCATGTTCTCAATTTCGACAAATTCTGAGTCACCTATGATTAAGCTGCAGGGTGTTAGCACAAAACAGAACGTCTGCCAACAGAAATTTCCTGTCAAAAATAGGTGCTGGACATACCAGCTGCCGGATAATAGCTAAAATGGGAGGGAGACAGAAAAGTAGATTCACCAGAGTATCAGCCGAAATGGATTAAGCCTACTAGTGACAATAAGCGATTTTCATTTTCATTTCATTTCATTTCAAATTTAATTGACTGAAAGCAGGTAGCAACGACCCCCGACTCCAGGTTCTGTAGTTATATTATGTCATGGGACCAATGATGCCACATTGCAAAAAAGTGCGCAAACATAAATTACATTGAAATTTAAGCCTAAGGGTCGCAGACTTCTCGATGCCTGAATTTTCTATTATTGGAGAAATTACATATTAACTGCAGGAACTTATTCAATCTCATTTAAACTTCACATGTCACCAATGCTTTTCTTCTCTTTTTTAAAGCTACTTTGCTCATTATGTTGAATGGATGCACAAACCGAGTGGACATACATCCCAAGTCATCGAAATATCGAATAAACACTAACCAGTGCTCATGCTAATCTTACAACAACTTGCATTTATGCAGTATATTAGGCATAGTGGAGGAGGGCTATCAAAGAAAATCTGACAGTCACATTAGGTCACGTGACTAAAAATTTGCTCACAGAATTAAGTTTTAAGAAGCATCCTGGGGGGTGGGGGTGGGGGGGGGGGGGGGGGGGGGGAGAGGAGAGAGAAGAGGAGAATACAGGTTTAGAGAGGGAATTCCAAAGCTTAGGGCCTGGGCAACCGAAGGCACAGATGCCAATGAAGTGATGAAAATGAGATACACAAGAGGCCAGAATTGGAAGGGTGTCGAGAAAAGAGGGCTGCAGGGCATTCCAAATATACCATTGCACAAAGCCATGGATGGTATCAAAAACATGCATGAAAATTTGAACATCAAGGTGTGGTAGGACCAGGAGCCAGGTCAGCGGGCACAGCAGCAATGGGTGAACAGGATATTTTGGGAGTTAGGATATGAGCAGCAGACGGTTACCGACAAAGATTGTCTGAAAAGGTCAAGAGTGTATGATCAAAACAAACTACATATTGGAGTAATTGCTTGAGGCATAATCACGCTATGGGCGACAGACACCTTGTTTCCCAAGGCCCACTGCTGTAACATTTATCAGGAATTGAATTTTAACATTCTCAACAAAGCACACTTATAATGTGGCCTCCCACTTAGAAAGTCGTCTTACATGTATTATTTATCAATTTGGGACACTTGATGCCATAACATCTGATAATAAAAAATCTAAATTATACAAGCTATGTAAAAAGAAAAGTCAGCTGAACACGTACAGGATTACAGTTTGCAGTCCAACATCAGCCAGCACTTCAAACAATTGCAATGTAATTAAAGGATAGTCCAAAGTTTGCCAATTACAAATAATGATCGGATGAGGATCTAAGGTCATTGCTAAACTGATTTACCACAGTTTACCTGTGCTTGTAAACTTCTTAGTCCAATTTAATAACAATTACGTTGTTAACTATTTGCAGAATATTCTTACAGCTAAAACAAAACAAAGATACTGCAGCAATGGTGAGAGTAGTGTTACTTGTCTTGTGTGGTGAAAGACAGGGAGAATCAGAGGATGAGCAAAGCCAAAAACAAGGAACTAATTATATACACATTAAAAAGCAAAATGGAAGAGCGAGGTAAGAACAATCTGTGAGAGTACAGCCATGTCTGCAGCATGCTGTACGTTTGTGGCCGAAGCACAACTTTTTTGTTCACGGTAAAATGGGCTCCAGGTGTCATGGTGTCACAGTGGTTAGCACTGCAACCACACAACCCCAGGGACCCATGCTATATTTCAGTCTTAGGTAATTGCCTGTGTGGAGTTTGCATGTTCTCCCCATTTCTGCGTGGGTTTCCTTCGGGTACTCCGGTTTCCTCCCACAGTCCAAAGACATGCAGGTTAGGTTGATGGGCCATGGTCAATGTATGGCATTATGGGGATAGGGTGGGGAAGTGGGCCTAGGTCGCGTTTTCTTTTGGAGGGCCGATGCAGACTTGATGGGCTGAATGGCCTCCTTCTGCATTGTAAGGATTTCAAGAATCATAGAATCTCTGAAGGCAGAAGGAGGCCATTCAGCCTATCAAATCTGCACTGACCCTTTGAATGAGCACTATCCATATTCACTCCCCCATCCAACCCGCCCTATCCCCGTAACCTAACCTGCACATCCATGGACACTAATGGGCAATTTAGCACGGCCAATCCACCTAACCCACACATCTTTGGACTGTGGGAGGAAACCGGAGCACCGGAGGAAACATACGCTGAAAAAGGGAGAACATACACATATTTCGTACATGAGCAAGCTGAATAAAATAATACACTTGAGAAAAGTGTATCATGTCATTCCAGACCTCCAGTATGTAAGTAAATTACTGCCATGGAGGATGACGAGTAAACCTAATGGATAGTGTGAATTGCAGGTCTAATAATTGATGTAGCATTTGCCACAGCATGCTGTCCAGAAAGTGTGACATTGGTGCAGTTTAAGTTGAATTTGATAAAGTAGAGGTAACAGATGATATAATATGACATGTGCTGCCCAGTATTGTCAACCTAATACTGTAAAAAAAAATCAATCTTGAAATGTTCTCTGCTCGAATTAGTAAGATGTGCTTTGTGAAGTCTTCCAAATTTCATTACGGAATAAGAACCAAATGTGGATTTCTGCAGTTTTGTAAATCAATTTCTAACTGGGATAAAGTGCATCAGTTTTGACATATACCAATATCAACAGATGCCAACAAGGCACCAAAATGTAATGGAAGTACTCAATTTCAGGTCTATATTTCTTTTCAAATGTGAACATATCACCCGAGACTATGTGCAAGCTGTCAGGTACGTACCAGCACATTAATACTGTGGGCCGCAAAATACAATTTATCCAACTAACCAGTACTTCCAAACCCACCTCATCAGTTTCCTTACTGTGATTCAGGAGTTAAATGCCACATATCCCCTTTACTAATATAAATTCCAATAGTTATTTGAAGATTGGCTGAGGCTTTCTGCTCCACCAATCTGGCTGACAATTTGTTCCACAAATGCATCACACATACTAAAAAAATGTTTTTTAAAACATTAACTTTAAATGGTGTCCCTTTGCACGTCAATGACAATGTATGAACAAAGACCTCCAAAATACAGACTGTGCCTTAATCAACAATTACCAGTGTACAGTGGGTATAAAGTACTACGAATCAATATTTTAAAATAAGTTATGTCAAAGTTGTCTCTTCCCAGAACTCCATTTTGAACCTCTAGGTTTTCCCCTGTTACAGCACTGAATCGGCACTTATTAATGCTAAACAATGACATCCTTCGTGACTGTGGTGATGATGTGATCCTTTCTCATCCTTCTTGTTCTGTCTGCAGCCCTCGACACACTTGACCACACCATCCGCTTCAGTTCTTCAGCTTGGTGGATTGCCCTCATGGGGTTTCAGTCTCATCTGTTCAGTCATAGCTGGAGATTCTCCTGCAATGACAAGTCTTCCCACTTCCGCATCAATACCTCTGGACTGCCACATAGATTTATCTTTGGTCCTTTCCTCGTTCTCGTCAACATCATCCAAAAACTTGTCAAGTACGCTGACGATACCCAGCTCTATCTCACCACCCCTTCTCTCAACCTCACCATTAGCCCTGTGGTGTCAGGTTGTTTGGCCGACATTCAATATTGGATTAACCAAAATTTCCTCCAATTAAATATTCGGTTGGTCGAAGCCATTGTCTCTGACCTCTACCACAAAAACTCTGCTCCTTCCACACTAAATCGATCGTCTACCTTGGCTACTGTCTCAGGTGAATCAGTCTGTTTGTAAATTTGGCATCCCATGTCATCCTGAACTGAGCTTCCAATCCGATCTTCACTCTATCATTATCACATACTCCCACACCTGAAAATTGCCCATCTCCATCCCTGCAATAGCCTATCTGCTGTTGAATCCCTCATTTAAACTTTTGTTACCTCCAGATTTGACTGCTCTCCTAGCTGGCCTACTACATTACATCGTCCATAAACCTGAGCACGTCCAAAACTCGGTCATCCATATTGTAATGTGTACCAAGTCCCAAGATCCGTTGGTCTACACTCGCTCCCCTTCAATGTGCAGTTTAAAAATTCTCATCTTTGTGCTCAAATCCTTCCGTGGACTTACCCCTCCCAATCTCTGAAGCTTTGCCGATCCCTACGTCAAACTCCACCTTCCTCCAATTTTGGCCTCTTATGCATCCTTGACTTCTTGGTCCCATAATAGGCCGAATGCCTTGGCTATCTAGGTCCTAAACACTGCAAATTACTTTCTAGATGTCTCCAATGCTCACTCCTCAAAATCTACCTCTTGGATTAATTTGTCTTAAAATCTTTTTTTTGACTAGGTTTTAATATTTGTGTCTGATTATGCTCCTCAGAGATACCTTGAATGTTTAGGTGCTATATCAATGCAAATTGCCAACATTTGTCTTTGAATAATCATATTTAGGAGTACTCTCAGTCTATCCTCTCCCCTAAGTATTTAAAGTTGGGTAGGGAGATAACTAGTTTTGTTCGAATTTAATCCTCCCTTCAAGCAGTCTTGCCACCGTAACTCAACTTTAGTTTTTGCATTCACAAGACATTCCCCAACTTATAGATATTATACTGGAGTAACTGAAATTAGCCAGTGATGATTGCAAATATCAGCAGACATGGAGGTTTGCAAAAGTTAAAGCCATACGCATCTGAGAGAACGGTTGGAAGCAGGTGCAGTGGACAGAAACTCCAACATTCTATACCATTACAAGTTTGAAATTTGATTTGTGTCCACGCTTACCCAATGGAAAGGCAAAGCCTTCCTGATCTCAGCTGAGAGGAGTGAGGTTCGTTTGGAGAACCAAAGGAGTTGTAGAAGAAGATGCCTTCAGATAGGAACCCCATTTACAGAGGCCCAGGATTATCAGGAGGCGGAAGTGGAGGCCAGACACTTAGCTACTGGAGGAACTGAGAAGATAACTACTTTAGATTGTTCAGCTGTACAGCTCCGAATGCATTGTGCAGAGCAGTAAACTGAAGCCTTGATCCATCGCTTGGCTTGTCAGCATGAGATGGTACATGGTAAGGAAGGAAAAAAAGAATAATAATAACAATCTTTATTAGTATCACAATGAAAAGTGCTTATGGCAAGTAGGCTTACATTAACACTGCAATTAAGTTATTTAAAAATCCTAGTAGCCACACTACGGCGCCTGCTCGGGTACACCGAGGGAGAATTCAGAATTTCCAATTCACCTAACAAACACGTCTTTCGTGGCTCGTGGGAGGAAACTGGAGCACCCAGAGGAAAACCACGCAGACATGGGGAGAACATGCAGACTCCGCACAGTGACCCAAGCCGGGAATCTAACTTGGGTCCCTGGCGCTGTGAAGCAACAGTGCTAAATCACAAAAGTTTTCAAATTATTTTGCAGAGGGAGAAGTGACTCAAAAACATGACTTCCACTCTCAGGTTTGTGCGAAGAGTTAGCAAAGAAACCCCAATACATAGCAACCATGGCATCCACTTATGTAGCCTGTTGTGTTCATTGCATTTTTCTCTGGCTTTAGTTTTATGCTTTTTCAAAGCCATGCTATATCCAATGACCAAAACAATTTGAGGGTAGGAACGCCCGACCTCTGTAAACAGGTTTCTTATCTAGCAACCGCATTTGTGTCAGCGAGTCGAAGGCACCTTCCTGGTTGATTTATTTTGTTTTGAGGGAATATCACTCCTCTCGGCTGAGATCAGGAAATCAATGTGTGAGCAGTCATGGACACAAATCCAATTTCAAGTTCGTTGTGGCATCAGTGCCAGGTAAAACAGGTTATTCACAAACAAAACCTATACTTCCACTGTACGGGCCTTCTGCTTCATTTTCATCACTTTGTATTCAGTGTAACATTCAGTGTATCATTCAGTAAGCAATCAGCGATCGTCAATTATAACACCAGCCTCTGGCACCTAAATCAAGGATGTTTCCAATTACACCAGAAGCCAAAATCTTCAGCTCAGGCATATTGGACTACCTCCACCAAAAGTTGCTCATCATGCATGATCATCCCAACGTACATATTGTAATACAATGATGTGAATCACTGCACATTAACTGTTGGGCATGCAAGCATAAACCACAATGAATTTGGAAATTACACCACAATCAAATGTTCAGCAAGCAAGTCAAAAAAACAGATACATGCCAGTTTCTCTGCCCCGTTGGTGAGAAAATCTTACAGCACTTTGGAGGCATGTTTCAAACCCATTCCAGTTCCCAGCATTCAAAACAAACAGATGAACTCGTTCATGGCAATCATGCAGCTTGCAAGTATAGCACCTTTAAAGATTACCCATGCTCAAAAATAATGTAGTTTGCAGGTTGCCCACATCTGTGGAGAAGATGTGGCAACTTGAAAATATATACTCAATAATTAAACATTATATATACCTAATCACTTCTGTTGTTTTGGAGTTGCTTAACATTATGGCCTGCAGGCATGGTACACCAATGGTAAAAGCGGTGAATGTTTAGGCAAATGATTGAGGTGCCAAGCAAGCAGACAGCTTCACCCTGGCTAGTGGTGAGCTTCTTGAACATTGCTGTAGGTGCACAAGTTCAGGCAGGTTGACAGTATTCCATCACATGTTGGATAACGAACTGGCTAACCAATAGAAGTCAGAGAGCGGTGGTGGATGGCAAATATTCAGCCTGGAGCGCAGTTACCAGCGGCGTACCGCAGGAATCAGTTCTGGGTCCTCTGCTGTTTGTGATTTTCATTAATGACTTGGATGAGGGAGTTGAAGGGTGGGTCAATAAATTTGCAGATGATACGAAGATTGGTGGAGTTGTGGATAGTGAGATGGGCTGTTGTCGGCTGCAGAGAGACATAGATAGGATGCAGAGCTGGGCTGAGAAGTGGCAGATGGAGTTTAACCCTGAAAAGTGTGAGGTTGTCCATTTTGGAAGGACAAATATGAATGCGGAATACAGGGTTAATGGTAGGGTTCTTGGCAATGTGGAAGAGCAGAGAGATCTTGGGGTCTCTGTTCATAGATCTTTGAAAGTTGCCACTCAAGTGGATAGAGCTGTGAAGAAGGCCTATGGTGTGCTAGCGTTCATTAGCAGAGGGATTGAATTTAAGAGCCGTGAGGTGATGATGCAGCTGTACAAAACCTTGATACGGCCACATTTGGAGTACTAAGTGCAGTTCTGGTCGCCTCATTTTAGGAAGGATGTGGAAGTGTTGGAAAAGGTGCAAAGGAGATTTACCAGGATGTTGCCTGGAATGGTGAGTAGGTCTTACGAGCAAAGGTTGAGGGTGCTCGGCCTTTTCTCATTAGAACGGAGAAGGATAAGGGGCGACTTGATAGAGGTTTATAAGATGATCAGGGGAATAGATAGACAGTCAGAGACTTTTTTCCCCGGGTGGAACAAACCATTACAAGGGGACATAAATTTAAGGTGAATGGTGGAAGATATAGGGGGGATGTCAGAGGTAGGTTCTTTACCCAGAGAATAGTGGGGGCATGGAATGCACTGCCTGTGGAAGTAGTTGAGTCGGAAACATTAGGGACCTTCAAGCAGCTATTGGATAGGTACATGATTACAGTAGAATGATGGGGTGTAGATTAATTTGTTCTTAATCTCGGACAAAAGTTTGGCACAACATCTGTGCTGTATTTTTCTATGTTCTATGCTTGGCAGGTGTGGATAATTTAAGGAGCTACATTTAAAAAAAAAATTATTCAGGGGATGTGGGTGTCGCTGGCTGGGCCAGAATTTATTTCCCATCCCTAGTTACCCTTAAACTGAGCGCTAGGCCATTTCAGAGGGCATTACTGTGGGTCTGGAGTCATATGTAGGCCAGACTAGGTAAGGACTGCAGATTTCCTTCCCTAAAGAGCACTAGTGAAGCAGGTGGGTTTTTACAGCAATCATTTCATGGTCATCATTAGACTGTTAATTCCAGATTTTTATTGAATTCAAATTTCACCACCTGCTGTGATGGGATTCGAACCTGGGTCCCAGGGCATTACCCTGGGTCACCAGTCCAGTGAACATAGTGCTACGCCACCGCCTCCCCTTACCTCAAGAGAACTCAGTCTTGCACTTTCACGAGTGACTGCAGCATTTACATGGCTTGAGTTTCTAGCCAATGGTAACCTCAGAATATTAATGGTGGGGGATCCTGTCATGGTAATGCTGGTCGTTAAACTCTCTCATCGGGAATGGTCATTCATAGAATCCCCAGTGCTGAAGGGGCCATTCAACCCTTCGGGTCTGTGCTGACCCTCCGAAAGAGCACCCTACTTAGGCTCACGCCCCTACCCTATCTCCATAACCCCACCTAACCTACACATTTTTGGACACTAAGGGGCAATTTAACATTGCCAATCCACTTACCCTGCACATCTTTGGACTGACCAGAGCACCCGGAGCAAACCCACACAGACACAGGGAGAATATGCAAACTCCACACAGACAGTGACTCAAGCCTGGAATTGAACCCGGATCTCTGGCGCTGTGAGGAAGCAGTGCTAACCAGTGTGCCACCGTGCCATGCACCTGGTTTGTGTGGGACATTACTTGCCATTTATCAGCTCATGGTTGGGTGTTTTCCATGTCTTGCTGCATGCCAGTAATGGCTGCCTCATTAGCTGAGGAAATGTGAACGGAGCTGAACACTGCACTCGGAAGTGGGCTGACCCACTCCTGGCCTTATGATGGTGGGAAGGCCAATGGTGAAGCAGAAAGTTAGTTGGCTTTAGATGCTGCTCTGTGGAAGTTCTGCAATGATATACCAGAGTTGAGATAATTGGCCTTTTACAACTAAAACCATCTTCTTTCATTTCAAGTGTCACTTGAGCCATGAGAGAGCTTTCCTCCTAATCACACTGATTTGAGTTTTTAGAGTGGTGCCAATTCAATCGTATGCTGCTTTGGTGTCAAGGGCAGGGGCACGCAGTTCACCTTTGGAATTCAAGCCTTTTGCCTATGTTTGGACTAAGACTGTAATGAGGGACGTGCCCGACATCAGTTTAATAAAGCCATTGTAAAACCTTACCCATCTCCTTTTATATCTTCCAAATAAAGTTGGTTTATTGGTTAGGGAAAGCCATGATATTATCTGGATTTCTCGGGCACTGTAAATCACAATACCTGACAAATTTATACTTGCAGCAACTGTGTTGATGTCTTGATTGATGAAGCAATCTTAATGCATAATCAATTGTTTTATTAGATGGGGTTATTCATGAATCCAAACAACCTCCGAATGCACCTCACTCGTTCTTCTTCCAAAACACTATTATCTTTAACTGATAATCAAGCAAGTCATGCTTACAAAATCTCCATGTGATACTGTCAATTTATGCTGTGAACTGAAATGAAAATACCCAAATGTGTTTCACATTGAATCTTAAGGCAACGAAGAAGAAATTCATTCCATCAGTGTGGGCTGGTTTCAATTCCACCTCCCAGAGGTAAAAGGGCAATTTCTTGCTGGACATTTATAATTTAGCGTCTTACAATGCTAGAAGTGTATTCAACAATCAAAAAAGAGTAGGCTGCCTGAACAAAATTGCCCAGGGAAAAGCTCATCCCAGTCAGAAGAAATTGCTATTTTTGCACTAAGTGCGACATGCTATTTCTATAACCATCGTTCAACCACAAAGCAATTGAGTTTTGGATTCAATGACTATAATGGATGGCAGCTCCTCGAGATGTACAAGTATATACTCAGGAACCACGCTATTTATACAATGAAAGATGTTGAGCAAGGCATACACTTGGCAATATTCAGCCTCTTGTTTCCTCACTATTTTGTCATGTACAGTAAAAGATGTCACATTCATAACTTTTAAATTACAAACTTTATTCAAATGTGAAATCTTTTGAATTGACTTTTCTTTTCAAATGGACAATATGTGCGACGAAAGGTGGCTGCCGAAGATCAGATGACCTAGTCTGCGCATTCAGGGACTGATTCACTGTCGCATCAGGACAAAAAGGTACATTCCAGATGAAAAGGCATAAACTACACTTTTCCTGAAGACCACCAGAAGACATTTCTGAATCGAATGAGCCTTGAGAGAGAAAGAAAGCAATTCCCCAGCTCATCAAGATGGATGTTTCCAATCAACGGAACAGTATTCCAGGAACAATAAAGCAGGGTGTAGCTCAAACTAACAACCCCGCCATATTTGGGAAAGGAATCACAATTGTGAGATGTCGCTTGGTCGAGGCAGCCATGCCTGTCCCTTTTAATGATTAAATACTGTCTGCAGAAAGAAAGAGATAGGGAAAAGGCTATAATACCAATGCCTGACAAAGACTTGTAAACGGCATTATAAGTTCTTCAAGCCTGTTTCATATCAGGTTCCCCAAAACAATGACCACCTGGTAATGAAACAGCAAGACGCTGACTTTGTGATCTACAGAAAGTCCTGCAAATAACTTTAGCTGTTGAACTCATTGAAACGGAGCTGCATGAGTCAAGACGACCTCCTAATTAAGGCCCTGCAATGTACCTTCTCCCAAACAATGGCGAACCATGTGAGTTACGTAGTATTCCTTTTTGTAACTTGTAAAAGTGTACTATTCTTTTTAACTGTACTTTCATTGAGGGCATTTGTGTGTGTGATTGTGCGAGTGGATGCCTTGGCGTTGGATTTCAAGGCGAGTGCTCCAATAAACAATCATTTTTTCTTTATTTTAAACCTAAAAAACGTTTGCTGCTGGTTATTCAAATCATCCACACACTTGGGGATTAATGAAACCACACACACATCTTCCTCCCAAAAATTCAACGATTACTGATTGTTCTTAAAGGAATAGGGATTTCAGCAGTTCTCTCACCCTGTGCGCAGCATTTCTTTTTTTTTTACAAAACAGCTTTGTTTATGTGCCCCCCATTTTTTTTAAAAACGTCCATTTATTGCCGTTTTTCATTTTTTTACACAAATACGCACTAAACAAGCAAAAGCAAAGAGACAGCTATAGGTGTCAATGTTTAACAAATACTGCCTAGAACAGCAGTCATTACAATTACAATATAAGGAACAACAAGACCACATGAATCAAGGACATTTCCAACAGGTTTCCCCCCCACAGATCAGACTCATCTGCTTACGAACAGGACACAGTCAGCAATGTAGCCCTACATCACACCCATAGCTTGAAACAGGATGACAGAAGAAAATAATACACGAGAACCCTAGTAGTAAGGGGAATTTGGCTTACTCTTACAGTGCAACTTGCACTCTCCTCCAGACCCTTATTCTCCCTTCGAGATGGCAAAAGACAAAATCAAATTCAAATAGAGGACCAGACACAACCAACCTCGTGTCGATAATCCATGGTCTCCCACAAAGAAAGTAAAGAGAGCAAGAACAAGAGCCACGAATGAAGAAACGGACCCCCACAACTGCATACCAGGACCACAGACAAAACACCAGACTGTCAACATCAATACCATCTGCATAGGGCACAAGGGCAAACCAGGTCCAGACAGAGGGCTTGGAAGGAAAATAGCCTGGTCCCAGTCAGAAAGACAGGGGAGAAGGACACACAGGTCAGGAGGTCCGTTAGAGTGGCCCACAAATTGGGGGAACGGGATGCCCTTGGAGGGAGGCCCCCCTTCCCCGGAAACGCTGGACCTCCCCCATCCCCCACCAACACAAGGAAAGGATTGGACTACCCAAAACCCAAAAAGACAGAAAATCGATCCTTGTTTGTCTGTACAACCAAGGGCCAAGTTTCAACGTCACCACCACTAGTCCACAAGGGCGTCAAAATTAAGAATATATAGGTGACACTCCAACACTTCATCTGGTGCGAAACAAATGGAGAGAGGAAGAGCAAGAACTGTCAGAAGTACACCTCGGATCCACTAAATTACGACAAAACAAGGACTGGGCAAACATCCACCACGTGGACCCACCCAACTCAACTCTCGGGTAATTAATCAAGGAGAAAAAATTAAGACTGGGTCGCACCCCCTGGCCCACCCCATCTCAATGCCTCTACGAACATGGATTGCCCACATCGGGATCACCATGGCAGGTGCCATCATCTAAGGTGCGCCAGGATAATGACCGTGAAAGCTGGCCTGGCTGAGCCCAGCACCTCCACAAGAATAATAAACATAATAATAAGCCCCTCAGACTACCATGACCCCTCTATCCAACACCACCCCAAGACTGGTCCCTTCTGGTCCTGTGGGAAACACAAGACCTGAGGCCCCGCCTCCTCTCCCCAGAGAGAGACCACCCCACCACAAATAGAGTATATAAGAGGAAATAGAGGATAACCTTGTCACAAAGGTTCAGACAGCAGAGGAATAGTCAAAGAGGGGGAAGCTAATTCAGGATAACCGACCAACTCCCCACTAAGGGAGCTCAATAAACACCGTCCTGAACAGGATAAAACGCAGTCTGCCTGGGCCTGGAGAAGAATAAACGCCGCCAAACTGGATCGAACTATGGAGATCTTCCTCGAACATAGTGAGGACAAAACTGACATTACCCCCATACCCTCCATTCCTCACCAGTTCTGCTCATCCTCCTTCCAAGGATACAAAACGATAAAGTAACTGTGCACAACTCCCACATAAAAAAAATCAAGCTTGACATGATACAAACTCATTCATATAAGATAATTGATGGTGCAAGACATCTCCCCCAAAGAATTCACTTCTCTGCAAGCAAGCAAAATAATATAACGAACAAAAAGCATCATGATTATCAGAAGTCCAGGATCAGAACTGAGCAAAGTAAACAACAGGATAAATGATTACTCTACTGGATCACAAAGAAAGTAGACATCAAGGATAATGCAGGATCTAAAGCAGAAAGCATGTTCCAGGATCTTCTAAATATTTCAACAATCGGACACAAGCTTCATTACTTCCAACCTGCCGACATGGCCAGGCCCAGACGGTCAACAACCTAGGTTCCTGCAAGGAGGACAGTCAAGCCGACTCAGGCAGTCCACACGCCTCTCAGCCGACATCCAGAACAGGGCCATACCAAACCAGGCAGGCCACCCCAAAGAACGAGAAGACAGGATCAAATATGCGCTGTGGATTCTAAGATGCCTGCCCTCCAATCCGAGATTCCTGAAAAATGGCAGCCAGTTCCCAAACCTGGCTGGGAAACTCTCCACTCTCTCACCGGCGATACTAGGTTCAACAGGGCCCCACACTGGTTCCCGCTCATCCTCGTCCACATCCCTCAAGGAGGACCACAGGCCATGCAATAGGACCCCAAATGTATGAAGGCAGGCTTCCACCAGGGACAATGTTTGCTCCGTCACAAGAACATCCTCATGTATCACCACTGCCTTCATAAGGCGTGGCACAGTGTTTAATACCGCTGCCTCACAGTGCCAGGGGACCCAGAGCTCGTGAAAACCCAGTAGTCCCGCGCTATCATGCGACCCCCCCCCCGCCCCCTCTATTTTGCTCTTGCCTCTACCTCTTGCTCCAAGTTAATGAATGCTGTGCTGTGGTAGCTAGTTGGGCATTGGCACAATTGAGCCAATTCCAGTACAATATCCCCAGCCAAAATAAAGTACTTGTTCCTCTCTGCATTTCCTTTCTACAGCAGCATGCCTAGTTGGCAATTCAATGGCCTTGGAGAAATCAAACCTGAATTTCACTGTTGCACTGCCACAACACTCCTAATATGAAGTGATTTTTACTCTGAAAGCTCACTGCAAGGAAAAGAAATTGCATCTGACCATCAGCTATAGGTTCCAATGCTTGGCATGTCTAAGATTTGTGGTCTCACAGAACACATCAGTTGATCTACCACATGGTCACATAAAAGATGGTTAAATAATATGAGAAGAACTGAATTCATTGTAATTCCATAATTAATGCACAAATTAGCATGTTCAGGGGATTAGGGGATATACCATGAATTGTGAACGAATCTTCTGGTCAATTTACACCACTCTACTGTTTGCTTTGACTCCCTGTTCTTTCAAAGATGTTACAGGATTTGTACATTAATTGGCTATTAAACTCACCCCAGAAAGGTAGGTCTGCCAATGAAGAGTACGAGTAGCCTTTTTGCAACATGATAATCGTGAATGCAATATCAATCAACCTCTCTGGTACAGAAATAAAATAATTTAAAGTGGTCAGTCTCATTCTCGTTGCTGATTTAAGTTTTTTTAACATTTTATTTTGTGTATTTTTTTCCTCACAAATTGTCCTTTCTCATTCCTTATTTTACTTTCTATACCCGAATCCAGCCTAATTGACTCTTCCCTATCTTTCCTGTGTCTTTCTTAATCCTTAAATCTCTTTGGTTAATGAGACCGATTGTTTGTTTCATATTGTTCAGTCAGGTCCCAGATGGCCTTGCCACACCATTATCAGCACACACTGCTAGCAAGTTATGCCAGAGAAAATAAATTGAGCTGAAGGGTACAGAAAAAAGGCCAACTAATAGCATGCACTGTGAGGTGCTTTGCTCCTGTAAGATTTGGCCTATTAAATTTCCCAAGTGAGCTGACCACCTTAACTATTTACTCAAAACTATTCATTATAGACATTGCGGAACTAACTAATATGGGCACAAGTAGTTCTATGGCTATGGAATATAAGGAATATCACAACACTACACTAAGCAGTAGCTCAAAAAGAGCTTCTTATTCTGCGATAATAGCCAACGTGCAAATTGGTGCCTGTAGTGTATTTCAGTCACAGCTCAACTGTTTGCTCTCAGTTCACGGTTAATTCAAACCTTTTCACTAACCTCTCCCTGGCTATAAAGCTTTTTATCAAACACGATACTGTAGGGCTCGGAAGAACCTTAGTTAAGTGAGTCTTCTCAGCTACAGACATTACAGAAGCTGAACAACTCACAGAATTACTGCCAAAAGGAAAGGCATCTACTCAAAACTTCTGATTTGACTTTGAGACAAGCAACTCCCTACAAACTCACAGAAACAATCAACAGCTTAGTCGAGATAGATTTTCTCAGCACTGTTATACCCATTAGCCTCACATCATTCCCGTATATCAGCAATTTTTCAGCAATGATTTTAGCATATGAAGCAAGAACATGAAAATTGATCACAGCAGTTTGTTGGCAACTTTCACACTACCCAACAGGATTATCCCCAGATCCAACACTACACTCAAAGAACTGGCCATTTCCCCCAATTGTAAACTGACCACCAGTGGAACAGTTCATCCAGAACTTCTGTAGACAATAAATTCAGTCCTCCATTGCAGCAGAAAACATAAATATGCGAGGAAATGCAACCTGGACAATCCACTACCAATGGAGGACAGATGCAGGCTTTTACAATCTCAGATTTTAAGAGGACCAGCACAAAACTTTACAACCTATATGTCCCTTTCCCTTACAAGTGCCAAACATTTTACCCAACACAGGAGTGCTGGACAAACCTAAGAAGAATAGCTACAGATTAATGTACATTGTGGCACAATGCTACTGCCAGATCTTCTGGACAGATATTCCTGGGAAATGCTAAATTCTTACCATCCTCTAAACCAACTCCTATATATACTTGGTCGACCATCAATAGGATAAGGAACTCCTATTACTATCAGGTTGGAATACCATGAGCCTCTTTCAAATAGGTTGAAAGCTAACTCCCCGTTCAAAATATAAGTAAAGCATCTGTGAAACATTGGGTAAACTGAAACTGCGATACACAGCCGTGCAAAAACAAAATCTGACATATGCTGGAAGTCTGAAATAAAAGCAGAACATGCTGGAAATACTCATCAGGTCTAGCAGCAAAAGGTCACTGATATGAAACATTAACTCAACTGACAGACCTGCCAGGTATTTCCAGCATTTTCTGCTCTTACGTGATGCACAGATATGGTTGGAGCTCCTGTACAAATCAGAAATGTGGACCTCCAAACCTCACCCTTCCCCAGCAGCTTTATAGATTCTGGAACTGCTCAATAAACAGTAGACTCCCTATACCCACCTTCTTCTGAAAATCCAATGAAGGCCATCTAATATAGAAACATAATTCAAGCCCTCAAAATCAAGGAGTGGGGAGATCAAGATCCACGACATAACCGGAATACATAATGCATGATAACACGGCAGCCAAGTACTCCAGTGGTGCTGTATTTATTGTTATTTGCTCTTGGGCGTGGGAATGCATGGCCACATTCATTGTTCATTTCTCAATGTCTTAAGAGACGATAAGCCTGTTGCACAACCAGGTGGTTCCATACGTCAGAGAGTATTTCCAGTAAACCACAAAAGTTGAACTAGTTACATGTGATAGTTTCACTTTCTTGAACGACCACAGTGCAGAAGGTGGCCATTTGGCCCATCAAGTATGCACCGACCCTCTGAAAGAGCACCCTACCTAGGCCTAGCCCCCACCCTATCCCCTTAACCCAACCTAACCTTTTGGGCATTTAAGGGAAATTTAGAGTGGCCAATCCACCTAACCTGCACATCTTTGGACTGTGGGAGGAAACCGGGGCACCCAGAGGAAACCCACGCAGACACATGGAGAAAGTCAAACTCCACACAGGCAGTGACCGAAGGCTGGAATTGAACCCTGGTCCCTGGTACAGTGAAGCACCAGTGCTAACCACTATGACAGCTGGACAGCAGAAAACCAGTTTGGGTTTTATGAAAAATATAAAGTTGATAAACTCAATTTCCTAGCTTGCAAATAATAAAATATAAACTCACAACCTCTGGTCAGCCCGATACCAAAACTACATTATATTCTTGCATAGTTGCAGGTGCTGTCTTTCAAATGAGACACTGAACTGAAGCCACAACTGACTTTTCTACTGAACTAAAAAAGCTTGCATGCTTATATTTGGAATTCAAGCATTTTCTCAGGATCCTCCCTGAATCAACAGAATCAAATACAGATGATGGACACCGACATGGAGTTTGCGAGGTACAAACTATACCATGTTCAACTATAAGAACAACAGTGACCAAAGTAATAAATTGGTGGCGATGCTCTTTGAACTCTTACGAAGATGTGAAAGCACTACATACACGTGAGTTCCTTTCGTCACATGTCAGGTTACTGGAAATGAGACCTTATATATGCAAATTGGCTGATGTATTTGCCTACATAACAGCAGACAAATTTTTATAATTGGCTATTTTAATGATACGTTACCAACAGGTTTCGCTATCTTGTTTCATGCTGAAACAAAGCTTCAGAACAGGCAACTCATTTGGTCACTTCTTCAGATAACAAACTTGAATTTATGTAGCATCTTTTGGGGGTGATTCTCCGAGCCCCGCGCCGGGTCGGCCCGCGATCCCCCAAGGTGCAGAGAATCGGCACCATTTGCGCCGGCCGCAGTAATCGACAGAGTCCCGCCGGCGCCATTTACCCCTGGTCGCTGCCGGCGGGAACTCTGCAGGGATGCTCGGGGGGGGCAGCCTGGGGGGGGGGGGGGGGGGTTCCTTCACCAGGGGAGCCTCCGAAGGGGTCTGGCCCGCGATTGGGGCCCACCAATTGGATTGGTGGGCCGGTCCTCCTCCCCCCCCCCCCCCCCCCCCCGTGCCTACATTCCGCCACAGCCGGCCCCAGAACACCGACCCCATGTTGGGTCGGGGCCGGCGCGCGCAAGAAGTTCCCCACGCATGCGCAGGATGGCGTGGCCCAACTGCGCATGCGCAGGATTGAGCTGGCCCAACTGCACATGCGCGGGTTGGCGCGTGTACAGAGGCTGGAGCGGCATGAACCGCTCCAGCGCCATGCTGGCCCCCTGTGGGAGCCAGAATTGGTCGTGCCTGGGCCCTGTTCGCGCCGTCTTGAAACGCGACGGCGCAAACACTTGCCGCCATATCGGAGAATCGCCCCTTTAACTTTGCAAAATATTCCAAGGCACTTTACTGAAGTTAATGGAAGATAAAGTCTCACACCAAGCCACACAAGGAGATTTTAGGGCAGATGACTAAAAGCTTAATCAAGGCAGTGTTTCTGCGAGGTAATTTGGACATTCTGGATTCTCCCTCAGTGTACCCGAACAGGCCCCAGAATGTGGCAACTAGGGGCTTTTCACAGTAACTTCACTGCAGTGATAGTGTAAGTCTAATTGTAACAATAAAGATTATTATTATTCCTGGAGGTTCTTAAAGGAGCACAGAGATCCACACGGATTTAGGGAGGAACTTGCAGAGTATAGAGAAGGCCACTAATGGTAGGTGATTTAAAATAAGGAATTCAAGGGGCCAGCATTGGCCATGTGCAGAGATCTTGAAGCGGTGTAGGTCTGAAGAAGGTGAAGGAGATTGGGAGGGATTTGAAAACAAGAATGAAAGTTTTTAAAAATCAATGCATTGCTAGGGAAGGAGACAGCGTAGGGTCATCGAGCACAGTGGGTGAAAGGGGGCAATTTTTGGTGGGGATGAATTTTGGATGAGCTCAAGGTTATGTAGGATAAATGGGAGAGCATTGAAATAGCAAAGTCTGGAGGTAATTAAACTATGAGTGAGCGGATGAGCCAAGGGGATTCCAAGGTTGGAATCGGTTTGGTCCAGCATCAGTTACCAGCGAGGGGGTGGAGTCAGTGGCTAGGGTATTTCAAAACAATAACAACTATTAATCACAGCAGCAAAATAAATTTAGGTTGATGATACAATTTTAGTTATGTTGGCATTGCTGTTGAGATGCTTCCAGTCTGAAGCCATGTAAAAACGATGATATAACTTCAAGTTAATTTTCAATATGATCTCAAAGCAAAATATTATGGAATTCTGCTCATAATGATTATCATTGCACTGTTTGAATCAGACATCTTGGAGTAAGTACAACTCTTGTGTGCCGTCAAATTGGAGTTCATGGACCAGTATTGTTCAGGGGAGTTTGTAAGACACCCCCAGCACTGCGTAACGCGAGTTGCTTTAAAACATTTTGAGAATGTGGTTACTCCCATGCTCAGACTGACAACTGAAGTACACTTAAACAGAAGACTCACTGGAATATACACCCGTTCCACAACTCTGCTTGATAATTACTGCACAATAATGACTGTCAGAGCTCAGATGCAACTAATACAATGACATACAAATATTCCAGGGAAATTACATTCAAAACCTTAAAGGTACTTTCACGCTGTGCTATTTCTTTAAGATTCTGGAAAACTAGCGTATGTTAGCTGACTCCTTACATTGTACAGCGTTAGATCTGGCTCTCTTATCCTTGCAGCAGAATTAGAAGGATCATTAAACCTGGATGTATGATTCAAAATCCAAGATAAGGAAGCTGCATTTTGACGTGGACAGCACCAATACTAAAAAGTGACTGCAGATGCTGAACAGCTTCATGATGCTACTTCTGCAGGTGTGCTGAAAGATAAACCTATAACACATGCATGCTACAAGAGTCAAAATGGTTTATCGTACATACAGTTTTCTATCTGCTTGCAGATCTGAAAACTAAGAGCCAATTAGTTTCAGGGAAAAGATTTGCTCTGAGCTTTCCATTTCATCATCTGTACAGTTTTACATTGAAACTAAGGATACATGGAGTCTCTCATTATCATCTGTTATGACAAAAGGGTGTCTGGGAGGGAAAAGTAATCAAGGTCCCTCCTACACTAGTACACAAAAGTGTTTATAACTTGTGCGCATCAAGCATGTTCAAATAAGGCTCATGCCTACCCATTTAAAAATGATACACACTCTTATGCAAAACTATGTCCAGATTCAAAATGCAAATTCTGTGAGCTATCAAAACTTCAGTTTACATTAATTCACTGAACACTACCTGTGTTTTGTTAACTCTGTAATTATTATTCTAAATATTGTACTATTACCGAAACTTGCAAATTGCAGCAGAGAAATCTTGAAAATGCTATGAACAAATGACCTGAATGAAGCGTTTGCCCGTCTACTTCAACAATTTCTTTGCCTCTTCTAACTCTTAACCAATTCTGAACCCAGCAATTACTCCACCAACATGGAACAAGGAACGGCCCAAAATGTGTACAACTAATTTTAAAAGAAAACTACAATTTTCAAAAACAAAAACTGGTATAGATTATTAAATTTAAAGGTGCCTTAAAACAGATAAGATGATACTAAATAGCAAGAACTTAAATAAACTACATCTTTCTCCAGATATAAGCTCTCAACATTTGTCTGGATCGCTGTTTAGAAGAGAAACAAGCCGAGACAACTCTGCCTGTATGGCAGGTATGCTGCAGCAGATTTATGATCTGAGTGACTCCACCTGGGCTGGAAACAGGGTGGAGGAAGAGAAGACAGGAAAGGGGTGAGTGTAAAGGGGGGGGGGGGGTTGTCAAACTGTACTCTGGAAAATACTTCAAAACTTGGGAAAAGGAAGTACAGCAACAAATTGACACAGGGTGGGAGCTGCTATCTCTCCAAAATACAGAACATGCGGTCCAAGACGATTTTTGTTTTGGCTGTTCCAAGTTAATTTTGCACAGAAAAGAAGAGGCATGAAGAAGACATTTTAATCCCCTCAGTTCAAAAACTGCTGAGCTGGAAAGCGTGTGTGGCTGCAAGAAAGTGGGTCGCAGTCACTTTACTGGAACCAAAACCCTCTTGACGGGAAAAAATTGAAAATCACACAGCACATGAATAACAGAACAAAACATTAAAGATAAGAATTGCCCCAAGGGGGGGGAGAAAGACACACATTCTTGCCTCACTATGAACATATTTAAGGGGGGGGGGGGGTGATTTCTCTGACTAATATTAGAGGGTGATTATTGATGATGGTGAGGGGTCAGCAGCCCCAGTATTTTTTTTGGGGGTTGGGGGTTGGGGGGGGGGGGGGGGGGGGGGGCTCAAAGAGGGATTTACAATCAAAAAGAAAGGGAATAGTTTGCACAACTTGCGCCCAGACAAAGGGGAGGTGGAGGTGAGGGCCTGTCCACTCCAGGCCAGGGAGGCTCCACCCGGCCCCGCGGGGACTTTGGGGCTAATTTCACAAACTTGTTCCCCGGAGCCCCGGCCGGGGGGGGGGGGGGGGGGCAGCGGCCGGTGCCCCGCCTTCCAGAAAGTTCCAGAGCGCCCTGAGGCAACACGACCCCCCCTCCCCGGGGGACAGGGAGCAGAGTGACCGTCAGGCCCAAGGCGCCGGCCGGCCCTCCTCCCTCACCCACCCACCCCGGGGCCAGGCCTCCTCGGCCTCGGAGCGCAAGGCCCCCGCCGCCAGCCTCGTCCTTTCCAGCCGCGCTCGCTCCACCCCGGCCACCGCCATCTTCCCGCCGCCGCCTGCCGCCTTACCTCTGGCTGCTGTCCGCCCAAACCCGGCCGCGACCGTCATCCCGTCAGCGCCCGGCCGGGCCCCGGTGCGGGGCGGGGGGAGAGGAGGAACCCGGGGGACAAACACGGGCTGGTGGCCGGATCCCGCTCCCCGCCCGGGTGGGTGAGGGAGGGAGAGAGAGAGAGATAGAGAGCGCCGCCCGCTTCACAGATCCCAGCTCCTCTCAGATCCACTCTCACTGAGATCCCAGAGACTGATCACCCAGCAACTGATCTCTGCCTGTTACTGATCTCCCCGGTACTGATCACTCTCCCTGTTACTGATCACTCTCCCCCCTCCCCGGCACTGATCTCTCTCACTCTCTCCCTCCCCTGTTACTGATCTCTCTCTCACTCCCTCCCCTGTTACTGATCTCTCCCCTATTACTGATCTCTCTCTCTCCAGCACTGATCTCTCTCACTCTCTCCCCTGTTACTGATCTCTCTCTCCCCTGTTACTGATCTCTCTCAGTCTCTCTCTCTCCCCTGTTACTGATCTCTCTCTCAGTCTCTCTCTCTCCCCTATTACTGATCTCTCTCTCTCAGTCTCTCTCTCTCCCCTGTTACTGATCTCTCTCTCAGTCTCTCTCTCTCTCTCTCCCCTGTTACTGATCTCTCTCTCCCCTGTTAGTGATCTCTCTCTCCCTCCCCTGTTACTGATCTCTCTCACTCTCTCCCTCCCCTGTTACTGATCTCTCTCACTCTCTCCCTCCCCTGTTACTGATCTCTCTCACTCTCTCTCTCCCCTGTTACTGATCTCTCCCTCCCCTGTTACTGATCTCTCTCCCCTATTACTGATCTCTCTCTCAGTCTCTCTCTCTCCCCTGTTACTGATCTCTCTCCCCCCCTGTTACTGATCTCTCTCTCAGTTTCTCTCTCTCCCCTGTTACTGATCTCTCTCTTTCCTGTTATTGATCTCTCTCTCCCTCCCCTGTTACTGATCTCTCTCTCACTCTATCCCTCCCCTGTTACTGATCTCTCTCTCACTCTCTCCCTCCCCTGTTACTGATCTCTCTCTCACTCCCTCCCCTGTTACTGATCTCTCACTCTCTCTCTCCCCTGTTACTGATCTCTCTCTCCCCTGTTACAGATCTCTCTCTCCCATGTTACTGATCTCTCTCTCACTCTCTCTCTCCCCTGTTACTGATCTCTCTCTCACTCTCTCTCCTGTTACTGATCTCTCTCTCACTCTCTCTCCCCTGTTACTGATTTCTCTCTCCCTCCCCTGTTACTGATCTCTCTCACTCTCTCTCCTGTTACTGATCTCTCTCTCCCCTGTTACTGATCTCACTCTCTCCCCTGTTACTGGTCTCTCTCTCTCCCCTGTTACTGATCTCACTCTCTCCCCTGTTACTGATCTCTCTCTCCCCTGTTACTGATCTCTCTCACTCTCTCCCCTGTTACTGATCTCTCTCTCCCCAGTTACTGATCTCACTCTCTCCCCTGTTACTGATCTCACTCTCTCCCCTGTTACTGGTCTCTCTCTCTCTCCCCTGTTACTGATCTCTCTCTCCCTGTTACTGATCTCACTCTCTCCACTGTTACTGGTCTCTCTCTCTCCCCTGTTACTGATCTCACTCTCTCCCCTGTTACTGATCTCTCTCTCCCCTGTTACTGATCTCTCTCTCTTCCCTGTTACTGATCTTTCCCTCTCTCTCCCCTGTTACTGATCTCTCTCACTCTCTCTCCACTGTTACTGGTCTCTCTCTCTCTCCCCTGTTACTGATCTCTCCCTCCCCTGTTACTGATCTCTCCCCTGTTACTGATCTCACTCTCTCCCCTGTTACTGATCTCACTCTCTCCACTGTTACTGGTCTCTCTCTCTCCCCTGTTACTGATCTCACTCTCTCCCCTGTTACTGATCTCTCTCTCCCCTGTTACTGATCTCTCTCTCCCCTGTTACTGATCTCTCTCTCTCCCCTGTTACTGATCTTTCTCTCTCTCTCTCCCCTGTTACTGATCTCTCTCACTCTCTCTCCTCTGTTACTGATCTCTCTCCCCTGTTACTGACAGTCTCATCGACAGAACAGACCCAGCAGAGGTGGTGGCGCAGTGGTATGCAGTCAGGAGGGAGTTGCCTTGGGAGTCCTCAATATCAACTCTGGACTCCATTAAGTCTCATGGTTTCAGGTTAAACATGGGCAAGGAAACCTCCTGCTGATTACCACACACTGGCCACCATCAGCTGACGAATCAGTACTCCTCCATGTTGAACTTCACTTGGAGGAAGCACTGAGCATGGCAAGGATGCAGAATATGCTTAGAGTGGGGGACTTCAATGTCCATCACCAAGAGTGGCTCGGTAGTACCACCGCAGACAGAACTGGCTGGGTCCTAAAGGACATAGCTGCTAGACTGGGACTGCAGCAGGTGGTGAGGGAACCAAGAGGGAAAAACATACTTGACCTCATCCTCACTAATCTGCCTGCTGCAGATGCATCTGTCCATGGCAGTATCGGTTGAAGTGACCACCGCACAGTCCTTGTGGAGACAGACCCCCGTCTTCACACTGGGGATACCCTCCGTGTTGTGTGGCACTACCACCGTGCTAAGTGGGATAGACTTCGAACAGATCTAGCAACTCAAGACTGGGCATCTATGAGGCGCTGTGGGTCATCAGGAGCAGCAGAATTGTATTCAACCACAATTTGCATCCTCATGGCCTGGCATATCCCCACTCTCTACCATTACCACCAAGCCAGGGGATCAACTCTAGTTCAGTGAAGAGTGCAGGAGAGCATGTCAGGAGCAAAAAATGAGGTGTCAACCTGGTGAAGCTACAACACAGGACTACTTGTGTGCCAAAAGCATAAGCAGCAAGTAATAAACAGAGCTAAGCGATTCCACAACAAATGAATCAGGTCTAAGCTCTGTAGTCCTGCCACATCCAGTCATGAATGGTGATGGACAATTAAACAACTCACTGGAGGGGGAGGTTCCACAAATATCCCCATCCTCAATGATGGAGGAGCCGAGAACGTATGTGCAAAAGACAAGGCTGAGGCATTCGCAACAATCTTCAGCCAAAAATGCCGAAAGAATGATCCATCTCGGTCTCCGGAGGTCTCCAGCATCATAGATGTCAGTCTTCAGCCAATACAATTGACTCCACATGATATCAAGAAATGGCTGAAGGCATTGTATACTGCAAAGGCTATGGGTCCTGACAATATCCCAGCAATAGTACTGAAGACTTGTGCTCCAGAGCTTACTGCGCCCCTAGCCAAGCTGTTCCAGTACAGCTACAACACTGGCATCTGCCCGGCAATGTGGAAAGTTGTCCCAGTGTGTCCTGTACACAAAAAAACAGGACAAATCCAACTCAGCCAATTACTACCCTGTCAGCCTACTCTCCATCATCAGAAAAGTGATGGACTCATTAACAGTGCTATCAAGCGGTACTTACTCAGCAATAACCTTCTGATGGACGCTCAGTTTGGGTTCCACCAGGGTCACTCAGCTCCTGACCTCATTATAGCCTTGGTTCAAACATTGATAAAAGAGATGAATGCTAGAGGTGAGGTGAAACGGTAGCATAGTGGTTAGCACAATTGCTTCACAGCTCCAGGGTCCCAGGTTCGAATTCCGACTTGGGTCACTGTCTGTGCGGAGTCTGCATGTTCTCCCCGTTCTCTCCTGCACTCTTCATTGAACTAGAGTTGATCCCCTGGCTTGGTGGTAATGGTAGAGAGTGGGGATATGCCAGGCCATGAGGATGCAGATTGTGGTTGAATACAATTCTGCTGCTCCTGATGACCCACAGCCCTCCGGGTGCTCCGGTTTCCTCCCACAGTCCAGTGCAGGTTAGGTGGATTGGCCATGCTAAATTACCCTTACTTAGAGTCGCAAATTTGCCTTAATGTTGGGTGGGTTACTGGGTTATGGGGATAGGATGGAGGTGTGGGCTTGGGTAGGGTGCTCTTTCAAAGAGCCGGTGCAGACTCGATGGGCTAAATGGCCTCCTTCTGCACTGTAAAGTCTATGGAGAGAGTCACAACCCTTGACATCAAAGCAGCATTTGACCGAGTATGGCATCAAGGAGCCCTAGCTCAACTGGAGTCAGTGGGAAT
Organism: Scyliorhinus canicula; assembly: GCF_902713615.1. Classification (NCBI taxonomy): domain Eukaryota; kingdom Metazoa; phylum Chordata; class Chondrichthyes; order Carcharhiniformes; family Scyliorhinidae; genus Scyliorhinus; species Scyliorhinus canicula. The sequence goes on along the minus strand of NC_052155.1, from coordinate 166,918,099 downwards.
CAGGGGAAAACTCTCCGCTGGTTGGAGTCATACCTGGCACAAAGGAAGATGGTGGCTGGAGGTCAATCATCTCAACTCCAGGACATCACTGCAGACGTTCCTCATGGCAGTGTCCAAGGCCCAACCATTTTCAACTGTTTCATCAATAACCTCCCTTCCATCATAAGGTCACAAGTAGGGATGTCTGCGGATGACTGAACAATGTTTAGCACCATTTGCGACTCCTCTGATAATGAAGCAGTCCATGTCCAAATGCAGCAAGACCTGGACACTATCCAGGCTTGGGGTGACAAGTGGCAAGTTACATTCGCGCCACACATGGAGGGATGCATGCCGGGGTGATTGCTGAGGATCAAACGGGTTTCATAAAGGGTAGGCAGCTCTCAGTAACATCAGTAGACTGTTAAATGTGGTAATGACTCCGTCAGTGGGGCAGGTGGTGGAGGTCATTGTTTCAATTGATGCAGAGAAGGCTTTTGATTGGGTGGAGTGGAGGTAATTATTTGAGATCTTGGGTAGGTTTGGGTTTGGCCCGGAGTTTGTGGTGTGGGTGCGCTTGATATATGTATCCCCGGTGGCAAGTGTATGTACAAAAGGGACAAATTCACAAGAGTTTTCTGCTGTAGAGGGGGACGAGATAGGGGTGTCCGCTGTCGCCATTGTTCTTTGTGTTGGCGTTTGAGCCCTTGGCGATGGCCCTTAGGGGATCTGTAAGTGGCAGGGGATTGTGAGTGGGAGCAGGGAGCACGAGGTGACGTTGTACACGGATGATTTGTTCATGTCGGATCAGTTGGAGAGTATGGATAGGATCATGGGAATGTTGGAGAGGTCTGGGGCCTTCTCTGGGTATAAGTTAAATGTTGGGAAGAGCGAGGTGTTTCCAGTGAAAGTGGCCAACTTGGTGATGTTGCCATTTAAGGTAGCTAGGAAAAGGTTCAGGTACTTTGTGATTCAAGTGACGAAGGAATGGACTATGATGTCTGCCTGTGGAATTTGACAATGTTGGTGGAGGGTATTAGGGAGGATTTTAAGAGATGGGATACATTGCACTTGAAACTGGCAGGGTGGGTGCATGTTGTGAAAATTAATGTGCTGCCAAGGTTCCTGTTCATTTTCCCGACCTTCCTGATCTTTCTCCCGAAGACCTTCTTCCGGAAATTGGAGACAATCATTTCTGAGTTTATATGAGCGGGGAAAGTGCGGTAAAGAGGGTACTGCTACAGAGGCAGAAAGAGGGGTTGGCGCTCCCGAATCTGCTGCACTATTATTGGGCAGTGAATGTGGAGAAGTTGAACGGGAGGGGAGTGGGAGGGTGGAGTGGGTTAAGATGTAGGAGGAATCCTGAGGGGATCTAGTCTGAGTGCTGAGGTGATAGCTCCGCTGCCACAAGCTCCAGGAAAGTACGCTGGGAGCCCGGTGGTACAGTCGATGATTAGGGTGTGGAATGAGCTGCGAAGACACTTTGGCCGGGATTCTCCCTTCTGGGGACTAAGTCCCCACGCCAGCGGGAAAACCGGCTCCAACCATTCCGGCTTCAACAGCCCTTGAAAGTAAGGAATTCTCCGAACGTTCGGAGAGTAGATGGACGCCGGAGGGATTGGCGGTGTTCAATGCGCGGACCGGCCGGCATGATCTCACGCATGCGCGGACCGGCCAGCGTATTTCTGCGCATGCGCAGACTGGTGGCGTATTTCCACGTGTACGCAAGGGGTTCTCTTCTCCACACCGGCCCCCGGGCAATATGGCGGAGCCCTACAGGGGCCCGGCGCGCAGGAAAAAAGTCCCCCCACGGAACACGCCCGCCCGCAAATCAGAAGGCCCCAATCATGGGCCAGGCCACAGTGAGGGCCCCCCTGGGGTCGGATACCCTTGCGACCCCCCGAGGACCGCCCGCACATACTCACCTGCCAGGTCCCGCCGTGCGTGAGGTGAGTAATTCACGCCGGCGGGACTGGCCAAAACTGGACGGCCGCTCGGCCCATCGGGGCCCGGGGAATCGCCGGGGGGGGGGGGGGGCGCTGTCAACGGCCCCTGACCGACATGGTGGGAATCCCGCCGCTGCCCGAAAACGGCGCCGGAGAATAGGGCATCCAGCGGCGGGGCGGGATTCCGCCTCCCCCTGGGGATTCTCCGACCCATCGGGGGATCGGAGAATCCCGGTCTTTAAGTTGGAGGGGATGTTTGTGTTGACACCACTATGCTCGAATCGCAGGATTAAGCCAGGGAGATAGATGGGATGTCTGGGAAGTGGAGGGAGCTGGGACTGGTGAGGGTGAGGGATTTGTATTTGGAAGGGAAATTTGCAGGTCTGGATGAGTTGCAGGAGAGGTTTGAGTTGCCGAGGGGGAGTGAATTTAGATACATGTAGGTGAGGAACTTTGCACGAAAGGAGTGACGATGTTCCCCAGGTTGCTGGGGTACACCCCATTGGAGTAACTACTGCTCCCGGGTGAGTTGGGAGAGGGTATGATTGGGGACATAGCGGGGGGGCGAAGAATCTGATTAATTGTAGGTCGGATATGTTGCCGAGGCTGGCGGCCTGGCTGGGTGACCTGTGCGACTTTATCTGGTTGGAAAAGATCAATTTTGAATTAGGGGGTTGGCTGAGGGCTTCGAGAAACTGTGGGGATTGTTCATGACAATGTTTAACCAACTGTTCGCCACGGAGGGTGAGGCAGGGGGTAGGGAAGGGGGGGGGGGAAGGAGAAAAACTGTGGACTGTGAGGTTGTGGAGTGTGTTGTTGTACATGTTACTGTTTTTTATATTTGTTCGGAATAAAATACATTTTTTTAAAAAGCCATGATCATAATGAATGTCGGAGCAGGCTCTCCCTCCTCTTACTGATCTTGTTAATGATCACTGTCTCCCGTTACTGATCTCTCCCCCTGTTACTGATCTCTCTCCCTGTTACTGATCTCTCTCTCTCTCTCTCCCTTTTTAGTGATCTCTCCTGTCACTGGGCCATCTCTTTCTCTATTTTTACTGATCTTTCACCTTCTCTTACTGATCTCGCTCTCCCTTGTTGCTGATCTCACTCTCCCCTGAAGCTGATCTCTCTCTTTACAATGTTACTAATCTCTATCGCTGTCCCCCGCCTCTCTCTTGTTACTTATCTCTCCTATTACCGACCAATCTCTCTCTCCCTTGTTACTGATCTCTCTCTCCCTTTTTACTGATCTTTCCTGTTACCAGTCAATCTCTCTCTTGCTCGCAATGTGTCTCCCATCTTACTCATCCCTCTCTCACTCCCTTGTCCATGAACTCTCCTGTTCCGGATCTCTCTGTCTCTCTTCTGTTACTGATCTCTGATTCTCTTCTGATACCCATCTCTCTCCAGTTACTGACTCTCTCCCTGTTACTGATCAAAGTCTCTCTCTCTCCTGTTACTGATCTCTCTCCTGTTACTGATTACTCCTTAATTTTACTGATCTCACCCTTCTGTTTCTAATCACTCTCTAACATTACTGATCTCACTCTCCCTGTAACAGATCAGGCTCTGCTGTTACTGATCTCCCTCTTTCCTGTTACTGATCACTCTTTCCTGCTACTGATCACTCTCTGCTGTTACAGATCACTGTCTCCTGTTACTGATCACACTCTCCTGTTACTGATCACTCTCTAATGTTACTAATCTCACTATCTCCTGTTCCTGATCAATCTTTTCTTTACTGATCACTCTCTGCTATTACAGATCACTGTCTCTGTTACTGATTTCACTCTCCTGTTACTGATCTCACTCTCCTGTTACTGATCTCTCACTCCTGTTCCTGATCTCTCTTTCCTGTTACTGATCACTCTCTGCTGTTACAGATCACTGTCTCCTGTCACTGATTTCACTCTCCTGTTACTGATCTCTGTCTCCTGTTACTGATCTCACTCTTCTGTTACTGATCTCACTCTCCTGTTACTGATCGCTCTCTGTTACTGATCTCATTCACCTGTTACTGATCACTCTCTAATGTTACTGATCTCATTCACCTGTTACTGATTGCTCTCTAATTTACTGATCTCACTCTCTAATGTTACTGATCTCGCAGTCCTGTTACTGAATGCTCTCTAATGTTACTAATCTCACTCTCTAATGTTACTGATTGCTCTCGAATGTTACTGATCTCACTCTCTAATGTTACTGATCTCACTCTCCTATTACTGATCTCACTCTCCTATTACTGATCTCACTCTCTAATGTTACTAATCTCACTCTCTAATGTTACTGATTGCTCTCGAATGTTACTGATCTCACTCTCTAATGTTACTGATCTCACTCTCCTGTTACTGATTGCTCTCTAATTTACTGATCTCACTCTCTAATGTTACTGATCTCACTGCCTGTTACTGATCGCTCTCTAATGTTACTAATCTCACTCTCTAATGTTACTGATTGCTCTCTAATGTTACTGATCTCACTCTCCAATGTTACTGCTCATTCTCTAATGTTACTGATCTCACTCTCTTGTTACTGATCACTCTCTAATGTTACTGATCTCACTCTCCTTTTACTGATCTCACTCTCCTGTTACTGATCTGACCCTCCTGTTACTGATCTCACTCTCTCCTGTTACTGATCTCGCTCTCCTGCTACTGATCACTCTTTAATGTTACTAACCTCACTCTCCTCTTACTGATAGCTCTCTAATATTACTAATCTCACTCTCCTGTTACTGATCTCGCCCTCCTGCTACTGATCACTCTCTAATGTTACTAATCTCGCTCTCCTGTTCCTGATCACTCTCTGATGTTACTGATTTCACTCTCCTGTTACTGATCTCGCTCTCCTGTTACTGATCTCACTCTCTAATTTACTGATCTCACTCTCTAATTTATTGATCTCACACTCTAATGTTACTGATTTCACTCTCCTGTTACTGATCGCTCTCTAATGTTACTGATCTCGCTCACCTGCTACTAATCACTCTCTAATGTTACTAATACTACTCTCATGTTACTGATCGCTCTCTAATGTTACTAATCTCACTCTCCTGTTACTGATCGCTCTCTATTGTTACTGATCCTGCTCTCTGTTACTGATTTGTCTCTCCTGTTACTGATCTCTCTCTCCTGTTACTGATCTCACTCTCTTCTCTTACTGATCACTCTTTCCTGTTACTGATCACTCTCTGCCGTTACAGATCACTGTCTCCTGTTATTGATTTCACTCTCCTGTTACTGATCACTCTCTTCTCTTACTGATCTCGCTCTCCTGTTATTGATCTCTCTCTTGTTACTGATCACTCTCTAATGTTACTGATCTCACTCTCTAATGTTACTGATTTCACTCTCCTGTTACTGATCTCGCTCTCCTGTTACTGATCTCACTCTCCTGTTACTGATCGTTCTCTGATGTTACTGATCTGACTCTCTAATTTACTGATCTCACTCTCTAATGTTACTGATCTCACTCTCTAATGTAACTGCTCATTCTCTCGTTACTAATCTCACTCTCCTCTTACTGATCTCTCTCTCCTGTTACTGATCTCTCTCTCATGTTACTGATCTCACTCTCCTGTTACTGATCGCTCTCTAATGTTACTGATCACTCTCTAATGTTACTGCTCTCGCTCTCTAATGTTACTGAGCACTCTCTAATGTTACTGTTCTAACTCTCTAATGTTACTGATTTCACTGTCTCCTGTTATTGATCTCACTCTCTAATGTTACTGATCACTCTCTAATGTTACTGCTCTCGCTCTCTAATGATGCTGATCTCACTCTCTAATATTACTGCTCTCGCTCTCTAATGTTACTGAGCACTCTCTAATGTTACTGATCTAACTCTCTAATGTTACTGATTTCACTGTCTCCTGTTATTGATCTCTCTCTCTAATGTTACTGATCACTCTCTAATGTGACTGATCTCGCTCTCTAATGTTACTCATCTCACTCTCTAATGTTACTGATCTCACTCTCTAATGTTACTGATCGCTCTCTAATGTTACTGATCTCACTCTCTAATGTTACTCATCTCACTCTCTAATGTTACTGTTCTCACTCTCGAATTTACTGATCTCGTTCTCCTGTTACTGATCGCTCTCTAATGTTACTGCTCTCGCTCTCTAATGATACTGATCTCACTCTCTAATGTTACTGCTCATGCTCTATAATGATGCTGATCTCACTCTCTAATGTTACTGCTCTCGCTCTCTAATGTTACTGAGCACTCTCTAATGTTACTGAGCTAACTCTCTAATGTTACTGATTTCACTGTCTCCTGTTATTGATCTCTCTCTCTCTAATGTTACTGATCGCTCTCTAATCTGACTGACCTCGCTCTCTAATGTTACTGATCTCACTCTCGCCTGTTACTGATCTCACTCTCTAATGTTACTCATTTCACTCTCTAATGTTACTGATCTCACTCTCTAATGTTACTGATCTCGCTCTTTAATGTTACTGATCGCTCTCTAATGTTACTGATCTTACTCTCTAATATTACTGATCTCACTCTCTAATGTTACTGATCTCGCTCTTTAATGTTACTGATCGCTCTCTAATGTTACTGATCTTACTCTCTAATATTACTGATCTCACTCTCTAATGTTACTGATCGCTCTCTAATGTTACTCATTTCACTCTCTAATGTTACTGATCTCACTCTCTAATGTTACTGATCTCAGTCTCTAATGTTACTGATCTAACTCTCTAATGTTACTGATCTCACTCTCTAATGTTACTCATCTCACTCTCTAATGTTACTCATCTCACTCTCTAATTTAATGAATCACTCTCTAATGTTACTGTTCTCACTCTCGAATTTACTGATCTCGTTCTCCTGTTACTGATCGCTCTCTAATGTTACTGCTCTCGCTCTCTAATGATACTGATCTCACTCTCTAATGTTACTGCTCATGCTCTATAATGATGCTGATCTCACTCTCTAATGTTACTGCTCTCGCTCTCTAATGTTACTGAGCACTCTCTAATGTTACTGAGCTAACTCTCTAATGTTACTGATTTCACTGTCTCCTGTTATTGATCTCTCTCTCTCTAATGTTACTGATCGCTCTCTAATCTGACTGACCTCGCTCTCTAATGTTACTGATCTCACTCTCGCCTGTTACTGATCTCACTCTCTAATGTTACTCATTTCACTCTCTAATGTTACTGATCTCACTCTCTAATGTTACTGATCTCGCTCTTTAATGTTACTGATCGCTCTCTAATGTTACTGATCTTACTCTCTAATATTACTGATCTCACTCTCTAATGTTACTGATCTCGCTCTTTAATGTTACTGATCGCTCTCTAATGTTACTGATCTTACTCTCTAATATTACTGATCTCACTCTCTAATGTTACTGATCGCTCTCTAATGTTACTCATTTCACTCTCTAATGTTACTGATCTCACTCTCTAATGTTACTGATCTCAGTCTCTAATGTTACTGATCTAACTCTCTAATGTTACTGATCTCACTCTCTAATGTTACTCATCTCACTCTCTAATGTTACTCATCTCACTCTCTAATTTAATGAATCACTCTCTAATGTTACTCATCTCACTCTCTAATGTTACAGTTCTCACTCTTGAATTTACTGATCTCGTTCTCCTGTTACTGATCTCACTCTCTAATGTTACTGATCGCTCTCTAATGTTACTGATCTCGCTATCTAATGTTACTGATCACTCTCTAAGTTTATGATCTCGCTCTCTAATGTTACAGATCTCACTCCCTAATGTTACTGATCTCGCTCTCCTGTTACTTCTCATTCTCTAATGTTACTGATCTCACTCTCATGTTACTGATTGCTGTCTAAAATTGCTGATCTCACTCTCTAATGTTACTGATTTCTATCTCCTGTTACTGACTGCTCTCTAATGATACTGCGCACTCTCTAATGTTCTGCTATCACTCTCCTGTTGCTGATCGCTCTCTAATGTTGCTGATCTCACTCTCAAATGTTCCTGATCGCTCTCCTGTTACTGATGCTCTCTAATGTTGCTGATCTCACACTCTGATGTTACTGATCTTGCTCTCCTGTTACTGATCTCTCTCTCCTGTCACTGTTAACTCTGACCTGTTACTGATATCCCTCTGCTGTTCCTGATAATTCTCTCCTGTTGCTGATCTCTCTCTCCTGTTAATGAGCTCCCTCATGTTACTGATATCACTGTTTTATTACTGATCGCACTCTCCTGTTACTGATCACCCTCTCCTTCTTATTAATCACTCTCTCCTGCTGCTGATCTCTCTCTCTCCTGTTACAGGTCACCCTCTCTGATTGCCAATCACACTCTCCTTGTTACTGATCACGCTCTACTGTTACTGATCTTTCGTTCCTGTTTCTGATCTCTCTCTCTCCTGTTACTGATCTCTCTCTCCTATTACTGATACCTTTCCCCTGATACTAATTTCACTCTCTTGTTACTGATCTCGCTCTCCTGTTACTGGTCTCGCTCTTGATGGAACCATCAATTCACCAGACACGTGTTTCCGATGTGAATCTAGGCTTTAATCGACTTACTTCAGAGCCAGCCTGTTACCCGTTGATGAACTCGAAGTGACCCAGGCTGACTCTGGACACGGATACTTATACAGCTGCACTAGGGGGAGGAGTCGTGGGCGGAACCAAGGGTGGAGCCCAGTACAAGTTCCTAAGTGCTCCCAGTGCTACTCCCCCTAGTGGTAGGATGGCGCTACTGCGCTTACAATAACAGTGTGAATTAGTATATATAGAACATAGGACAGTACAGCACAGAACAGGCCCTTCGGCCCTCGATGTTGTGCCGAGCAATGATCACCCTACTCAAGTCAACGTATCCACTCTATACCAGTAACCCAACAACCCCCCCCCCCCCCCCCATTAACCTTATTTTTTAGGACACTAAGGGCAATTTAGCATAGCCAATCCACCTAACCCGCACATCTTTGGACTGTGGGAGGAAACCGGAGCACCCGGAGGAAACCCACGCACACACGGGGAGGACGTGCAGACTCCGCACAGACAGTGACCCAGCCGGGAATCGAACCTGGGACCCTGGAGCTGTGAAGCATTTATGCTAACCACCATGCTACCGTGCTGCCCATATATACATTCATATATTACATTCACCACAGCTCACCTGTACTGATCTCTCTCTCCTGTTACTGATCTCTCTCTCCTATTACTGATCTCTCTCTCCCTGTTACTGATCTCTCTCTCCCTTTTCCTTGGTACTGAGCCAGCAGCTCGTCCAAAACTCAACTGTCACTGATATCTTGTCCTATTTTCAGCATAACCTTCTTGGTGCAGATCAGCCTTAGCAGCCACTTATGTCCCTGCCAGAACCTGGCAAACACCCAAGATGATGGACATTGCCATCATCGCTGTAAAGGACGAACAACCCATCTTACGGACCCCTGTTTATTGGTCTGTCCGTTTGCCATCCATTTTGTCATCTCATTTATCCTTGCTTGATAATCAAAAACTGACTTCCTGGAGTATTTGGAGTCCATGAAACAGTTGAAGATGCTATGTTATAAATTTGCTTTAAATTTTGTTCTTTTAGCTTCAGTATATCTTGCATTAATCTATTTTGCCACATGATGTATACATTCGGTTTAACCTGGCTTGAAAGGAATTAAGGAGTTAAAAGCATCCAAAAAAAGATGATAATATTACTGCAGCAGTAGTTATTTATTTGTGTTCAATTCCCTGATGAAGCAATACAGGCACAGTGGAGCATTCATTTGGGTTTTTAGGTCAAAGCGAGATGAATTTTGTCCTCCAAACATTACAAAAAAAATTTTTTTTTTTCAGCGGCAAAAACCTTTTTTGAAGGACAGTTGGTCAATTACAAACTTTTCTTCTTCTGTACGTCTTATTTTTTGTCAACTGTTGTGTTTTACATTTTTGCATAATGGCAAACATATTTACGAATCGCCTTTTGAAACTCAAGCCGCATTTAATATCCAAAGGGTGTGGTGTGAGAAGTTGTTTAATCCTGTGAATGGATCATTTCAATTAGGTCAATTAGGTTGCGGGTCCTCGCCGGGCTTGTTCTCCAGCTTCTCCTGGTCTGGCGCCTCCTCGGAGGTGGCCACATATTCCTCACCCTCCACCTCGAGCTCGTAGCCCTACTGCTGTGCCAGGTTGTGGAGGACACATCACACCACCACAAAATTGGTGACTGCCTGGGGGGGGGTGTACTGCAGTGCACCACCAGAGTGGTCGAGGCACCAGAACCTCATTTTGAGGTGTCTGATGCACTGCAAAATGACAGTCACATGGGCCTCATTGTATCGTGTCTCTGCATCAGTCACCAGCCTCCGTACTACCATCATTAGCCAGGTCCTCAGCGGGTACCCTTCATTCCCCAAGAGCTAACCGCCCATCATGCGGTCGTCCTCAAAGAGGTCGGGAATGTCTGACTGTCCCAGGATGCAGCTATCATGCACACTCCCTGGGAAGCGTGCACACACATGCATGATCTTCATGTGGTTGTCGCACACGAGCTGGGTGTTCAGAGAGTGCAGCCCCTTCCAGTTGATGTAGAGCACTCCATGACGGCCCGGTGAGCGCAAAGCAACATGTGTGCCATCTATTAGTCCCTGGGCCTTGGCGTCATGCCAATGGTGGAGAATCCTGTTTCCCAGGCATCTTGTTGGGCGTGGTCCATTTCAAAATTTACATAGTTTTCTGCCCGGGCAAACAGGGCATTCATGACTTCACAGATGCAAATTTGGGTTGCAGCTTGTGAGATGCCACATAAGTCCCCGCTCAAGCCCTGGAATGATCCTGAGGCGTAGAAGTTCAGGGCTGCGGTGACCGTGATGGCCACTGGGGGCAGGTATCCTCCTCCTCCACGTGGTGCCATGTCTGCCAGGACATGGCACAGGTACCGCACCATCCACTTGTTGAGACAGAGCCTCCTGCAGCACACGCTGTCCATAATCTGTTCGAAAGCCCAGTGATGCCTGAACACCTTGGACCGTCGCCGGCCTTGCACTTTGGGCCCCTCCCTGTCCGGATGGGGAGCCGGGTTCTTAGGGGGTGTGACAGAACCTGCACATGGGCCGCCGCCTCGAGCCTCTGTTGATGCTACTGCCACTGCCTCTTCCGTCGTCTGGCTGCCTGCCCTGCCAGCAGCACCACTAGGGCAAGTTCAGCAGGGTCCAAGATATCGTCCAACCCGTGCAATATCTGTAAGAATTTGGTGAGGGTGTGAGACTGACAAGCATCAGTGTGTTCCATCACAGGACCCTCCAGTCCCCCATTACCCATTCCACCTCCCATCCGACAAGCCCTGCCCACGCACCCATGGCTACACAGGGGGGGTCCCTGCTCACCAGACCCCAGACCCTGTACCCCAGACACCCGCACGTAACATTATCTGGACCAGATGCTGGTTCTCTCCCCGGTGCACACACTCATCCTCAGGTCGTCAATATGACCCTGGTGCTGTGGCCAGCCCCTGGGTGTTCAGATGTTGGCCGCTGAGTCTGTGATGTTGCCTCCCGCAGTGTTCAGGCACAGTGTCCAGGCATCATGCATTGACTGGGATGCTAGGCAATAACTCTCACATGCTGCATGGCACGCCAACCCACGGGGATCCACTTGGGATGTGGGAAGTACTCACTTAGCTACAATTGCCAATTCCCAATTGACAATAGGCTTTAGCCCCGCAGTCAGAGGCCTCTGTGATCTATGGGATTTATGGGTGGTGGGTGGGGCATGTGGGCAGGGGCTGAGATTGCCCCCGGGACGGGATCACATGGTCTAAGCGTTGGTATGGTGGACCCGACACCCAAACTCCGCACTCCCCCCAAGCTTAGCCTAAGCCATGGGCATCCACCCCCCCTGCTCCGTAACCCCCCCACCCCCAATGATGGCGGCCCACCCCAACTGAAGCTGGCCTCCCGGTGGCTCCCCCACCCCCCTTTAAGCACTGGGGCAGAAATCCCAGTGCTCCCATGCTTTTTGCCTGTGAGCGAAGATGGCTATTCACCTCTTTGGGTTCCCGCAGCAGCCCTTCCACCAGCTTCAGATTTTTAAAAAGGAGTAGTAATTTGTGCATGCGTGACCACTTGCTGGGGAGGCCGTTAGATCATGGCGGGCTGGTAGATAGGGGGTCACTCCCGTTAATTGTATGCAGATTGGGCTTAAGTGGTGAGTATTGGTTTCTTATCATACAATGGAGGGATCCTGATTTCACTAATGGGAGGGGGCAGGTTAGATCGCAAACAGATTGGTGCCCGGCGCGATTCTCAATTTTGGCCTCTCCCGCGATTTAACAGCTTTGTCGCACTCCCGCTTAAGCGCAACGCAGCTATTAAATTGTGCCCTCAGTCTCCACAAGATAGAACATAGAACATAGAACAGTACAGCACAGAACAGGCCCTTCGGCCCTCGATGTTGTGCCGAGCAATGATCACCCTACTCTAACCCACGTATCCACCCTATACCCGTAACCCAACAACCCCCCCCCCCTAACCTCACTTTTAAGGACACTACGGGCAATTTAGCATGGCCAATCCACCTAACCCGCACATCTTTGGACTGTGGGAGGAAACCGGAGCACCCGGAGGAAACCCACGCACACACGGGCAGGACGTGCAGACTCCACACAGACAGTGACCCAGCCGGGAATCAAACCTGGGACCCTGGAGCTGTGAAGCATTTATGCTAACCACCATGCTACCGTGCTGCCCGTGGACGTGCAGACTCAACACAGACAGTGACCCAGCCGGGAATCGAACCTGGGACCCTGGAGCTGTGAAGCATTTATGCTAACCACCATGCTACCCTGCTGCCCAAAGATCTCTGACTTTGTGTGGTTCCCTGTACTTGGTCTTCTCGATTCTGGTCTCAAATCCAGACCAAGTCACCTGGTTGGAATTCTGGTAAATCTGTGCCATTGATTGCAGTTTTTGGTCTTATTGGTGTGTTGTTCCTTGTGTCTTAATAAAGCTTGTAGTCTCAGAGGTGGAGAAGATGCTTTATTGTGAATTTGTTCTCTCTTCAGAGCTTAACTTACGGCTACCTCAAATGCTGCCTGCCTGTGTGTCTGTGTCCTGCTACGAGTTCTGCCTTCTGTGAAGTGTGTCGTCACTTCCTGTCCCTGTGTATATATAGCTCTCCCGTGCTCCCTCTAGTGCTTGCTCAGTTGTATTGCATCTACTCAGATCTACAATCACCACATCCCCCCTTTTTTCTTTACATATTTTCTGTACATCGTTAAAGAAAATTATACAAAACAGTTACTTATGATATGTGTATCTATACAAGTGATGGTGCTATTGCATATTTTACAAAGCCAATTTATGTTTATGAGTCCACTCTTAATAAAAACATTTATGAGTCCAAACTTAATTAATTTGTTCACTGAGTTTTTTCTTTTGTTGTTGTTGACGTGGTGAATGTTGTCGGTGTTCTTGTTATTTTAAGTAACCAATGCGTCATCCCGAGGTGTTTGCATGGTCGAACCACTGATGTTGACTGACATGGACTTTTTTTTGTTCTTGTGGTATCGATTTATTATGTCATCTGCCTTGAAAGCTGGTGTGCTTGCTTGTTCTGGAGCAGATGTGAGTTTGTGCGATTTGTTGTCATCCCATGGCATGTTTGTAGTCTTGTCATTGCTTTGCAGTGTGATGTGGCATTGTCCTTCATGTGCAGAGTTGTACCATTTTATACAAGTCGTTGTTTCATTGCTGTTGTTTCTGTCGTTCCTGTCTTTGTTGTTTTCGTTGCCGTTCTTGTTGCTGTTTTTGTCATTTCTGTCTTTGTTGTTGTCGCTATCTTTGTTATGCTTCTTGTTGGTTTTGTTGTTCTTCTTGTAGTTCACCGTTCAGCTGGTGTTTGCCTCTGTCATGTGTGTCTGGTTCCTCCACTCATTGTTCCAGGGAGATCTTCTCTCTGGTTTTCTCAAGATTTTCAATTCATCTCCTTTAAAGATCCGTTGTCTATGCATGCAAGCTTTTCGACTTAACAATGAACATTCTTGGTTGTGGACTGCATGCAAGCTTTCTGTGTTTTCTCTTCCTTTGTACAGGAGTTTAACAGTCCCATAACCTTCAGTTGAATGCCTCCTGGATCGTGGAATTGTACGGTCGGTGGCTGAAGGAAGTCTGGTTTTAACCACTGTTCTGTGTCTGAAAGAATGGAAACTTCATTATCTTTTTTGTTTTCAACTTCCTAAATGCCATCAACTTCTTGAATACTATACATCTGAGTTGTTTCTGCTTTAGTTTCTGTGTCAGGAGCATTTTGCAGAGACACCGATTTAAAATGGCCTCTTCTTGCACGAACGGGACCCTGCATGTTTTGGGGGGTATTCTTTTCCAGAAGATTTCTTTTTCACCTTGAATAAAAATCTGGATTTGCTTTCCTATTTCTTATATAAATTTAGAGTACTCCATTCATTTTTCCAATTAAGGGGCAATTTAGCGTGGCCAATCCACCTAGCCTGCACATCTTTGGGTTGTGGGGGCGAAACCCCACACAAGCACGGGGAGAATGTGCAAACTCCACACCGACAGGGACCCAGAGCCGGGATCGAACCTGGGACCTCGGCGCCGTGAGGCAACAGGGCTAACCCACTGCGCCACTGTGCTGCCCCTTGCTTTCCTATTTCTGCCTGCCTTTGTTAGGGCTAAATTTTCCTTTGAGTTCAGAAATTTAAAAAAAATATTGGGCGCAATTCTCCGATGTCACGCCGGTCCGACGCGCTCCCGCGATTATCCGAAACGGCGAAATCGGTTCCGTCGTGTTCCGCGCGCCAAAACCCGGAGAATCGCCCGAGGCACCCAAAATGGCGATTCTCCGGAACCCCCGCTATTCTCCGGCCTGGATGGGCCGAAGTCCCGACGGCGTTACCCCAGTTCACGCCATCGCCGTCCACACCTGCGAGCAGTGAGGAGGTGAGCGGACCGTCCGGGAGTCTCCGCAGACTGGGGAAGGCTTCCCCGAGAACGCAGCGGCTGGGGTGGGGGGGGGGGGGGAAGGAGTAGTGGGGGGGGGAGTAGTGGAGGGGGGAGAGGGAGTAGTGGGAGGGGGGGAGAGGGAGAAGTGGAGGGGGAGAGGGAGTAGTGGAGGGGGGAGAGGGAGAGGTGGAGGGGGAGGGGGAGTAGTGGAGGGGGGAGAGGGAGTAGTGGGGGGGAGAGGGAGTAGTGGGAGGGGGGGAGAGGGAGTAGTGGGAGGGGGGGAGAGGGAGTAGTGGGAGGGGGAGAGGGAGTAGTGGGGGGGAGAGGGAGTAGTGGGAGGGGGGAGAGGGAGTAGTGGAGGGGGAGAGGGAGTAGTGGAGGGGGGAGGGAGAAGTGGAGGGGGAGAGGGAGTAGTGGAGGGGGGAGAGGGAGTAGTGGAGGGGGGAGAGGGAGTAGTGGAGGGGGGAGAGGGAGTAGTGGAGGGGGGAGAGGGAGTAGTGGGGGGGGAGAGGGAGAAGTGGAGGGGGAGAGGGAGTAGTGGAGGGGGGAGAGGGAGTAGTTGGAGGGGGAGAGGGAGTAGTGGGGGGGAGAGGGAGAAGTGGAGGGGAGAGGGAGTAGTGGAGGGGGGAGAGGGAGTAGTGGGAGGGGGGGAGAGGGAGTAGTGGAGGGGGAGAGGGAGTAGTGGGAGGGGAGAGAGGGAGTAGTGGAGGGGGAGGAGAGAGAGTAGTGGAGGGGGGAGAGGGAGTAGTGGGAGGGGAGAGAGGGAGTAGTGGAGGGGGGAGAGAGAGTAGTGGAGGGGGAGAGGGAGTAGTGGAGGGGGTAGAGGGAGTAGTGGAGGGGGGAGAGGGAGTAGTGGAGGGGGGAGAGGGAGTAGTGGAGGGGGGAGAGGGAGTAGTGGAGGGGGGAGAGGGAGTAGTGGAGGGGGAGAGGGAGTAGTGGAGGGGGGAGAGGGAGTAGTGGAGGGGGAGAGAGGGCGTAGTGGGAGGGGGAGAGGGAGTAGTGGGGGGGTGAGAGAGGGAGTAGTGGAGGGGGGAGAGGGAGTAGTGGAGGGGGGAGAGGGAGTAGTGGAGGTGGAGAGGGAGTAGTGGAGGGGGGAGAGGGAGTAGTGGGAGGGAAGGGGGAGAGGGAGTGAGTAGAGTGGGTCGACCACCCCTGGATGCAACATGTCAGCCACCCTGCCATGGCAGGACGGTGACGAGGACACGGCCGCTGGTTGCACTGTGGCTGATGGGCACAGCCCACTGAGGCACCGGTGAGGAGGACTTTCTTAAGTGACCGTTGGACGCAGAAAGTGACCAGGGGTTAGGCTGGCCGCGTGTCAGCAGCGCAACCAGGCCACCGGGACACACAGGTATCCCGTGGCAGGCGGCTGCCGAGGTGTCGAATAAACTCCGTCTAACATGTTGTTTCTCTGCTCCCCACCACCCTTCTGTAGGTCACCATAATGTATTTGAACCGAGCAGCGATGTTCACCGCAGTGGTTGGGGCCGCTGCACTGCAGCTGAACATCCAGCAGCGTCCACAGCGACATCCCACAGTGGATGCAGGGCCAGCTGCAGCAGCAGAGGGAATGCCCACGGAGTGGCCCGTCGTCGCCGTACAGGCCGCAGGCACTCATGGCCGGCATGTCCAGGGGGATGCCGAGGGGAACATTGACCCCCAAACGCTGAGGAAGGCACAGGATGCGGGCACTGATGTCGAGCAGCATGTGGGGGAGGAGGAGGAGGAGGAGACACTGATGGTGGAGACAGGGTGCCAGAGGCAACAATCGAGGCCTAGGGTGTACCGTGCCCGGATCTCTTTGAGACACTGCCGGACATCACCTGCAGGAGGAGACTCCAGTTCAGCAGCGAGATGGTCGTACATATCTGCCACCTCGTGGCGCACCTCGCCCCACATGGAACGGGAGGAGGACACGCGATACCGGTTGCCGTCAAGGTGACGGTGGCACTTAACTTCTATGCTACCGGTTCCTTCCAGTCTCCGAGTGGGTACCTATCCGGGATATCGCAGGCATCGGTCCACAGGTGCATCCGGGACTTGACCGACGCCCTGTTCGCCATCGCGGACCGCTACATCACCTTTCCCGACGACCGAGCAAATCAAGAAGCACAAGCCCGTGGATTTGCCAACGTCGCCGGGATTCCGATGGTCCAGGGAGTGAATGATGGTGTTCACGTCCCCATGCGTCCGCCTGCAGGCAACAGGGAAGTGTTCACTAACAGGAAGGGGACATACTCCATGAACGTCCAGGTGGTATGCGACCCTACATGAAGATCATGCACGTGTGCGCAAGGTTCCCAGGGAGTGTGCAGGATGCGTACATTCTTGCTCAGTCGTTCATCCCTGCTATGTTTGAGGGACGGTCCCCCCGGCTGAGGGGCTGGTTGCTAGGTGACAGGGGTTATGCACTAAGGTCTTGGCTGATGACGCCCATATGGAGGCCTCAGACCAACGCGGAGACCCTTTTCAATGAGGCCTATGCAGCAACCAGGGGTGTGGTGGAGCGCTGCTTTGGTCTGCTGAAAATGAGATTCAGGTGCCTGGACCGCTCCGGAGGGCCCTGCAGTACCAGCCTGAGAGGGTCGCTCGCATTGTTGTGGTCTTCTGTGCGCTGCACAACATCGCAATGCAGAGGGGAGATGCCCTGGTGGAGGAGACGGAGGGAGAAGCCACTGGCAGTGGTGCCAACACGGAGGAGGAGATCGAGGAGGTTGGTGGTGCATCGGGCGCAGCACACAGACACGACCCGGGTGCTGGTAATGTCCAGGAGGCTGCACGACGGCACCGGCGAGGACAGCGGGTACGCGACGCGTTGGTGGCTGCAAGATTCACGCATTGCGTGCGACTACCACTACCACCTGCATCGCCAGTCGTGCAGACGGACAGCACACAACTCCCACTACCACCCCTAACTAATGTTCGATGTTATCCAGTTTTTGAAAGTCCATAATGAATAATGCCCATGAATTGTAGAACCCCTCCATCCTTCCCCTCAGTTCAAACTTAACCTTCTCAAGCGTCAAGAATTTCAACAGGTCCCCCCGCCAGGCCAGGGCACAGCGTGGAGAGGTTGCACTCCAACCTATCAGGATCCGCCTTCGGGCGATCAGCTAGGCGAAGGCTACATCTGCCTCCGCACCCGTTTCCAACCCTGGCTGGTCCGACACCCCAAATATGGCCTCCCGGGGGCCCGGGTCGAGTTTCACGTGCACCATTTTAGAAATTACCCTAAAAACATCCTTCCAGTAATCCTCTAGCTTTGGACAGGACCAAAACATATGAATGTGATTAGTGCCCCCCCCCCCCCACCCCCCCCCACCCCCCCACCCCCGCAACGTTCACACACATCTTCTACTCCTTCAAAGAATCGGCTCATCCTCGCCCTCGTGAGGTGTGCTCCGTATACCACCTTCAGCTGTATCAGCCCCAACCTCGCACACAAGGTGGAGGCATTCACTCTCCGGATCACCTCACACCAGAAACCCTCCTCCATATCCTTTCCCAACTCTTCCTCCCACTTTGTTTTGATCCATTCCAGTGGTGCCTTCTCCTCTACCAAAATAGTTCCATAAACCACTGACACTACCCCCTTCTCCAGTCCCCCTGTCATCAGCACCTCCTCCAGCAATATGGAGGCCGGCTCCACCGGGAAGCCCTGTATCTCCTTTCTGGCAAAATCTCGAACCTGCATGTATCTAAACATTTCCCCCTGCTCCAGCCCATACTTCGCTTCCAGCTCCTTCAATCCTGCAAACTGACCCCTATTTCCCATTTCCCAAAATTTCCATCCCACCTTCCTGGCTCAAATCTATGGTTCCCCCGAATCGGCATTTCCCTTGACCCTGCCCCCAACCTGAAGTGTTGGCGAAACTGCCTCCAAATTCTCAAAGAAGCTATTATTACCGGACTCCCTGAGTATTTCCCCGGGGCTATCAGGAGCGGCGCTGTTGCTAGTGCTTTCTATCCCGACCTCCTGCACAAACTCTCCTCCATTCTGACCTACTGGGAATTAACCCCTCTGACCCAGCTCCGCACGTTCTCCACATTCGCCCTGCCCAGTAATAATACATCAGGTTCGGAAGACCCAAACCCCCTGCCTGCCTTCCCCTCTGTAGCAGCACCTTTCTAACTCTGGCCGCCTTCCCTCCCCATATGAACAACGTAATCCTTCCATCAATCTCTCTGAAAAAAGCTGTTGGCAGGAAAATCAGCAGGCATTGAAAAATAAACAGAAATTGCAGCAAAACGTTCATTTTAACCACCTGTACCCGACCCGCCAGTGACAGAGGGAGACCATCCCACCTTGCCAGATCAGCTTTTGGGACCATTTGTTCTGATTTTAACAATTCTCCAGCAGAGGTGGGCACTAAATGTTTTTTTCCTGAACACAGCCCTTCTGCAAAAGAATGGAGCAACGTAATTTGATCATCTCACAAAGTTTGATACTGCAGCCAATTTAAAATGAACTCTTATTTTTTGAGTTTCCTTTCAAGTTTGCCTGAACATTTAATCAGAAACTTCAGTCAACTCTTCTGCAATCTGCCCACGACTCTTGTCGCTTTCTCTCTCTCTCCGCCAATTCTTCTGCATACCTTCTGAATTTTTGTTTCACTGTGGTGGTTTCTTTATTTCATTATTTGTCTTCCCTTTCATTACCTCATGCATCTCTTCCTTCCCTAACTTTGCATTTTCCTCTTTCCATTTTATCTTGCTCTCCATCCATTGTTTCTTTCTTTCTCTCTGTATACCTTTGTTTTAACTCCGCTTTGCTCTTTCTCAGCTGTCTCAAATCAATGTGGTGGCATAATTTTCTCCAATGGAATAGAGTTGGATTGTAGCCATTGTCGGCATTTCAATCTTGGCTTGCATTGTGCGGACAATGCGAGACCAGGACTGAATTGTTAGACAGTCAGGAGATTCTGGAGCAAGAAATAAGCACACAGCTGCTTCAATAAATACCTATTACATGTTGTTACGCTACCCTGGGCTGGAGCACAGTCAATTCCAGCACCACATGCACAGGAGTCACAACACAAATGAATTAACCAATAATTCTTATAAAAATTCCGTGTCTCTGGTCCTTGGCTGCCCAATGATTACAGTCATGGTTTGACATCAGACCTCTACAGTCTCAAGGGAATGGCACCCAGACTTGCTGGAGAGAGAGAGAGTCAGCCATCACAGTTGCCTTCTGAAGAGATTTTAACTGGATCTTTTGGGAGAGAGTTAGCTAGATCCCTCCATTGGGATGCCAGAATCAAAACTGAAACAAATATGGAACCCTCGGGACTCTGAAAACATTCAAGTGGGATCAGATCCAATCACCACTTGTTACCAGGCAGAGCACAGCTTTTTGGGTTAATTCATTAAAAAAACACATGTCCATGTAAATCATCCATGGGGCAAAAAAGTAACGACAAAAACAAAAGAAAGGGGAAATAAGGGAATTGACGGGGAATAAATAGGAAGAACCCTTACAATGTTTTCTCTATGGAAAATCACCTCAGAAAATGTCAAGGGTTCATATTTTGCATTGTTTTCAGGATTCCTTACAATAAGTGTAAGGAAAAAGTTCAAAAAATGCTTTCCTGTTTTTTTGTTTTCTGTCACTTGAAAAGCCTGGGGGATGTGTGGAAGGGAACACAAAAACAGCAAGTTCTAGTGTACGCTATGAATGGTCAGACCTGCTATGAGACATATTAAAATACATGGACTGAGCCCTTTTCCTGAGTTTATGACCTCCCAACTAATCAGCAACCCATGTCAGCAAGTGCCTCCTATTCTGTGCACTCTCATATTTGTATATGACCTTTTGTACGGATGCTTTCATATGCAATGCCTTCTGGAAGTCCATGTAGACAACATCTATATACTGTCCCCTATCCTCTATGTTATTGACCTCAAAACATTCAGACCACGAGGGGATGCACAAGCTAAGCCCACAGATAGTGACAGCGGAATGACACAGTCTGCAATGGTTTAAGAAGGCAGCTTACCATCACCTTCTCAAGGGCAATTAGGGATGGGCAACACATGCTTGAGCTGCCAGTGATGCTCACACCCTGTGAATGAATTTTACAAAGGCATATATATTGAACAGTTACTTTGTCTCCGTGTTTACCTGATAGTCTAACAAGGCGGACATGACATTAGAGAAAGAGATCAATAAACACAATTAAGATAGGTGAAGAGATAGGGCAGCACGGTGGCACAGTGGAGTAGCATTGCTGCCTCACGCCGAGGTCACAGGTTCGATCCCGGCTCTGGGTCACTGTCTGTGTGGAGTTTGCACATTGTCCCCATGGTTGTGTGGGTTTCGCCCCCCAAAACCCAAAAGATGTGCAATCTAGGTGGATTGGCCACGCTAAATTGCCCCT
Source organism: Scyliorhinus canicula (assembly GCF_902713615.1). Classification (NCBI taxonomy): domain Eukaryota; kingdom Metazoa; phylum Chordata; class Chondrichthyes; order Carcharhiniformes; family Scyliorhinidae; genus Scyliorhinus; species Scyliorhinus canicula. The sequence goes on along the minus strand of NC_052155.1, from coordinate 166,896,876 downwards.
TAATTGGAAAAAGAAATGAATTGGGTACTCTAAATTAAAAAAAAAAATTTTTTTAAAAGGTAGGTGAAGAGATAAACAGGGGTTGGAGAAAACTGTGCAGCAGTGGACTCTGGCATAGACTAGTTGAGCCAAACAGCATGTCTTTGAGCAGTAGACGTGATGTAACTCAATACAAGATATGACATATCCTTCAAAGATCAGTGCTAATTCTTTTTGTTGCTTTATTGTTCAGGTTTGGCGTAGAGGCAAGGTTAATGTTGTAACAATAAAGCCACTTCCGGGACTCAGTTTGCTCAGTTGGCTGGGTGGCTGGTTCGTGATGTGAGCTAACACAACAGCGTGGGCTCAATTCCTGTATCGGCTGAGGTTATCCATGAAGGCCTCGCCTTCTCAACCTTGTCCCTTGCCTGAGGTGTGGTAACCCTCAGATTAATACACCACCAATCAGCTCTCTCTCTTCTCTCAAAGCATGGTAGCATAATGGTTAGCACTATGGCTTCACAGCGCCAGGTTCCCAGGTTCAATTCCTGGCTTTGGTCACTGTCTGTTCGGAGTCTGCACGTTCTCCCCGTGTCTGTGTGGGTTTCCTCCGGGTGCTCCAGTTTCCTCCCACAAGTCCCGGAAGACGTGCTATTAGGTAATTTGAACATTCTGAATTCTCCCTCTGCGTACCCAAACGGGCGCTAGAATGTGGCGACGAGGGGATTTTCACAGTGACTTCATTGCAGTGTTAATGTAAACCAACTTGTGACAATAAAGATTATTATATTATAAAAGGAGAGCAGCCTAGGGTCCTTGGGGCCTGTGGCAACATTTACATTTTACATTTCCTGGGACTTGCTTTTTTCAGTAAAAGTATGTTAGTGTTTGTTTCAGCATCATAAATGAGCTGATAATGTTCACCTGAGAGGTTGCACATCCCTAGAGTTACTGATGCAGTAAAGATGAGCATACTACACAGATTATACAAGGGCAGAGTTTCTCTTTTGATTCCTCTTGTTAACAGTTCACCTTTCTAGCTTCTTAATAGCCCCTTCCTCATTCATAATGTTCTGTGTACTTTTCAAAATAACCATTTTGTCAGATTGTATTTTTTTAATCGAGTCAAATAGATAACATGGTCTAGATTTTGCAATTTATCTACTTTTTCTCAAATGGCCGTAATCACATTAAAAGTCTATGGTTCTTTGATCTTGGCACAAGTTATCAAGATCATCGCATCGGCGACCTCAAAACTGATCTTGTTTGGGTCCTAACCCTTGGGCGGAATTCTCCGCTCCCGGGAAAAATCGGGAGGGCTGTCGTGAACCCTCAAAAATCAGTAAAGTGATGGAAGATGTCATTAGCAATGCTATTAAGTGACATTTGTTTAACAATAACCTGCTCACAGATGCTCAGTTTGGGTTCCTCCAGGCCACTTACTCTTGACCTCATTACAGCCTTGGTTCAAAGATGGATAAAGGAACTGAATACCAGAAGTGGGATGAGAGTGACTGCCCTTGACATCAAAGCAGCATTTGACCTAGTATGGCATCAAGGAACCCGAGCGAAACTGGAGTCAATGGGAATCAGGGGGGGGAAACTCTCCGCTGGCTGGTCATAGCTGACTCAAAGAAAGATGGTTGTGGTGGTTGGAGGTCAGGCATCTCAGCTCCAGGGCATCACTGCAGGAGTTCCTCAGGGTCATGTCCTAGGCCCAACCATCTTCATTTGCTTCATCAATGACCTTCCTTCCATCATAAGGTCAGAAGTGGGGACGTTCGTTAATGATTGAACAATGTTCAGCACCATTCGTGGCTCCTCAGATACTGAAGCAGCCCATGTCCAAATGCAACAAGACCTGGACAATCTTCAGGCTTGGCAAATAACATTTGCTTCACACAAGTGCCAGGTAATGACCAATTCCAACAAGAGAGAATGTAACCATTGCCCCTTGACATTCAATCACATTTCAATCACTGAATCCCCCACTATCAACATCCTGGGGGTTACCATTGACCAGAAATTGAACTGGACTAGCCATATAAATATGACAGCTACAGGAGCAGGTCAGAGGCCAGGAATCCTGCGACAAGTAACTCACCTCCTGAACTCCCAAAACCTGTCCACAATCTACAAGGCACAAGTCAGGAATGAGATGGAATACTCTCCACTTGCTTGGATGGGTGCAGCTGCAACAACACTCAAGAAGCTTGACACCATTCAGGACACAGCAGCCCGCTTGATTGGCAACCCATCCACAACCATTCACTCCCTCCATCACCGTCACAAAGTAGCAGCAGTGTGTACGATCTACAAGATGCATTGCAGGAACTCACCATCACCAAGGCTCTTGAGACAGCTCTTTCTAAACCTACGACCACTATTAGAAGGACAAGACAACAGATATATAGGAACATGACCACCTGGGAGTTTGACTTCAAGCCACACACCATCCCAACTTGGAGATGTATCGCTGTTCTTTCACTGTCGTTGAACCAAAATTCTGGGATTGCTTCCAGAATAGCACAATGGTTGTACCTACATCTCATGCACTGCAGTGGTTCAAGAAGGAAGCTCATCACCGCCTCCTCTGCTCCATCCTACTCATGATAATTTGGGATGGGTAATGAATGCTGATTGAGCCAGCGATGCCCACATCTTTTGAAGTAATAAAACAACATCTGGCTCGTCACCATAATTTATGTGTTTATAATTCATTTCCTCTATAATTATATTTATACTCTTCTCATCCATCACTAGATCTTTGCGGTTTGCCTGCGGGATGCTGAATTCCCACTTGACGGTCATATGATGATTTCCTATCATCTCTTATGTGCCATCACTGCTTGGACAGTACATCTTGCACTGGCACTGATTTGCTGATTTTTATTCTGTCACTGTGCCACTAATAATTTCTCTCAAATTTCTTTTGCTGGCTCTTCTTCAGCATGCTTTTCCACTCTTTAAGTCATGGTTATATTATCCCTTCAAAATAATGCTAATCCATCACCTAACTTAATAGGCATATCTCCTCGAAGCTTTTCTCTTGTCAATTAGTATCACCATTTGCCATTCCTGTCTGCAGTCAAGTTTCTGTCATGTCAATGCTGTTCTCGGTATCGATGCACCACGACCTTCTTTGGTAATAAATTCAATTAATTAATAAAAATCTGGAATTGAAAGGTAGTCTCAATAATGGTGCCATGAAACTATTGTCAAATGTCACCAGAACCCATTTGCTCTTTAGGGAAGGAAATATCATCCTTACTAGGTCTGGCTGACATGTGGGGCGGGATTCTGCCGTAATCGGCGGGGTGGGAAACTCTGGTGGGAAGGAGTGGCGTGAACCACTCCAGCGCGGGCTGCACCAAAGATGCGGAATCCTCCGCACCTTGACCTCGTCGTGCCGGAAATGACGCGGAAACGGCGCATGCGTGGGTTGCCAGTTCCAACCCGCGCATTCGCGGATGACATCAGCGCGCAGACGGCACGAACCCGCGCATGCGCGGTGCCGTCTTTCTCCACCGCCGTCCGGCAAGACGTGGCGGCGTGATCTTGCCAGGTGGTGAAGGGGAAAGAGTGCGTCTGTTTTGGACGCTGGCCCGACGATCGGTGGGCACCGATCGCGGGCCCGTCCCCTCCCGAGCACAGTCGCGGTGCTCCCGTCCCAATCGGGCCCCTAGATGCCACAAACGGGCATCTGGCGCCCATTTCACGAATGCAGCGACCAGGTGTGGTTGCTGCTGTGGTGAAACAGGCGTGAAGGGCCAGCCGCCCAGCCCATCGGGCTCGGAGAATCGGCGTTCGCCGTGAAAAACGGCGAGCGGCGAGGAAACAGGAGGAAGCCCATGCAAGCATGGGGCCAACATGCAAACTCCACACAGTCACTGAAAGCCAGAATCGAACCCGGGTCCCTGGTGCTGTGAAGCAGCAGTGCTAACCACTGTGTCACCGTGCTTCCCACCTCCTGCTGATTACCACCAGCATCTTCCTTCAGCTGATGAATCAGTACTCCTCCATGTTGAGCACCACTTGGCTCCCACTGAGGGCAGCAAGAGCTCAGAATATACTCTGGATAGGGCACCTCTGGACTTGGTAGCACTATGACTGACTAAAATCTACTATCACTCAACTTCACTCATCCAAATCTCAAGATTCATCCATCCATGACATATTGGCAGGAGTGGACACCACATAGTCCTTGTGAAAACCAAATCCCGTCTTCACACAGAGCATATTTACACAGAAATAAACCGCTCACTGATTTTCGGTGTGGGTTCCGCCAAGGTTATTTGACTCTTGAACTCATTACAGTCTAAACGTGGATAAAAAAGCTGAATTCCAGAGGTGAGGTGAGAGTGACTGCTCTTGACATCAAGGCAGCATTTGACCGAGTGTGCTGTCGAGGAGTGCTAGCAAAATTGAAGTCAATGGAAATCATGAGGAAAATTCTCTGCTTGGAATCATACCAAGCACAAAAGAAGATTGTTGTTTTTGTTGGAGGCCAATTATCTCAGCCAGAGGACATCACTGCAGGAGTTCCTCAGGTTAGTGTGGGCCCAACCACCTTCACCTGCTTCATCAACAACATTCCCTCCATTGTAAGGTCAAAGTGGGGATGCTCGCTGATGATTGCACAATGTCCAGTACCATTCACGTTCCTCAAATCCTAAAGCGGCCTCTGTCCATATGCGCAAACATTCAGGCTTGTGTTGGTATGTGGCAAGTAACATTCGCACCGCACAAGTGCCAGGCAATGCCCATCTCTAACAAGAGAGAAACTAACTATTGCCCCTGGATATGAAACAACATTAACAATGCTGAATTTTCCCACTGTCAAAATCTGAGGATGAGTGTTACCATTGAATAGAAACTGAACTGGACCAACCATATAAATGCTATGGCTACAAGAGCAGGTCAGAGGCTGGACATTCTGAGTAGAGTAAGTTACCTCCTCACCCCTTTCCATGACTTACAACGCACAACTACCTATTTTCCTGGGTGAGTGCAGTTCCAACAAGAAGCTTGACGCAGTCCAGGGAAAAGCAGCCTGCTTGATTAATTTTTAATTTTTAATAAAAAAAAATCTTTACTGTAACAAGTAGGCTTAGATTAACATTGCAATGAGGTTACTATGCCAAGCCCCCAGTCACCACATTCCGATGCCTGTTCGGGTACACAGAGGGAGAATTCAGAGTATCCAATTCACCTAACAGCATGTCTTTCGGGACTTGGTACCCCAACCTCCAACTTAATCATTCACTCCCTCCACCACCAGTGCACAGTGGTTGCAGTGTGTTCCAAATGCAAGATGCACTACAGCAACTCACCAAGACTCCTTTCATAGCACCTTTCAAAAGCATAACACCGAGAAGACAAGGGTAGCAGAAGCATGGGAACCCCCCCCCCCCCCCCCCCCGCCTGTAAGTTCCCTGCCATGTTCCCTTCCTGACTTCGAACGATACCACCGTTCCTTCATTGTCACTGGATCAAAATCTTGGAACACTCTTCCTAACAGCACCACATGGACTCCAGCAGTTCAAAATGGTGGCTCACCACCACATTCCCAAGGGTAGGACAACAAAAGTTGGCCTTGCCAGCAGCGTCCACATCCCATGAATGAATAAAAATATACTTCAATTCTTTCCTTCCCAGAACCCAGAACTCCGTTGTAATTCCTTTTTCGGTCTCCGCTTGACTTCTCCAATCGACAAGTTTTTAAAGTCGGTGGTTTAACATCACAATATCTTTATTTATCTAATATTCTACTCTTTCCAATCCTCAGTCACATCCTGTGTGAGGGATCTTGGCCTTGACATCAAAGTAACTCAGTAGATTATTTCTAAAGGTTCTTGCACTGCATGAAATATGACTCAAAGCTCTTAATTATCCTCAATACGATCTTATTGGGGAGCTTCTGGGTATGCTCAATTCTAAGAACAGCTATTCAAAAACATTAGTTCCTCATTTTGCCTTCCTGGTGGTTCTAGCCACATCATCCTTCACACTGTAGTTTCCAACCTTTGCACTTTTGCAATATTTTTCTCATAGGTCTTTGTGTCATCAAATTGAACTGCACAATGACCATCAAATTCATTTGCAGGATTCTAGCCTCTGCTGTGTAGCTGTTATAAATTGTCTTTAATCTTTTTTTCAATTTTTTTTTCCAACTGAGGGGAAATATAGTGTGGCCAATCTACCTAACCTGCACATTTTTGGGTTGTGGGGGTGAGATCCACACAGACACGGGGAGAATGTGCAAATTCCACACAGACAGTGACTCAGGGCCTGATCGAACCCGGTGCCGTGAATAAGCAATGCTAACCACTGTGCCACCGTGCCGCCAATTATCTTGAATCTGGTCTGAATATCTGAGCAGGAACTTTGGGATTAGCAAATGGACCGAGAGGTTCTCTCCTATTCTGTACATGGTAGACAACGTAGGGCACACTGCAGCCGGTATCATTGTTGCTGCAATAAATTACTGAAGCAGGCAGTAAACAGAATTTGCTGTTAGTTTCACTGAGAATCCATACAGTGCAGTAGGAGGCCATTTGGCCCATCGTGTCTGCACCGACCCTTCGAAAAGAGCATTCTACCCATGTCCCCTCCTCCATCCACCCCGCCCTAACCCCGTAACCTCATAACCTCACCTAACCTGCACATTCCTGGATACCCAGGGATAATTTAGTATGGCCAATCCACTCAACCTGCACATCTTTGGACTGTGGGAGGAAACCCAAGCACCCGGAGGAAACCCACGCAGACACGGGCAGAACGTACAAACTGCATACAGACAGCGGTCCAAGGCCAGAATTGAACTAGGGTCCGTGGCACTGTGAGGCAGCAGTGCTAACCATTGTGCCACCATGCCGCACAACTTGCCCTTTTTCATTTAAGTTTTTTAAATTGTTGGCACAGCAAATTGCTGAATGTGTGAGCTGATAAATGGAACGAGCTGACAGGTTTTCTGAGGTTCCAGAGGCCCAGTTCCTTCCCCTTGCTGTCTACCTCCTTAAGCAATCTGATTGCAGGATTGTAAAATAAACAACTCATTGGATAGATTTTAGATGAGACCGTTCTCATTGTCCATTTTCAATATGCTGCATGTTAACATTCAAGTGATAAAATCTGAACAGTGTCTGTGCTTCTTCCCAAGGACACAAAACGATTGCAATCTCAATAGACACTTTAGCCGTAGCTCTGTGGTAGCCGTCTACTGTACAGCAGAAGATTGGGGACTCCAGAAACTTGATCAGATCACCCAGGTTGGCATCTGAATACAGCACTGAGAGAATGGAAGGTAAAAGATCCCATGGCACTTTTAAGATGTACAAGGAAGTTTCTCAACATCCTGGCCAGCACTTACCTTCAATTATCAACAAGCAAAACAGGTTATTATAACATTGATATTTTTGGAACCTTGCTGGTCACAAATTGGATACTGCGTTTCCTGGATTACACTGAAGTATTCATTGTCGGGAAAGTGCTTTGAGCAGTTCTGAAAGGTGCTATAGAAATCTAGGTTATTTCTTATCTCCTGACATGCATTGTGCAGACAATTCAGCTGTCGTTACCGAATCAGTATAATTCTAATTTCAATGTGGCGGTCAGTCGCACCAATATCCTTTGAACATCTGCGGGGTGGGGGGGGGGGGGGGGGGGGGGGGCGCAGTGGTGTAGTGGTATTGTTGCTGGACTGGTAATCCAGAGACCGAGAGTTATGCTCATGGGACCTGGGTTCGAATCCCACCATGCCAGATGGTGATATTTGAATTATAAAAATCTGGAATTAAAAGTCCATGAAATCATTGCCGATTGTTGTAAAATCCCATCCAGGTCACCAATGTGCTTTAGGGGAGGAAATCTGTCAGCCTTAACTGGTTTGGCCTACATGTGACTCCAGATTCACAGCAATGTGTGGTTGACTCTCTCAGAGATGTGCAATAAATGCAGGCCCAGCCAGCGACGCCCACATTCGATGAGCAAATAAAGAAAGAAGAAAATGTCAAATGGTTGAATCAAGCCACAATAAATCTGGCAGATATGTTATTCTCTAAGTCTGAATGAAGGCTGTAGATTTACAGTTAACACAAACACTTTATTCAAAGGGTTTGTTCTGTTTCCAGAGCTCAACTAGATGTAAAACAGTCAAGAGCTATGACCAGTGAAGCTAAGGTAAACTGCCTATGCTGAGCTGTGTCTGTGTGCTGCTGCTCCCTAGCTCTGTGCTTCTCAAAGAGGCGGATCCTCCCTTGGGCTGGACCCTTTATACCCGTATCTGATGCTGCCCTCTAGTGGTGCTGTGGCTTTAACATCTGTGCTGCAGTCCCTGGTGTATGTGCAGATGTATGTACAGATCACTACATCCCCCCTTTTGAGTTGATATGTTTCCTAAACTGACCGCAAGAAAACTATACAGAACAAGTGGTGAGAATAAGCAAATCTGCACACTGCAAAAATGAGAAAGTAATACAGAAATAATTAACAGCGCTATGAGTCCATCGTTAGAAATGTTCATATTCGTCTTGTGGGTGTGTTGAAGTGTCGTTACAAAATCCAGCCGGTCGGGTGCCTTACGGCTTCTGCTGGAGCGTCGTAACGGTGGAGGTGTGGATGACGGTTTGATGTCATCAAGAGTACTGTCTGGCGTTGTCTGGCTAGGAAAGTCCTGTGGACCAATGGACTTGGTCAAGTCCAGTGTGGGAAACACCGGCGTTGTAGGTCGAAGCATTAACAGTTCCCGGCGGTTACGGCGAAAGAGTACTCCCGCCGACGGCTTGACAATGTAGGACCGCGGTGCCTCCTGCCTGATCACCGTGGCTGGCTCAGACCATCCGCCTTCTGGGTCCCTGATCCTGATGATGTCACCCATGTTCAGTGGCTTGAGTGGGATCACATGTTGATCGTAGTATTGTTTTTGTTTGGACCGTAGTACCCGCATTTTGTCGAGTACCTGAGCGTCATTGGGGTCTCAGAATTGAATCGCCGGTAGGGTTGTCCGGATGTCCCTGCCAAATAGCATCTGCGCTGGCGACAGTTCTGAGCTCAATGGGGTTGCTCGGTAGGATAGCAGCGCTAGGTTGATGTCCGAGCGTGAATCTGTTGCCTTGCTAATAAGCCGTTTAAGGATGTGGACACCCTTTTCCACTTTCCCATTTGACTGTGGGTAGCGCGGACTGGACGTTACATGCCGAAAGCTGTATCGGTCTGAAAACTCTTTCCACTCCCAGCTCGCGAAGCAGGGACCATTATCTGACATTACCACACTCGGGATTCCATGTTGTGCGAATGTCTCCTGGCACGCCTTGATGACAGATGAAGATGTGCGATCATGGAGTTTCTGTACCTCTGGATAGTTTGAGTAATAGTCCATGATCAAGACGTAATCACGCCCCATGGTACGAAATAGGTCAATGCCCACTTTTGTCCACGGCGCCATTGTGCGTTCGTGTTGCTGCAGTCGTTCTTTACACTGTGCGCGCTGATGTCTTTGACAGGTGTCACATGTCATGACCATGTCCATTATGTCTTGATTCATGCCGGGCCAGTACACAGCCTGTCATGCTCGCCTCTTGCATTTCTCAATGCCTAGGTGGCCTTCATGAATCTTACGTAGCATCTTGGCGCGGAGTGTGTCCGGAATCACAATCTGCGCATTGCGTAGCAGCAGGCCGTCAACTTCAATCAGTTCTGACTTGACATTCTGAAATTGTGGACGTTGTCCCCTCGTCCTACCGTGCTGGAGTAGGTGCAGCACCCTCCGTAAGGTTGCATCTTTCTGCACCTCCTGTCGGATTAGGCAAAGCTTCTCATCCGAAGCAGGCAAATTCTCCATGCGTAACTGTGTTTGGGCCTCGATTTCTCTGATGGAGGCTGATGGTGCGTTGTCAGTACCAATTGATCGGGACAGTGCGCGGCAATGGCAAGGTCTCGTCCCGGGGTGTATACGAAGGAAATCATACCTTCGCAGCTTCATCATGATGCGCTGCAGACGAGGTGTCATTTTATTTAGATCCTTGTCTATGATATGGACCAACGGTCTGTGGTCGGTTTCCACTATGAACGTGGGCAGGCCGTACACATAGTCATGGAACTTCAGAATCTCAGTGAGGAGTCCGAGACATTCTTTTTCGATCTGTGCACATCTGCACTCAGTTGGGGTCATGACCCTGGACGCGTATGCCACCGGGACCCAGTCAGACTGGTCGCCCTGTTGGAGCAGAACGGCGTCAATCCTGTCCTGGCCGGCGTCAGTGGAGACCTTGGTGGATCTGGTTGCATCAAAGAAAGCAAGGGCCAGTGCCCTCGTTAGTTGCTGTTTGAGATCCACCCATTCATTTTGGTGGCGTTGCGTCCACTCAAACGCAGTGGTCTTTTGTAGGAGATTGCGTAAAGCTGCCGTCCATGCGGACAGGTTTGGGATGAACCGACGAGGAAGTTGACAAAGCCCAGAAATCGTAGCACCGCTTTCTTGTCGTGTGGCATCTTCATGGTCCAGATTGCAGCAATTTTTGCCTCATGATATGGTGTCACCCAAAAAGGTTACAGACTCCTTCGCAAATGTGCATTTTGCCTGGTTCAGTTTCAAACCATATTTATGAATCCTCTGAAACACCGTCTTCAGACGACAGGTGTTTTCTTCAGTGGTGGACCATACGATAATGTCATCCACATAGACTGACACCCTCGATGCCCTCGGTCATTTGCTCCATTATCCTATGGAAAATCTCTGACGCAGAGATAATGCCAAAGGGTATGCAATTGAAGCAGAAACGTCCAAATGGCGTGTTGAACGTACACAGTAATCTGCTCGAATCATCGAGCTGTATCTGCCAAAACCCCTGCGAGGCGTCGAGCTTGGTGAAGATATCTCGGACGTAATCTCTTCACGCTTGGGGATGGGGTTTCAGCTAACCTCCTCACTAGCAAGGATCTCCATTCGATTCCAGGAGACCATGAAATAATGCCCGCTGCATGTCGGCTGAAGGACTACAAAGGCAATCAGATCACCTCAAAGGGACCGTGCCATCTCCGGGTGGACAGCAAGATGATACGCAAGCAGCTACGATTCGAGATTGTAGACCACAACAAATCATCACTGTTGGGCGCTCAGGCCTGCAAAGACCTGCGGCTGGTGCAAAGCATTTACATGCACACCCAGGATCCATCAAGACTGGAAGCTAAGATCCACAGCATGCTACAAGAATACCCCGACGTATTCAAAGGCATGGGCACCTTACCCTGCCACTACAAAATCATGCTGAAGACAGACGCCAAACCCGTCATTCAGCCGCCCAGGAGGGTTCCAAGTTGAAAGCAGAACTCAACAGACTGCAGTTACAAGGCGTAATTCTAAGGCGTTCATTTCTAATTCTTTGAATCGCTAAAGGATATGGTCACAGTTTCCTCAATCTCGCCTTGCAAGCATCCTGCTATCCAAGGATTGTTTGGTGACTTTCTTCTGCGCTCCCTCTATGGCAGGTATATCCTTCCTTAGATAAGGAAACCAAAGCTACACACAATACTCCAGGTGTGGTCTCATCAAAGTTCTATGCAATTGTTTCAAGACATCTATACTGCTGTACTCAAATCCCATTGCGATAAAGTCCAACATGCTATTTGCCTTCCTGATTGTTTGCTGTACCAGCATGCTTATCTTTTATTGATTCATGAACAAGGACATCCAGTTCCCTTTGGACATCAACACTTCCCAACCTCTCAGCATTTATGAAATACTCTGCCTTTCTGTTCTTTTCTAACCAAAGTAAATGACTTCACACTTATTGACATTATATTCTTCCTGCCATATTCTTGCCCATTCACGTAGCCTGTTGACTAGGGGGGGGGGGGGTGCTGCATGGCATTGGGCATACAAACCCTAGATGCCACAGACGCCAAATCCGTCATTCAGCCGCCCAGGAGGGTTCCAAGTTGAAAGCACAACTCAACAGACTTCACTTACAAGGCGTAATATCGCGAGTCACACAGCCGACTGACTGGGTTAGCTCCATTGTCTGTGTTAAGAAACCTTCTGGAGATCTTCGCATATGCATAGACCTGAAGGACCTGAACCAGAACATTCGCTGAGAACACTACCCCACTCCTGGTACCATATGTTATTCGGGTTTGTTCTGTTTCCAGAACTTAACTAGATATAATACAGTCAAGAGGTATGATCAGTGAAGCTAAGGTAAACTGCCTATGCTGAGCTGTCTCTGTGTGCTGCTGCTCACTAGCCCTGTGCTTCTGAAAGAGGTGGACCCTCCCTTGGGCTCGACTCTTTATACCCGTCTTTGATGCTGCCCTCTAGTGGTGATGTGGCTGTTACATCTGTGCTACAGTCCCTGGTGTATGTGCAGATGTATGTACAAATGTACAGATCACTACAGCAGAGGCAAGTGAGCTCTTTCAATTCTGTTCTTCGAGTCACAAAAAATCTCGCTGGGGAGAGATGCTGATTGTAAGTTATCATTGTTCATTGTAGCTGGCTCCATGTATAATTAGAGCAGGTTGTGACATTGTGTGGCGTGTCCCTTGTTAACAATTGGGAATATTGTCAGACAGCCCAAGGTTATTTTTTCTTGTTAAAATACATCACAAGATGCTGGGTGGGGAGGTCTTTAGATGTTAGAATTTGCTGAAAGGTTTTCAACCTGAAAATCACAGATTAGATCAAACTACCTGTCCTAGTAAGACCCCCCTCGGCGCAAAAGCCGATATTTTCAAACAAATATTCAGGACATGTGAATGCAAATCTGTTTTATCGTACCTATGTGACCAGCACAGATCTAAGGTACCGTGAAGTTGGGTTGGCCTGCTCATATTCAGTGTTTGAAACCAGGAGCTTAACGGAATGTTCCGGTGAATATGAACCTGCTGCATTCGGTTATCCTGCATTAACGGAATGTTCCGGTGAATATGAACGTGCTGCATTTGGTTATCCTGCATTAACGGAATGTTCCGGTGAATATGAACCTGCTGCATTTGGTTATCCTGTATTGGCAATGTATTTAAAGTGCCCCATTCACGAGGGGAAAGAGCTAGCTCGGAGTTGGAAACATTTGCCGGGCTTTGCAGAAAGGATAGGGCAGCACGGTAGCATTGTGGATAGCACAATGGCTTCACAGCTCCAGGGTCCCAGGTTCGATTCCGGCTTGGGTCACTGTCTGTGCGGAGTCTGCACATCCTCCCCGTGTGTGCGTGGGTTTCCTCCGGGTGCCCCGGTTTCCTCCCACAGTCCAAAGATGTGCAGGTTAGGTGGATTGGCCATGATAAGTTCCCCATAGTGTCCAAAATTGCCCTTAGTGTTGGGTGGGTTACTGGGTTATGGGGATAGGGTGGAGGTGTTAACCTTGGGTAGGGTGTTCTTTCCAAGAGCCGGTGCAGACTCGATGGGCCTCATGGCCTCATTCTGCACTGTAAATTCTATGACAAGAATAGGGGGATGGAGCTAATTGGATAGCTCTTACAAAGGGTCAGCACGTGTAAAATAGGTGGAATGGCCTCTTTTGTGCTGTATGATTCTATTATCAGCCACATTGATGACCAAGGGCTTCCAACAGTCGCTGAGTGTCTACTGGGTGCAGATAACATTCTTCCCATGTTAGCAAAGCAAAAGAAGATTTATTTTAGTTTAGCTTTGCATTTTTATGGGATAGGGCAACAGTGCTGTAGGGCAATACCATCTTCAAGGATGCTGCTTAAATTTCAAAGTTCTTCAGAAATTCTTCTCACCAAGAGACTGCCGCACGGTTTGCACAAGAATGGGTGGATAAAGTTTTGTTTGAAAAACCTTGCATATTTGCTAAAAGCAGCTGGCTTTTTATGAACTTGCCAAGGGAAATTGGAAGAGCTTCGGACTCGGAATTTTGTGAAGTGTCTAATTACTGTTTGATTACGACTCAGTATGTTAGATGCATCCTTTTGCTTCTCTTTTTGATTTTATCTGTAAATAAAGGAGTTGGAGCCTCCAATGATCCGGAAGTGCAGCAATAACCGTCACCTGCAGTGATGGAAGAACAAGGCAGGCATCATACATTCCAGCTTAGGGGTTAATTATTAAATCTGGGCTATGCTAACACAAATAGTGCCAGAGACTGAAAATGCAGGGTTGAAATTCTGACTTTTCTTGTTGCAAAAACGGTTGTCCGTTCTCGCATTTAGAATTGGAATTTGGAGCGTATGGCAGATGAGTCAGAGTTACACCAGGTGTAAAATGTTCACCAACTTCTGCTGGAATAGGCTGCCAGAATATGATGTACTTGCTTCATAAATGGCACATGTATCCAACTGAGAAGATAATGGGCAACAAAGTTCTACCATTTTTACCACTATTGCACCTGACAGATTAAACATGCAGATAAGAGGAGTTAGTTGCTTTCATGGCTTATTACCAGAGGTGGAGTCCAGGGACCTTGGATGCCCATGAACTTCGAAGCATCGGGCGGAGTTTCATGATTTTTTTCAAACTGTCAGTTTGGACCTGGAAAGTGGAGTGTAGCCCGTTTGCTGCGTTCTTCCCGCCACATGTTTCCACACTTTGGAGGAGAAAAAGTGAAGGGGCGGGTCCCACAACATCATGCTGCCAACAATGTAGGCCTTTGGCACAGAACACCTGGCACCACTCCACGGAGCCCCCTGCCATCCGACATTCTCCCCTGGAATGACCCTCTCTGGGGGCTGTGCGTACCTGTGCATCTGCGGTACGTTCTGTTCGCCAGGTGCACATCCTGCCGAGCCTGTCGTTATTCATGTCGGCTTGCCCTCATCAATCAGGCGGAAATGTCTGATGCGCATATTCAAGTTGAAGTAAATGGAGATCCCAACTTTTAACGACAGGCTCCCCATTACTTCATTGGCAGTAGGCGGGGACATCCGAGCTCGGAAATCTCGATGCTGTCAAGGACATTTTGGGTCTCCTGCTCGATTCTCTGCCCCACTTTGGTACTCCAAATTGGATTTTCCATTGAAGCCACTCCACGCCCCCCGGGGGGATGGTTGTGCGCTACCAACGGGAAAAGAGAATCCTGACGACCAGAGTATTCCAACCCATGTATTCATATTATGTCCCAATAACCTCTGAGAATGGGGGGGGGGGGGGGGGGGGAGGGGGAGGGCAAGGATTGACCCATTGGTGGAGGTGGCAGGGGTGCAGTGGTGGTGGATAATTCTGCCATGGATGGGGCTGGGGAAACACTGGACCTTTGCTGGTGGCCCTGTGGCCACAATTGCATAAGTTACAGTGGTGCTCTCTTAAGGATCAGAATTTAGAAATCTTGCTGTCACACAGGCTTAGGATCGCTTTGGTTTCCAAACTTTGCCATCCATGCCCAGGTTGTTACCCTGCAGGGAACCCATTTCTTTCTATCCTGACAATTTGGCACCTTATTCCTACCCTTTCATTATTTTCAAATCACTCCCACTTGACCCAGCACATTTGAACCGTGTTTGTGTCTGGCTATTTAAATTAACTTTTCCTGCAAATGTTGGTATATTTGTTGAGGCATTAGAGCAGGCAAAAGAAGCTGGGAATGCCTGAATGGTATGAATGCCCCTGGTCAGGATCCAGTATGCACTTCACTAAATCAGCCTGGGACAATTACGAATATTTGCATTGATGTTGTGCCTTTGACTTTGAAGCACGTCTCAGGCGATTCACAGCCATGTGATCAGCCAAACAAAGGAGGCGGTATTAAGGTATTGTTCAGGCAAGTTTTGGGAAGATCCTTAAAGGACAAGACAGAGGTGAAGAGGTCTAAGAAGTTTAAAAGCACAGCTGTCAGAGGTGGAGAAATGTGGTGGACATGAAGCCAAGATGGAGAAATCTGCACCAACCCTTCAAATAACCACCCTGCCTAGACTCAATCCCCCGCCCTATCCCGGTAACCCCAATCAACGTTTAGACACTTATGGGGAATTTAGCTTGGCCAATCCACGTAACCAGCACATCTTTGGACTGTGGGAGAAAATCGGAGCGCCCGGAGGAAACCCACGCAGATGGAGAGAATGTGAAAACTCCACACAGACAGTCACCCAAGGCTGGAATCAAATGCGGGTTCCTGCACTGTGAGGCAGCAGTTTACCATCTACCTCAGTTGAAAGGACTCCAAATTACGTGATTTTAAGTAGAAACATTTGGGCGATTTGTCCCATTGAGCTTACTCCAGCATTCAACAACGTCATGGCTGTTCATCTACCTCAATGCCACCTTCCCATGTTATCCCCATATCCCTGGATGTCATTAATATCCAGAAATCTATCATTTTCTGTCTTATAAGAACATAAGAACATAAGAACTAGGAGCAGGAGTAGGCCATCTGGCCCCTCGAGCCTGCTCCGCCATTCAATGAGATCATGGCTGATCTTTTGTGGACTCAGCTCCACTTTCCGGCCCGAACACCATAACCCTTAATCCCTTTATTCTTCAAAAAACTATCTATCTTTACCTTAAAAACATGTAATGAAGGAGCCTCAACTGCTTCACTGGGCAAGGAATTCCATAGATTCACAACCCTTTGGGTGAAGAAGTTCCTCCTAAACTCAGTCCTAAATCTACTTCCCCTTATTTTGAGGCTATGTCCCCTAGTTCTGCATTCACCCGCCAGTGGAAACAACCTGCCCGCATCTATCCTATCTATTCCCTTCATAATTTTAAATGTTTCTATAAGATCCCCCCTCATCCTTCTAAATTCCAATGAGTACAGTCCCAGTCTACTCAACCTCTCCTCATAATCCAACCCCTTCAGCTCTGGGATTAATCTAGTGAATTTCCTCTGCACACCCTCCAGTGCCAGTACGTCCTTTCTCAAGTAAGGAGACCAAAACTGAACACAATACTCCAGGTGTGGCCTCACTAACACCTTATACAATTGCAACATAACCTCCCAAGTCTTAAACTCCATCCCTCTAGCAATGAAGGACAAAATTCCATTTGCCTTCTTAATCGCCTGTTGCACGTGTAAACCAACTTTCTGTGACTCATGCACTAGCACACCCAGGTCTCTCTGCACAGCAGCATGCTTTAATATTTTATCGTTTAAATAATAATCCCGTTTGCTGTTATTCCTACCAAAATGGATAACCTCACATTTGTCAACATTGTATTCCATCTGCCAGACCCTAGCCCATTCACTTAACCTATCCAAATCCCTCTGCAGACTTCCAGTATCCTCTGCACTTTTTGCTTTACCACTCATCTTAGTGTCATCTGCAAACTTGGACACATTGCCCTTGGTCCCCAACTCCAAATCATCTATGTAAATTGTGAACAATTGTGGGCCCAACACGGATCCCTGAGGGACGCCACTAGCTACTGATTGCCAACCAGAGAAACACCCATTAATCCCCACTCTTTGCTTTCTATTAATTAACCAATCCTCTATCCATGCTACTACTTTACCCTTAATGCCATGCATCTTTATCTTATGCAGCAACCTTTTGTGTGGCACCTTGTCGAAGGCTTTCTGGAAATTCAGATATACCACATCCATTGGCTCCCCGTTATCTACTGCACTGGTAATGTCCTCAAATAATTCCACTAAATTAGTTAGGCATGACCTGCCCTTTATGAACCCATGCTGCGTCTGCCCAATGGGACAATTTCTATCCAGATGCCTCGCTATTTCTTCCTTGATGATAGATTCCAGCATCTTCCCTACTACCGAAGTTAAGCTCACTGGCCTATAATTTCCTGCTTTCTGCCTACCTCCTTTTTTAAACAGTGGTGTTACGTTTGCTAATTTCCAATCCACCGGGACCACCCCAGAGTCTAGTGAATTTCGGTAAATTATCACTAGTGCATCTGCAATTTCCCTAGCCATCTCTTTTAGCACTCTGGGATGCATTCCATCAGGGCCAGGAGACTTGTCTACCTTTAGCCCCATTAGCTTGCCCATCACTACCTCCTTAGTGATAACAATTCTCTCAAGGTCCTCACCTGTCATAGCCTCATTTCTATCAGTCGCTGGCATGTTATTTGTGTCTTCCACTGTGAAGACCGACCCAAAAATCCTGTTCAGTTCCTCAGCCATTTCCTCATTTCCCATTATTAAAACTCCCTTCTCATCCTCTAAAGGACCAATATTTACCTTAGCCACTCTTTTATGTTTTATATATTTGTAAAAACTTTTACTGTCTGTTTTTATATTCTGAGCAAGTTTACTCTCATACTCTACCTTACTCTTCTTTATAGCTTTTTTAGTAGCTTTCTGTTGCCCCCTAAAGATTTCCCAGTCCTCTAATCTCCCAGCAATCTTTGCCACTTTATATGCTTTTTCCTTCAATTTGATACTCTCCCTTATTTCCTTAGATATCCACGGTCGATTTTCCCTCTTTCTACCGTCCTTCCTTTTTGTTGGTATAAACCTTTGCTGAGCACTGTGAAAAATTGCTTGGAAGGTTCTCCACTGTTCCTCAACTGTTCCACCATAAAGTCTTTTCTCCCAGTCTACCGTAGCTAGTTCTTCTCTCATCCCATTGTAATCTCCTTTGTTTAAACACAAAACACTAGTATTTGATTTTACTTTCTCACCCTCCATCTGTATTTTAAATTCCACCATGCTCTGATTACCACAATCTTCTGGGGTAGAGAATTCCAAAGATTCGCCACCCTCTGGGTGAAGAAATTCCTCCCCATCGCAGTCTTAAATGCCCCTTATTCTGAGACTGTGTCGCCTAGTTCTCAATTCACCTGCCAGGGGAAACACCCTTTCCACATCTACCCTGTCATGGCCTGCAGAATTTTGCATGTTTCACTGAGTTCATTTCTAATTCTTTGAATCGCTAAAGGATATGGTCACAGTTTCCTCAATCTCGCCTTGCAAGCATCCTGCCATCCAAGGATTGTTTGGTGACCTTCTTCTGCATTCCCTCTATGGCAGGTATATCTTTCCTTAGATAAGGAAACCAAAATTGTGCACAATACTCCAGGTGTGGTCTCATCAAAGCTCTATGCAATTGCTTCAAGACATCTATACTGCTGTACTCAAATCCCATTGCGATAAAGTCCAACGTGCTATTTGCCTTCCTGATTGTTTGCTGTACCAGCATGCTTATCTTTTATTGATTCATGAACAAGGACATCCAGTTTCCTTTGGACATCAACACTTCCCAACTTCTCAGCATTTATGAAATACTCTGCCTTTCTGTTCTTTTCTAACCAAAGTAAATAACTTCACACTTATTGACATTATATTCTTCCTGCCATATTCTTGCCCATTCACTTAGCCTGTTGATCTAGGGGGGGGGGGGGGGTGCTGCATGGCATTGGGTATACCAACCCTAGATGCCACAGGGGCAGGCAAGAACTAAGGCAATCTGGCTAGAAGCCTCACCTTGGTCCTCTGTTGTAACAGAAGCAATTAGCCCTCACCCTTCATCCCTCCCTTACCCACTCCCTGTGGCCCCTCATATCCTTCATGCAAACTCAATGCAAACTCATATTCCCTCAGCCATTCTCCATGCCCCCTCATACTTTCCATGCTAAGTCAATGCCAAATAATGGCCCTCAGCCATTCCCCATGGCCCCAAATACTCTACGTTAAAACTTAATCGTAATTCATGCCCTGTCCACCCTCCATGGCCCTTATTCTCTCTATATGATGAAGATTGATGGAATCAAGAAGGCATTGTCCTCATTATGTAAGTTTGTCTGCGAACCCAGACAAATAAAAGCATTAACTCAGCAAGGATTCTGTTTTGACAAGTGAGGTGAATTAACTTTGCTTGATTGACATCTTTAAGTGGTTATAATAAGTTGTTCTTTCTGCATTTGTCAATGTTTCAGTATTCATCCAGACAAGATTAAGAATTGCGAAATAAAAACAAAGCTGCTGGATAAATTCAGAACCGAGATCTCCATGCCAAGAAGTCATATTGGATCAGGAATGTTAACTCTGTTTTTCTCTCCACAGATGCTGTCAGATATGCTGCATTTTTCCAACCCGTTCTATTTTTATTTCAGATCTCCGGGATTCTCAGTATTTTCCCGAAAGAGGTGCAATGTGTTTGAAGTCTCTGTTGTTGATACATTAATGGTCTGGGTGATTGACACTTTTTTGGGTTGTAGGAATGGCAGTTTTGTTTCAAAGAACATTTCTGATTGGGTGTTTTATTTTTTTCAGCGGTTCCTCACTTGCCATTGTCATTATATGGTTCATTGGTTATATACCTGATTCATACTGAATGAATTAGCTTGGAAGAGACATGGGTTGATATATGAGGTGCGATGGGCAGTGGCAGTTGGCATAGATACAAAATGTTGAACTTTCTGAAAGGTTCCCAAGTCCAGGCAATTGCGGTGGCCTCCTCGGACAAGTTGTGAACCATGAACCATGGAGAAACTTGCCCAACACCACGGAGATTGCCATGGGGGAGCGAGAATATGTGTATCCCTCAATGCCGGCCAGGTCATGAATGTAGGGTATGAGCTTACTACCCTTGTCCTGTGCCAACAGATTTTTCCTGGAATGGGGGTGGGAATCCAGGAATTGGATCCTACCCACCTTTTTTAAATGGCTCCAGCATTGTTCTGACTCTCTGAAAATCCTGTCGCTATGAACAATCTCTATTTACCAGGGCTCATACTTAATTGATAACTCCACCTCACCATCGTATACTTCGGAGTGTTGCAATGCCCAAATCACATCTTGCGCACAATTCCAGCTATTCAGCCATGTCAGCCGCATTGTGTGAAAATATTGTAGAAATCTCATCGATATACTTCAGTCTCTCTTGTACAGGGAAATAGCGCCCACCCGAATACAACAGGAACTAACCGAAGTGGGACAGGTGGATCTGCACATCCATGGAATAGATGGGTTCTGGTCATTATTAGAGGGGACATTGCCATTCCACAGTTCTTATGATGAACAATGTATAGATGGTGCAAGCATCCTCCTCTTTCTCCCCCCTCCCCCCCACTACCACCACCTTTTCCCTCACCTCATTATAATCTTACCCTTGTGCCTTTTCCCTTCCGATGACCAAAACCCAGGAAAGGCCATACAGGAATAACAAGAAGATGTCACGGTAATGGAGAAAAATCCCGATTTACTGAAGGACAGGATTAACTTTTAAATAAGACGTGTGTTTTTAAAAATGGTCCTACAAGCCAAAGAGGGTTGAGGCTGTCAATTCTGAGAACGTAAATTCTGGCACTGTCTGAATTGCTGTGGTGCAGATGATACTAAAAGTGAAAGGGAGATTCAATGCAAACACAAACTGCCATTTCCTGTGGAGATAATGGAAACTGATTATTGTTTCAGCAGGAATTATATCCTACAAGTTGTGCCTTTGACCGGTTTGTGGATTTTCGCCTTTCAGGAATATACAAGAGACTCGGATAAAAAGCCAGCTGAGAAACCTGGCCATTGCGACCTCGTGCTGGGTGTGTCACAGTGTGTTACACAGAAACAAAAAGACACAAGGTAAAACTACAAGTGGAACTCTTTCTCTAATTGATGAAGCAAGCCAAGTCAGCAAAGCCATGACTGAAAAGGAAGCAGCACAACTTCACAGCGAAGCTGGAATCTCAAAACCAACTACTCACCTGCTGAAGGCAGCACTATTGGAATCATAGAGCTGCACTGTTTCACCATCTACTCCTCACGGACAAGTCAAAGGCTTATGCGCCTATTTTTAAAAACTTATTTTTGGACTCGCATCTCATTTCTAATTTCTATGAATGTATGTGCATGGGTTTTATTATATTCCTTACGTTTAGATATAGACGTAGAATTTACAGTGCAGAAGGAGGCCATTTGGCCCATCGAGTCTGCACCAGAAAGACCAACTCACCTAAGCTCACACCTCCACCCTCACCCCACAACCCAGTGACCTCACCTAATCTATTTGAACACTGTGGGCAATTTAGTATGGCCAACTCACCTAACCTGCACATCTTTGGACTGTGGGAGGAAACCGGAGCACCCGGAGAAAATCCACACAGACACGGGGGAGAACGTGAGACTCCGCACAGACAGTGACCCAAGCCGGGTATCGAACCTGGGACCCTGGAGCTGTGAAGCAACTGTGCTAACCACTGTGCTACCGTGCTGCCCGTGTTTAGTAGCTAATAAACCCGAGAAAGCCTGGTTAAATTGGCTCCTTTTAAAACATAAATATATTGGAACTGGGAAAGGTATCTACAAAGGATGACATTGTTTTGAAGTAACCTTGTTGTGACCAACTAATGGGGTTGGATGAAGAAAGGGAGCGTGTTCATCCCTCCTCCCTTGGGGGCATAATAATTTGGGGACATCCCATCCAGAATTTAACAAATTGGGGCTTGTGCTGAGCTGGTTCCAACAGAGGGGACAGAGAGTGACAAATTTAGGGACCTTGCCTGGGGATTGGTCAGAACAGGGAGAACAATGATGTAGGTGCATTGTCGCTTGATTTCACACTCGGAGGTACCAGCTCAGATTTTTTGGACTGATTAGTGGCAGGACCTGCCCTTGGCGAGACATCGGACTCAATGGGGCTGCAACAAGGACAGGGGACAATGAAAGCCTAAGTGTTAGCTTGTTCTGACATGGAGGACTCAGATGAGGAATTAAATGGATGGTTCAGACTACAGAACAATCCTGATGGATGTACAGTAAGAAGTCTTACACCACCAGGTTAAAGTCCAACAGGTTTGTTACAAACACTAGCTTTCGGAGCACTGCTCCTTCCTCAGGTGAATGATGATGGATGTACACAGTGAAATGCTTGGTACAATTGGAAGGTCAGGCAGAATTGCCCTGCATTTAAGTCAGAGAACTTCACCAGGGTCACCTTCCTAGCACTGGCAGTGGGAATCTTGCCCTTCTCTATCGTTGTGACGGCAGCAGTTGGCAGATTTCACTAACAATATGAGTTTGATCTTCCCAAGATTTGAATCGAGGAAATGACAACTCACCCAAGACTGGATCTTCTGGATATTTGACACATAGGCGAACAACATAGAGGCAGAGGAAGTGACTTCAGAATTCCGGTCGGATGTGATGCCATGTCAACAAATTATGTCCCCAGGAGGGTAGTATAGAGATTAGAATAGTAGGTGGGGGTAGAGGGGAGGGTT
Organism: Scyliorhinus canicula; assembly: GCF_902713615.1. Lineage (NCBI taxonomy): Eukaryota > Metazoa > Chordata > Chondrichthyes > Carcharhiniformes > Scyliorhinidae > Scyliorhinus > Scyliorhinus canicula. Next base: position 166,873,829 of record NC_052155.1, on the reverse strand, counting down.
GGTGGAAGGGAGGGTTGCGTGTGTGTGGGTTGGAGGGGTGGGGGGGGGGGGGGGATGTTGCACTGATGGTGGTGTTCAAGGATAGCTCCCAGGGGCTATATAAGTCCAAACCACAGGGACGAGAAGTCTTTCCAGAGATCCTTTGGCTACAACTGGGTAGGCAACAGTGGCATCGAGCCTCAGGATTAGCTTCTGATGGTTTTACTTCATCCCGCGCCACTCTGCCCCTCCCTGCCCAGCCTGTCAAATAACCGACCAACACTCTGCCTCGACCATATCGTCTTGACTTGTACCTGACAAGTGGCTGCTTGACCCGGTTGTTAACCACCAATGAACCCCATAAAATTTAATTGCTTCAAGCAAGGAGTGGCAAAAGGAGAAAGCAATTAAACCCTTGGGTGACTTGTTTGTTTCTCAAATTATTGCAATGTGTGAAAATTCAAAACAAATTGTTCCAGAGGTCCCGACTGGGACTATGGGAACCTTTGTCTCCAAGCCCCATAAGTCTCCGAAACAATTTTACTCAGAACAATGAGCATCTGTCCGTAAGAATAGCTGAATTTATTAATATAAATCAGATGTTGAGCAAGCTGGTTCTGATTTAGCATAACTGACAAATTGTCCTTGCAGTTTCCTCAGGCAGTTTCTGCCTCAGTCAAATTATATATTGCAGCTTTTTTATACCAGATGACACACATTCAATTTCCCTTGATATGCGCGATAGGTGTAATTTTTATGTGAGCGTGTCTGTCTGTTTGTATATGTGTCTGCGTGTCTCTCTGTGTGAGTGTAGAAAGGGTCGAGAGCTTCAAGTTTTTAGGTGTCCAGATCACCAACAACCTCTCCTGGTCCCCCCATGCCGACACTATATTTAAGAAAGCCCACCAACGATTCGACTCTACTTTCTCAGAAGACTAAGGAAATTTGGGATGTCAGCTACGACTCTCACCAACCTTTAAAGATGCACCACTGAAAGCATTCTTTCTGGTTGTATCACACCTTGGTATGGATCCTGCTCTGCCCAAGACTGCAGGAAACTACAAAAGGTCGTGAATGTAGCCCAATCCATCAAACAAACCAGCCTCCCGTCCATTGACTCTGTCTACAATTCCCGCTGCCTCGGAAAGGCAGCCAGCATAATTAAGGACCCCATGCACCCCGGACATACTCTCTTTCACCTTCTTCCGTCAGGAAAAAAATACAAAAGTTTGAGGTCAAGTACCAACCGACTCAAGAACAGCTTCTTCCCTGCTGCCATCAGACTTTTAAATGGACTTACCTCGTATTAAGTTGATCTTTTCTCTACACCCTAGCTGTGACTGTAACATTATATTTTGCAGTCTCTCCTTCCTTCCCTATGTGCGGTATGCGTCCAGCCCATAGTCTCCCAAACAGAGAATCCAGCCCTCTCTGTCTGTGTGTGTTCGTACGTGTGTGTGTGCATCTGTGTTCATGTGTGACTGTGTCCATATGTGCCATTGTGTATGCGTGTTTGTTAACGCAAGAAACAATACTTTTCACTGTATACTAATACATGTGACAATAATAAATCAAATCAAATCAAAAAAATGTCTTTGTGTCTGTGTGCCTCTATGTCCATATGTGTGTGGGGTACTCTGTGTGTGTGTGTGTGTGTGTATGTCTCTGGGTGGGTGGAATGCGTTCCCCATTGAGAATTGGGCATCAGGTGTAAATTGGGATTGGGACTGGGCGCTGATGGAACGCGATACTCCAAGCTCTCACTGGTGGTGTGAATGAGGTCCACGATGCCCGCCAGCTGGGAGGGGGGGGGGGGGGGGGGGATTACCCATTTACATCTATTCAGCGGGCCCGGCGCTCTATGCTCCTGCCTGTCCTGATTCTCTGATCCCCATGGCTGGGAATCACATGGACACCTGTCATTTGTGGTCTCCATCAATGTTGCCTCCTTGACCCACTGCAAGGTCCACTACGCCAGGGCCATGTTGGTAGAGACCATCCAAGCCCATCCGAGGGCCACACCATCCCCAGCAATGAACTCCCTTCCCACGTCTCCTCTACCAGAACCCCCATGTCCCCCCACAGGGACCATTGAGATAGGGTGTCCCCCACAGGGAGCCCTGTAATAGGAGGACCCCCACAGCTACCCCTTTGATAGGGGTACACCCCACAGGGACCCCTGTAATAGGGGTAACCCCCAACAGGGATCCCTGTAATAGGGAGACTCCCCCACAGGGACCCTTGTAATAGGGAGACCTCCCCACAGGGACCCCTGTAATAGGAATACACCCCACAGGGATTCTTGTAATAGGGGGAACCACCCACAGGGACCCCTGTATTAGGGAGACCCCGCCCCAACAGGGACCCCTGTAGTAGGGAGACCCCGCCCCAACAGGGATCCTTTAATAGGGAGACCCCACCCCAACAGACCTCTGGAATAGGTGGACCCCCCCACAGGGATCCCCTACCTAAACAAACTTCCTTCATAGACCACCACACACGGACCCCCTGCACCCCCCAGGGGTGAGGAGAAGGAGAGCAGCTGTGCCTGTGGCTGGTTCCCAAGATCCATTATCTGCAAGCCATTCACGGTTCAGTGGCCTAAGTGGTGAAACCCCAATGCTTGTAAACATTGACCCTCTTTCTGATTTGATATTACAGAGGTCTCTGTGGGGAAGTCCCCCTATTACAGGGGTCTCTGTGGGGGAGTCCCCCTATTACAGAGGTCTTTGTGGGGGAGTCCCCCTATTACAGGGGTCTCTGTGGGGGAGTCCCCCTATTGCAGAGGTCTCTGTGGGGGTGTGCCCCTATTACAGGGGTCTCTGTGGGGGAGTCCCCTATTACAGAGGTCTCTGTGGGGGAGTCCCCCTATTACAGGGGTCTCTGTGGGGGAGTCCCCCTATTACAGGGGTCTCTGTGGGGGAGTCCCCCTATTACAGGGATCTCTGTGGGGGAGTCCCCCTATTACAGGGGTCTCTGTGGGGGAGTCCCCCTATTACAGAGGTCTTTGTGGGGGTGTCCCCCTATTACAGGGGTCTCTGTGGGGGAGTCCCCCTATTGCAGAGGTCTCTGTGGGGGTGTGCCCCTATTACAGGGGTCTCTGTGGGGGAGTCCCCTATTACAGAGGTCTCTGTGGGGGAGTCCCCCTATTACAGGGGTCTCTGTGGGGGAGTCCCCCTATTACAGGGGTCTCTGTGGGGGAGTCCCCCTATTACAGGGATCTCTGTGGGGGAGTCCCCCTATTACAGGGGTGTCTGGGGAGTCCCCATATTACAGAGGTGGGGGTGGGTTGGGTCACCCCCGCACTTGGGAGGGGGGGCACCCTGGAAATCTGGGGAAGGGGGGCTGTGGGGGGTGCAGGGGTCTGGGCCGATTTGCGGTGGTAGGAGGTTGTGGCCCATTTGCAGTGTGTGGGGGTGGAGAGGGATGGCCGGCCGCCAGACCTTGCTATCGGGCCGCCCGCTCAAGATTGCGGGCCGATAGCGGGATTCCCTGGGAATCCCTCGTGTTCCATGCCACGCATAAATTTGCATAACGTGGAACACTGAATTACATCCCGCTTTACGACCCCAAAGGGATCGTAAAGTTGGTGTAATTTAGCTGTGGCGGGCGTGGACTTGAATCACCGTTGCCTGACGCCGATATTATAATCGGCGATCGGGTGGAGAATCCCTTCAGACGCTCAAATCGGAGCCATGATGCTGGCCAGGGGGGCTTCCATGAAGGCTAGGGCGACCAGGGGGTGGCTAGGGGGCATTATTTGGCAGATTGGGTCCGCGCATGGCCGGTGCCATGTTTTATGGCGTGACCGCTGCAGGTCATCGCCATATGCATGCGTGGCCACGGATCCGGCCAATCTCCAGCCATCTGTATCATGGGAGCTGGGAATTTTACTCGGCGCGGCTGCTAGCCCCTCACTCGTCGCAGGATCGTTGAGGATTCGGAGCCAATTTTGACGTCTTAAAACTCAACAGTTCCCACACCGGCGTCGGCACTCAGCCTCCGAAATGGCGCATCCAGCCCATAGTCTCCCAAACAGAGAATCCAGCCCTCTCTGTCTGTGTGTGTGCATCTGTGTTCATGTGTGACTGTGTCCATGTGTGCCATTGTGTATGCAGGTTTGTTAGCGGAAGAAATTGCTATATGTGTCCGGATTGGTATAATAAAGATGTCTCCAAGTATTGTAATAGCACAGGTCAAGGGCAAACCAGCAGGCAAGGGGTTAAACATATACCATGGGAAAGCCAGCAAGCAAGGGGTTAAAGTCACCCACATTGGAAATTATTTAATCATCTCACAGAGCATTTGAATATGAAAAGGGAAACACAGGAGGCCCCAGTAAGTCTAAGGGATCCATTGTCCAACACATTCGCACCTCTTCTAGAAGTTAAATATGTTAAGCACAAACCCATGAGATTGCAAGGAAACATTGTATTCTTTAATCGTTTTCCCATTACGGGGGACCAGAAAATATGCATACTGATCACTGTATACTGCTCCGAATGATTCAGTGACGTCAATACCTGCTTGTGACTCCGAAGAACTTTAAATATATATCAATGTAATTCTGAGGACAGGCAGAGCTGACTTTTGCGAGCTAAAGCTAGTGCAGAACTTGCCTCTCCTGTGCACACACAGTTTTTCCGAATTAAACAAAGTTTTACCAACACCATGTGGTCGAGAACAGACTTTGAGGTTTTTCTTCCCTCCAACAGTATTTGTGCCTGTGTGTCTGGTGTGTGTATCTGTATCTATGCGTGTTTGTGTGTGTGTATTTGTCTGTCTTTGTGCGTGTGTGCCTCTTTTTGTGTTTCCACACTTGTATGAAAATTATACTTTGGCAGGTGAGGGTCACAGTAAAGATTTCTGTGTTAGGTACCAGTTCTTTCTATGGGTCTCTCAATTGGTCCTTCTACCTTGCTCTGATCATTGGGATGAATGATGCACCTTCACTACAGCAGCAGTAAGCTAGTGCAGGGATTGCTTGACCTTTATTGATGCTGTATGATATTTATTACATTGATGGGTGGTGATCTGCTCCGCCATATCGACGAGTGATTATCATAGATATCATAGAATTTACAGTCCTGAAGGAGGCCATTCGGCCCATCGAGTCTGCACCGGCTCTTGGAAAGAGCACCCTACCCAAGGTCAACACCGCCACCCTATCCCCATAACCCAACACTAAGGGCAATTTTGGACACTAAGGGCAATTTATCATGGCCAATCCACCTAACCTGCACATCTTTGGACTGTGGGAGGAAACCGGAGCACCCGGAGGAAACCCACGCACACACGGGGAGGATGTGCAGACTCACCACAGACAGTGACCTAAGCCAGAATCGAACCTGGGACCGTGGAGCTGTGAAGCCATTGTGCTATCCACAATGCTACCGTGCTGCAAATTTATCTCAAAATGTTTTACCTCAAATGTGAAACACCCCTTCCTGACCAGAATATGTTTTGTCATTTCCCAATCCAAGAACTTTGTACAGTAACTCTTTGTGAGTGTGCCTGTATGCAGCAGAATTTGGACAGTTTTAAGCTGGTAACTCATGCCCACCAGGCCCTGGGCCCATTCTGCCTGAATCTATTTCACCAAGGACTCCCTTAATTGTACCCACGGAGGAGGTGATTTCAGACTCACCACAGACTGGATTCCCGTCTCTGAGAAAGAACTCTGCACTCTACTGCGATTTCCTACGCTCAGAGCTCTCCAGTCTCACAATGTTATCTCTTTCATTTTTAGTCTTGTTCTAAAAATATAATGGAGCGATTGTTTGATTTACTTTTCAATTGCTAGCTTTTCCTTAAGATGTGTGGTGTGGTGTGGCTGTTTCCTTGTCTGGTCTTCTGATGCTACAGTGAATCTTTGAGGCTGTTTAAACTGGGAAAGAAATGCTGATCCTAATCAGAGTGATTTAGTAAACTTTTCCAATCCAACAACTTACATAGATACATACATAGATACATAGAACATACAGTGCAGAAGGAGGCCATTCGGCCTATCGAGTATGCACCGACTTAACCCTTCCCCACTGATTGTTGCTTTCCTCTGACCGCAAAAGCACATGGTCACATCCCCACCATTGACTATTGGAATAAACTTTAAAGGACGTTTAATCACTTCAGAATAATATCAACACTTTCACCATTCCCTTCTCATCATTCTTGTAGCTCTTCTGAGTTTGTTTATTCCTTGTCTTATGAATTGTTTCTGGTTTTGACACATTCCATCTGTTAATGCCTATGTCCATTTTTATTTGTCCATCCTTGCTTATTTTTGTTGTCGAACAATGTTGTCTGGTTTTCCTAGGGGACGCTGCTATCATTTAGCATTCTTCACTTTCAGGATAATATTTAATGACTCTTGTTAATTCAACATCTGCTTTGTGTTCTCAAGTGTCAGCATGAAGCTCTGCTCTACAGCACTGCACGGTGTGTAGGCGTATGGGTCATTACGGTTGTCATTTAGACTTAAGATCTGCTCCGGAAATCCCCTGCAACTGAAGTAGAATCCAGCTTATTAGTGGCTCCACATTACAGCACAGGAGCCAGCAGCTCTCCATGCTCCTGCTTCTCAGCACAGATCACTTCAACAACAAAATCTGTGCAGCAAAGAAAATGTCCTGCTTGGTAAATAAATAGTTCATACCACATCAGTTAGATTTCTTGCAAGATTTTAGGCAAAGGTGTTGGTGCTTTAATTATCTTGTGATTGTTCTGTAGGAATGTAGCATGTCAAATCATCACAATTTGTCCTTTGCCAGTGAGTCATTGAGACTGAGACTCAATAAGTACAGCTTAACATTGTTCCAGCCACAAACTTAACCATTTTGCCCCTCACAATGGGCATGAATTCAGCATTCAAGTGAACATTTATAAAAGCAAGTTCTACCTCCCCAATGACCTTTCTCAAACCTTAAGGTCCAAATTTGACTCACTCTGCCATTGGTGGGCAGACCTTCAGCTACCTGCCTCGACATCTCTATTTTCCTTAAAACTCACCTCTTTGACCAAACTTTCATCATTCGCTCACATGTCGCTTTCTGTGCTTTGCTGCCATAATTTGCTTCATTTAAAAAACATTTTTTTTTTCAATTAAGCGTGGCCAATCCACTTACCGTGCATATCTTTGTGATGTTGGGGTGTGACCCACGCAGACACGGGGAGAATGTGCAAATTCCACACGGACAGTGACGCGGGGCCAGGATCAAACCCGGGTCCTTGGTGTTGTGAGGCAGCAGTGCGAACCATTGTGCCAGCGTGCCACCCCTAATTTGCTTCATAACACTTCTGTGAAGTTTCTGGAATGTTTTAATTATGTTAAATGTGCTACATAAATACAAGCTGATGTTTAGTCTTTGGTCATCCATAACTGTCTCCAACTAAATATCGGAAAGACAAAGACCTTTGCATTTACGCTTCTCTTCGGTCCCGCCACAAACTATTCCTTCGCAATCGATTCTAGCCCCTTCACGTCTGCTGTCTCAGGCTGAACCAGATTATTCACAGCATTGGCGCCCTGCTCAGAACTGCAGCATGCGTCCTCTCCGTCACAAAGTCCTTGTTCTTTTTCACTGCTATATTAACCACTTCATTCCACACTTGAGCCCATCCATCACTGAAATCCTCAGTCATGTCTTTGCCATCTCCAGACTGACTATTCTAATGACTCTTGGTTGGTCTCTTGACCTCTGCCTTCAAAGCCTTCAGTTCATTCCAAATTCTGCTGCCTATATCATCTCCGACACTCTATCACCCACACCCATCACATCCGTTCTTGCTGAGCTACATTAGACCCAATGGCACAATGTCTCAAATTTAAGTTTGTCCCTCTTCTGTTAAGTCCTTTCCTAGCTTTTTACCCCTTCCTATCTCTGTAACGTCCTCCAGATCTGCAACGACCATCTTCTAGCTCCCGTACTGTCCACTTCTTTAGGTCCAGTTGTTTTTATATCCCCCTCTCTCAATCTCTCTAATTCACTCTCTGAACCCCATTGTTTCTCTTTATCCCCCTCAAACCCGAAGGTAGCCCTCAAAACCTATCTCTTTGACCAAGATTCTATTGCTATTACTTTCTTTGCCCACGGATAAATTTTCCTTTTTCCCTGGGACATTCATGGGTGGGATTTTCCGGCCTCGTCCATAGTGTGTTTTCTTGCAGCAGAGGCGACTAGCCAGTGACCACTGACAGGATCTTTCAGTCCCCCCATGTCGACGGTGTTTTATGTGGCTTGTCCATTCCGCTACCGAGGAACCCGTTGCGGGCGTCACTTTTGACGGGACCAGAAGATCCAGAAGGCGGGAAGGGCTGGAAAATCTCACCCTATGTTAAAATGGTAGATGTAAATTGGTGCGATAATGCAAAATTTCAATGGGCGACATTCCCTGGCCTCCCTTTGGCAGCGGGAGGCGGCCTGCCGTTGGCTGGTGGCGGGATCTTCTGGTCCCGCTGTTCCAATGAGATTTCCTATTGAATCCACCCCATGTCGTCGGGAAACCCACGGCGGGGGTGCACCTTTGGTGGAACGAAAGATTCCGGCGGCGTGAGCAGCCGGAAGATGGCGTCCAATACCATGATGCAGGAAATGCAAATTACTGAGTTGTAGGTGGTTTCCAGGAGGTTACCGACAGGGAAGCAATCATCTTCACAGTTGTTCGAATTTTTAACTAGATTTGAATGGGTGCAGCGGACAACTGTTTGAACCATTCATCAGCTCAACCACAAAACACTGTCAGAGTCTGCCCTCATCTATGAAAACTGCTTACCATTCCAGAATCATCCTGCAATGCAAAGGTAACCCCGGTTTCTTATTGCTACTGCTAACCGATGCCTTTACACAGGAACATGGGAACAGCAGTAGGCTATTCAGCTCCATAAGCTTGTCCCGCTATTTAATGAGATTGTGGCTGTACCTGCACATATCTATCTCAGATTTAAAATTAACAACTGATCGAGCATTGTCTGCTGTTTGTGAGAGAGAGTTCTAAACCTCTGCCTTGTGTGAAGAAGTGCTTCCTAACATCTCTCCTGAATGGTCTAGCCCTAATTTTTAGACTATGCCCCGAGTTTTAGAGTCTTCAACCAGTGGAAATCGTTTATCTTTATCTATCCTGCCTTTCCTGTTAATACCTTGAATACTTTGATTAGATCACCCCTTAACCTTGGGTTGACAAGTGACAAGTTACATTGCATGACATAAGTGTCAGGCAATGACTCTCTCCTACAAGAGGGGATCTAACCACCACCCCTTGACATTCAATGGCATTACCATTGCTGCATCCCCTCATTCAACATCCTGGGGGTTACCATTGATCAGAAACTGAACTGGGCTAGCCATATTAATACTGTGGCTACCAAGACAGCTACCAAGACAGGTCAGAGGCTATGAATCTTATGGTGAGTAACTCATTTCTCCCCAAAGCCTGTCCAACCTCTACAAGGCACAAGCCAGGAGTGTAATGGAATACTCTCCACTTGCCTGGGTGAGTGCAGCTCCAATAACACTCGAAAAGCTCAACACCATCCAGAACAATGCAGCCCGCTTGATTGCTCCCCCTTCCACAAACATTCAAACCCTCCACCACCGATGAACAGTGGCAGCCGTGTGTAACATCTACAAGATGCACTGCAGTAACACGGTTCCTTAGGAACCACTTTCCAAACCCATGACTGTTACTATCTAGAGGGAAAAGAGCAGCAGATACCTGGACACCCCAACACCTGGAGGTTCCCCTCCAAGTCACTCATTACCCTGACTTGGAAATATATTGCCGCTCCTTCACTGTCACTGGGGCAAAATCCTGGAACACCTGTTGCTCTGTTTCAGTCCCAACAACATTGCCAATACCATGGGTATTTCTATTTATCTTAGTGAACCACAAGCCTTCCCTTATATCAATCAAATGACCACACAACCAGTTAGTTAGTTCAAAAGATGGTTTATTTACATGCACAAGATTTATCTCAACATGCAAACACAATATCTACTAGGAGTTAAACTACACCTATCAGCTACATTAACCTATGCTTAACTTCAGGGAGACAGGCACTGTGCAAATGGATAAGGTTTATCTGGATTTCACTTGGCTGGTTCGAAGAAAGTGGCTCTGTCTCTGCTGGGCTCATCCGTCAGGTAGCGATCGTTGGTCTTGAACTTGGCTGGCTGTTCCTGCTGCAATTGGGTTGGCAGAGGCCGGATCCAAAAGAGACAGAACACATGGCTGTGTCCTCTTTTATCCCTCTGGGATTTCGCGCTCTTTGGGATGGTCCTTAACCTTGGACCCAATAGTTCGACAGGGCTCTGATCACTCTCTTCGATTTAGGCCAATAAAGGGGTGGGTGCCTTGGTGGCTGGGCGGGTCCTTAGCGGCCATTGACCTTGGCAGTTGGGCTTTCTGAGTAAGGGGAGTGGCGCTGATCAATCTGTGGCTGTACCGGTTGCTTGATTGGAGTTCTATTGTCCTGGGAAAATGGGCCATTAATATGCAAAGGAGCGGGGGTTTCGATCAGGTCTGGTTACCTGTGTTTTAGATACACATAGGCTGTGTATCTACTTGAGTCCTGGGTTGGCCATAATTTCCATGGTCCATCTTAGATGGCTACATTCTGTCCTTTTGATTCTGAACGCGAAGCGTGGTGGATCACACTATTGATCCCTGTTTATCCTTTGTGGACCGGTCACCCTTGGTCAAGGCAAGGTTCTACTCTACTCTATCTATGGTTTGGACATTTACCTAACATTCCATTAATAAATTAATTCATCTCTAATGTTTACTATAATTCAGGTCACTATAAAATTTAATTTATCCGCGTCTAGCTAACGCTATCTAAGCTACTCTCATGCTGCTGGTGAATATCAAAGAACTTATATACAGTACAAAATTAAAACAGCAGCATCACATTTCTACTTAGTCTTAATAAAGTTAAAGAGGTACATGGTTTATTTTTAGCAGCGATTATTACATGAGTTCAATTTTGTTGAATTCCAAAGAAGGGGGATGGGACTGTATATATGGGGGAGCGGGAGGCTTTTGCTCGCCATTAACAGAGGAGGAGTGTCTGAATGACACTGCAGATTATTGCAATTACTAGAAGGGCCTCTACTATGTATGAAAGGGGACTCCATTTGGCAATGTTTTCACACCAGGTGGGGGTTTCGATGTCTGTCTTTATGTGTGGTATAGTCTCCGGGCTGGTGGTGGCCTGTTGTGTGATAGTGTTCGGCGCTGGTGTAGTGTTCGTTACAAAAGTTTGTTCCGCGCGCAGTTACAGAAGTCCAATGATGATCCAAATGCATGTCAGCAGTCCTTGCTTCATCCTGTGTTTTCTGTTTTCTGTGCAACTCTGGGGGTCCAAGCATCGTGGGCGGAATTCTCCGCTCCCCACATGGCGTGGGAGAATAGTGGGAGGGCCTCCCGACATTTTTACGCCCCCCCTAGCGCCCCCGCGATTCTCCCCCCCTCTCGGAAAAATCGCCGCTCGCCCTTCACGCCCGTTTCACCACGGAAGCAACCACACCTGGTCGCTGCATTCGTGAAATGGGCGCCGGGTGCCCGTTTGGGGCATCCAGGGGCCCGATTGGGACGGGAGCACCACGACTGTGCTCCGGAGGGGACTGGCCCGTGATTGGTGCCCACCGATCGTCAGGCCTGCGTCCAAAACGGACGCACTTTTTCCCCTCTCCCGCCCGGCAAGATCAAGCCGCCACGTCTTGCCGGTCGGCGGTGGAGAAAGACGGCACCGCGCATGCGCGGGTTCGCGTCGTCTACGCGCTGATGTCATCCGCGAAGCGCCGTTCGGGCGTCATTTCCGGCGGCCAAGGTCACGGCCGGGAACGACGGGGGCCCGCTCCTAGCCCCCCCGGGTGGGGGTGAATTAGGTGCGGGGAGCGGGCCCCGAGGCCGTCGTGAACCTCGGCTGAGTTCACGATGGCCTCCGCGATTTTTGGAGCCGGCGGAGAATTTCGCCCAGTATCTGTTATTATCTTTGGTTAATATCTCGTTTTATTAGTCTATCTCTCCTTTCTCCAATTACCCCTTATGATTGTCACCATGTATGACTCCCTCATTTAAAAAAAAATACCATTTTGGAGAGACAAGAAATGCAAATAATTTTTTTTTAAGTACAGAGACTCTCGCAGCTTGTGGTTGATGCTGGGAGTGGTCGGACAATTTCTTCGACCAGTCTTATCTTTACTTGCAACCAGTGGCGGTTGAGGCTTATCTTAACCAGCCGAGTTTCAGGGCGGCCAGTTTTATAGAGTTTCGTCCCAGGGTTCAGAGGTAGTTCGCATGTAGCAGCATGTATAGCAGCAGTGATTAGCAACCAATTGCGTCATATGTGTAAATAGCATGTGGGGAACGACCAGGGGGTCGCGGAAGGTAAAAGAAATAAGGGGTGAGCATACGGAACGTGTCAAAATGCATTCTTTATATCACAACCAAAGAGTATATCACAACCAGAGAGTAGAGAAGGTGAAACTATGGCCTGCCAAAGGCAATGCAGAGTGTAGAGAACCATTACAGAGCATATGAATTGAGGGGAACATAAGGTGCGTGTGTGCCACTACGGGAGAAGAATGGGTGAAATCCCCGGGTAGGGTGGTGGTCAGTGCCGTTACTCCACTACCCGAGCTTAATTAACCAGATGAATTTGGGGTCCTCAGGTAGGGCAGAGATCAGTGCCGTTACTCCACTACCCGAGCTTAATTAACCAGATGAATTTGGGGTCCTCAGGTAGGGCGGGGATCAGTGCCGTTACTCCCCTACCTGGATGACCTGGGTGGACGGAAAGAGTTTTAGTCGTGTGGAAACGTCTCATAAAGACTGGGAGAACAGTGATCTGTTTCTCAACAAACGTGTGCCTTTAACTGATATTGGGTATCGTACCCTCGAATCAGAAGAGTAATTTTGTGTCGGACGACATGAATTAAAACCATGTGGTAGAAAAGGGAAGGAAAAAGGCGGGCAGTCTCCATCAGAATTTTGGACACCTTAATACTTAGGCAGTGTCTCTTTCTCATCATCTGGACACCTCAGGGTTCTGTACCAAACAGTGTTGTAAAAGCATTACCGAAACGAGAGTCAGTATCTGAATCACCACCATCTCCCGGTTGTCAGGCTCGTGTCTGCCGTTTCTGTGCCTTGGTCGCGTGGACCGTCGGATAATCCAAATTGTCGTGCCTTACTAGTCTGCAAGAGTTGTCACGGTGCCAAAGAGGGGCTTGTTTGTTGTGAGGCTTAGGGGCAGAGAGAGTGGAGGGCAAGTTACTGTGGTCGGGCGGTGGATGTGGCGGTGGCTGGGGGAGGGCATATAGGGGGGGTCAAAGATATCTAAGTTGTGGTTCCAGGGGCTGGGGTGACTGGGGGCAGAGAGATCGCGCCAGTGTTCAGGGATAGTAATCAAATCCGGGAGGCTCTCGCTGTCGTCGGAGTCAAGTTCAAGGTGAAAGTCCATACCTGTGGGCGGATACAAGTTTGGGTCTGTGGGCGTGGACAAGGGATAAATGCTGGCATGGCTGGGGTAGGGTTGGTGTAGGGGTCGGACTAGATTGTCGATGGGCGGGGCGCAATCATCTCCTATTGCCAGAGAGATGTGGTGGGAGTGGCTACATTGGGATCCATAGACTTTGAGTTGGTTGATGTGGAACCAACCAGTATTACCGTTGGGGTACGTTATCTTGTACATGGAGGGGCTTACTTTGTCAGAAATGGAGTAGGGTCCTGCAAATTTGGGCGGGGGGGGGGGTGGGGAGGAAAGAATTGGGTTGTAAAGTGAAACCATTACTTGCTGACCAACTGTATACTCTACGGGGTGGAGGTTTTTGTCAAAGTAGGCTTCACTCTGCTTCCTTCTAGCACCTAATCGGACAGCTGGAGCGAGTTGTGCCGCTTTTATGTTATCTGTAACCTGTTGGACTGCTTTTTCGTGGGTGAGGGCGGTTACTGTAGCGCATATATGTCAAACTCAAGGCCCGTGGGCCAAATCCGGCCCGCGGTGGAATTATCTTTGGCCCGCGAGATAATATCTAATTACTTTTTTAAAAAATTTAGATTAGCCAATTATTTTTTCCAATTAAGGGACAATTTAGCGTGGCCAATCCACCTACTCTGCACATTTTTGGGTTGTGGGGGCGAAACCCACGCAGACACGGGGAGAACGTGCAAACTCCACACGGACAGTGACCCAGAGCCGGGATCGAACCTGGGACCGCGGCGCCGTGAGGCAGTTGTGCTAACCACTAGGCCACCGTGCTGCCCTAATAATATCTAATTACTATTAAAGCTGGCCCCAGCAATTGAAGCGCCTATGGCGTATGATATGGCTGATACCGAGTTTATTCAGGTATAGTGTGAATCACAAAGTGTTGGCCTGTGGAAAAATGTTTTCATTAGAAATTACTCTGGAAAAGCTCCAGATAAAGCAATAAGAAATAAATGCAACTAATTTTTTTATTTATTTAATATTTAATATTGTTTTTATAGGCAATAACCTAAGCTTTATTAGTTCCAGGTTCAATAAGTTCATTTCAATAAGTTTTGCAAAAAAACATTGAACCAGTCCGGCCCTCGACTTGTCCCAATTTTTAAATTTTGGCCCACGGTGTATTTGAGTTTGACACCCCTGCTGTAGCGCTTGCCAGATCGAGGCCTAATAAATATTCAATACCCCTCATGGGCCGTCTTGTCATGAGAATGTGGGGGGCGAAACCTGTGGAACTGGAAACGGTGTTCTGAATAAACATGAGAGCAAATGGGAGGGCCGTGTCCCACGTGGTATTGTTCTGCTGCACCATCTTCCTAATGGTCACTTTTAAAGTTCGATTCATTCTCTCGACAATGCCACTGGATTGGGGGTGATATGCTACATGGAATTTCTGCCTGATCCCAAAAATTGTTTAAAAATTTTGCATGACACTGCCGGTGAAGTGGGAACCTTGGTCTGACTCAACGCTACGGGGGAGACCCCAGCGTGTGAATATCTGTTGGGTCAAAATCTTAGCGGTGGCCTTTGCTGTGCTTGCCCCTAAGGGCAACTCATTTAGTAATGGTGTTGATTACAACCAGCACGTACTTGAAACCGTTTCTGCACGGGTGAAGGGGGCCAATGTAATTGATTTGCAAATTTGTCCAAGGGCCATTCACAGACGTAATTGTCCTTTCTTTGAGTAACGTTCAGGATTATTCTGAGCACAGATAAGGCAATTCTCGACATAATGGGACACATCGCTATTTCAATCGGGCCACCAACACAAAGGTCTTAAATGGGCAATGGTCTATCCCCTGATATCCGTGTCCGTCATGAAATTGGTAAATAGGGCAGCATGGTGGCCTAGTGGTTAGCACAACTGCCTCACGGCGCTGAGGTCCCAGGTTCGATCCCGGCTCTGGGTCACTGTCCGTGTGGAGTTTGTACATTCTCCCCGTGTCTGCGTGGGTTTCGCCCCCACAACCCAAAAATGTGCAGAGTATGTGGATTGGCCACGCTAAATTGTCCATTAATTGGAAAAAATAATTGGGTAATCTAAATTTATTTAAAAAAAATGAAATTGGTAAATGAGTTGCTTTCTGTCCTGGGTGTGGACCACATAAATTCCTTTTTTTAAACTATGCCGTCCTGTACAGCCAGTGTGTCCTTCCATTTATCATAGGGGGCTGGGAAGTTGCTGTCTAAAACCTGTCTGAGGGTGTCATCTGCTTTTTGGGCTTGGGATACGTCCTCAATATTGGTCTGGGAAACCTGGACTGAGTGTATCGGTTCGCTTTCCGGTGGCTGCCAGAAGTGACCATAGCGTGATCCTGCTTTAGCTAAGGCCTTTACATTACCGGGTGGGGAGGAGCGATGATGGCTTCTTATTTTAACAATACCATATGTGCGATCTGAGGCTGTCTTGAGAATGTGCTTTAACAACGGGGCAGAGGGTAAGGGTTTTCCATCGGCCTCGAGATTCCCACAGGGGCAGGAATTCTGTTAAGCTGTTGCACACATACAGGCTGTCCGAGTGTACGTCTGCGGGAGGTAGGAAAAGAGTCGTTATGCTGCTTGTGAACCTAGGTGGCCGGGCAATTTTAAAGAGATCTCTTCTAGTGGGCGCCCCTGCGCGTCTTCCACGTAAATTCCACAACCAGTAATTATAACTCCATTTTCGATTGTGGAAGAACTGTCTACTCAAATTTTTTAAGTATCCCCTGTGGTTTGGGAATTCTGTGTCTTACTGCCTGCTAGTGGGTGTAGTGACTTTAGGATAAAGGGTCCTGTGTGGTGTTGGGCCGCTATGATCTGGCACTCATGTGGGGTCCCTGCATATTGGAGATTATCGGCCAGAAATGTGTGGGTCTTGGTGCGTTTTACCGTGATGTCCCTGTCTTGTAACAGTAGTGTCCAGTGAGCTGCTCTGATTTGGCTGATTTAACCATCCTTTAATCTACAGTCTAGTAATAGTTGCGTGGGGGTGTGCTTGGTCAAGATCGTAACTGGGTTGAGGTCTGTGATGTACACAAAGTACTGTACTGCCCAAAAGACTGCAAGCAAGTGCCGTTTGCCGGCTGAGAATCCTTGCTCTATGGGGTCTAATATTCTTGAGGCATAGGCTACGGGTCCTAAGTGATCGTGTCATTTTTGCAGGAGTACTGCTGATAGGGTTCAGTCGGTGGTTACTACTTCTATGGCATAGGGCAAGTCTGGGTGTGGAACTTGTAAAGCGGGGGGCTGTACCTAGGGAGCATTTTAAATCATCAATGGCATCTGTGTGCTGCGTAAGCCATTCCCATGGGGTGTTCTTTTTAAGGAGCTCTGAGAGTAGGGCTGCTTTGGTTGCAAAACCATCTATATGATTTCTGCAATATCCTACCAAACCTAGGAATGACCGGAGTGCAGTGACATTTTGGGGCTGGGGCAATTTAAAGATGGACTCAATCCGTTTTTGCTCAATTTCTGTCTTGCCGTGGGTGATGATGGTGCCTAAATAAAGAACATTTTCCTTTCAAATCTGGGCCTTTTTGGGGTTGATCTTGCATCCGATGGATTGCAGTAGGCCTAGTAATTCCGATAAAAGCTCCACGTGTTCCTCTTTTGTGTCCGTTTGCAAGAGCAGATCGTCTACATATTGTATGAGGCATTCGGGTCGGGAAAATTTAGAAAGTCCTTTGGCCAATTGTCGGTGCAAAATGGAGGGGGAGTTATGGAATCCTTGTGGGAGGCATGTCCATGGGTACTGCTGCCCTTGAAATGTAAATGCGAACTTATACTGGCAGGTCCTGCCTAATGGGATGGACCAAAAGCCATTGCTGATGTCCAGCACTGTGAAATACTTTGCCTGTACTCCCTGTTTGAGCATGGTCGCGGGGCTTGTGGCAACAGTGGGGGCTGCTAAAGGGGTTACCTTATTAAGTTCTCAGTAGTCAATTGTTAGTCGCCATGATCCATCGGGCTTGTTTACGGGCCAAATTGGGGCATTATTTGTTGGCACTACGGGTCGAATAACTCCTTGGTCTAACAAACTGTTAATAACCTTCGCAATCTAACCCTCAGCTTACTGTGGAAAACCATATTGCTTTTACGGCTTTGGATTGGGATCTCAAATCTTTACTGTATCTGGGATCTTCCCACAGTCGTGTTTGTGTTGTGTGAACTAAGCTTTGTGTTTCATGAGGACCTCTCTAATCGTCTGGTCTGCACTAATTGTTTGTGGATTAAACCAATAGTCCCCTACTGAGCAAATCCTGTTTTCATAATCCCCTACTGTGAGCGTAGCGGGAGTCCGAGCTATTTTAGCCATTCGCCAGACACATTTGTTTACTGGGTCAAACAAAAGGTTATGGGTGCTCTTAAAATCAATGCTTTAGATGTGCTCTGCGGTTTGGGGTAAGTCAACTAAAATGACAGGGCGTTTGGTGCTAATGTTCCCTATCTGGATGGGTACGGGAGCTATGATATATCCTTGTTGCATGTGGCCTGTGAATCCACTCAGGGTGATGGTGTGTGTGGTGGGCCATTTGTCCTGTTGGAACATGGTGGAGGAGTTCAAAGTGGTGCAGGATCCTCCTGTGTCCCAAAGAAATCGAATGTATGTCCCCGGACTGTGCCTGTAACTGCTGGTCTGTCTGATTTGTCCCAGCGTGTGCCACAGACCCAAGTTGGGGAGTCCGAACACCATCAATCTGTGGAGTTAAACGCTAAGTGATCTGAACGGGCACTAACATTATGCATGACCCTAACATTGTTCCTAGGTGGGGGGGTTAGGTTGTTGGTATCATTGATGGTTCGGGGGGTTTTGTTGGCAGTCGCGGGCGTAATGTCCTACGTGTCCACATTGTAACAACCTCATGGTGCCTGGGATCTGGGGTGCTGTCCCTCGTTTATCCATGCTGGGTCCTGGCTAATCCTAACTGGGTGCATCTTTGCTTCCATATTGTCCTGATCTGTCTGTCGGTGTAGGGTTTATTCCCATGCTCTAGAAAGTTGTTTCAATACCCAAACCTCATTGTGTGTGTGGTCTGTGGGGTCGTAGTTGACACAAGCCTTTTGACCTGGATCTGTGGCATGCGAGACTAAGGTGCGGGACCATTTAGTGGTGTCCTCCTCATTTAGGTGTGTGCGGTTCAGTTGTCCGTAGACTGCAATGAAATGAATCGATAGGCGACCAGCAAACGTGGTTGGGTGTTCACCCTTCTTTTGCCTGCAGTGATTTATACCCTCGACTGGATCTCCTTTGTTATACCCAATGGCATCTAATATGGCTGTTTTCGTTTCCTGTAGGGTTCCTCCTGCTACATTTTGGGGTTCTGGAAAAGCTGACCTTACGGACTGGCTAAGGCTCATAACTATTAGCTTTACTTCCTCTCTCTCGTCTAGGCCGTACATAACTTTTTGTTGGCGCACCTCCTCAAAGAGGCTGGGCGGGTCTGCGGTGGGCTGGAATGGACTAATGTGGGTTATGGATAGTGGAGTGGTGTAAACGATATCAGTCTCCTCCTGATCCGATGACCAGTGTTGTGTGGTAACCGGGGGCTTCATGGGGGTCGGATTGTGAGTGGGGGTGTGTGCTGCCTGTGCAGTTGGTGCTGCGGGTGCTTTTCTTTTTTGGGCGTGGGGGGTTCGATTTTGATTTCCCGTGTCCTCTACGTATCTTTGGCTGCTTTCGTTTAACTCTTGCCAATCGGGAGCATCTTCCTCATCTAAATCCTGTCCGTAAGTGTACCTGAAGCCATTCTGTACTGAGAGTAGCGACTGTAACTTTTCTATCTTCTGTCGGCATTTAGCATGGTCAACGGTACTCTGCCTCTGTTCCTTAGTGGAGTTGTGGAGCACTCTCAAAGCTGCTTTTAAATCTGTGCATTTGCAAGTTAGCTGGGTAACCTGTTGTTCTATTTCCTCTCTTACCAGGACTGCGCGCTGTGTATCTTGGTAGGCTTTATCGCATTGGGTCTGGAAGGTACTAAGGTGAACGAGACAAGATTGATGTGCGCGTTTTACATCGGCCATTTCCTTATCCTTAGCTGCTAACTGTTCCCGGAGTTGCTCAATTATCTTCTCGCTTTTGATACTATTTCCCTCGTTCTTTTCTTCCTTCTCAATTAACTGCCTACGGAGCGTCTTCACGACCTCCTCTGTGCCTCGCAACTGTGCCAAACATTAGTCTATTGCCATCGGCTTTATGACTTTCCATACATTTTTCTTGTGGACCTCGCTTAGGTTCTCCCACCAAGTCTGTCCTATCTTTCCTGGACCTGACTCATCATTAGAGCAAAAATTCGACCAAAGGGGCCATCCTTTCCCCTTTAAGTATTTCCATAACTCTTCTTCTCATATGGGGCATTGCTCTGCTCTGTTGGTCGCTGCGACCTCGGGTTCCTGTGGATTCATCTATCTTTCCATTACTTCTCTTATTGCTTTCTCTACTTTTAATTTGGGACAGGAGAATAAGGCGGTGATTTGAACAGCGGGTATGGCTTAAGCTATTTTCTGGCTCACAGTTGTACACAATTCTAATGAGTTTACCTTACTCTTCCTGTTAGGTACGCATGCGGGTTTGTACACACTTCCGAAATGTGGTTATTTAGTCGATATGGGACTTGCACTTGTGGTTCTTTCTCTTTCTCGCAATTGGTTTGAAAGTTTGTGGGTTCTCTCCGAGTGACAAAGTCACTTCTAATTGAGTCCCATCAGATTTCGCCAATAATGTTGCTCTGTTTCGGTCCCAACAGCGTCTCCTGTGGGTATTTCTAATTATCTTAGTGAACCACAAGCCTTCCCTTATACCGATCAAATGACCACACAACCAGTTAGTTAGTTAAAAAGATGGTTTATTTACAAACACAAGAGTTATCTCAACATGCAAACACAATATCTACTAGAGTTAAACTAAACCTATCAGCTACAATAACCTATACTTAACTTCAGGGTGACCGACACTGTGTAAATGGATAAGGCCTTTATCTGTATTTCACTTGGCTGGTTCGAAGAAAGTGGCTCTGCTGGGCTCATCCGTCAGGTAGCGATTGCTGGTCTTGAACTTGGCTGGCTGTTCCTGCTACAATTGGGTTAGCAGAGGCCGGATCCAAAAGAGACAGACACATGGCTGTGTCCTTTTTTATCCCTCTGGGATTTGACAGGGCTCTGATCACTCTCTTCGATTTCGGCCTCTAAAGGGGCGGGTGCCTTGGTGGCTGGGCGGGTCCTTAGCGGTCATTGACCTTGGCAGTTGGGCTTTCTGAGTAAGGGGAGTGGCGCCGATCAGTCTGTGGCTGTACCGGTTGCTTGATTGGAGTTCTATTGTCCTGGGAAAATGGGCCATTAAAATGCAACGGAGGGGGGGGGGGGGGGGGGGGGGGGTTTCGATCAGGTCTGATTACCTGTGTTTTAGATACACATAGGCTGTGTATCTATCTAAGTCCTGGGTTGGCCATACTTCCCATGGTTCTTTGCAGGTGGCCATCTTAGATGGCTACACACCCTCCTTAAGAGCACAGTGGTTGTAACTGACCACCACCTTCTGAAGGGCAACCAGGGATGGGATATAAATGCTGGTGACGCTCACATCCCATAAATTATTTTTAATTTATTCTAAAATCATTTTTTGATGGACATTACTTTACCCAAAATGAGTGTGTTGCACATTTGGGGTCATCTTGATTGCAAGGAAGATCAGGAATAATAAAATCCCTATTTAATATGACAGAGGTTAATGATGAGTTATAGAATTCCGACGGTGCAGAAGGAGGCAATTTGGCCCATCAAGTCTGCACCAACCCTCTGAAAGAGCACTCTACCTAGGCCCACTCCTGCACCCTAGTCCCGGAATCCCATTTAACATTTGCACACTTTCGGGTAATTTAGCATGACCAATTCACCTAACTTGCACATCTTCGGACTGTGGGTGGAAACCAGAGCACAAGGAGGAAACCCACGCGGATTACAAAATGTTGTTAGGTTAGTATCTCGGTCATTTAGTGAATCCTCGTTTACCAATAGCTTTTGGTCATCTGTCCTAATATATGGTTATGTGTCATATTTTGTTTTATTATGTCTCTGCGAAACCCTATGGGACATTGAAGGTGTCATATAAATACAAGCTGTTACTATTATTATTGTTCTAGCAAGGGCTGGATCCCTATTGATGGGGTTGTCAGTTTACTCCTGGTGTCAGGCAGCTCTAATTTGAATAGAATCCCTATAATCATAGAATCTGTACAGTACAGAAGAAAGCCATTTGATCCATTGAGTCTGCATCGGCCCTTGGAAAGAGCACCCTACTTAGGCCCACGCCTCCGCCCTGTCCCCGTAACCCAGCAACCCCACCTAACCTTTTGGACACTGAGGGGCAATTTCATGGCCAATCCACCTAACCTGCTCTTCTTTGGACTGTGGGAGATAACTGGAGCATCCGGAGGAAACCCACACAGACACAGGGAGAAAATGCAAACTCCACACAGACAGTGTCTGAGACCGGAATTGAACCCGAGTCCCTGGTGATGTGGAGCAGCAGTAATAACCACAGTGCCACCCTAAATATTCCATTTGAGGTCTGTGAGCCATCATGGACAAGGGAGTCTATCCCCAGTATCCTAACAGCTGAGAGACCTCCTGATCCCAATACCATTCACACCAAATTGCATGAGTTTCAATGAGAGCTACTACTTCCAGAATTTGGAATGTTTGGGTAGAAACAATTAAATTTAGCCACATTCAGTAAGAAACGGAACAGGTGCACATGCTACAAAACATGAACCCTTTATAATCTCTTTTCACTCCCTCTGCTGGTACATGTGCATATCGCAGCCTCAAGTGGACAAAATGCACATGGCACTTTTCAATACAGGACAGATATGAGGCAGTAGAGAATGATGCACCTGCTGGTTTGGCTCAGTGGGCTAGACAGCTGGTTTGTAATGCAGAGCAAAGCTAGCAGCATGAGTTCAATTCCTGTACCAGCTTACCTGGACAGGCGCCAAAATGTGGCGACTAGGGGCTTTTCACAGTAACTTCATACTTGTGACAATGAAAGATTATTATTATTACTGAAACATGAACCCTTTATAATCTCTTTTCACTCCGTCTGCTGGTACATGTGCCAGCCTCAAGTGGACAAAATGCATATTGCACTTTTCAATACAGGACATAGACGAGGCAGCAGAGAGTGAGTGGGAAAAAGTTCATGGGGAAAATCATGAGTTCAAATCCATTCAAACATAACAAATTAATCTTAATCAATCTGTTGGCGATCTTGATGAATATGATTCCAAGGCTAGCATGATAGAGATCAGTATTTGTACCCTGATGTTAGTTGTGTAGGTTTTATAATAATCTGAGTTTTCCTTTGAGTCATAAATCCAAATTTAAATCCACTCCAGATTATGTACAAGTTCACCAGACAGATATATTACTGTGCCACAGAAAGGATTGCTAGCATTGATGAAGATATCTTATTTTGGTTAGTATCTTAATGTCTGCTTGCTTGGATGATTCCGGTATTAAAGATTATGGGCTAGATTTTCTGGCCATTCCCGCTAGCGGGATCTTCCAGCCCCATAGATGGCGAGCCCCGGCAGTGTGTTCCCTAGCAGCGGGGCATATGAACAATGGGAAACACTGTTGACAACAACGGGACCGGAAGAGCCCACTTCCGGCCACTGGTGGGGTCGCCTCCACCACCGCAAAACGCGCCGTGCCCTGTATTTTACTGAAGGTGAACATAGTATTCTTTTAATGTTTCTCCAGACCGACAGTCATCCTTAAACCAACCTCAGCAAAATCAGATTGTCTAGTTATTCATCCAGTTTTTATATGTGGCATCTTGCTGGCAGAATAGAGGCTGATGATTTGGCCAACATCAATAGGGCCGCATGAAGTAATTCATTGTGGATGAATTGCTGTGAGACATACATACCATGTTCCAATCTTCTTACTTGATTTGATACCTTATCTGTACCAATTATTTCTGTTCTTGAATGTAATTTAAACCTGCATATTTGTGCAACACTAAACAGCACAGAAAGCCAGCATTGATGCAAACAATTGGATATGCTTTGCTGTTGTTTTGGAAGCACTCACACATAAAAAGAAATACTGCTGCTGTTCGGAACATGAGAATAAGAATTGCTATCAGTGCATGCACCTAATATTGATTTTTCTTTGCGATGTTGGATGCGCAGCTCAATTGCTGACGTTAAAAAAAATCCCGTTTTACTTCATTGCCAGCAGACAGTACCCACAACTACTGACGTCCAATCTTAATTGACAGGGGTGAGTTTTGAATGGGTTAACCATGCATTTGCAGCCTCTGCATGACAACATTTGTCAGCGGACAGCTTTGTATGGTAGTGGTTAAAAGTAAGAATACGTTTATTGTGTGCAACAGGAAGAAATGACAGACTCAATCTTAGGCAGGCAGTGAAACACTGTGGCTTGGGAAGGCGAACAGATGGGGGCCCAGATTAGCAGCATTAGTTTTATGATAAAATTCCAGAGGAGTTTTATTGTTTTTTTGTCCCAAGTGAATAAAAATAGGGAGAAATGTGCACAAATACAAGGATAAGGTCACTTAAAGCTTTATCAGAGAATATTCCATTGCATTAAAATTGTCTTTTATCTATAATGCCCTTTCCTGTAGGAACAAGGACATTTGATTAATATCAGTGGTTTGTTTTTATAGGAATATAAAAGTTGTCACAGTTTTTTGCTTTCCAGTACTTGTGGGAAAGGCTTGGGGGCGGATTATTGCTCATTGATCGCATTGTGATTCCTTGAAAGGAATTTAGAGCATAAACTCAGCAGGTCCAGCAACATCTGTGGAGAAAGAAACCCAGTTAGCGTTTTGAGCCCATATGACCCTGCCAGCATATTCCGTGTAAATTTCAGATTCCCAACATCCGCAATATTTTGTTTTTATTTATCGGAAAGTTAAGACATGGTTGAAGATTGGTGTTGTGAACAGGATTTTCATTTCATGGGATACTGGTAGCCCGTGTAATGAGCTACCATGGGCTCAAGGTGGGAACTGTACCACCGATACTGGCTTGAGCTGAACTGGACAGGGTCCAAGGTCAGAATGGAAAAGATAAGTGGGGCCAAAGGAAGATTTTTAAAACAATGAAATTGGGGGTTAGGTAGAGTTAAGGGGCAAAAAGGCTCATACAGTAATAAAAATAGCCTAATGGGGCAGCACGGTAGCACAGTGGTTAGCATAGTTGCTTCACAGCTTCAGGGTCCCAGGTTCGATTCCTGGCATGGGTCACTGTCTGTGCAGAGTCTGCATGTTCTCCCCGTGTCTGCGTGGGTTCCCTGCGGGTGCTACGGTTTCCTCCCACAGTCCAAAGATGTGCAGGTTAGTTGGATTGGCCAAGATAAATTGCCCTTGGTGTCCAAAAAGGTTAGATGGGATTAGTGCGTTGTGGGGTTAGGGCGGAGGCGTGGGCTTAAATGGGGTGCTCTTTCCAAGGGCTGGTGCAGACTCGATGGGACGAATGGCTCCTTCTGCGCTGTAAATTCTATGAAAGGGGGTAAGAGTGAAGTTCAGGTCATGAAGAGTGTTAAAGGAAATGAAAATACTTCAGGTTCAGAATCAACATGAGAAATAACAACAAAATAATTCATCAACATGCAGAAGAGTTGATTAAACGCGGGACTGTGATAATTATCAATGGCTGGAATGTGGTGATTCGGGGCTTTTCACAGTAACTTCATTTGAAGCCTACTTGTGACAATAAGCGATTTTCATTTCATTTCATAAAATACCTGGGATTCAAGAGGATCTAAAACAACTCAAGAGGCGGAACTGACTATATTCATTGCACGTAAAAACAAAATGGTAATGGAGAAACTAATGAGATGAAAGATAGAAAAATCTCAAGGACCTGATGGTTTCTACCAACTTCATGTAAGAGGTGAGGAAATTAATGATGTTAAGTTATGATTGTCCAAAATTCGATTCAGAAATTATTCCCTTGGGTTGGAGAACTGCCATTGTGTTGTGTTTAAAATGACCACTCAAGCCTGTAAGTTTCCAGCGAGCAAAGGCATTCTCTGGAAGTGGTCAGAACTATGCTGTGTTGCTTCCCCAAGGGTCTCTTGTTCGGTATAGCCTTCCATCTATGATTTTGCTTCAGCACATACATCACACAATTTAATCAATGAGTGGGATGCTTTGTGCTGCAGAATTTCACTGTGATCTCAGCATTTGGCCTCAGAAGGTTGGTTTGAGTTTAGGGCCTAATGACTCCCTGTCCGTTTGCTTATCCCCTCAACACCTTGTTTTTCTGTGAAGGCCACTAAGATTTATGGCTTGTGATTTTTAGTTAATTCCCATAGTACTGGCTACAGATACCTGAAGTGTCGGCTGTATTTGGAAACTGCTATAATCCCCACGGGGACAACCCGATTAATCTCCCCATGAAACTCGCAGAGTACGAGCTCCTCCGTTCTGAGGTAGGAGCCGGGCTACAGAGTAGTCCTGACTGGGACTGAGACTGTACTTGCAGATCCTTTACTTTTCAGTAATAAACCTTTGTTTTGACTCTCTTTTCCGGACTCTTCCTTGACTACTCAACCAACATTTCTAGAAAGTTGTTTCCTTACTACATTTGTATATTCTAAAGCTATTGATGTACATCTTAATATCAATTTTAGTGTGAAATGTTACCCTAGTTCAAATGTTACTTTGTTTCCTAAGAAGGATAGGGCAGATAAACTAGGAACCTATGGGTCTATTAGTCTAGTATCAGTTTGGGGCAGTTACCAGAATCTGTTATTAGGAATAGAGTGACAATCCATTGTATAAATGCGAGGTGCTCAGAGACAGCCAGCATCTATAAACTGATGAATTCGTAAAGATTAAGTCTAATGATTATAGCTGCTTTTTTGGAGGCGATAACACAATAGTTAACAGTGTGTCTATGGATGATATGTATATGGATATCCAGAAGACATTCAACCCAAGATTCCACAGAAGAGACTGTTAACAAAAATGATAGCACATTGAATTGGTGGCAATGTTGGTTTAGTTAGGAAATGAATTAAGTGGTAGGAAACAGAAAGGTGGGATAGTGATATTGTTAGGATCCTGGATCAGATCCCAACAATCCAAAGATGTGCAGGTTAGGTGGATTGGCCATGCTAAATTGCCCTTTGTGTCCAAGGTTATGCAAGTTCAGTGGTGATATGGGGTTACAGGGATAGGGCGTGAGGCAGAGGGGAGTCTGGGTGGGGTGCCCTTTCAGAGGGCCAAAGCAGTCCCGATGGGCTGAATGGCCTCCGTCTGCATTATAGGGATTCTATGGATTTGTTAAGACAAGAATCCCAATCACGTTTTTAAATTTGTAAAACTGGGAAGAAAGGAGACTTTAAGACTGAAGACTCTGGCCAATAGATACCTTTTATGTTAAAATAAACTTTAATTTAAACACAGAATAAACCACATTAACGTAAAAGAATATTGCTTTACAATTATCAAATAGGTTTTAAAAACAAGGAAAAACCAACTTACTATCTATACCTGCTATTAATTGCAATTAAGCAAACCCAATATAGTTCAACAGTTAACAGAAAAGGATTACTTGCTTATCTGTTCAGATCGATGGAGGGAGGGAACCTTTCAGGAACAACTTGAAAATCATTCTGTCCTGTCAGACTCTTCTGCTCAACCTGACAGCATTTGACAAAACTGCTGATCAACTTAAAAACTTCTGGCAGACTGCAAAACTACAGACAGACCTGGCTGCTCCCTTTAATTACATCAAACATCATCTGTGTCCCATGATGATGTTCCATCACCTGCTTATTTAGGACTACATACAATCCTCATAACATATCTACTCTCCAGGGAACCTCTAGCAATCATAACAATGTTACATTTGGCATCTCTGTGAACAAGTAAATGGTTAAAGTTTTGCTTCTGGAAATACGGATCACCCTGCAAACAGTTTTGGCCTGCTAACCTTTGACAGAAAAGACCACCGGAATTTTGATTCTGGACTCTGAACTCATGTGAAACCATAAGTTCATTCTGATTGTGGTCTTGCTCTCTATCCCTTTCTTTCCCTTATCCTGCCATTTATTCTATGAGTATAAAAAAAGGTGCATATTGCAAAACCCATTCCCATGTTTTTTGTGTGTGTGTGTGTAAAATAAATATCTTATTAATAAGCCTTAAAAAGTGGGAAGCGCGATAGCACAGTGGTTAGCACTGTCGCTTCACACCTCCAGGGTCCCAGGTTAGATTCCCGGCTTGGGTCACTGTCTGTGCGGAGTCTGCACGTTCTCCTCATGTCTGCGCGGGATTTCTCCAGGTGCTCCGGTTTCCTCCCACAGCCCAAAGATGTGCAAGTTAGGTGGATTGGCCATGATAAATTGCTCTCAGTGTCCAAAGAGGTTGGGTGGGGTTGCTGAGTTCCGGGTATGGGGCAAGGTGTGGGCTTAAGTGGGGTGCTCTTTCCAAAAGGGTCAATGTAGACTTGATGGGCCTAATGGCCTCCTTCTGCACTGTAGATTCTATGTCTATGCCTCTTATTTCACCTCACCTTGGGTTTGCTGTGGGTTTAGTAATAGAGGATTGGATCACGCCAAACTGAAGGGTTGATGAAGATACGTCACCACTTTTAAAGGGGAAATCACAAATCACAAAACGTTTTTTCCTTAAGCACGGGTCGGGAGAGGATAAATCAGGGCTTTTTAATCGCCCTCCTGTTCATAATAAAGGCAATGGGTATCGCCTCAGGTTAAGTATCCTACGGCAAGGCGGCACATGGCGCAGTGGTTAGCACTGGGACCACAGCGATGAGGACCCGGTTTGGAATACCGGCCCTAGGTCACTGTCAGTGTGGAGTTTGCACATTCTCCCTATGTCTGCATGGGTTTCACCCCCACAACACAAAGATGTGCAGGTTAGGTGGATTGGCCATGCTAAATTGCCCCTTAATTGGAAAAAGAAATAATTAGGTACTCCAAATTTATTTTAAAAAAAATATCCTATGGCACTATTCAGTAAAGATCAAGGTATACCTCTGGTGTCATGGTAACCATTTAGCCTTTACCAAATACCACAAAAAACAACAGCTACAACAGTGATGAAATTCCATAGTATTCCATTGCTTATGAAGTATTTTGGGACTGTGGTTTTTCTCTTTGGCATTCTGCACCTACTTCTCCAGTGGAGACACATATTTGCCTTGGCCAGACTACAGACACTAGAACACGTAATCACCTTGCATCTTTGCGACAGCCTCTTGGGCCATGCCAGACACGTGTCAGTCTGGTATTCAGCTGTGCTCTTGCATAGATCCGCTTCGTCAGGCATACACCCCCTGAGACAAATGTCCTCCATTCAC
Source organism: Scyliorhinus canicula (assembly GCF_902713615.1). NCBI lineage: Eukaryota > Metazoa > Chordata > Chondrichthyes > Carcharhiniformes > Scyliorhinidae > Scyliorhinus > Scyliorhinus canicula. The sequence goes on along the minus strand of NC_052155.1, from coordinate 166,845,023 downwards.
TTCACCTGGTGGACTCCGACTTCACGACATTCACACCCGCATGCCCACCCACTTGCTGTTTACAGAAGGCGACCGAGGTTTATCACTCACCCAAGGTTATTTACCCACTTGCTGCACTTGATCCATGTTCTTTGGACAGCTGCTGACCTCCTCTACCCAGGCTAGCCATATCCAGGCTTGCTTTGTTCAGTGGGGAGGCCTCCTTCGAACTTGATGAAATGTCTTTCCTGAGTTGCCTAGATGATCAGTGAACATCTAAGCCTCTGAGGTCTTACAATTATGCCCAGAAGCAGATTCTACAGGCTTTAAGGTCTTTCCAATGGTGAGGGGTTACAATATTCTCCAAAATCTATTTTTGAAAAAACATTCACCCACGCAGACGGCAGCTTGACAACCGCAACGCTCCTGATAAAGTCATAGTTGATTGGAACTGCAGGGAGAAGAAGAGGGCTTATCCATGTTGGGACCCTGTTGAAAGGTAGGTCATGAGATCTGCAGGAGAAGGCCATTTGGCCCATCAAGCCTGGTCCACCATTCAATAAGATCATGGTGCCTTAAAACCATTTTCCTGTCTGTTCCCCAAAACCCTTAACTCAATCACCATTGTTTATGTGCTGGGGTCTGGCAGGCAGGGCCAAGTGATCAAAGGGGTGAACCCTCCAGCAGGAGCTCCAGAACTGTGGGTGCAACCATCACTGCCTGATGCTCCTCTGCAGATAAAGGAGCGGTCATAAAGGAAGAGACAACCCTTGCTAAGCCCCTGACCACCCTCCCTCCCCCTCGCCCCCAACCTCCTTTAGCCTTGTTTGAAACCCAATGCGAGTCTTCTGCAATCCACCTTCTGCAGCAGAGGCTATCCCGACACCAAGCAAATGCTGGCAGGGCAGGAAGTTATGCTTAATTGGCCATTTAATTGAATTAATTGGCTGTCCACCTCAGATCATCAGGCGACTGCGTTGCCGTTGTCCCCACTTCTAGGACTTTGCTCTGGCGGTCGGAAGATGTGGGGCTCCCTTTCGACATGTTCCGCCACCAATTTACCAGCCTTCCCACCTCTCTGTACATCTCCAGAGTGTGCCTAACATCCTGATTCTTGTTTTTATACCTCTGCCAATTTCCTTTCACAAGTATATTATACTTAACTTATAAATAACAGATGTACACAAAGTTTGGCCAGGCAGATGCAGCTGATGTTATGTATAGAAGTGATTAACTGAGGTTCCTTCTGTCATGTGTGTCCAGCAGTGTGAAGCTCCATTGTACTGAGGATGAATGTTCTATTATATTCTTAGGCCTTCACTTTAACATTTTACTTGGAACTGGTCATAATGGCTACAGGTTTAACCTGTGTTTATGGGTGAGATTGTCGGCAGCACGGTGGCGCGGTGATTAGCACTGCTGTCTCATGGCGCCGAGGTCCCAGGTTTGATCCTGGCTCTGGGTCACTGGCCATGTGCAGTTTGCACATTCTCCCCGTGTTTGCGTGGGTTTTGCCCCCACAACCCAAAGATGTGCTTTTGGATGACTGGTGATTATGAAAGTCTGTCATTTTTTAAGGAGGTCAAAATAGATGGCTTGGGTAATAACCTGTCTTGTGGTTGGAAGCTCATCTCAGGGTCAAGTACGACACCCACATTATTTGTCTCTGTGAAGGGCTTCAAATTGGCAGAATTAGCAGGAACTTGTCATCCTGATTCAATTAATCAGAGCATGGACAATTTCTCGTCCTTTACTTTTTGAAGCAACGCAAAAAAATCCCGGAAGCCTGAACTTTTGTTTGAAATTCCACAAGATTCTGTACTTTGGCTGATTTTGGGCAAATCGAGCTGTGAAGGCAGCACGGTGGCGCAGTGAGTTAGCCCTGCTGCCTCACGGCGCTGAGGTCCCAGGTTTCATCCCGGCTCTGGGTCACTGTCCATGTGGAGTTTGCACATTCTCCCTGTATTTGCATGGGTTTCGCCCCCACAACCCAAAGTTGTGCAGGCAAGGTGGATTGGCCACGCTAAATTGCCCTTAATTGGAAAAAATGAATTGGGTACTCTAAATTTGTTTTTAAAAACTCTAAATTTATTTTTTGTTTTAAATTGAACTGCGAAAAGGCACAACTGGGCAGATACTGCCGGCCATCTTTTCTTTCCAACCTTGAAATCATCTTTCTTCTGCCTGCTGTCCACTTTGACAGTCGGAGCAAAACTGCAAAAGTCTTCCAGCCAAAAGGAAAGTTTTGATTGGTCAATTCAAAGGTGTTTCAAACTGAATGGCCTGGGTTGAACCAGTGTATATGTGACCCTGGCTCTCCTACTCCTTATGCTGGACACTAGCCAAACGATGAACGCCATCCACAACATGGGGCGCAGAAGCAAATTGGAAGTTTGGGGATTCCTTTGCATTCTTGGTTTTCATCTCTTCTTGTAGACATTTGAAAGCAATTCACCGAAGAAAATAAACCCAGTTTGGTCAGCTGCATTAGGTGACCAGAATAATGTACACTGGCTAAAATATATGTGTAACAAATTTTTCACATGGTCTACTATGCATACTTATTTCAAAACAAATAACACTTTAGCTTACCTAAGGCAATTAAGGCAATCTGCGAAAGCACAAGACAAAAATTTCACTCTAAATCGCACTCCAGGGAATAAACTAAAAGCAATAAATACAATAATGCAGCCACTAGTAATGTAGCCTCGCCCACCTAATAGCATCAACACTTTGTTACTGATTTACTCTCTGTGGATCCCATGTTTTATGGGTTTCCTGTGGTGTGAGTATTTGTTTAATTCAGTAAAACACCCAGACTTTGCTTTATCATTTTTTATCAAATGAACACCATTAGAAGCAAATGTACTGACGACAACTGCCATGGGCATAATCGGAGTGGAGTTAGGAAGATGGCGGAGTGCCCACCTGCTACCTTCCCACCCAATTCAATGCCCCAGCTCCACCAATCATCTAACGTGTGTGGCATTTCATTTTTTCATTATCCTCAGAATACCAAGGAGTGAATGGTGTAAATGGGATCTAACAGTTAATAACAGTGAACACCAGAGGCTCCGCAGAGTTATCCCCAGTTCTGAAACCTGCTACTTCAAATCACTGGGGTATTACTCCAAAAACAAAGATGCTCGGTGAATATATCATATGGAAGCGACTGAATACTGTCTCCAACAATTTGCAACAAATGATAGGTATTACTGTGAAGTCTAATGGCTTCTTTATTGGCAAGGATTCAAAGAAAGATTCAACACTGCAGTGTTACCTGGACTGATACGGGTGGGCTATAAAGAAACCTCCTGGACAAAGTCCCGCTCTTCATCACAGCCAAAACGTTCCTGCCGACCCCATTTCCATTAACAGATGACATATTAAAAGCACTGTTTCTCAAATTTAAGTTTTATTTGTAACCACTTTGTGGTCAGGTGTCCCATGGTTTATCACAGAAATATTGTGGAAGCCAAGTTTAAACATAGCCAGACATTGCTATTTGCAAGCTGCAGGGTTAGAACAGACTGTATTCATCCAGACAGGCCTGGAACTGCCTGACCGGGTGCTAACGGTCACATTGTTTCAGAACAAACCATTGCTTACACCTCCAGAGAAGTGGCTTTGTTAGGAGAATGCTGCGCAGACTTAGTGGCACCTAGCTCAGTAGAGGGCCAGAAGCATTACAAGACCAGAACAGCACTCGACAATTCAAGGTTCAAAATGCTGTTCTGTGACGTCTAAATATGGAGAGCAGCCACCTCGTTGGGCCTTCCTGTGCTCGCCCGATGCTAGTATTGGATACAGGCCACAGAAGCTTCGAGAAGGGCATAAAGAGGGGTTTAAAAAGGACAACCTAGAACCCCAGCTCTCTCTCTACCTTTGCAACCTCTTCTACGGTGTCTTTCGAGCGACCACCCCGACGGAACGACCCGAAGACAAGAACCAGTCCTGGACGAGAGAGGAAGCTCAAATCGCTGACTGCAGATCCTGAAACATCAGCCGACTCTCAAAGACTGAGGAACAGCCTGTTCCAAATTTATTGAATGGGCATTACCAGTCTTTTTCAGATAAGCAATTCAAATCTAGTGATAGGAATCTGTGGCTAGGGTGTAGCGAATCCTCAGGAGTGGGTGTAAGTGCCAGTGAAGAATTGAGACTGTTTATTTACACAGAGTTTGATAAATATTGTTTTCCATAATGTTGTGTTCAATAAAGTTGTGTTGAACCTTTACCTGACTCTTGTCTCCTTGGTCTATCTCACCGCGTAATGCAGCTGAGTTAAAAAGGGTTACTACAAGCTGGTCAAGGTTAGTAAGGATACATTTACCCACCTTTTACTTTACAAAAATTTTACATTACTTAGGTTTCACATTATTCACATGAGCATTATTGGCATTTGTTGAGATTAGCTTCGTCAGCAAGCTAAATGAACTGGCATGCCTCACGGTTGGCATGAACTGATGGTTATAGGGGAGCTAGGGACATTCCTTTATTGTGGAAGAAACAATGTTGTGCTTTTCAATTTAAAGTCGCCACAGTCCCAGATGATCATAGGCTGCTTTCCCCATTCAGGTTGGGGGGGGGGGGGGGGCAACTGAGCTGAACTGGCCCCCAAATTTTGAATTTACTCTTTTTTGAATGTTCATGTTCCTGCCTAGTATTGTAGTGGTCACTCTGTGGGGCATGGCTGAACTTGTAGGCTTAATTCACCCTCCAATCTATCCATTCTAGAGGATGTTGAATGTGTTGCAGGTGAACTCAAATTCCTGCAAGGACTCTGCTCACCAATGCCCTGAGATAAACCCACCTATTGGGCAGTACTGCCACGACCTCCTTTTCCTAACTTGACTGACTGCTTCCACCATACACAGGACACCAGTCCCTTCCCACTTCACTCTTCCAAGCCCTTAGTCCTACCAACTAATCCATCTTCTTTTTCTCCGCGTCCCTGACCCCACTCCACCCACCACTCCCCTCAACACTGACTTGTCCTTGCCAATCCCAAGCCTCCCATGCAAGCTGCCATTCCCCTGCTTCCCGCCCTTTTGCCACAGAGTTCAACAGGGAAAACCGTTGACCTTGGACACAACTGCACAAATCAACTGGTACGCAACATCTTTAAACAAACGTGAAGTGGGTGCCATGGGAGTTTTGCGCACTGTCGACTTAACCATAAAGGTAGGACGTAATTAGAAAATGTTTAACCATAATGACCGTCGGCGGGATCCTCCATTTTGCCAGCAGCGCACTTACGCCCGGGAATTCCCCGACGGAGTGGTGGTGCACACAATGGGAAACCCCATTGGCCGGCTGCCAGGATACAGAATCCCGCTGCTACCGGCGGGCGCGCTGCAACAGAGAACGGGTGCTGCCAGATGGAGAATCCCGGCAAATATTTCAAATCTATTACAAGAAGGAAACAGCCACAAACACACTGCTGAGTTTACCTCTGTCTTTGAACCTGGTGCCGGGATTGTGAAATTTCAACTCCTTGTCAAATCAGTCACTCTGCCCACCACGTTTGTCAGCTCTTGGGAGGCCCCATAAAAACCCACCCTGTCTGTTTGCCATGAGGGTTAGGGGGCAGGGGCACTTAAGCACGTCGGTGCCTCTGGCTGGCATGTCCTGCCATTGAGCAGGCCAGGGTTCAAATCAGAAAGTGGAACTTCTGAAGAGAGAGATGCTCACTTTGTAAACAGTGCTTCTCGTGACACTCTTCACAATCTTAAAGAAGTCGATAGTTATACTCAGACTCTCACTATCGACTGCACTGTGAAACTTTCTCTCAGCAGTTTGATTGATGGTAAATCTTTCACTCAAGCTGATATATGTGAGAGATGAGCTGATGTTATCAGCCAGTAAAGCGATTGCCATGATGGATTTCTCTGTCAGTGAATGGACTAATAACTTTTATAGAACTTTTCTGTGAATCCTTGTTGGGAAGTTGCCAACCATGACACATGATAGATACATTTTATAGGCAAGGGTTACTAAATAACTGGTAACTGACAAAATGAGTTATAGTTACCCCATTAACCCTGCCCTCACTGTAGAATCTTGAGGTGAAATTCTTCGAATAAGTCTGGGCATTTTGGCATTTCAGATGCCAGGTAATCTCATGCCTCTGCTGATACAAGACCCTTTGAGGTATTTGCTTCAGTCTATGGACTCTGTTCAATTGTCCTTAGCCATTTATAGTTTTACTCAGACGTGTTAGCATATGTTGGCATCAAGCAATTTTCAACCTCAGGAAAGGCATTACCCCTTCCCTCTCCTGCATTGTGTGCATTTATTTCACAGGCAGTGATACATAAATCTGTTTGGTGGAAGCAGATGTGTGAGAAAAATATGGAAAAATAAGAAAAGGGGTTAGCGGATCGGCAATTTTGTAGGCATCTTTCTGAAGTGTAATAATATGCATGGCTCACAATGATCTTTGTAGAGGATAAGTAACCACTTAGTTATTAAATATTGGAGCACCTGACAGTTAAAGGTTGTGGTGTGTATTAAATAGGTTGCTACACGCACTCTCTTATATAATGTAACGTAGCGCTTCAAAAACAATGAAATCCTGGATGAGGTGTTATTCTGCAGTTAAAAATGGCATGAAGGCGATCATCGTAAACATATAAACTACAGTAACTCTGTCATTCTTGAAGGGGTAGATGAACAATTGGGACAGCATGAAAATTCAACACTGTAATTGCTCTTTAACTGCACATTGCAATATAGAAGCATTCTCCTGACCAATCTAATGGAAGAAACTACTTGCAATCTCTGTGAGCAAGAAGGAAAATCTCCTTACTTCTGATATTTCAAGGTTCCAGGACCCCAGGTCTAGCCCAATCACTATCATCATCGTAAATAAATCCTATTTTTGCATTGGTGAGATTAATCATCTTCAGTAAATGACACTATTAAAATGCATATAGTCCAATTTTATCAATATTGGAGAATTACACGTGCAAAGTACAGAAAATAGGATACAGGATTGAAATCATCAGGAAAACAGCTTTCCGAGGGTAGGTGGCCATTTGTTATATTACGTTTTGTAATACCTTGTTACTCATTTGCTTTCTGCCAGTTCTAAGTCTGCAAATAAAGCAAATACTGTTTATTGAGTAACAATAATAAATTAAGTATGAGTTTGTTCACTCTTCAATAACTATAATAATAATAATGATCGCTTATTGTCACAAGTAGCTTTCAATGAAGTTACTGTGAAAAGCCCCTAGTTGCCACATTCCAGCGCCTGTTCGGGGAGGCTGGTACAGGAATTGAACCCACGCTGCTGGCATTGTTGTGCATTACAAGCCAGCTGTTTAGCCCACTGTGGTTAATAAGATTAAATATATATATAATGATGATTAACTACACCTGCACACTAAGCTATCTTTCTCTAATTCTGTTCACTAGTCACTCCTTTTTTTTATAAATGTTTTTTTATTGAGTTTTCATATTTTATATATGACAAATTACAAGTTATTAGAGAGAGAGAGAAAAAAAAAGGAAAACACAAAAATTTAACATGAATATTTACAGGTAAGCATCTTCATAACAATAATTGTGGCCGCCCCCTTTAGCCAGCATACATATTTTACATTCCCCAATATGGCCGAGGCACATGTTTATAGGCATTTATTTATAGTTTGGTTTTGGGCCTTGGCTTGCCATCAAACCCCCATACCGAGCCCGTAGCCCCCCACCCCCCTCCCCCCGGCTACCTTCCCCCGATTCCCGTCCATTTTCCCCTGGTTCTTGGCCACCCGACTATTCTTCCTCATGTACGTTGGCCACAAACAGGTCCCGGAACAGTTGCATGAATGGCTCCCACGTTCTGTGGAAGCCGTCGTCCGACCCTCGGATGGCAAATTTGATTTTCTCCATTTGGAGAGATTCCGAGAGGTCGGACAGCCAGTCTGCAGCTCTGGGTGGTGCTGCTGACCGCCAGCCAAACAGGATTCTACGGCGGGCAATCAGGGAGGCAAAGGCAAGGGCGTCCGCCCTCCTCCCCAGGAATCACTAGTCACTCCTAACATGAAGAGGCGGGAACTCTCTCAGTTTACCTTTTATACCTATATCTGGTGCTGCCATCTAGTGGTTATCTAGCACTTGCTTATGTATGTTAACCCTTTACTTACACTCTGATATACAGATCACTGCAGCCACATTAGATGAAATTTCAGAAGAAGCAATGTTGGAAACTATTGAACAATAAATTATATTGAAATAATTAAGGATGAGGGAAATTGAAGGATACTGGGACATGGTTTGAAGAGGGCACTAGAGTGGGAAGTGCTTAAGTGAGTATAAGAACCAGCCTAGACCAGTTAGGCTGAATGGCCTGTTTTTGTGCTGTGGATTAGAACATAGAACATACAGTGCAGAAGGATGCCATTCAGCTATTGAGTCTGCACTGACCCAATTAAGCCCTCACTTCCACCCTATCCCCGTAACCCACTAACCCCTCCTAATCTTTTTTGCTCACTAAAGGCAATTTATCATGGCCAATCCACCTAAGCTTCACCTCTTTGGACTGTATGAGGAAGCTAGAGAACACAGAGGAAACCCACGCAACACGGGGAGAATGTGCTTACTCCGCACAGACAGTGACCCAGCAGGGAATCGAACCTGGGACCCTGGTGCTGTGAAGCCACAGTGCTAATCACTTGTGCTACTGTGTTGCCCACAACTTCCGCACAGTGGCAATCTCTGGCCGATTGCTGCCCTCTCCAGACTGACTTGTGCTAGGATTCCTAAGACTCTGTCTCAGCTAACCTTACTATAATCAGACTGGGTGAGACAGGAGTAGTGAAATGTGCCCCCTGGCAGGTGACCATTGTGGGGTCACTGGGCGCAGAGAGGTAAGTCGCTCCCTCTTTTTATTGCCGTAAATGGGAGGTTTAAAGAGACAATTTACAGGGTGCAGATAAGTTTTAAAGTTTAGGGAATGGAGGAGGGCTGAGGCCCGGGGTTGGGAGACTGGGGTACGGACCCCAGCCCAGCATAATTGTCTCGAGGAAGTTAGCTCTTCTGCAAAATTGCTGGGTAAACTTTACGTGGGAACTTCCAAGAGAGATTCCTCAACACAACTATGGGGCACCCGGAAGTTATGGTCCCATATATAATCTTCCACGTAAATTGAAAGAGACAATCATTGGGGATGTCCTTGAGGGATTTTCTCAATTAACTTATTTACACCTCTATCCACGGTTCCAATCACCAGCCTAAGGAAATGCTTGGTTTGAGAACCTTTGTAAAATTAATGCTTAGCATTTGCAACCAATTCTGGAAAGCAGTCAAAGAAACCAATAGAATGGTGAATTACACAACCAAAACAGTAGAGTTCAAGTCAGAAGAAGTTGAACTCAAAGCTCCATTGTGCTCTGTTCAGAGCACACTTTGAATACCGTCACCTTGCTCTGGTTACCTCGAGACAAGAGAAAGATTCAAATGGTGGATGAACTGTGGAGTAGAACCACAAGGCTGGTTCCTAATGTTGGATGTCTGAAAGGTAATCTTGTGGAGATGCACAATTTTGGGGAGTGGAATAGGACTAGGAATCAAAAACAGAGAAGAACAATTGGATGCTACAATGAGGGAAACTCTTCTGAATTAATGACTGGCCTTCCTCATGCATTAATTATCTTACATGTGTAATCATTGTTATTTAATTCTTTTTCCTTGGGTCTTTATTGTCTTTTTTCCTCTTTCTTTTCATTTCACTTTCTTTCTCTACTTCGCTTTTGATTTAACTTATCACGCCTGTTTTGTTTCTTTCAGTTCCGCAGCAAGGGGTAATGTTTGGAGAGCTGAATTGGCATTATAGCATTGCCTCATGGCTCTTTTCAGCATTGCCTCGAACATTTGAATTTTGCTCTTGTACCTTGGCAACCCTGACTCCTGTGACTGTCGCATTTTTTTCCACGTCGCTCTGCTTTGGTTTGAACTAATCAAGTTTATTATTTAATCCAACAGCTTGATTACACACCCTGCTCCACAGGCGTACACATCGTGTTTGACAACAGAGCAATTTAATGGATAGCTGTGAAGAAACATGTCACTGCTTCGTTCGTAGAACTTTATCTCTGAAAATTCAATGCAAGCATTGTTTTCTGCCGTTCCACAATCTCATCATTTTTCTCTTAATCACTCTGGCAGTCATAAAATAAAATGGTTGGACATAGTTATTTTCTGTCTACCCGGATATTTGTTCCTCTCCATTTCATTAACTTTTGAAAACTTGAGAGACGTAATTGACTTGTGGAGAGTAAGAAACCTGTCTCACTCCAAGTATTTCAAAATGGCCGGTTTAGCACACTGACCATTCCTTCATGCTATGAAGTATTTTTCAGAGTTATAGTTGTGACGCAAAGTGTGGTGTTAAAAGATTGCTTTTGAGGGCAGCACAGTGCCACAGTGCATTTCTGCCTCACGGCACCAAGGTCCCAGGTTCGATCCCGGCTCTGGGTCACTGTCCGTGTGGAGTTTGCACATTCTCCCCCTATTTGCATGGGTTTCACCCCCCACAACCCAAAAGATGTGCAGTGTAGGTGGATTGGCCATGCTAAACTGCCCCTTAATCAGAAAAAATTAACTGGGTGCACTAAGTTTTTTTTTTAAATTGCTTTTGTTCAAAATTTGAATTGCCCTGAGGTATAAAACTGCCAGATAGAAATTGTTGCAGAATGGGAATGTATTTTTTTAAAATTGCAGGAAGAAAACCCTGCTACTGGGCAAAATTCTCCATTTGTAAGACTATGGGCATAATGTAACCAAAATAAAATGGTGTCCGTTCTGTGTGGGATTAGCGGAGATGTTCCTGGCACTTGTAGGGCTGGGAACGACCCTGTTATCTAACGCCACTCTTTAGTTTTGTGCCCAGGCGGGAACACCCTGGGCGGAATCTGTGTCGTGCCCTCTCCGAGGCTAATATGTCCTTCTTGAGGTGCGGTGCCCAAAACTCAAGACGGTATTCCAAAAGAAGTACTTTCAAGGCTCTATACAACTAGCCATGCCACCCCGCACTGATGTGTTGGGCGCTCTGGATCTGTGAAGCACACACAGGTCACCAACTCTGAAGATGATTCAACACTATTTTATTAACTCTTATAAATTGCTAGACATACTATTACTGTTGGTTTACATGATGCTAGATTAACTAGAGACCTGTGCCCGTCCGAACCAGTTGAATCTCTCAACACGTGGTGAGAGTCTGTACTGTAACTGATAAGCTCTTGTGCTTCTGAGAGGCAGCATCCAGAATGAACGGGAAAAGTGATGCCCTCTATGTTTATAGTGCGTGTGTTCTAACTGGTGATTGGCTGCGGTGTTTGTGGATGTGATTGGTCCTAGTGTATGTCCATCAGTGTGTGTGTCTGCACCAAGATATACTGGTGTATATTATGACACACACCTGCTCCCAATCCCCTTGTTTTTGTTCCTACACTTTAAAATAAAGGCCAACATTCCATCATCCTTTTTGATTGTTGTCCTACCTACCTTTAATAATTCTTGTGCTTGGACCTCTACAGGGCTCTGCTCTGGTACAGCTCCACATTTTTCACCATTTCAAATATACTTCGCTTTACCTTCCTTGGGTCTAAATTGGATGATCTCATATTGGCCCACGTTGAACTCCATTTGCCATCATTTCTGCCCACTGATTTGATTTGTCTGCATCCGTTTGCAACCTGCTGCTTCCATCTGTCCCATTGAACATACTCAGACATGGCTTACCCTTATCACGTTGGCTTTGTACAGATCAGCTCATTTGCTCACTCTGTTCCCGGAGACACACGCTGGTGATCATTGAACACGTCCAAAAATGCCATAGCGGGATCAAATAAAATGCTGATAGGCTGGTAAACACCACTTGAAGAACAGTTCCTTTAGCTTTCAATTTATCCAGTTTGATCTTCCACGTGATGCTGATTGACTTCACCATACTTCACCTTCATTCACATTTGCAGGTGGTTTTTGGTGTGAAAGAAAGTAAATGTCATGTATTTGTTGTTGTGTGGGACAGTGTCTCAACCCAAAGTTATCACCTTTTTCTTAAATGCGGTCCTGCAGGATATTTCCGATCCCAGTCAGTAAAATTGCTTTCATAGATTTTCATTCCTCCAACTTTAAACGCTTCCCTTAGCTTGATGAACAGAATATTTAACCACAGTCCTGTTTAAGGAGCGATTTAAATGTTTTGGAAGTATGAGACGTACATATCATAGAATCCGTATAGTACAGAAGGAGGCCATTCATTCCATCGAGTCTGCGCCCTACCCAGGTCCACCTTCTCCTCCCGCCCTACCCCCATAACCCCGTCTAACCCAACCTCAAAATCTGGTTTAGCTCAGTGGGCTAGACAGCTGGTTTGTGATGCAGAACAAGGCCAGCAGCACGGGTTCAATTCCTGTACCAGCTTATCTGAACAGGCGCTGGAATGTGGTGACTAGGGGCCATTCGCAGTAACTTCATGTCATGAATATATTGGAGTGCAGACAGGCAGTGATTGACACACAGGATGACCAGTGAGCACACAGAACACAGCAGCAAATCACCGGACAGGACACGACCACTATAAACCCAGAGGGCACTAGGTTTCCCGCTCTCTTGGGATCCAGCCTCTGAGACAGTCAGAGCTCATGAGCATAGCCAGTGCAAACACCATGTGGTAGTCAGTAAGTCTGGTCAGGCTAGCCTCAGGTCTCCAGTCAAGTCATAGTGTCAACCCACAGTTGAACATGTAAATTCGTGTTGCATCTCATCAAGTGTTGGAAGTCTGTCTCTCGCTACACTGCATCAAGCGCAGTCCACATAGACCCAGCCTGCCCAACACACCACTTCATACTTGTGACAATAAAAGATTATTTATTATTATTATTCGACTCTCGGGGGCAATTTCGTACGGTAAATCTACCTCACCTGCATGTCTTTGGGCTGTGGGAGGGAACCGGCCTACCTGGAAGAAACCCACACAGACATGGGGAGAAAGTCCAAACTTCACACAGTCAGTCACCCAACCAAGGTCGGAACTGAACCCAGGTCTCTGGTGCTGTGATTTTCTTACAACTTTTATATCCTTGTCTATATGAAAAGGAAGAGACATACCAATTGTAACTTGCATCCAGGTTGAGGGAAGATAGTGGTTGTCATTGTGTGTATGCTTGTTGTGGTGCATGTAATGATATGTAGACAGACATGTTACTAAAGGGTTCATCACAGCACTTAGCTGTGACACTAATACTAGAGGGCACTCCTGGATCCACTATTTCACTGAGCTCCCAAAGACTTTTGGTCTCTTTCCACTCAGGAGTAGTTAGATAGCAGTCGTGGAGCAGAGTCAGGTCACAGCCTAGCCACCATGTGTAGTTCAGATACAGTTTGTACGGTTATTTTGCATGACTTTATTTCTGGCGTTAGTTCAGTAGAGCGTCAAACTCATTTATTAGTTTTATCGTTACTTAATAAATTCATTTACTTTACATCGAACACTTATGTATTCTTCAAGATTATCTGCAACCAGTAACAACAGATATTACATTAACTAAGTAATACAACATGCCATTAGGAGTAGCAATATAACAGTGCATACACAGTGCCGTCAATTTGTTTGTTGAATGACCTGTTCTTCCACTGTAAATTCTGTGTACAAAATTGAAGACGAAGCTACAAAGTTAAAAATTATAATCACATCTGGAGAATGATGCTGCATGAAATAGGACAAATCACCAACATCTTACCAGATTTAATTATGTCAACTGCTTCAATAATTGAAATATAAAAGTCAACTGTCTGTCTGTGAACATGATGTGGAGATACCGGCGTTGGACTGGGGTGAGCACAGTAAGAAGTCTTACAACACCAGGTTACAGTCCAACATATTCTTCTATGTTCTATGTTCTATGTTTGTTTCAAACACTAGCTTTCGGAGCACTGCTCCTTCCTCAGGTGAGGAAGGAGCAGTGCTCTGAAAGCTAGTCTGTGAACTATTATTGAAGCATGCGTCAGAACTTCACATCATCTCCAAAGGGCCTAACACCTTTTGGGCCTGTATAATGATACACTTTCATTAGTGAATGAAAAGGAATTTAATTCCAGTGATCTTCAAGAGCAGCAGCATGTTTGCAACTTGCTCTAGAATACCTCTGCCTAGATCTCCTCCCCTGGGATGATTCCCCACTCTGAGTCCCGGTTAGTCATGCAGGCCAGGTGACCCTTACTCCGTGGTGTTGCTCTAAAGGGGGCAATCACCACTGCCCCCTTTCAATTCCCACAACTGGGAAGCAAAGAGGCATGGAATGGTCAACCGGGGCAATGCAGATCGATGTCCAGACTTTCCAGCGGTCTGTTTTGAAGTGTGTTAATGGAAGGGCAGTGTCTAATTGGCAGGAGCTCTCAAGGCTACGTGGGTTCCGCCCACCACACTGTGGAAATCGGCCAAGCAGAAAAGCCAAGGGCTAAAAGAAAATTTTTTATGTAATGCTCAGTGGCACCTTTTTCCTGACTGATTCAAAAGCCTGGCTTATGCTACTCAGATCACCCACTGCAGCCTCCAAGCAGCGAAAGAAAGAACCATTGTAGCCTTGACTTCGACTGATAAAGTAATGTCTACCTGGGAACATGGCTAAAGGCATTTACATAGCTGGTCACACATTTGTCTCTGTACGTCTTTCGGCAAGTGCCAGAGGTACTGCTCCTAGTTTATACCATCCAAAACTCTCTGTGTCCTACTAACCTATCTAGGGATGGGGAAATGGATGAATTGGAGCTTTCTTCTTTCTATGTTGCCTTCCTTCTCTGTCTCTTCCTCCTCTTTTAAGTCTGCTAAATATAACAACAATCTTTATTAGTGTCACAAGTAGGCTTACGTGAACACTGCAATGAAGTTACGTGAAAATCACCTAGGTACACATACCAGTTGGTCTCTCCACCTCTAGTGCTGTGGTCTTGCAGTCAACGCCAGAGAAACCTTCTCCTTACTTCTCCCTTTATTAAACACATAACACTGCAACTCTGCATCTATTGAAGATGTCCTCTCCCATTGCCCTGCTCCCCCCTCTGCCAGCTTGCTGCTATTCTTTCAGGCCTCTGCCCAATGCAGCTGCCACTCTCACAGGGCCACCAGCTCCCACCCTGAGAGGCTTCTCGTTGCTGGCCAACCTTGGTTCCACTCCCCACTCTTCCTCCTTTGAGCCAATGGAAACTTACAAAATGGCTGATTTCCAATGGTGGCACTGAGATCTCGCCTTGTTGCTGCCACATTTAAACAGCTGGGGATCTAAAGGCCTCATTCGTCAAACTCCCCATGGAATTACATTCAGTTGCATGCAAATTCAGCTTAATGACATTCTAAACAAGCTAAATTGATGGTGTGCTGTGTCGTAGTGGCAACTTCACCCTCCCCCACGTTCCTGCTACTTGAAATGGTGGAACCCCCCTTTCATGACATCAGAGATCCGTATGGACTTGCTCCCTCCTGATTTTTTTTAAACACTCAATTCCTCTCCCGCTTTCAGCCCCGGCAAAATCCAGCCCTTCCTCTGCATTACACACATATTTTGATTGCTCTCTGGGAATATTATATTTAAAAGGGAGTGTTCTTGTACGATTTTTGACAAAGAAATGTGACAGGCCCGTGAGAACGTTGATAATGGGGGCAGTAAAAGTGTGCTTAGTTATTCACCATAGAGAAATGAAATGTGTCAAACCCTTAGGGAAAAATGTATAATGGAAAACACAATGGACTTCTGTATTCGGGATAAAAGTCATGAAACATCTACTTGTATATTATAGTTAATTATATTATTGTATAATTAGTTAATTATATATAAATTAATTATATACAAATTTTAGCACACTGATCTTTGTATTTATTTAAATTAGTTTGAAAGAAAGCTTTAAATTTATTTATATATGATCACAGATGAAAATTGAAACTAAAATTGGCTGTGGTTTTAATTGTGCGCAGGACGAATTTGCACACAGTCATCCAAAAACAGGGGCCAGGATTCTCCGAGCCTGCGCCGGGTTGGAGAAACGGCGGTGACGCCGGAAATTCCCGCCATGCCGCTCCACCGCCGGGACGTGATTCTCCAGCAACTGGAGAATCGGCACCAGTCGCGCCCGCTCGGTCGATGTGGCGCCGATCGGGGGCTGTTGAAAATGGCCCCTGCGCCAATTCTCCGCGGTCGAATGGCTGAGTTCCCGCCGAGTTCCGCCAGTGTAGTTCCAACCTGGTTACACCCTGCGGGAGCTCGGACTCGCGGCCGCGGTGGACGTCCTGGTGGGGGGAGGCGGGGGGGGGGATCAGATTCCAGGGGGGGTCTGCACGACGGCCAGGCCAGTGATCAGGGCTACCGATCGGCGGGTGCGCACGATCTGGAGGGGGCCTACCTCCTTCCGCGCGGGCCCATTGCGTGGCTCCGCCATTTTGCACGGCACGGGCGCGGAAACGGCCACCACATGCATGCACCAACACGAACACGGCTGCCCCGGGCCAGCAATGTAGGGCCGCATATTGGCCCCGGAGCAGCGTGCAGCTCTCCGGCACCGTGCTGGCACTCTGTGCCCCACTGAATCGCTGGGCATAGAGGCCCGTTGACGCCACTGTGAAACACTCCGGTGTTTATGCCTGCATCAACACTTGGCCGGGATTTTGGAGAATCCCGACCAGGGAGTTTATCACTGACTTGCAACAACTTTTAGACAATCATGAATACATTACTGCCTGTACAGTACCAAAGATCAAAATCCAACTAAATATACCTTTGGCACACCTTTCTATTCTGTTTAGGATCACAAATAAAAGGACAATGTGTAAAACTTAATAAAAAGATTGAAAATTAACTTAGTCATTTTTATACTACACATTGAGCAGAGATTAATCCATTTAAAGTCAGCCAAAAAGTCAAGAAATAAAAGGTTTGAAATAGTAAGAGAGCCGAACGATTGGGTGAGAAATTCAATTTTATTTTCTCAGTCATAAAAGGAGGCGAAATCTCACTGATGTCAAGTAGGATTCTCTCGCTCCCAGTTTCTACCTGAAGGTCAGTGGCCGCCATTTTATTTGGGGCAAATTTTAGATGTTGGGGCAACTGCCTAAAATGGACTGTTATAACCTGCCTGCTTACCACTGGCTGGGGACTAATGGCAATCCCACAATCCTTAGGGAGTATGACCTTCCCCAATGAGGGAGGCAGAGAAATCATTAGCAGATTCCCTGCATAAATAGAGCTGGCCAGTATGGAACCACAGAGAGGAGTGAGGAGCAAGGGAGTTACTGCTGCTGTCGTATATATATATGTTATTGTAAATAAATGTTATTTCTTTCTATTTTACAACTTGTGCTGGATTCTTCGTGGCCCTCACAAAATGGATATTGGGCCCTTTAAACATGCGAGCCTGGAGCGTAATGCCTGTTTCACCACCCAAAGCCATGCACCGAGTGGGCTCTGCTATGTTTTCCCCTGGCCTAACTAATGGTCGTCAAAGGGACCGACTATTGAACATGGCCAATGAAGAAGGAGGCCTTCTGGTTTTGACTCAGCCTTGAGGAAGAGCCAGGAGGAGCCACCACCTGACGACATACCTGGAGGCCAGTTCCATATCCAGGCTGGCCACTTTACAGAAATCCCAGATAATTTCCCATTGGCATACAGTCACTAGTATTATGGGGATGAGTTGCAACTTGCACGTCTTCTGCTGTATCCTTTCGAGGCATTACCAATTTTTGCACTGATTCCCCGATTAAAATCCCATTTTCTCCCTCTGTTCCTAGTTCGCTGACATTCTGCAGATTTTGAGCCTCACTCCCAGAGTAAAAACACAGGCTCTTGGTAATGAATTCCTGAGTGCGTACCTTGCCCATCCCTTTTCAAACAGAATGTTCTATGATTCAGGGGATACGGTTTCCAAGTTGAAGGTGGCATTTTTAATTTGCTTGTATTAATGCTTGGCGGTACAGAAAAGGTCACGGAGTCTGAGCTGCAAATATAAAATATTAACGAGAAAGTGACTGAGAATGGAGGGAAGCAAATCAAAAGCACAGAGGATTGGATTACCGAGTGCACTGTCTTATGTCCTTTGTTTACATTAGAAAAAGTACTGCGCATTAGGGTCTTTCGGATCGGTGAAGCGCAAAGTAAAGGTTGAAAGTGCAGTAGATAATAAATTACATTTTTAAAGAGGTTATTCAAAACACAGGCTTTCCAAGACTTCACGCAGAGTTCTAAGCACTGCAGACATTCAAGAGCTATTTCAATTATTCATAAAGGTAGAAGGGCCAGGATTGGTCTATGCCAATGCTTATTTATCTGGAACTAGGCCCAGGGCGTCAATGACCTCATGGTGTCCTCTCGAGATAGCTGCAACTTCAATACACTCTTGCGGGGAGCTACGCTTTCTTTAAATAATATTTTCCCTCATGTGACCTCGGCAAATATTGCATTGTTCTTTAGTCATGTTATTTTTGGAGTGGTTTAACCGAGGGAGGAAGTGCAGACATTATGATAGAGTCAATGACCCTCCTACACACACTCGGAAAACAACTACAGCAGGGCTGTTCTGTTAGCAGTAATTATTTGGAGGCAGTTCTTTTTTGTTAATAATAAAAAACATTGGAAAACATAAGCGCGCCCTTAGTTCATTTTATGTTATTGTAAGGTGTAAACCATTTTCGTTGCGTCTTGGCATAACACAACATAACATTAAAATTAATAAATTTCATGTGAAATTTTATCAGAAGGTAGGATTGAAGGGTAATCACCATGATTCAACTTCTTTTAGTGAAAATCATCATTTAAAATAATATGGGTATAAATGGTGGAATAGCATCTGTGACTTTTTAAAAAATTATTTGACCTAGAGCATAAATTCGTCAATGAGCTTTTAACTTCAGTGCCCACAAATGTTCGGAGTGTATTATTATAGCACATATTGTGTAGATATTGTGTGGCAAAGTACAGCTGCTGGAATTCAGAAATAACAACAAAAGTGTTGGACACACTCAGCCGGTCAGTTGCTATTGAGGAATATTAAATAGCTGTGATGTTTAATAAAGTATTTCTTTCTGAGTACCAGTAATAGCCCAATAATTATTCACATATTAAATGACTGGAAGCATTAAATATTCAGTACATTTTGTAGGTGGCACCAATTCACGTGGAGCAGAAGAATCTCAAGTTCAGCCTTAGGTCTGTATTGAATTAGTTCAACTCAGTCAGGATGGTACAGTTGAGCTGTGCATTCTTTGGCTAGAGAGGGAGAAAATCGCTTGTAATGGTCCTCCTGATTCTTGTTCAAAAGCATGTGATGTTTGTCGGTGTATGCGTGGGTATCAAGGGAGGACTGGACTAGGTGTTACGATGATTCCCTTCCTGTTTATCAATGGATAGCCCATCAGGAACCTCTGTCCAGCCTCAGGCATAAAGAATGGCAACGAGACTGAAGTGCTCTAGCCTATCAGGGTCCTCAAATCCATACCCTGCTATTGGTAATTATCTTTGGTCATTATCACTCTACAGATTTCTGCTTTGTAGCCTGAAAATGATCCATTTGTCCCAACTCTGTTTCCTGTTCGTTAGCCAAATCTCTATCCATGCTAATATAGCATTCACAACACCAACAACTCCCTTTCACAAAACCATGCTGACTCTGCCTGACTGCACAATGATTTTTACTATGCTGGTACTACCTCCTTAATAATGGATTCTTCCATTTTCTGAATGAGAGATGCTAGATGATAGTTTCCTGCCTTCTGTTTCCCTCTTTTCTTGAATAGTGGTGTCATATTTGTAGTTAACTAGTCTTCTGGGACTTTTCCAGAAACTAGGAATTTTTTGAAAATTACAACCAATGCATCCATTACCTCGGCAACCGCAGCTTTGAAAACTCTGGGATGCAGGCCATCAGTTCCAGGGACTTGTCAACGTTTACTTCCATTAGTTTTTCTTGTATTTTTCTCCAGTGGTCAGGATTGTTTTAAGTTCCTCTCTCCCTTTTGCCCCCAGTTTTTTACTATCCTTGGGATACTTCTTTGTGGTTTCTACTTTTCAAAGTGTCAAATCTTGATGTTAGCCACAAAGAGAAACAGTACAGAGGTGCCTACATGCTGGATTCTTTCAAACATGGTGAGAAATTTATTAAGAGGTGTCGATCATACAATCAAAGATGGAGAACTGAAAATCCACGCAAACACTGCTGATGTCACTACACATCACGCTTCACCAGAAGGAATGTATTCACTGATACATAACCCCATGATGTGTTGGGTAAGCTGGGTCTGTGATGACTGCGTTTACTGCAGTGGTGAGAGAGACAGGCTTCCAACACTTGAAGAAATGCAACTCGATTTTATTGAACACTTAACTATAATACATGCTTTAACTGTGGGTTGGCACTATGCTGACTTGACTGGAGACCTGAGGCTAACCTGACCAGACTATCTTACTACCACATGGTGTTTGTTCTAGTTGCTGCTCACGAGTTCTGACTGTCTCAGAGGCTGGATCCTGAGAGAGTGGGAAAACTAGTGCCCTCTGGCTTTATAATGGTCGTGTCCTGTCTGGTGATTGGCTGCTGTATTCTGTGTGTTCGCTAGTCATCCTGTGTGTCAATCACTGCCTGTCTGCACACCATCATATACCTGGATGTATATTTTGACATCTCCCCCCCTTTTTTTTCAAAATGTGTTCAGGTAAATAAATAGTGAGTGCTTGTACAAGAGCCAGACTATAAACAGAATATGCTAACGTATTGACATGGGAAGGTGTCTAGTGAAGATAGAGGGCAGATAACACATGAGAAAAAAACCCATATGTACAGATGTGAAAATGATGAGATAACAAGGTAATGCAACATTCAGTCTATAAATTCAGTCTCTGTGGTGGACGACAGATTCTAGTTGACCGAACGAGCATTTGGCTCTGTTGATTCGAAGGTCATGCTCGTTGAACCTGTGGAACACCCGCTTGAGGTAATCGATATGCTCCTGAGGAGTTGTGGACCAGATAATGATATAATCGACGTACAATTGCACCCCCTCAATGCCCTCCATCATTTGTTCCATTATGCGATGGAACACCTCTGAGGCGGAGATGATGCCAAATGGCATTCGGTTGTAACGGGGTGTTGAATGTGCACAGGTTTTGACTGGACGCGTCCAGCTGTATTTGCCAAAACCCCTTGGAGGCATCCAGCTTTGTGAAGAATTTGGCATGAGCCATCTTGCTGGTTAGCTCTTCCCGTTTAGGTATTGGGTAGTGTTCCCTCAGGATGTTACGGTTCAAATCTTTGGGGTTGATACAGATTCGAAGTTCCCCTGACGGCTTTTTGACACAAACCATGGAGCTAACCCAGTCCATGGGTTCCGTGACTTTAGAAATGACGCCCTGGTCCTGGAGGTCTTGCAGCTGCTGCTTGAGGCGGTCCTTAAGGGGTGCCGGCACCTGACGCAGTGGGTGAACCACAGGGGTGGCATTTGGCTTCAACAAGATTTTGTATCGGTAAGGAAGTGTGCCCATACCTTCGAACACGCTATGGTACTGCGCTATGATGTAATCGAGTAGGGTCTGGAAGTGGACATCTGGCGAGGCCGTTGCCTCTGCGGACGACATGGTGTGAACCCGCTGCACAAGGTTCAGGTGTTTGCAGGCCTGAGCACCGAGCACGGAAGCTCTGTTGGTTCCTACAATTTCAAAATGCAGCATTGCTTTTGATGAACGATGAGCCACTGTCAGCAATGGCATTGCCATTGTAGTCGAGTAGCTGGCAGGCCGGTGGAAGAATACACCTGGATGTATATTATGATACCCTCTCCCTTTACTCCATTAGTCCAATGACAATTAACATTTATACAACAGATCCAGTTATGCATTATCTTTACACAAATATACATTCTGGACGCTCTGGAACCTGGCTGCTCGAGACTTTAGAAGTGTCCTCATTTCCTTCAGTAGCTGGTACTTCCTGGGAAGTTACTCCAGTGTCTGTCACTATAGGTATTGGAAAATCCTCAGAAACAGAATCGGAACTTGTCTCTGAGCTTGTTCTTGGTTCCGAAGTATTGCTGTCTAAACTTGCCAAGATAAGTACTTCTTGAGACGTTTCGGCGATTTCACTTCATGTAGCTAGTAGCTGATCAGCAGGACATTGTCAAACCCTTTCATAGTCTGTCTGTACGGAGTGGGATATTGGACCTGACTTTGCTCGGATCAGAGCAGGTACCTATTTGTCGTTGCTGGTGGAGTTTCTGGCTAACACTCGCTCATCTTGATTGGATACTTTCTTTTTAGAGTTTTGATCCCTCCTAGCAACCTGTGCTTGTTGTTGTTTGACAATCTCTGAAGTATCAGGCGGAAAGACCTGTGAAGTCTTTCCTTTGTTATCTCCTAATTCTACCCAAACTGATTCTACATTTTTATCTTTTTATCCTCCAAACCAAGATCATTTCTCACTACTCATCTGATTCTTTAAAAACAGAGCTACTCTGTCTTATTTTCCTTTCCTTTCCTTATGAATGTCCAAACACCCTGAATATTCGGGACCCTTCTGTGGTCACCTTGCAACGTCTCTGCAGTGGTTGTCATATAATATTAATTTACCTCTACTTCAATTTCAATTCATTCATCTTGTTGTGAATGGCGTGTGAAGTATCGATCCCCCAACTGCACTGTCTCCTACTACAACTACATTCCCTTTTACTCCCTTAATTTGAATGGCCCACTGCCCCATGGTGCTGTGGTCAGTTTGTTCATCCTCCCTGCATTCCCTGCTGCAAGGGCATTGAACCTGTTGTACAGTTGCAAGGGCTGAGCCCCTCCATTGCTACCTTCTGATTCCCCATGCCTGCCTCTCTCGCAGTCCTACCTTCCTGTCTCCGTCCGCAGACCAAATGTGAAGAACGGGGTGTGACTCCTTCCTGAAACAAAGTGTCCAGGTAACTTTCCCTGTCCGTGATGGGTCATAGTGCCCAAAGCTCGGGTTCCAGCTCATCAACTCTGAGCCAGGGTTCAGACACTTACTGCAGATGCCATTGCTGTGGAGCCACTTGCTACAGTTGCACCACATCACCTGCCATCTTCATTGGGTGTGTTTTGTTCAACTAGTTAAGTTCAAAGTTTAGAAATATCACTTGATGATTATCTGTAGTTGTATCATGGAGCTTAGCTGGTTAAGCTATAAGTTTAATATAATATACCAGGACCAGTTTAAGCTATTGTCCCAAATTGTAGAGAATAAGCTGAAAACTTAACCTCACCAATCTGCTCACCGAATCTATGGCTCCTGGCTTCACTGTCCGGCCTTGCTATCTCCGACTCGCCCTCTTGGGACACTCCTTTTTTGCAAAAGGCCAGGACTGCATCTTCTCCATTACTGACCAAATTCCCAGAGTAAACCATTTGGTCTTGTGCCTCTCAATCTTGAGCTACTAGTTTCCTGTGACTGGCCTAAATCTAACCCCTTTTATTTCCATTCCTTTACAGTTCCAGATATTCTGGGCGTGATTTAATGGAAATGAAACAGCGTCCCCTTTTTGGGCACGTTCAGCCAGATGTTTCCCAGCACTTGCCGAGAACGACCCCCCTATTAAACAGGACTCACTTCATTACCAAGCCTCGCGAGGAACGCCCAGCCGAGGACACACTTAGGCTCATTTCCTGCATCAACAAATTCAGCTTCCCTCATGACCTCTGGAACCCACCCAAAGCCCCAACTTATTAATTAGGGGGTCATTGAGCCCCCTCCCCACACCCCACCTCATAAGGGCAGGGTGCCCACATGCCCAATCCCTGGCATGGGCAAGATGCCTCCAGTGCCCCTGACAGCCTGGCAGTGCCACCTGGGTGGCCTGGCATTGCCAGGGTGGCACCCAGGTGACACTCCCAGGGTGCCCGGGTGGCATTGGGAGTGCCAGGGTGCCACCCTGTCTACAGCCAGACCACCCAGGGACCCCAATCGCCTGGGAGACCCCACAAGTGCTGGCATGCCTGGTCCACATTTGTGGAAACACTGTTGAACGGCGCCCACTCGGGGTCTCCAAGGCAAGGCTGTTAGATCCCGTGCCTTGGGTAACTCTGACGCAGACATATTCAAGTGAACCTGACTGCTCACTTGAATATGCAAGTCTCGATCCCACCCATTGAGACCTCACAAGTTTTCGTTAGATCTCGGGAGGCGTGACAAGGCCGCTATATCTTATGAGAGGCCTCTCCTGAGATTTACTCGTGAGATTTACCGGCCTTGTCGCGTCCCGCGTTAGGCACAACGAGGCCAATAGATTGTGCCTTCTGTTTCAAACCAAGATCAATTGTGAGATGACAGATTTCTTTCCATTCACCCCCTAGTATATTTATTTGCTGTAAAGCAAGCTATTTTACTTAGAAGCTTGCCTTGGTCCTGTTTGTTGTTTGACCCCCCAAGAGACAACTATATGAATAGTACTGGAAGGCGCCTTCCCCTTCCTCCCTCTCTCATCCCATTCACTCTGTCTCACAAAACAAAACTTTGCTGAGCCAGGAAAGCTCATTTTCCAGGTCAGTCGTATTCAGAAAGCAGCTGAAGACTGCACTCCATTTGTTCCCCCTCACTTTGACCCTCAGCTCCTTGCACAAATCCCTAGGGCTCCATCCAGCACGGGCCAGCTCGGGGATTTTGTTGCAACCAAGGATATGGGAAATGAAAGAAGAGAAAAGATTTTGTGATTTCATGATTGCAGATTTCAACACGAAGATGGAAAGCCAGTCTTTCCTCTTCTCTGTGACCAGGAATTCATCTATCCTCTACCCGTCATGAACAGAAGGAAGATACAGACACCCATTACATCCGGTCTCCTTGATACACCATCAATAATAGACGATGAGTGATAAACGTAACTGAGGCTTTAATACACTAAACAGCAAGCCTCCTGCCTCTGGACCCAAACTGGGTCCGGAGGCGGAGACTTGCCACTTTTGTACAGAAGCCTGAGGGGAGGCCACAGGTGGAGCCAGCCTGGACAAGCCCAGGCATGTAAAAAACAGCACAGTGAATATAAGACAATAACGTGGTTTACCACATTCACCCCCTGTTTAAACAAGTCCGGCAGGGATGAAGTGGTCTTAAAGATCCAGTCTGTCGGGGGCCTTGACCTTCCGCTGTGACCGCCTCAGTCCCGGCTGTGGTGTGGGCGCCGGTATCGAGACCTGCGCATCTGGGAGCGTGTTGACTTCGCCGTCTTCACCCAGGTGTTGAGCCGGCGAGGGGGGGGGGGGGGGTAGGGGCGGAGGTGGTGATGCCTGTCCTCGGTGGGCTGCGGGAGTCAGTTCATGAGGGAGGTGGGCGGAGGTGGCGGAGGACGGTGTAGGGTGGGGCGTGGTGGTGATGGTTGCCGGGGAGCCTGTCTTGGTGTGTCACATAGGCATATTGGGGGTTTGCATGGAGCAGCAGGACCTTCTCGACGAGGGGGTCGGTTGTGGAGAAGGACGGTCCCCAGGACTGTCAGCCTGGACGGAAGCGAGATCCCG
This sequence comes from Scyliorhinus canicula, assembly GCF_902713615.1. Taxonomy (NCBI): domain Eukaryota; kingdom Metazoa; phylum Chordata; class Chondrichthyes; order Carcharhiniformes; family Scyliorhinidae; genus Scyliorhinus; species Scyliorhinus canicula. The sequence goes on along the minus strand of NC_052155.1, from coordinate 166,819,536 downwards.
GAGGTGGACTTCCTGGGGAAGGCAAACATATGCTCATGAGGAGTCTCGTTAGTGGCTGTACATAGAAGCGACCAGAAGGAGTGGAGCGCATCGGGGAGGACCTCCTGCCAGCAGGAGACTGGGAGACGTTTCGACCACAGGGCCAGGAGGACGGCCTTCCAGACCGTCGCGTTCTCCCTCTCCACCTGCCCGTTTCCCCGGGGATTATAGCTGGTCGTCCTGCTGGAGGCAATGCCTTTGCTGAGCAGGAACTGACGCAACTCGTCGCTCATAAAGGAGGAGCCCCGATCACTGTGGATGTAGGCGGGGACCCCGAATAGGGTGAAAAGACTGTGCAGGGTCTTGATAACGGTGACAGAGGTCATGTCAGAGCAGGGGATGGTGAAGGGGAATCTGGAGTACTCGTCAACGATGTTGAGGAAGTACGTGTTACGATCAGTGGAGGGGAGGGGCCCTTTGAAGTCCATGCTGAGGCGCTCAAAAGGGGGGAGGCCTTTACCAGATGTGCTCTGCCTGGCCGATAAAAGTGTGGTTTGCACTCCGCGCAGACCCTGCAGTTCCTGGTCACGGACCTGACCTCCTCAATGGAGTAGGGCAGGTTGCGAGCCTTGATAAAGTGGAAAAAGCGGGTGACCCCCTAGGTGACAGAGGTCATTGTGGAGGGTACGGAGTCGGTCTACTTGTGCGCTGGCACATGTACTGCGGGATAGGGCATCTGGGGGCTCATTGAGCTTACCGCGTCGATACAAGATATCATAGCTGGAGATGGAGAGCTCAATCCTCCACCTCAGAATCTTGTCATTCTTAATCTTGCCCCGCTGTGTGTTATGGAACATGAAGGCAACCGACCGTTGGTCAGTGAGGAGAGTGAATCGCCTGCCGGTCAGGTAATGCCTCCAATGTCTCACAGCTTCTACTATGACTTGGGCCTCCTTTTTGACGGAGGAGTGTCCAATTTAGGAGGCATGGCGGGTACAGGAGAAGAAAGCCACGGGCAAGCTCGCCTGGTTGAGTGTAGCGGCCAGGGCAAAGTCCGACGCATCGCTCTCCACTTGGAAAGGGATGGACTCGTCCACAGCATGCATCGCGGCTTTGTCAATGACTGCTTTGATGCGATCGAAGGCCAGTCGGGCCTCAGTCGTTAGGGGAAACGTGGTGGACTTGATCAGTGGGCGGGCCTTGTCCACGTCGTTGGGGACCCACTACGCATAGTAAGAGAAGAATCCCAGGCATCTCTTCAGGGCCTTGGGGCAGTGGGGGAGGGGGAGTTCCAGGAGGGGGTGCATGCGGTCGGGGTTGGGCCCTAGGACTCCGTGTTCCATGACGTAGCCGAGGATGGCCAGGCGGGTTGTGCGAAAGACGCATTTATCTCTATTATAAGTTACGTTCAGGAGTTTTGCGGTGTGGAGAAAGCGCCGGAGGGTCTCATGGTCCTGCTGGTCATGACCGCAGATGGTGACGTTATCCAGGTACGGGAACGTGGCCCGCAGCCCGTACTTGGCAACCATTCGGTCCATTTCCCTTTGGAAGACCGAGACTCCATGGTGACGCCGAAGGGAACCCTGAGGAAGTGATAGAGGCGGCCATCTGCCTCAAAGGCAGTGTATTGGCAGTCCTCCGGGCAGATAGGGAGCTGGTGGTACACAGACCTCAAGTCGACTGCAGAAAAGACTCGATACTGTGCAATCTGAGTGACCATGTCAGATATACGGGGGAGGGGGTAAGCATCGGGCTGCCTGTACCGGTTGATGGTCTGGCTATAATCGATGACCATCCGGTGCTTCTCCCCAGTCTTGACGACCACCACTTGGGCTCTCCAGGAGTTGTTACTAGCCCCACTGATCCCCTCTCGCAGGAGTCGCTGGACCTCTGATCTGATGAAGGCCCTGTCCTGGGCACTGTAGCGCCTGCTTCTGGTAGAGACGGGCTTACAATCCGGGGTGAGGTTTGCGAAGAGGGAGGGTAGGGCGACCTTAAGGGTCGCATGTCTACAGACGGTGAGGGGGGTGGGGGGGGGCAGGGGTCCATTGAACTTTAGGGTAAGGCTCTGGAGATGGCACTGGAAGTCGAGGCCCAGTAATAAGGCAGCGCAGAGATGGGGGAGGACGTAGAGCCTGTTGGTGTACTCTACGCCTTGCACAGTAAGGGTACCGACACAGTAACCCCGGATTTCCACTGCATGGTATCCGGAAGCCAGGGAGATTTTCTGGGTCACGGGTAGGATGGGGAGAGAGCAGCGCCTTACCGTATCTGGGTGTATGAAGCTGTCTGTGCTCCGGGAGTCGAAAAGGCAAGCCATCTCGTGCCCGTTGATCCGGACCGTCATCGTGGACTTCACGAGGTGGTGCTGCCGGGATTGGTCGTGTGTGAGGAGACGAGTGTCGGAAGGCGGTTGAGCAGCTGGTCGGAGGTGGCGGCGGCCAGAGTATGGCCGGTTAGCAGGGCTCCCGGGAGGCCGTGGAGTGGTCCCAAGGTGGCGGCCTCCATGAATCGCCCGTGGCGGGTGTGGTGCAGGATGGCGTCCAAGATGGCGGCCCCCGTGGGTCGCATGTAGTGGGTGGGGTGTAAGATGGCATCCAAGGTGGTGGCCCTGTGGGTCGCACATGGCGGGTGAGGGGTGAGATGGCGCCCAAGATGGTGCCTCCCCGTGGGTCGCACATGTTGGCCGAAATTAGAGATGGCGGCACCCACAGGTCACACATGGCAGGTGGTGCGGCAGCTGGGGGTGGCCCCAACAGGTATCTGCAGCGCTGCTGGGCCGAGAAGATTTGGGGGGGTGGGGGGGGGGTTCGGGCCTGGCAGGCTTTTGCGAAGTGTCCCTTCTTCCCACAGCCGTTACAGGTCGCGTTCCATGCCGGGCAGCGTTGTCGGTGGTGATTACTCTGGCTGCAGAAGTAGCACTTCGGGCCTCCGGCGTTGGCGGGCCGCTGCACGACGCAGGCTTGCGTCGCACCCGGGTCGGTTGATGGCTGCGCCCACGAGGCCCACGAGGGTGCCGCCCGGTCAGAGGTGTAGGCCCCCATGTTCCGGGAGGCCACCTCCAGTGAGTTGGAGAGTTGGACTGTCTCTGGTAGGCCGAGTGTCCCCCCTTCTAATAATCGTTGGCGGATATAGTTCGAGTGCATGCCCGCGACATAGGCGTTCCTGATCAGCAGCTCCGCGTGCTGGGTAGCCAATATCGCCCGGCTGTCACAGTTCCAGCAGAGGATGCGCAAGGCACACAGGAATTCAGCGAGTGATTCCGCAGGGCGTTGGCATCTCGTGGCGAGGAAGTGCCTAGCATAAACCTGGATAACGGATTTTACGTAATGTCCCTTTAGCAGCGTTATTGCCTCCGCATACGAGGGGGCGTCCCTGATGAGGTTAAAGACTCTTGGGCTCACCCATGCATGGAGGACCTGCTTCTTCTGGAGGTCTGTGAAGTCTTCGTTGAAAGATGCGAGGTACGCCTCGAAGCAGCTTAGCCAGTGTTTGAAAGTCTCTGCAGCGTTAGCTGCTTGTGGGTCCAGTTGTAAGCGATCAGGCTTGAGTGAGGAGTTCATCTTGAGTGAAGAGTCCATCTTTAGAAGTTTAGTGTATTAAATTAATACACCATCAATAATAGACGACGAGTGATAAACATAACTAAGTCTTTAATACACTAAACAGCAAGCCTCCTGCCTCTGGACCCGAACTGGGTCCGGAGGCGGAGACTTGACACTTTTATACAGAAGCCTGAGGGGAGGAGCCACAGCCGGAGCCAGCCTGGACAAGCCCAGGCATGTACAATACAGCACAGTGAATATAAGACAATAACGTGTTTTCCACACTCCTCCACTTTCCTTGGGAGCTATTTCAACAATATGCGAGGGTTCAGTGCCTTATTTACTGAGGAAGCACATGTTCAACACTCCAGTGCATTGGTACCTGAGAATAGCAGACGCAAGGACCAGGCGGGTTAAGAGTTTATTGGGGCTTTCGGGGAAGGCCATAGGCTTCACAACCAAGTGGATTCAATCTGCAAAACACTGCTAGCCACTTCAACCCTGCCAACATTTCTTCACCTCAGATATCCTGAAATACCTTCCAGAGGCTGGCAGACCCACTGGTGGCAATGGTCAGGAGCACAGCTGTCGGCCTCTTAAGCCTGAAGCTCTGTTGACATTTCCTCACCAACGTGTGATTGTTATCTTTAGGTGCACAGCTGGAGGCCAGGCCCACACCTGGATTACACCAGGAACAGGCAGTTCACCAGGACCAGAGGAAGATCTGCCAGCTGTGACTGTAATAAAAATAAAGCAAGTCTTTTGCATCCTCAGGACATCACAAAGTGTTTTCCGGACCATCAGGCGCGTTGGAAGTATGTACAGGCTGATAATCCACCTCTTTGGATACATCTGAATGCATCTTCCACGTTCATCATTTCTTTAAGAGGAGCTTGAACCTGAAACTTTTGGCTCAGAAGCAAGGGCGCTACCACTTTTTCTGCCAGATCTCCTCAACCCACACCACTAAAACAGATTATCTGGTCATTGGCACATTTCTCCACATCAAACATAGTTCATTGGTCATAATGAGCTTTGCAGCATCCTGAAATCGTGAAAGATGCTGGCGGCATTTTCCCTTTTTGATGTAGAATGCGTCAGCGGGCAGGAAATATTGGAATTTAGTCGAAAATAGCTGAAGGGGCGGGTCCCACGATGCCATGTTGGCGGGGTGGGCTCTGAACCCACCCACCGTCAACTTAGTTTTTTAAAGATCGGGGCACCATTTTTAAAGGCCACCCTGGAGCACAAAAGTTAGACACAACACCTCCCCCCCCCCCCCCCCCCCCTGCACTGCATGTGCACTGCCCAGGGGGTAATGGCAGGGTAAGTGCCTAGGAAGTGCCAGGCGACAGTGTCGTGGGGCATTGCTGGGGGACAATACCAGGGAACTGAGCCCAGGCAATTCGAAGGGGAAATACCCAGGTACTGCCCGAATACGACTCTTTTCCCCCTGAGCAGTGCACTCACCTGAGATCCTCCGGCAAGTCTGCCCAACAGGTGCATGTCGTGGGAGACCAGTCGTAATTCACATTGGCGTGAATGGACAATCTAACGGGGGGGGGGGAGTTATCAGGGTGTAGATTATTAGATTCAAATTTATTATAATGGGGCTCCTAATGTTGAATGGTGGGAATCCCATTATCACACTGGTGGGGGGGTGGGGTGGAGGTGGGGAATCGGGAGAATTGCATCATGCTTTTACGTCGATGCGAAACGTGATTTGGACATCTCTCAGGATTTTCCTGTCGTTGATCATACCGGAACGGAAATTCCCCCGGCTATATTAATGTGAGGATATCTTTGCAGTTACGAAAAAAATGCAGAGTTACAGAAGCAGGCAGTTAATAAGTTAAACAAGAAGGTAATTCAGAACAGGTTGAATAGTATAAGAACACCCCTGGATAGAGGACAATTTAGGAAATCATAAAGCATTTTCCCTCGGTTTCCAAAGCTTCCTCTTGTCCTAATTTTTTTTAGATGGTCACTATTTTGGCTTTTACTAACTACTGGTCTTTTGATAAGTTCTCACCGCCATATTTCATCGTATTTTGATAAATAAATCTTTTGTTACATGGCTCAGAATTTCTTCAAGTTGAAAGAGAAAAATTAAATTTCGCTAATTGCCTTTGGTGCTCGGAGCAATAGGAATATTATACTGCAACAATTGTGCAGGTTCTCAAGGCCTCTTAACAGCACAGAAAGTTTTATTAAGTCACACGAGAGCGATTTTGTACAACCCTCGCTTCTCTCTCTCTCTTCTTCAAATTGATCCAAACATGATGGGATGAGTTTATATTTTTTAATATTTTCCACATCAGTAACCAGATTTCAATATCAGATGACACTCAATGTTCATCTTGCCCAAACTCCACATGGTGACGTTGAGCAGTGACCTTCCCACTTTTTTTTAACAGTTGCTATTAAAGCAATTTCAACAGGATTTACTTTGTTCCTTTTGGTTTGACTTTAACAAGGCCCTGAAAAAAAAAGTGCTATCCAGCACTAGCCAGGTTAGAACCATAGAATTCCGACAGTGCAGAAGGAGGCTGTTCAGCCCATCGGGTCTCACTGACCGTCTGAAAGAGCACCTCACCTAGGCTCACTCCCCTGGCCCATCCCCGCAACCTCACCTAACCTGCACATCTTTGGAGATGTGGGAGGAAACCGGAGCACCCGGAGAAAACCCGCACAGACCCGGGGAGAACGTGCAGACTCCACACAGTCACCCAAGGCCAGAAGAGAACCCGGGTTGCCGGTGCTGTGAAGCAGCAGTGCTGACCACTGTGACGCCATACCGTTCTGATTGGTACCTTGCTCATGATGAAAATGAGAGGTCAATTAAATAGAAATCAAGTGGTTTTAACTGATGCTTACTACCTTGAACAGTAGAACCTGGATATTGGTAGAACAGTAGAACTAATATTCACAACAAAACACTATTTCAGCCTTTTACTTTTATATTCCTCACCTGAGCTATACCAGAAAGAAACAATTGGTAAGTATTATGTGTTCTGTTATGCTCTTGACGAAGCATAAGCTGCTTCCTTGATGTACACTCTGACAAAGGAAGGTTCAGACTTGGAGATAGCTTTAACACATTTATTAAACTGTTAACAATTCTCCTACTTGGATTCGACTCTCCTGTTAATCCTGCTATAGCTACTCAGAATGACGAACCAGTCTGCTACAATCCACGTGGTGGGTATGATGTGTTTCAAATCAACCCTGTGTACTCACTAAGTGTCTCCACTGGAAAGAGAAAGATCATGTGTGCTGTGTTCTTTTATACGGGTTAGTGTAATGCCTCCCTGTGGTAGTCTCACCTCTGTGTGTGTCGTGAATGCTCATTGGTCGTGTCCTATCTTACTGGCCTATTGGTTGAATGTCTGTGTGTCATGTCTCTGGCGCTCCCTCTAGTGTCTATCTAGTCTACATGTATTTACATTAACCCTTTGTGTATTTACAGTGATGCATATCACCACATTATGCACTGAAAGTAGTTCAATGGCAGCCAGTAGATAGGGTGGAAGGCATCTGTTGCAACCCTCATGGAGATCATGGAGTATGGCCTATCAGGTTCCCTGCCACCTCAGCAGCGTATGAACGTTCCCATTAACAAGGAGAACCTGTGGGCAGAGGCCCTGAGTAGTGTAAATTCGACCGCGACATGTGCTAGGCTCGGGCTGATTCAATTTAAGGTCGTTCACCGGGCCCATATGACGGTGGCTCGGATGAGCAAATTCTTCGGGATAGAGGACAAATGCGCTAGGTGCGCGGGAGGACCAGCGAACCACGTGCACATGTTTTGGGCATGCCTTAAGCTGAGGGGGTACTGGGAGGGATTTGCAGGGGTCATGTCCCGGGTACTAAAAACAAGGGTGGTGATGAGTCCAGGGGTGGCAATTTTTGGGGTTTCGGAGGTCCCGGGGGTCCAGGGGGAGAAAGAGGCCGATGTTTTGGCCTTTGCTTCCCTGATAGCCCGGCGACAAATACTATTGGCGTGGAGGGACTCAAAGCCCCCGAAGACGGAGTTGTGGCTTGTGGACATGTCGAGTTTCCTGGGTATGGAGAAAATTAAGTTCGCCTTGAGGGGATCTGTGCAGGGGTTCGCCCGGAGGTGGCAACCATTTATTGACTTCTTTGCGGGAGAGTGAGCGTCAGCAGGGGGTGGGGGGGTAGAGTAGAGTAGGAGGGAAAATATGGCGGGTAGTACCGGTGGGAGAGGAGCGAGCTTGTGCAATATGTTATGACTGAAGTATTGAAAGTACATGGATGTTTGCACGTTTTTGCCTTTTTTTTGCTTTCTTTCTGATGATGTCTGCAACTGTTTATAAAGCCAAAAACTACCTCAATAAAATTGTTTATTAAAAAAAAACAAGGAGAACCTGTCTAGTATAAAAACACCGGCCAAAATGATGGTCGGTGCAGGAGAACCCTTTGGGGAGTGGAGTAGAGTAATTAGGGGATGGTTTAGC